>NC_052623.1:116510655-117180155 GCF_016161935.1 Mauremys reevesii
ACACTGTGTGGAAAGGAGTTTAAGCTATACTGAAAAATGCCATTATTGTTCTGGAATAAGAGTGTCTATGCAGAGAGCTATACAGGTATTTCTGGTACCATGTAACTGGTAACATTTCCCCATGTAAACAAGCCCTGAGAAACAATTTGATGACCACTACTGAACTGAGACAAATTCTGAGTTATGTATTTACTGGGAGATAAATCCTGAAGTAGAATCCGGAAAAAAACTAGTCACAATGCCTGTCTAAATATCAGTCTCTGGATGAAGAACTTCTTGCTGAAACTGAAACTAACAAAGACTGAGATTATTATGCTGGTATGAAGAGGGAAGAACTACAGAGAACTTGCCTCCTCTATAACACTCCCTACTATTAAGGTGATTTACTCTGTTAGATTGGTTAAGAGCCTTGGAGTCCTTTTAGACCGGGGTGGGCAAACTGTGGCCTGGGGCTGCATCTGGCCCTTCAGACATTTTAATCCAGCCCTCGAGCTCCTGCCGGGGAGTGGGGTCCGGGGCTTGCCCCGCTTCGGCGCTCCATCCAGGGAGCAGTGTCAAGGGTTTTCCCCACTCTGCATGGTTCCCACAAGCAGCAGCATGACCCTCCTCCAACTCCTACGCGTAGGGGCAGCCAGGGGATTCCGCACGCTGCCCCTGCAGCTCCCATTGGCCAGGAACGTTTAGTAAACACGATTTTGTCATCTTGTGTTATTGCTAATTTAATTTAAAAGTCAGTGTGTATTTTCCTTTTTCTTTTTAACCTTGAGATAGTGGTTCAGCATCACAAGTTGGCTAAGAACGATACAGTATGTGCTTGTATCATATACGCAGATATGGATTTTTACTTGACTTTTCGTGATACAAATTACATTAGTGAATAGGCCTCATCATTTATTTTATCACATTTGTCATCCTGAGCTCGCATGAGCAATTTAAAGGATTAAGTTGGAGGGATAGAGAAACTGAGAAATCCATTTAGTGCTCTCAAAAATTTAGCTTTTTATATATGAGGATAAATTTGTGCCAAATGCACAATGAAGAAGTCTTCCAATTCCCTCTTTAGTTATTCATGGCATTTTCATTCGTGTGGCCTGTGACATAATTTTGGAGCAATATTTTTCAGACTGTCCCTTCTCCATTAATCTCTCCATATAGAGTCAAATTGCGCTTTGCTTACTCAGTTCTCACTAAAACAAAACTTCTGACGACATCAATCCAAATATAGGTTTGACTGACAGTGTGCAAGGTGAGAAAGCGCAGAAGGGAAGGTTAGGTGGTTGAGAGATGCTGTATACAAGAAAGCATTTCCTCCATGTCCACAAATGATGGTATTATTTGCTATATATTGCAGTTTCAGAAAGAAAAATCCCTGTCATTGTAAAACCAAACATGGAATTTGCAAGGAGGCTATATTATGCTACTATAGTTTGAACCATAGGTAACTTACTTTTGTTGTTTTTCCATCGAGAGCATGATCAATGGATTAACAACCAGGTCAGTTAATACAAACTTACCCACTAGACATGTGAGGTTTTTTGGTGCTGAATTGCAATTTGTAATGTATAAGACAACATCTGATGAAGTCAGTAGAAACAAGATATCATCAAATTACAAGGCAACAAACCTCATGTAAAAGGACTTTTTGTTTCTATTACATGCATAAAACAAAGCAATAATCACACTCTTGTAAGCATTTCTGGTCAGGAAGATACTGCTGTCCAACTGAATCAGTTATACAGTTTTATTTTCGGATTGATTAATACAGTAACTGGGGACAGTCACCCTGTTTTGCTGTCTGAAAGGTCCTGGCTGTGAATTTAGTTAAGAGCTAAGATTTTCTCCATCGTATTTATGATGTGCTCTGGATTATTGTGTTAGATCATATCACTTACAGTGTCACAACACAATCAGATGGCCCAAAGTTCTCGTACTTTGTAGCGAGAAGGTGTGGCCTCCCTCACATGCGGAGGCAGAGGGAACACCGCGAATCACCTGGTGGGAGGAGCCAGGAGGGCCACGCCCGGGACACCGGAAGTAGAGGGGTGGGACAGGAAAGGGAAATATAAAAGTCCAGCCCAGCCACTCAGTTGGGAGGAAGCCGCCGCTGCTGGAGTGAAGCACCAGGGAGAACCACTGTTGCCCCAGGGACCAGCATGAGCTTCCAGGAGCCCTGATGCTCTTGATGTAGAGGAAATGCTACCGCTACCCTTGGCAGTGTGCCCTGGGGGGTTGACGACAACCCCTGGATCCAGGTACACCTGATGGGGAGAAAAGGAAGCAACCCAGGGGAACCAGGCAATAGTCTGGTGGAGAATGAGCCTGAAATCAGGTCAGTGTGTTGCGGGCGGATCCCTGCTGACCCAGTGGCAGACTGCTCCACCACCGTTAGGGCCCTGGATTGGGACGTGGTGGAGTTGGCAGGTCTGCCTTCCCCCTGCCACCCACTTCTGGGGTGGTAGTACTTCCTCTCCGTAGGCTAGGAGGCCTGTAATCCTCCGCTCACCCCAACCCTGAGCCCCACAGACTGCAGGTGGTGCTCACCCCAAACCTGAGCCCCATAGACTGTGGGTGGTGTTCACCCCAAACCCGAACCCCATACACTGCATGTGGTGCTCACCCCAAACCTGAGCCCCACAGACTGGACTGTGGCCACAGCTCTGCCTGATTGCAGGCCAGACCCCTGACTGCTTGTTGCGTTGGCCTGCTTAAAGGCTGGGTGAATACACGGCTTCAGCTCTGCCTGGTTGCAGGCCAGACACTTGACTGTTGGCTACCCCGCCCTGCTTAACGGCTAGGCGGACAGACCGCTACCGGTCTCCCTGGTTACAGGCCAGAGCCCAGACTGTGTGTGGCCTAACCTGCTTGAAGGACGGGCCCCTTGAGAACCACTAATTTCCCCCTTTTCCCTGCTTGAAAAAAGCTTTAGCAGACCTAAATTGTGAGGAGACATGGCATCCCGCAGACACGGACGCAGAGGGACGGCCCCGCCAGCTTACAACTTGTATTGTACCGGATTCACCGCTCTGCCTGTGTAACTCCCCTCGAGTAAAAATGGAGTGATACTGTAGTGAATCAGATCTATTCTCTTTCTCTTCCTCTCATTCTTTTTCTACTCACAGTCTTTCTCCCACAGTCCCCTAGCAATAGCAGCTCACCTCCCCATCTGCACAGTAGCCAGAGAATTTACATGTGCTCGTAAAAAGCTTCCTTAGTGTGTCATTTCATTATGATGCACAACTGTGCTGTGAAGGTTATGTGCTTACGTCAGAGTTGCTGCTTTACCCGATGATCCCTTTGATTTGAGTGATACAAATTACATTAGAGAATGATACTCAATTTTCTTTGACTTTTTAAATCAGCCGGACATAGAGATTTCTATATATATATTAAAGACCATGCCCTTCCTAAGATTTCACCTCTCAGTTATTTTCTCACTGTCCGAGAACAAGCTTCAAGAACATCCCATTCATCTTTTACTTAAAGCTGACAGAGTGCTGCATGCTGCTGTGCTTGTTTGGATTTACAGGGCTACATCGCGCCATTGATTTTTACGTAGAACTCCCCCTTGACTTCAGTGGGTTGCTCTGAGTAATAGTTGATGGCATCCATAGGGCCCTTACTAATGGACAAGAGCTGGCTCTTTCTTTTTCAGATTCAGCATTACCCAGTTAGACTCATTCAGGATTTTACTGTCTGTGATATCAAACAGTTTGGTGATTTGGTTTGGTATCCTTATTTGGTTAACACTTGAAGGGAAGAACCTGAGAAACCTGACATCACAATGTGCATTAGATTGTATAGCACTGGTTTCATTAATAACAGACTAATGAACTGGCATGTTATTTAATTATCCTTTTCCTGCGCCAGTTCAAGCATTGGCCACTGGAGATCAGCACCAGTACAGCACCCCGGTGACAGAAACCCACAATAGCCTATGGACAGCCTCACTCTGAGAGAAGATCATAAACAGATATGCCCTAAATCTGAGCAAGTAGGCTGACAATTCAGGGAGGAGGAGATTCACCCATTGTATGGGGAGCCATTTCAAGGTCCTTTGTATTATTTAAGCCTTGCATTGAAGCCCTGCAAGGAAAATGAGTCCGGAGTGTTGTCTCCATGCTGGCCCCACCCACATAAGTAAAAAAAAGACCTCAATGAAAACTGGCCAGGGGTGGGCCGAGACCAACCACTGAAGCCATATTTATGAGGATCTGGTCTCCCAACAACATTGGACCATCTCTCCAGATGTTAGGACCAAGACCCCAGGTTGGCGGTGGTGGATTCCACCTCCTTCCTTCCTCCCTCACATACACAAAACCCATGTTTTGGGAATGGGTTTCACCCTAACGAACTGAAGACAAGAGTGGTCACGCATCAGAAGAAACAAGAACTACAAGACCCTCCCCCCCATTTATAAAATATAGTTCTATATATTAAATGGTCAAAAGAGTAAGTAAATACAAAAAGGATGGTGTAGAAAGTTTGCATTAAAACTATCTGTCCTCGAGACAGAGGACTTCAATTTCCAGTGCTGTCAGCTGCGCACTGGCAAAAGCACTACATTCTGAAGTCAGAGTAACTCCTAATCTGTTCTTGGTAGTTTAAACTTGCACTATGTTTTCCAGTTTCCTGACAGCCTGTTGCAAGAGGTGCCTGATAATTTTACAGGTCAGTTAATTCACAAGATGGCAATTAGTGTGGCAAGCTGCCACTTAGACTGACAGATCAGAACAAAAACACAAGGGGAAAGGGGTGCTATGTCATTGTGTGGACAACAAAGAGAACAAAAGGATAATCTTTTAAATACACACTGGCTATAGAAAATTAATTTAACGATGTCATGTCTATCGTAAGGCCTAATGAAGGAACAATCAATAGAGAAAAATGCATCATTCCATCCACTTGTTTTTGAAAGGTAGAACATACCTTGTGCATGTGGCTCAAGGGGGAAAATGACCTCTTTGGGATAAAAGTAAGTCCCAACACTGTTAATGGAAGTCATAAGACATTTAGACTAACATGTTTGACTTGAACATCTATGTAAAAGCAATGGCAAAAACAAAATAATTAAAAGCCTCAAATGAAGAAAAAATGCCCATAGTACCAAATTATTTTGTGTCTCATGTTTTGGGAAATATACTTCAATTTGTATTTCAGTACTTCTGACTGGTGTGGTGTGAACGCACACACTCTATTATTTCTGAAAATTCCACAGAGTTACCGACTGCTCCAATGGACGCATTCATATCACTGGGTATCTAAACTGATACTAATGGTTTTGGGGAGACTGGAATATAAACTGAAATTCCAAATAAAGACCATTCTGACCTAAATTATATTACATTAAAAATACTGGGCCAATCAATCTCAGTTGCCCCAAGGTAAATGGGGGAGTAGAATTTGGGCCACTAACACTGTGTTGGGGTTCTGGGGACTAATTTCTGTTCCTATGATTTGTGAGGTCACCAGAATTCCTTGGTGAAATTTTGTCTTGGCAGAGATTAGATAGCATGTACAGTATATCTATATCTATTGAAAAATCAGCCATGTAATAAGCCATCTTGGGCCTAATTCTCTTCTCAATTACTTTGGAATAAATCAGGAATAACTCCATTGGCTGTACATCAGTTTCAAACTGATGTGAGTCCAAATCAAGCCTCTTATTTTTACAAATGAGCTGAGAAAGTTTAACGAGCAATAGTATAGCAACAAATGAGTTATCCCATCTCTTCTTATAAGTCAGTGTCATGACAGGTCACTACTCATGTCTGTTGGGCACTTTGTTTCTCCCACTCTTCTTCTGGAATGAAACTGATTTAGATGCCAGCCACAGAATGTTAAGAGTGTATAGAATGTTTCTTAATACAGAGATAATGAATCCTGTTCAATTTTAATAATGTACAAGATATGTTATTCATTAAACTTTATAGGGCGTTACTCTGCAAGCCTAACAGACACAGACTAACTCCACTGAAGTCAATGGGATTAAGTGCTACTCAGGATTAGTAAAAGCAGCAAAGAGTTCTATGGCACCTTATAGACTAACAGATGTATTGGAGCATGAGCTTTCGTGGGTGAATACTGATGAAGTATGCTCCAATCCATCTGTTAGTCTATAAGGTGCCACAGAAATCTTTGCTGTTTTTACAGATCCAGACTAACACGGCTACCCCTCTGCTACTCAGGATTAGTAAAGGTTGCTGGATTGGATTAATGTTACATATGGCTCTATAATAAAAATACAAGGAAATATTTCTAAAATATTACTTCTGTTATGTATGACATGGTACATGTGTCTGAATATACATACAAACATCATACAGGCTAATAAAAACCTTAATACCACATCATTGCATATTATAATAATAGCGGTAGGACTATTTTTATCAGCATGAGTTTGGGATGGGTGGAATGGTTGAGAAATGGTGAAACCATGAACAATTTCACAGGTTGTCCCCAGAGAGTTTGATTAAAACCTTAATAACAAACCATACCATTATGTATTCTGTATGTTAAAGAAATACTTTAAAATGATGACATTTCTGTGAGTAGAAAAACTGACTATGCTGCAGAAATCCACCTGCAAGAGTTTCCTCTGTCCCCAGATGGAGAATGTGCACCTCTAAAATTAAACTTGCCTGAGACCCAACACAAACAAGATTCTAGAACAGTGACAGCTTTTCTGCACATTGTATAAATGGCTTTTAGCAACATACCTTACAGTGGATTCAATACACTATGGAAAGTTTAATGGTTTAATGTATCAGTTAATCTTTCAGCATGCTTTATTCCCTTCAATACAATCCTGATTTTCTCTCTCCCCTTTTGGAAGTTTTCATTCACTATTCACTTAAAAAAAAAGATTTCCTGTAATGTTCCATACTTTTCTCAGTCCAAATGTGAATATTTGTGCAAAATTTGGAGAAAAAATTGGTTTGGATGTTTTCAAGTTAGAAGAGTAAGAATAAAATACATATCATGCATCCGACGAAGTGGGTATTCACCCACGAAAGCTCATGCTCTAAAATGTCTGTTAGTCTATAAGGTGCCACAGGATTCTTTGCTGCTTTTACAGATCCAGACTAACACGGCTACCCCTCTGATACTTGACACCATGCAAGGCACTGCATTTAGCCATATGGAGTGGAAATCCATCAACCTCATGAAGAAACTTGCACAAATACAGACAGATATCATCTTCCTTTCCAAATGCAAACGGATGGACATCATACCAAATGGACTAAAGGTCTTGCATCCAACGAAGTGTGTATTCACCCACGAAAGCTCATGATCTAAAATGTCTGTTAGTCTATAAGGTGCCACAGGATTCTTTGCTGCTTTTACATATCATGTGGCATTCTAATGGCTTGACTGATTCAGTGGTAATGCTATTCTAGCTGTACAGTGGAACGTATATCCTTTCAGGCAGATAGATGGTCCCAGCTGTATAGACCATTTACTGCCCTCTTTCTCACTTCCTTGTTTTAGTGAATTGTGATGTACGGTTGTACAGTTCCAGGAAAGAAGAGCAGCTTGTTTGGTTTATATGTTTTGTGTTTGTTTTCATCCAGTGAAAAAGGACAGAGAGTATCTACATGCCTGTCATTGTCATATTTGTAATGGGCATTCCTGGATAAGATTGCTACATCCTTGACAAAACAGTCCTTTCAATGGAGGGCATCTGAACTGCTCAAATGTGTTTCCTAGTCCTTACATGTGGACTGAATAAAATGAAAGAGACAGATAAACCGACCTTAAAAGTTATCCATATGTTCCCTACCTCAGCTGCCTGAAGGTATCAGCAACATGCAAGTTAATGCATCCTCACAAGTGAGGTGAAAATTCAGCAGCAATATACCTAGAAAAGTAGAGCAAGGTACGGTAGACCTAATCCTGCACTCATTGGAGCCAATGAGTTCAAAGGAGGCTGGATTGAGCACTGTCTTTGGCAATAGCATTTTACTGGGAACTGATGGCAAAAATTCAGTAGTCCAATTTCTCTCCTCCTTCCTCTAATGCTGTAGCCATCACATAACAAATTATATCAAACTGGGACAGCTAGAAGATTTCACCTCTTTCTGTTGAATTCAGACCTGGCCACACTGATGATCTCTGGGCTTGATTGTTACCGGTCTTATCCAGGAGTGAAGCCACACGCCTTGAAAAAGTCCCCATTGGTACAAAACACAGCAGTGCATCAGCTTAGCAACACAGGTTGCCATGAACGCATCCTACTGCTGCTTCACACTCTGCACAGGCTCCCCATTAAATATATAGGCCAATTCAAGATCTCATTCCCAATATTCATAGCTCTCCATTGACTGGCCTCAGCTACCTCAGAGATCAGCTCACCCGCTGCAACCATGACTAAGGCTAAGATTTTGTCATGGATATTTTTAGTAAAAGTCATGGACAGGTCATGGGCAGTAAAGAAAAATATAGTGGAAGACCACGACTTGTCCCTGAGTTACTAAAAATATCCACGGTAAAATGGAAAAGGGATGGGGCAGCTGCAGGATGGCTGGGAGCTCTGCCCCCCCCCCACCAGTGGGGGCTCAAAGCTTCAGAGTCCCACTGCCCCCTCCCTTGTGGTGGGGAGCTGCTCGGATCCCCCTGGCCCTGGTGGTGGCCAGGGATCTGAGGGTCCCTTGACCCCCTGTGGCAGAGGGGAGCTGCAGGTCCCCTGCCCCCTCCTCAGCAGCAAGGAGCTGTGGGAATCTCCCTGCTGCTGTCACGGTGGGGAGCTGTGGGGGCCACCTGCCCCCCATAGTGGTTGGGGGCTGAAGGGGTCCTCCTGCCCCACCACAGCTAGTGGGGAGTTGTGAGGATCCCTTTGCCACTGTGGCTGGTGAGGAGCTGTGGGGGTTGTCCTGTCCCCTGCAGCAGCTGGGAGCTGCGGGATACCACCCCTGCCCATGGTGGCTGGGAGCTTGGGGGCACTCTGCCTCAGGCAGTGGGGCTAGCTTATAGCTGCCTGCCGCTGCGGGAGGCTGCAGCTCTGAGTTGCTGGGGCTGAAGTCATGGAGGTCTTTGGAAGTCACAGATTCCGGATTTCCACAACCTCTGTGACAAAATCATAGCGTTAACCACGACCGTTCATGACAGCTACATGCTCCTGGAATAATGAAATTGTTAACCAATAAGGGGAGCCTCATAAGTGCCAGAGACAGAAATTTCTTTGGAGTTACCTTTTGTGAGAGTAACCGCCACACAGCCTAAGGACAACCACAGGGCTCAGTGTTCAGCTCTACAAAACGCATCTCTTTGACTGAACTTTCCCACAGTAAAGCTTTCATAACTTACAAAATATGTAAACTATTTCTCCTTCAGGTTGGAATGAAAGGGAGAGAGATCCACTGTTATATCTAGGTCCCTACCAAATTCATGGCCATGAAAAAAACACATCACAGACTGTGAAATCTGGTCTCCCCTGTAAATCTGGCTATTGTAGGGGGGTAGAGGGATAGCCACTCTTACTTCTGCACTGCCTTCAGAGCTGGGCAGCCAGAGAGTGGTGGCTTTTGGCAGGCACCTAGTCCAGAAAGCAGAGTGCCAGCAGCAGTGCAGAAGTAAGGGTGGCATGGTATGGTATTGCCACCCTTACTTCTGTGTTGCTGCTAGTGTCGGCACTGCCTTCCTGGCCAGCGGCTGCCACTCTCCAACCACTCAGCTCTGAAGGCAGTGCAGAAGTAAGAGTGGCAATACCATGACTCCCCCACACCACAATAGCTTTGCAACCCCACTCCCCAGGACCCTCTTTTGGGTCGACCGCCACGGTTACACCACCATGAAATTTAAGATTTAAATGTCGGAAACCATGAAATTAAAGATTTTTAAAATGCTATGACCATGAAATTTACCAAAATGAACCAGGAATTTGGTAGGGCCCTAGTTATATCCATTTTAATTATTTGTAAGTGGTCAGATGGCAGATCCTTCCTGACAGGCTTACATGTGCAATACCTCTGCTTGAGCTGCTCTCTCACAGAGTAACTATATCCCTCATTAACAGACCTAAGACCACTTATGTGTTTCAGTCATTGGACTCTGTATCAAAAGCCAGTTTTCATTATTGAAAATGGGGAGGGATTTTAGATTCTGGGGACCCCCTGCAAATTCCTGAGCAGGCTCTTTGAAATGAGCAAGGAATTAACTGGCACTAATAGTCTCTTTCCCAAATTTGACTGAGTCTAGTGCATATTGGGACAGGTCTTCTGGAACTTAGTGAGTGATGTGTGACTGTGCAGACATGATAAAAAAGCTCCAGGTTATGTAGATCTTGAGTCTCAGTGTCTAGATTCAAGGAACTCTCCAGTTACTCAGGACATAGCAATTATACTTTTATCCAGAAATGTATCTGTACAAGGTAACTCGATTTTAATACTGTGCATTGCAGTAGTCTCCTTTGGCAATGAGTTGTATTTGTAATGGAAATACTGACATACATTCTGACTCATAAGAGCATATGGAAAACTGCACAAAATCTCAGTGGGATCATAAACACTCCATGTCACCAGGGCTCAATATTTTTAGCAGCAAAAAGGTTTTGTATATTGTCATACACTTAGAAAATGCTGGAAGAGCTTCTTTTCATGTGAGTGTTGACATTTGTTAGCCAGGTTCCTCTTTAAACATTTGGAGCATCTGGATGGAGACAACCTTCTGAGCAAAGCTGTAGCTGACACAGAGCATCCTTATGCATGTAATCCAAAGCTTTAAAAAACCTCATTCATCTCTCTGGGGTTTCCCTCTTGTAGTTAATGCAGTTTTGTGGCTGAGTTGACTCCAGTACTCTCAGTGGAGCTGTGTGTGCACTTTATTCTGCAAATTGAAACCTTGGAGGAATGGATAACTCTTCCTAAGTCTCTCACATGCTGGATGAGAAGAAAAATAAATTCCACAGAAAAGTGTTAACACCATCAAAGCTTGTTGTAATAAATAAAGCCTTTTAGAGATCATTACTCAAGAACACAATATCAACTTTAAAAAATAAAATACATAGCAATGAATGAAGAATCAACATTACTTGGTTCCAAATGTAAAGGAAGTATATTCATCTACATGAAAATTGGCTAGACATTAATTAAAACAAGTGCTTTTTTGTTTTATTTTCAGATGCCAACATTTAGTGTACAACTGCACAGCTGTCCATCGATATCCGTAACATAAATCAGTGCACCATCAGTAATATACTAAAATTCCATTACTGAACTATATTGATTTTGAATTTCATTATTATTGTATTCTTGAAGCAGAAGATGCTAGCTTTCAAGAAGAGTTAATACCTGCCTATGGACTATTCCTAAACAGAAAATTATAAGACACTAGCATTAGGGTTGAAAGTGCTTATCACTGATATCAGAACACCCTTACAAGAACATCATAAAAAAGAACCCAAAAAAAAACAAAACAGGAGTACTTGTGGCACCTTAAAGACTAACATCATAGTTATCAAAATGCAATGCAGTGACTTGTGATTTTTACTGATGTAACTGAGCTCAGAATATGGTCTACAACGTTTACTTGTTTAGTATCTGGCTTTACCCAGCTGAACTTCATGGTGAAAAACACATCGACTCTCCAAAACTCAAAATATGCAACAATGTTTAAAAAAAGTGTATTAAACTTGTTAGCTAGTAAAGTTTCTTGGTGACCTTCTATAGTCTTGTTTAATGGTGATTATTAGATCTAAATTGTTAGGGTCAAAGAGCCTGTGAGTACACTGGTGCAACTTCAATGAAGCACGCCCATTTACATCTGGACTGAAGTGAACTCCTTCGTTTAGGTACCTAAATGGGAGGAGTGCCCTTTGGAAAAATCTGGCCCTTCGTGGGTTTGAGCACGTCTTAAATCTGGCCTTACTGTGCACATTCATATTCTAATTTGATCTTATTACTCTTTTGAGAAGTGCCAAAGAATTGTAGTCTTTAGTGTATACAAGACTTCTGTGCATAAGATCTTATTAAATTACCTCTGCTTTTCTCTTTATTGTTGTGTTCTGCACTGATTCCATCCAGAATACAACTGCTATTGAAGGCGACAGGACTGGAGGTTGCCCTTCAGTGAATACTTCTGTTTCAGCACCAGCAATTATATCTGCCCTTCTGTTTTCCTATTGCCCCAAGCTACTAGTTTTAAAAAAAGTGTAATGTGTAGTACATGGCATCAAAAGCGGGGCACCAAAGCCACTCTGCCATGGGGGAAGGGATAGCTCAGTGGTTTGAGTATTGACTTGCTAAACCAAGGGTTGTAAGTTTAATCCTTGAGGGAGGGATTTGGTGATTGGTCCTGCTTTGAGCAGGGGATTGGACTAAATGATCTCTTGAGGTCCCTTCCAACCCTAATGATCTAACTCATGATTTTCTTTGGTCTGGGAATGTATTTCAGATTAATTTATTTCCTCATTTTCACCATCTCTGTAATCCATTTACACTGATGTAAGTAGATGTTAATGCCCAAGTTGGACAACGATTATCATATTTTAAAATTCCAAATCACATAGTCTGAATGACATATAGTATGTAATTTACCTATGTTGTCACCATTGACGTAATGAGATGTTGTGAAAGCATGACTAAGTGTTAGTGTATATGAATTTTGCATGAAGTAAAATGTCACATGAACAGTTGAGAAAACTTTTAGGTACAAATGAGAATTGTATAAAATACTTGGGAATTCAAATCTGAAATAATCTAGAAGATATTTACAGTTTACATAGCAAACCATTACTTTCATAAATGGAAAAAGATGTAGAGTGCTGGGGGAAGTATGTAATTTTTTGATCAGTCCTTGAATAGTCATGGTAAAATTAATATTTGCCTACAATATATATCTGATTTTATAATCTTTCTATAATCATCCCATATAAATAGTGTGTGTGTGTGTATATATATGTGTGTGTGTGTGTGTGTATACACACATGCACACACAGAATACTGTTAGAATTAATATGGAATAAGAAAAGACAGAGCAAGTTTAGCTAATTTATACAGATCTATTAAAGCAGTTTGGACTAGCTGTTCCAGATATTATATGGCCCTATCAAGCCAGCCAGCTCAAAGCAATAGTGGACTGGATACACTGAATCCAGCAAAACAAATGGTCATTTGCTAGAAGCGCCTACTGAGTACTGGTAGCTTCTAACTGGAAAAAAGAAAAACTGCCCAAAATTAGAGTAATGGCATAAAAAAAAAGTAGTGAGTGTGTGTGGGGCAGGGTGGGGGGAGAGAAAAAGAGAAAGAAAAAGAGATTAGAGTTATGGAAAAGTTAATGCATTTATTAAGTACCTGGAAAATAGATATGGCACAGATAGGTATAGGGATATTTGGGTCCCATTTATTCAATACCTAGAGCACACTCACTCACAAAACATATCACATTTGAATGTTTTAAAAATATAGACATGGCTAGGTTCGTAAACACAAATGAAAATGGAATTCTCTTTTACTTTAGAAAATCCACAGAAACAACATAAGGAGCATCATCGCAGAACATGGCAATACTCTGCCAGACAGAAAAGTGAGATGACTATGTCATTGCATGTTTCTCTAAATAAAAAGTGTATGGTAATGATTTTAAACTTGTTAAAACTTCCTAAATGAACACTTCTTAAATAAATACATCCCACTCACTATTCTGACCAAGTTAAAAAAAATGTGAAATTACTTATCTTTTCCCTTCTCCAGAAATCACACAGAATGGGCACTATGCTGAACTTCTGTTGTGCTTGCTTCCTCTTGGAAAGATTTGCTTGTTTGTTTAGGGTCTGAAAATGATACCAAGTTGTTTTTCCTCCAGAAACTTTAAATGTAGAAGTCTTATTTAACACCTTAATTATATCAGGTTGTGCTCAGTTAGCTTTATAAGCCTCAGGAGGATCATGAGCATCCCCTCGATACAATTCTGCATTTTTCTTGTTGTTAATTTAATGCTTATGAAGAGCCCATAAATTTGTATTGATTTTTTTCCCTTACAGGTTTCAGCCCCATTAGTATATAGAACAGATGGGAATCTTCAACTCATTACAGGGAGCTACTTTAATACTGACCCCATCAATCTGTTCTGTTTTCATTTCAGAGACAGAAGAGTTGCTACAGAGAGTTCATCTATATGCATCTGCGGTTGTGCATATACCTAGATGACAAGTTCTGAAGTTAGTGAGGCAGAACAAAGGGAAATGGAAACATTATAATATGGATGAATAGGAGACATTTTGGCATGCTGCCAAGCAGCCAGTATAGCTAGACTGAATTTATAACCCTGTTGCGGTTACTTAAGAAAGCACACCACCATACGTACACAGATCAATATTCTTGAGAGTTCGACCTGTTTATGTTTAAAAAAAAAATTAACTAGGCTGATGCATTGACCACCTCTTCTAAATTTAATCACACTGGGACAATTAGAGTAATTTCATGTTTTCTACTTTAGCACTCCTCTGAAACGACCGCATCTGGATAACTTTAATTACTGATATGACTCAGTAAAACAGAAAAGAAAAATGGCTACTTACATGATTAACAACTTCTGTTCTTCATCAGAAGTTTTTCTTCTTTTTAAATTTTTTTCCCTAATAAAATAATCCTTTAGCCAACATACAACTCAAGCTGAGGAAGCCTAAGTGGGATAAAGACCACTATTACAACTTCATATTAAAATGTTTGCAACTCCGAAGCTAATACTTTATTGATTGTTTTAAAGCAAATATTTTGCTTAGAAAATGTTTGCATCTATTTCTCCTTACACCTCCTATATTTTATTGCATGAAAACAGTCTTTGCTTAATAAGAATGTCTGATCCTGCTGTTGAGGTGCAAGTGAAACATAAAAGAGTAGGAATTTCAAACAATGTGGTGTTCATTCATTAAAGAGAACCATTTTCTGTAACTCCAATTTCATGATTCAGTAGCTCTGTTGATAGTAATTAGCAACCATGTGTAAGATATCAGGATTTACATAGGGTAAATTTGGTGTCAGAAAAGGAAAGATATTTCTTGGAGACATGGATAGAGGGATGGAGATTGCATAAACCGATAGAACTATTGTATTTTGGAGCAAATTTGAGATCATAGGTTCTGAACCTGCAAACAGTCAAAAGCACATTCTTAACTTTATTCAGATGACTAGTCCCATTAATGCCAATGGGACTACTCAGAAGTAAAATTAAACTGGTGCTTAACTGTTTGAGGATCGTGTCCAGAAATTCTTATGCTTTATGCTATGATGTAAAAGCACTTTAAAAGTATAATTTAAAAATCATATGTATAAACAGCTAGTGTCAATAAACCCCGCCCCCCAACAACTTAGAAAGTCATTCAGCTGAGCAGCAATAATTATTTCAGCCTGGACAATAACTTTTTATATATTTTCTTCACTTGTTCTTTATTGCTAATGAAGACACGATCTTTGCTTCTCTCCAGCCCATTGTTCTATAATGTGACATCACAATCAGTTCTGTAGCAACCAATTGTCACCTCACAGTTGGAGGATTATTTTTCAAAGAAAAGCAATTAATTCACTTCACGTAACTAATTATCGCCTCTCACCCTTCCCCTCCAAACATTCATTCTTTTTTACTTTCACTTACCCAAAAAACTCCCTATTATATACTAGTTGCTTCACTACGAAAGATCTTTCAAAGAAGAAAAACAAACCCACATCGAAAACACAGAGGATTATGACTTGAGGTGGGGTGAAAAAATAGCAAGACCAGACACATTCTTATTAAGCAAAGATCCTGTTTTCATGTAATAAAGGAGTAAAGAGAAATAGAGAAAAATAATATTGAGATAGATGCAAACATTTTCTAAGCAGACTGTTTATTTAAAAATATTATAAGGCATTAACTTCAGGTTTGCAAGCTTTTTGATATGAAGTTGTAATAGAGCACAAGTGGGCATCCTAAATGCCTTAGCTCTAGCTTATGATTTTATTAGTGTCACATTTGTTTTAGTTATTGGTTTTCATTAGATATGACAAGTAGAGGAAAACCATGTAAGCATTAATATTTAAGCAGTCAGGTTTTTTTTTAAATCGCCCATTTCAAATTCTACATTTATGTCCTTGTGGAAAGAAAACAATGAATTCAAGGAATAAGGTGACTGCACATGGCCTGGTCATTCTAGTCAAGGTTCTTTTTGTAGTGATGACTGAATAGAATGAGATATTGGCAAAATGTATTGATTAGAATATTAAGGATTTCTGGTCTTATGTTTGCAAAGAGAGAATGCAACTAACAGTGGCATAAGAAAATTACAGATTAAAAACAGTCAATCCAGACATTTTGTCACACACACTTAAAAAAAAAAAGGGGTAAGGCAAAATTACAATAAAATGTTAACATGCTACATCAAACATTTCTTGTACAGGATTAGGTTAATATTCAAAGAACCTGGCTAAAGTTTTGCTTGCCAGCTGGGAAGCACTCCTCCTCTGAGCGTGCTGGAACGGGTGACCACATTTCTAAATACCTTTTTGGCAAGTGTTGGGCCCTATTTTAACTGAACTGGTTAAGGACATATTGCAGGGGAACAAGATTTCAGATTTGTGGTTATGCACTTTTAAAAAAAACCCAGTAGAAACAACTGAACAAACCCCTACAACGTGAGCCCTAATCCTGAAGACAGCTGTAGTAGTACAGACCATGTACCTATGCAGAGTCCAACTGGAATCAGTGGACATATGGTCCATGGTTGTGGCCAAGCCCAGACATGGGATACAATAGGTCAAAAGAATCAAAGGAAATAAAACTACCTTATCTCTTCATTGCTAAATATTTTCTTTTAAATCAACATAGTCCCCAGTTTGTGGTGGACCCTGGCAAATGAGCTAAGGTCTGTTAATAATAACCAGATATGGGTCAGAGACAAAGCCCCAACTTCCAAATACTCCTGAGCTTTGGGGTGATCAAAATTAGAGTCTCCCCCATATGTCATTTGTAGGTGGAGCCAATCACTGTTAACTTCGTATCTAAGGTACTTCTGTAGCCCCTCATCACCGGAGTGTCTGAGTCCCTCAGATTCTTTAACGTCTTTATTCTCACAATACCCCTGTAAGGCAGGGAAGTGCTATTAGCCCCATTTTACAGATGGGGGAATGGAGGCACAACAGTACTTAGGTGCCTAAGTCTCCATTGTGATGCACAAAACCCCACTCTGCTGCCACCGCTGAATTCTGTAGGGACCTAAACACACTCAGTGCCTATGTTTTCAGGGTAGAAGCTCCCTAGGACCTATATTTTTGCCTCTGAGCATGCACACTGCTCCTTCACTCTGGGAGTCTAGTCTTCTACGTAAGTCCCAGAGCAAGCCACAAACTGGGGAAGACAGGAGGAGATGGTGGTGTTGCCATTGCCAGCCACTTTATGTCTTTTAGCCCAGCAGTTAAAGACTCACCGGGGATCTAGGAGACTCAGGTTCAATTCCCCCGTCTGCCCGAGGGGGAGAAAGGATTTGAATAGGGTTCTCTGACTTCTCAGCACTGTGCTCTCACCACTGAGCCATGGGAAAATCTGATGGAGTGGGGGGTGCTTCCTTAATCTCTCCTGTTGAAGCTGTTCCACTTTGGATAAATATTTAGAGTCACTGGGCTAGAGAGACCCTCTATAGCCTGGTGGTTATGGCAGCCATGGAGGAGCCCCAGGGTCCAGTCCCACTGCTTTAGTTATACACCGTGGAGAGGGATGGAGGAGGAAAGTCCCACAACAAAATATCCCATAGCTCAGTGATAAGAAGTGGGAGACCCAAGCTTCAAATCCCTTTTCCCTATCAGCTACAGAGGGGAAGTTGATCCCAAGTCTCCCACATCCAGAGTACCGCCCTCACTGGGCTAACAGTTATAAGGGACAGGACACCCCCTTCTCCTCTGTTTTATGTGGGCATAGATGTGCTCAGAGCACACCTATTGCCTCAGGCTCCAAAGGGAAGGTAGCCCAGGGATTGCCTACCTGGTGAATCCCACTGAGGTTTAGGCAGAAGATAGGTGCTGAGGGTGTCAGGACTGAGGCAGCTGTGTGCATGTTCAGCCACTGAAATTGAGATGCCTTAGGGATGTTACTAGTAGAAACATAGGCACCAGCTGGCAGTGGTTTTGCCAATGCCATTAAGTGCCCATATCTAACATGTAGGCACCTAAAGTGGCAGCTAGGCATCAGAGTCCCTTTGTGAACCTATGCCTAAGTGACTTGCCCAAGGACATTCAGAGAGTCTGTGGCAGAACAAGGAAATTGAACTCGGCTCTCCTAAAGTTTAAGCTAGTATATTCCCCACTAGGCCATCCTTCATACAATCGCTCATCCCAGTCTCTGGAATATCAATGAGAACTCATCAGAAAACAATAAACGTCACCAGGAGAGTTTCATTTCTATTTTAGTCACAGTAGCTGTGAACACATTGAATCATAGAATCATAGAAGATTAGGATTGGAAGAGACTTCAGGAGGTCATCTAATCCAAACCCCTGCTTAAACAGGATCAACACCAACTAAATCATCCCAGCCAGGGCTTTGTCAAACCGGGCCTTAAGAACCTCTAAAGATGGAGATTCCACCACCTTCCTAAGTAACCCATTCCAGTGCTTTACCTTGTTTTATCATCTGCCACCACTGAGACCAGCCGAGCTCCATCCTTTTTGGAACCCCCCTTCAGGTAGTTGAAGGCTGCTATTAAATCCTCTCTCACTCTTCTCTTCTGCAGACTAAACAAGCCCAGTTCTGTCAGCCTCTCCTCATAAGTCATGTGCCCCAGCCCCCTGATAATTTTCGTTGCCCTCTGTTGGACTCTCCAATTTGTTCACATCCTTTCTGTAGTGGGGGGCCCAAAACTGGACGCAATACTCCAGATGTGGCCTCACCAGGGTTGAATAGAGGGGAATAATTACTTCCCTCTATTTGTTGGAAATGCTCCTACTAATGCAGCCCAATATGCTGTTAGCCTTCTTGGCAACAAGGGCACACTGCTTACTCCTATCCAGCTTCTCATCCACTGTAATCCTCAGGTCCTTTTCTGCAGAACTGCTGCTTAGGCAGTCAGTCTCCAGCCTCTAGTGGTGCATGGGATTCTTCTGTCTTAAGTACAGGACTCTGCACTTGTCCTTGTTGAACCTCATCAGATTTATTTTGGCCCAATCCTCCAATTTGTCTAGGTCACTTTGAACTTTAATCTACCCTCCAGCGTATTTACCTCTCCCCACAGTTTAGAGTCATCCATGAACTTGCTGAGGGTGCAATCCATCCCATCATCCAGATCATTAATAAAGATGTTCAACAAAACCTGCTCCAGGACCAACCCCTTGGGCACTCCGCTTCATATTGGCTGCCAACTAGACATCAAGCCGTTGATCACTACCCGTTGAGCCCAACAATCTTTCTATCCACCTTATGGTCCATTCAGCCAATCCATACTTCTTTAACTTGCTGGAAAGAAAACTGTAGGAGATAGTATCAAAAGCTTTGCTAAAGTCCAGATATATCATGTCCACTGCTTTCCCCATATCCACAGAGCCAGTTATCTCATCATAGAAGGCAATCAGGTTGGTCAGGCATGACTTGCCCTTGGTGAATCCAAGTTGACTGCTCCTGATCACCTTCCTCTCCTCCAAGTGCTTCAAAATGGTTTCCTTGAGGACCTGCTCCATGATTTTTCCAGGGACTGAGGTGAGGCTGAACAGTCTGTAGTTCCCTGGGTTCTCCTTCTTCCCTTTTTTAAAGATGGGCACTATATTTGCCTTTTTCCAATTGTCCGGGGCCTCCCCCAAATATAACCATTCCTCAGACAAAAATTATTTCAAAGAAATGGGATTTTCACCTATGGAAGGGTTTCAGGATTTGACCCAGTAGGAGAAATCTTGGACTCACTGAAGTCAATGGCAAAACTCCCATACACTGCAATGGGGCCAAGATTCCACTCTCAGTCTTTTCTATGCTTAAGATTCTAAATTGGAGTTATCATTCCTTTGAGTGAATATAGACTAGTATGTGTCTACACAGTACCTGTTTGCTGAGTGTCGTTCACCTGTCATTCTTATTAATATTATATTAGTCCCTAATGGGGTCCTGATCCTAACAGGAGCCTTTTTGTTGGGCACTGAACAAACCTATAAGCAGCCACAGTCCCTGCCTTGAACAGTTTATAATCTAAGGCAACGTCTATACTACTCACCCGGGTCGACGCGTAGCGTTCGACTTCTCGGAGTTCGATATATCGCGTCTCATCTAGACGTGATATATCGAACTCCGAACGTGCTCCCGTCGACTCCGGAACTCCACCACCGCGAATGGCGGTGGCGGAGTCGACGGGGGAGCCGCGGACTTCGATCCCGCGGCGTCTGGACGGGTGAGTAGTTCGAACTAAGGTAGTTCGAGTTCAGCTACGCTATTCGCGTAGCTGAACTTGTGTACCTTAGTTCGACACCCCCCCCAATGTAGACGAGGCCTAAAGAGAAGACAAATTACATTCCTATAACAATAGGAATGTAAAGTGGGGGAATGGAGATGAGGGTAATATAAGCTTATCTTGGGGCAACTTGTCTGTCAAGGTTCCTTCCCCACTCTGAACTCTAGGGTACAGATGTGGGGACCTGCATGAAAGCCCCCTAAGCTTATTTCTACCACCTTAGGTTAAAACCTGGTACTCTGCCACCACCAAGTGATTTAACAAGACACAGGAAAAGGACCACTTGGAGTTCCTCTTTCCTCAAAATATCCCCCCAAGTCCTTACACCACTTTTCCTGGGTAGGCTTGAGAAATATCCCCCCAAGACCATACACTCCTTTCCTTGGAAAGGCTTGGTAATCCCCTCACCAATTAGTCTCGGTGAACACAGATCCAAACCCTTAGATCTTAAAACACTGAAAAATCAATCAGGTTCTTAAAAGAAGAATTTTATTAAAAGAAAAGGTAAACCATCTCTGTAAAATCAGGATGGAAAATAACTTTACAGGGTAATCAGATTCAAAGAGCCCAGAGGAACCCCCTCTAGCCTTAGGTTCAAAGTAACAGCAAACAGGTAAACCCTCTAGCAAAAGGAACATTTACAAGTTGAGAAAACAAAGATAAAACTAACATGCCTTGCCTGGCTGTTACTTACAAGTTTGAAATATGAGAGACTTGTTCAGAAAGATTTGGAGTACATGGATTGATGTCTGGTCCCTCTTAGTCCCAAGAGTGAACAGCCCCCAAAACAAAGAGCACACAAACAAAAGCCTCCCCCGACCCCAAGATTTGAAAGTATCTTGTCCCCTTATTGGTCCTTTGGGTCAGGTGTCAGCCAGGTTACCTGAGCTTCTTAACCCTTTATAGGTAAAAGGATTATGGTGCCTCTGGCCAGGAGGGATTTTATAGTATTGTCTACTGGAGGGTTGTTACCCTTCCCTTTCTAGTTATGACAGGTTCCTAATTTAAAAACACTTTTTCCATTATCATTTTAAAATGTGCCTTCAGATGATAATTCCAAATCCTCCCTTAATGTGGTGTCCAAGTCCTGGCATCAAGGGATCTGGTGTGCGCATACATGTGCATAAGGCTATTTGCTATCCTGTATTAGCTTACATTAGTGATGGTGCTTGGATACCTCCCTCCCTCCACTTCATACACATTTGTGTAGTACCTGCTTGAAGTCTATATAGTCCAGTGATACCATGCTAATTACAATGTCTTCATTAAGAATTCTCTCTTAAGGCTGTTAGCTGATTGTACCTCTGTAGATTATGTTGATTGAAACTCTAGGCCAAGATTTTACAGTTTAGGAGCCAAGAATCCCATTTGACTTGCTTGCATCAGCTACATGCAAATTGCATCTAAAAGAAGACCTTGTGCTTGCGTTGCCCAGACAGCGTATGTTTAATGAGGCTCGAAAGCTACTAAGTTCTCTTGAAGAACTAAAATAGAAAGGAAAATAAAATATGGCAAAATTAGATTGGCAGTGTTTCAAACAGCCTCTGAAATTGCTTATAAATACAAAAGTGACCCAATGAGGCAGAAAAGTCAGAGACTACTCACAGGGGAGACTTTAGGGGAGTAGATGGCTCAGGATATTGGAAATGGGAAACAGAGTCCTCTACCTCCAGGTTTCTGTTTCAAAACTAATCCATGTTGGTAAAAAGTGAAACATGGCTGTCTGGTCCTGATGGGAAACCATCTGTGATCACAGATTAATTCCCAGTCTACAAGTCCATATAACAAGAGCTACCACTTATTCCAAGTCTGAAGTAGTATAACTTGTAAATGAAACTCAAATTTAATGTGAACTCCCAGAGCACTCTCACTTCATATAGGAGCCCTCCCCCAATAGGCTCAGATTCCCACATTAACTTGTATTGTTTTGTGAGGTGAGACCCACTGTATTTCTTTTTAATGCTTTTGGGATCTCCAGTGGGGAGTTGGTTGACTTTCTTCTCCCTCCCAGAGATTCTTTTTTCCCCAGGGGTCATTCCTTCAGGGACTGGCTTGTTCCCCTCCCAATCTTTTCTCAGGCTCTACCTGCTCCCATTTCTTCTGACACAATTTTCCTTCTGTGCCTAAGCCCTTCAAAATTTTCATGAAATAAAGGGTGTTTGGGCACAACACCTACAAATTAGAAGATGCCCGAGAGAGGACTGTGTGTGGATGTTATCCAGCAAGTCAGGCACCCTAATAAATAGAATAGAGGACCTCAAGACTGGAGCACCTCAAAGAATGAGGAGAGCATGGATATAGGAAGAGCAGAAATTTGCCAGGCCTATCTTCTAAGGGTATACTTATACAGCACAAGCTGTGCACAGGCTAGCAAACCAGAACTAGCTTGAATGCAGCTAGTATGGGTAACAATAGCAATGAAGACAGCACCAGTAGAACAAGCCTGGCACTCTGGGCCTGTACTCAGCTTGCTAGCCTGCTGTGAAGCCCATGCTATGCTGTCTTCACTGCTACTGCTAGCTACATGTGCTAGCTGGATTCAAGCTAGCTTGGGTTGGCTATGCACAGCTTTTGCTGTGTAGACATACCCAAAACAATTCCAAATGAAGAGGGGGGTCCAAGTGGGAAGGGATGCAGGATCTGTGACAAAATAACCATGGGCAAAAAAAAAAAAAAAAAAAAGGCTGTCTGGATTGCTCCTATTTCTCACATACGGGACAGAAAGAATTTTGGTATTTGACACTTCAGAAAGTGGAGGTGCCATAGCCTTTTGGAGAAGGCTTAAGGAAGATTTAATACAGGTTTGTGGTTTGGGAGGATGCTTGAAGGATGCTTGAGATAAAACTATCCCCTGGGCTCTAAAAGTGATCCTTTCAGATCAGGGTTGCAGCTGGCTGTGTGCAATGTGGGGAAATGTTTATTGCTGGTATCCAGGCTGTCCTGGCTCTATGGATAAATACTTCAATTGTTCAGGCTGTCAGTCCAGCACCTTTCACAAGCAATTGCTAATTTTTATTTGTTGATTGATTTTAAAATCTAGCTTTTAGATACAGGCTAGAACCAAAGTTCCCTTAAGGCTAAGACGAAGACATCCTTATACATGGTGCATCTAAAACCCTAATTGTTTTTGAATCCCTCTGCTGTAATTTTTACACAACTTGCCTTATTGCATTTGCAGGCTTTGGTAGTTCTATTTATTGAACTAAGCCTCTGTCCAATACCACCACCATGTCAAAGGAAACAAAACAAAAAAACCTCTCAACCTCCCAAATGGATTTTGGATGAGCTTACATTAAAATAAATCTACAGCCTTTCTACTCAAAGGAGGAGGGATAGCTCAGTGGTTTGAGTATTGATCTGTTAAACCCAGGGGGTTGTGAGTTCAATCCTTGAGGGGGCCACTTAGGGATCTGGGGCAAAAATTGGTCCTGCTAGTGAAGGCAGGGGACTGGACTCAATGAGCTTTCAAGGTCCCTTCCAGTTCTAGGAGATTGGTATATCTCCACTTATTTTAAAAAAAAAAATATATATATATATAAAAAATTGCTGCATTAATCATTCACTCAGGAAACATGACTGCAACAATTCTTTCCTTTAAGAGATTAAAAGTCTTTGAGAGTATCTTAAATCTTTGTTGTAGAATACAAGGCTTGGCAAGTATGACTAACTTTTCTTATAACTAATACTTAAAATAACTGGCTGTCCATTCCAAATTCTACAGTGTTCTTTAATATAGAGATCAGAATTTAGAGACAGTAAATCCATTACTCAGTAGTACCTGCACTTACCCCCTAGACACTCTGGCCCAGATCCTCAAAGATACATAGGTCCCTAACGACCATTGACTTCTTGCATGAATAGCAGCAGTGAAACTGACAATGTCGGTTTCATATTTCGTTTCAGAAACACCACGTTTCAGTGTTTCCAAAAATAATTTTTCCAGTTTGCAGAGAAATTTCAGCAAATTTGCTTTTGCTTCAGTGAAGAACAAATCCATAACAACAACAAAAACCCAACCGAAACATTTCTCATGAACTGAAAAACATCAGTGTCAGTTCGCTTTAGTTTTAGCCCATGCTATCTGGTAGAGTTAAAACCTAGGTCCCCCCAGGAGCGGTGCCAGAGTTTCTGGCACCCTAGGCAGAATTCGGGGGAGGGGGGCATTTTGTGAGCTCTCCACGGGGCAAGCGGGAGCTTCTGGTTCCGCTCCCATTGCGCCGCCGAAGAAGGACCCGCCGCCGAAATACCGCAGGCAACAGTGGGAGTCATTGAGCTGCTCAATTGCCTGCCGCTGTTTTCCGCGGCACATCGGCAGAAGGTCCTTCTTCGGCGGCACGACAGGAGCGGAACTGGAAGCTCCCGTGCACCCCGTGGGGAGCGCACAAAATGCCACCCCCCGAATCCTGGTCGCCTACTGGAAGCGCCGGCCTTGGGTCCCGCTCTGCCCTGAGGGTTTACTTTGTACACCTTTAATTTTCCTAGTGATACATGGCTTAAGTCTTCCAGGTGAGGGCTGAGACTATCTCTATGAGAGGTGAGGAAAGAGATTAATGGCTCTGAGGGTGAGTAAACAAAAATAAAGTACAATGTGTATATTGAGGTACAAATACTACTAACAAATGTATTACTTGTTGACAGTCATGATCCAGAGAACTCAGCAGGCAAATTTGGAGTGAAAGTTTTTCAATTTTCTAAGCATTCTGGACAGACTAAATTGATGGAATATATTTGAACAACATCTATCAATTAAAGGCCACTCTTATGTCCATAACCAATTACAATTCTTAATTGATAAATGGCAGAAATCACCAGCCATGCTATCAATTTGCATTAGAGGGGACACTAATGTCAGAGGAGTGTCATTTGAGCAGCTAAGAAACTACAGCCATCATAAAACATTTGCAGGTAATTAAAATGAACCACTTCTCAGAGGTAACAATTGATCTGTGCTGCTTGTTAGCTACCAGAAATTCAGATGGAATGCTTGCTCACACACCAGATAAAGTTATGAGAGTTTTGGCTTAAATAAAGTTAGATGTATCCGGAATACAGAGGACTGACAAAATAGAAGTACCTGGCAGAGAAATTCTTATTGAAAATGTTTTCTGAAATTAAACAGCAAAACTTCAAATATTTTCAGGTAAAGACTGTGAGTCACATTCTTAGCGAGTTTAAATCAGCATAGCAATGTTGTCATCCATGAGCCATGCTGATTTATACCAGGTGAGAATCAGGCCTGGTATTTTAAGGGTTAACTCCCTAAGAAACCAATTTAAAGGCTATTTTCCCCACACAGCTGACATTTTCACTGGGCTGTTGAATGCTGTTGTTTCACCACCAGCTAATCAGAATCTCACTTAAGAGTTTACAGAGTGCCAGTCATTATAGTATCTAGCCAGGAGAGTGGCTGGAATTTTCTATGTTGGCTGTCAACCAGCATATTAATAAAGGTCAAGCCACCGAGGATCCGTTACCACCACCACAGTAGAACATCTGTAGCCAGGAACTCCTGGGGCCCCTCTGTGTTCTATATAAATACACACCTGTTTTAAAAAAGGTACTTTAGCTGAAGCACTCTGAGAAATACAAAGTGGAGATTATGCCTTACTTGGCCTCTGCACCCCTCTTCCATGTTTCCTGGTCTTCTCCTCGCTCTCTGTGTGCCACCCCTCACCCATAACTGTCCCAATCCCCACATCCTTCCTCCACACCCCTTTTCTCTAACTCCTTTTCTATATCCTTCTTACATCCCACAGATACCCTGTTCTCCTTTCGGTGCCCCTTCTCTTTGCTCCCTCATCCCTGCCCTCCTCTCCATTCCTCCTTCCATGTCCTGCCAATCCTCTGCATCCCTTCTTTGTGCTCACTCCTCCTGCCTTCCCCAGAACTCCACCATCCCTGCACCCTCCTATTGCTCTTGAGTCATGTCACAGGGTCTGCTCTACACACTGCTTGCCAACACCTCCTCGGGGCTCACCTGGGGAATTAGCTTGCAACTGTCCATGCCCTGTCTGCCAGTCACTCAGCTCATGGTCCCAGTCACTCACTCTGTGGCTACTCTCCTGCCAGTCCAGAGCTGCTGTGCCTCTCCTTCATGGCTTAGCCCTCTGGCCAAGTTACCGTCATCCTCACCTTCCGGGATATTATCAAGGTCACCTTCCTTGGAGCCACAGACAGTCTCCATCTTCAATGCGCAGATAGTACCACTCCCACAGTGGCTGGTAGGGGAACCCAGGCCCACCTTCTACACCAGGTACCAATCCAAGGACCCTCAAATGATCAGTTCAGGTCTCTCTTTCTCAGACCTTACTGTTCCTTCCCAGGACTACTTCCTAACCTTTCTTTCTCAGGCTCCTATTCTCCTCCTTGTATCAGTGTGACTGTAGGTTCACCTTGCTACAACCTAGGGTGACCATATTACCCTATGCTCAATAAAAGACACCTGGTAAAACTACTCATATCCAAGGCTCGGTCCTGGGGCCAGTTTTGTTCAATATCTTCATTAATGATCTGGAGGATGGCGTGGACTGCACTCTCAGCAAGTTTGCAGATGACACTAAACTTGGAGGAGTGGCAGATACGATGGAGGGTAGGGATAGGATACAGAGGGACCTAGACAAATTAGAGGATTGGGCCAAAAGAAACCTGATGAGGTTCAACAAAGACAAATGCAGAGTCCTGCACTTAGGACGGAAGAATCCCATTCACTGTTACAGACTAGGGACCGAATGGCTAGGAAGCAGTTCTGCAGAAAAGGATCTAGGGGTTACAGTGAATGAGAAATTGGATATGAGTCAACAGTGTGCCCTTGTTGCCAAGAAGGCTAACGGCATTTTGGGCTGTATAAGTAGGGGCATTGCCAGCAGATCGAGGGACATGATCATTCCCCTCTAGTCAACATCGGTGAGGCCTCATCTGGAGTACTGTGTCCAGTTTTGGGCCCCACACTACAAGAAGGACGTAGAAAAATTGGAAAGAGACCAGTGGAGGGCAACAAAAATGATTAGGGGGATGGAGCACATGACTTATGAGGAGAGGCTGAGAGAACTGGGATTGTTTAGTCTGCAGAAGAGAAGAATGAGGGATCTAGACTGTTCTCAGTGGTACCTGATGACAGAACAAGGAGTAATGGTTTCAAGTTGCAGTGGGGGAGGTTTAGGTTGGATATTAGGAAAAACTTTTTCACTCGGAGAGTGGTGAAGCACTGAAATGGGTTACCTAGGGAGGTGGTGGAATCTCCTTCCTTAGAGGTTTTTAAGGTCAGGCTTGACAAAGCCCTGGCTGGGATGATTTAGTTGGGAATTGGTCCTGCTTTGAGCAGGGGGTTGGACTCCTGAGGTCCCTTCCAACCCTGATATTCTATGATTCAAGTTCAATTGCAATCAATTAGAACTATGCAGCACAAACATTCAAACTAACATCAAGTTGACTGAGCCCCTGTTAAAAAAGAAATACTGTATAGTTGGATTTTTTTTACCTTCTTATCTTTAAAGCTTTAGGGTTCACACAGGGAGAGGTGAACCCCCCCCGCTACCCACCTCCCTCCACATGGGGAGAGGTGACACACAGAGGGGTGACTAACTGACCTGACCCTCCCTGCCCGATGCTTTCCGCCCTCCATGCCGGCTTGGCCCCCTGGGATGGACCCACCTCTCCTGGTACCGCATCTTCCCGAGGCAACGCGTCTGTGTGTGGGGGGACTCAGGGTCATTCCCCCTGCCCTGATTTCTGTTAGGGTTCACACCAGAATGTGGCCAGCAGCAGCCTTTCAGCACTTGTGGGAGGAAAGGGGAGGGAGCTGCCTCCAGCCACAGGGGAAGGGGGAAGGGATGACCTAGCCCGCGTCTTTGCAGAGCTCATCTCTTCCCCCACCCCCATGGCTGGAAGCAGCTTGTCCCTTCCTTGAGTATGCCTAACTGTGTAACTCCTTTCTTTGATATCCTGTTGCTTTTCTGTTTGTGTTTATTGACTTAACTGAATAAGCTGTTTACAGCATGCATTCCAGAAAGGTATGCAGTTTCATGTTAACTAAGGTGGTGGAGGCGGATCTTACTGACTCGCTCGCTGGCGAAATATAAAGTATCAATCAGTTGCTGCTTGCTGCTGTGTGTGTGTGCTCCTGCTGTCTGTGGAGAGCCCTGCTGAGAGCAGCCGCGAGGGTGGAGGCAAAGGCGGAGGCTGAGTTTATGCCTGGCTGCTGTTTATGATCAGGCTGAGAGAATATCTGGAGCTGAATAGAGCAGCGGGAGCGATATGCATCTTTGAAAGCGAGTTGAGGGGTAACCTGTGAGAGTCCACTTGATTTGATTTAAGCCTGGAGACAAAAAAGAAGTTTTCCCTTTTCCCCAGACGTTTTAAAACTAAGGACACGTTTTAGTAATTAATAATAAAATTAATAAATTAATTTGCAATTTTGTTTCTTTTCTGTGAAACGTTGAAGCATTCTGTGCTGATGTGTGTGTGCATGGGTGGGTGTGTTTGCAGGAGGGGTGGTTTAGGGTGCCAGGTTACCATGACCACCATGCGTGCTTGGGGTTTGGGCGTTGGAAGGGGGAGGGGTGGGGAAGGTGAGTGGGGATTTGGGGTATCTGCCTCGGGGCTGGGGAGGATGGGGCTCGGTCATCCAAATGCATGTAAGGGGGGCCTGCCTATTCGGGGGATGTCAGGCACCAGGACCACACATCAAGGAAAGGAAAGACCCAAGGAACCTACACCACACAGACCTGAGACTGTCAGACTGACTGCAGTCTGTGTGTGTGTGTGTGCCCCCTGACCCCCTGCCCCCCGCCCTCTGCCCCTGGGTCTGTACCCTGCAAATAAAAAAAAAACCAAAAAAAAAAAAAGTCTTCTGACACGAGAAACGTGATTGAAAACGAAGAGCAACAGAAAGTAACAGCAAACCGCTTTTAAACAGTGGGAACAGTGGGGTTGAAAAACTTTTGGGAGGGGGTGAAGGAAGAACTTCTACAAATTTACATTTACAGCGAGAGGTGTCTTCTGCTATGCCGCGGTGCAGTGACAGTGCTCAGTTCCCCCACGGCCCCCTCCCTTTGGGTGAGGTGAGGGGGGGGGACAGGAGGACTCAGCGTGTTGGAGGGCGGTTGCAGATGCACTGCAGGGCTCCCTCCTCCTGCTGTGGTCTTGGTGAACATCTACAAGCGCTTGCTCCTCCGGTTGCTCCCTCATTAGACCAAGCAGCGCTTGAGTCGCCTAAAAGAGAAATATTTAAAAAAGTTGAACATATTATAATTAAATTAACATTTATCCAGGATTTGGGATTTTTGCTCATCATACCAGCAAATGAGGCTCTGAGGGTATAAGGAGCTCCTTATGGATCCTGCCTGAGACTGTTAATAATGCATTTGATGGAGCAACTACAACCATACAAAGAGCAGCGTTCCATTGTAGGAAAGTCTCTTGAACAGTATAATTGACACATATGGATCATTTAAATTGATTTACTATTTGGTAACATGCTGTGGACACACAGATATATGAAAACAGAGGAGGAAGCTTAGGTATAAACTACGTTACTGGGATTTCTCCTGAGAAAATTGGTTTATCTTTCACTTGCCTATAAATTCAATTTGCTTCTTTGACTTCCTGTATTGATACAAATGGAGTAAATCAGAAGATGGCTTAAGTAGACATGTCTAGGTAAGCATTTTTCATTCCCTTTTCTCAATTAAATGAGCTGCAATTGCATTACAGACGACTCTGCTCCTAAAGCTCATAAATATTCCTAATGCATTCTGTCTAGCTAAACCTATAGTGACGCAGTCAGCTGCCCTCCTGAACCTTTCTTTCCATTTCTTGACATGTGCTGGGAGAGCTACATTTTTACTTGGAGTTATTGCTAGTTGAGATGTAGAACTATTGAGAGTTCTTTGTATGCCTTCATTTCCCCCCCCTCATATGGATACAGATTGTCCGATTGTCATATACCCATTAGACATCAGATTGTAGCTGGAAGCAGAATTTTATAGCAGAGGCTAGCTTTTAAAAGCCATTCAGGAGAAGCTTCAAAACTAACTTTCAAAACATTTTATAGGCCCTTTTTTTGTCCTAGAGAAGAATACAGTTTGAGAGAAGAAGTGCAAATGCATTTTTTTGGTGGGTTTGAAAAAAATATCTATTGAATAGCTATTTTTCAGACACCCAACACACTCCTCAAAAATTAATGATGACTGAACAGGAAAGACCAAAAATTAGTACCAATAATTTCTATTCATTTGAATTAATAGAAAAGCCCAATCATCTCCAAAAGAGCTGCTTTATTAAGACCTTTTGGGGTTATTCAAAACACACGAACTTATTGTTTGCTGGATTTATAAGCAAAGCAAAACATTGACTCGGTCGCACTGTTTTTCCAGTGCAGTGGTTGAGAGTTTGTAGAATTTGTTGAGTCTTTCTTTAAAAAAGAAAAAAGGAAATAAAAAAATCACAGATCCTGGACTGGTGATTTGCTCTACGATACTGATAGAACAGAAATTACAATAAACATATTGAAATAAGGAGGGGCAATACTGGGATATAAAAAGTGGCAGAAGGCATGTCGGTGAACAGAGCTAGAAGGGGAAACTCAGGAAGCTCTAGGAAGTGAGAGAGGCTCTTGCAGGAAAAGAAAACCCCTGATGGCAGGGGGATTTGGGGGCCCAAGTCCAGTGAGCAGGAGGATGGGCTGTGGGACAGAACAAGAGCTCTGGTTGCGAGAGAAGACATCAGAGCTAAGTGTGGACTTGTGTGTGGTGATTTTTGGGACCCTGAGGACCGTTAAAATCTATTTCTGTTATCAAACCAGACCTGGGAAGTGGGGGGTAGTGCCTGTCTACTCTTTGTAAGGGGCTGTAAAGAGGGGGAGAAACAGAGGCAAACCTCCACCCATGAGGGGGTGCTCAAGAGGCAGCCAACACTGTTGCAGGACATTAATCCCTGCTCAGGGCCTGTGTATGCTACCGTAATCCTAATAATATTCACCCTTGTCCCAAAACCAGATTCTATGCACAGACCCAGTTAGTGTACCAGGAATTATTGGAAGCTAAGCAGGTATGTTAAAATGGCAACAGTATATTCACTGCCAGTTTAGAACGAACCTTGGTCTCTGCTCATGCCATAGCTATCAAATCCAAGAGGTCAGGTTTTAATTGCCAGGCAAATCACTTGATTCTACCAGATAATCTCATAGAATAGGGTGACTTAAATAGAAATATTCATGTTCCCTGGTAGAGATTGTCTACTGGTAACAAACAAGTCCCCGGCTTTTACTGTGCATGTTTTCAAAATGGGACTAATTAATCACGACTGGATCTTGCTGTAAAAGAATTCAGACCCAGATCTCCATGATCTAGAAAAACTGCATTTCTTAGCTAAATGAAGATATAAAGCTCCACTATTATGGGGGACTTACAAGCATGTTATCATTGCCAGGAAGAAGCATACATCAGAAGCCTGGTCTACACTAGGCGTTTAAACCGGTTTTAGGAGCATAAAACCGATTTAATGCCACACCCGTCCACACTGAGAGGCCCTTTATATCGATATAAAGGGTTCTTTAAACTGGTTTCTGTACTCCTCCCTAACGAGAGGAGTAGCGCTAGTATCGGAATTACCATATCGGATTAGGGTTAGTGTGGCCGCAGATCGACGGTTTTGGCCTCCGGGTGGTATCCCACAGTGCACCACTGACCGCTCTGGACAGCAATCTGAACTTGGATGCAGTGGCCAGGTAGACAGGAAAAGCCCCGCGAACTTTTGAATCTCATTTCCTGTTTGCCCAGCGTGAAGCTCCGATCAGCACGGGTGGCAATGCAGTTAAAAATCAAAATAAAGAAAGAGCTCCAGCATGGACCGTACGGATGTGATCACTGTATGGGCAGACAAATCTGTTCTATCAGAGCTCCGTTACAGAAGACGAAATTCCAAAGCATTTTTAAAAAAATCTCCAGACAGAGGCCACAGCAGGGACTCAGCACACTGCTGCGTGACAAGCATAACAGAAAGCCAAAGAATCAAATGGACGCTCATGGACTGGAGGACTCAAGCTATCACACAGTTACTGCAGTCTCCGAAAAGCATTTGCATTCTTGGCTGATCTCCAAATGCTTCTAGGGTCAAACACAGTGTCCGCGGTGGGTCAGGGCATAGCTCGTCAATTTAGCACCCCCCCACCCACCCCCAGAAGTGAAAGGGAAAACAATCCTCTCTTGACTCTTTTACATGTCACCCTATCTTTACTGAATGCTGCAGATAGATGCGATGCTGCAGCACTCAACACCAACATCCTTGCTCCCCCCCCGCCATGGGTGGCTGATGGTGCAATATGGCTGATATCCATCATCATCATCAGCCTATTGGCACATGGGGCAGTGCAAAAGGACTGGTAACCATGCTGACTAGCATCCGTGAGGTCAATCAAGGATGCCTGGCCCTAATTTTTCCTGGTAGATGGTGCAGTATGGCTGGTAACCGTCTTCATCATAGCAGCAGAGGGCTGAGCTCCATCAGCCCCCACCCTTCATGTGTAAAGAAAAGATTCAATTGCCCCTGGACTAGCAGCGGGATGCTGGGCTCCTCTCCTCCACACTGCTTAATGTCCTGTCTGGACTATCATAGCAGCTGGAGGCTGCCTTCCACTCATTTCTCACTAACAAGTCACTGTGTCTTATTCCTGCATTCTTTATTACTTCATCACACAAGTGGGGGGACAATGCTACGGTAGCCCAGGAAGGCTGGGGGAAGAATGGAATCAACAGGTGGGGTTGTTGCAGGAGCACCCCCTGTGAATAGCATACAGCTCATAATTTCTGCGGGATCTGACACAGAGCAGCCGTGCTCTCTAGTTCTATGATACAGTGGTTCTCTAGTACACTTGCCCATATTCTAGGCAGGACTGATTCCATTTTTAGATACCAAAAAGGAGGAATTGACTCAGGGAGTCATTCCCAATTTGCTTTTTGCGCCCCTGGCTGATCTCAGCCAGGGGCACTTATGACAGCAGCAAATGGTGCAGTGCAAAAGGACTGGTAACCATGATCATCTTATTACCAATTTATGGTATGGTAGATGGTACAGTATGGCTGGTAACCAACTCTGCTGTCATGCAAAAGCAAAAGCATGCTGCTGTGTAGCGCTGCTGAATCGCCTCTGTGAGCGGCATCTAGTACACATACGGTGATAGTCACAAAAGGCAAAACAAGCTCCATGGTTGCCATGCTATGGCATCTGCCAGGGCAAGCCAGGGAAAAAAGGCGTGAAATGCTTGTCTGCCGTTGCTTTCCCAGAGGAAGGAGTGACTGACGACATTTACCCAGAACCAGCCGCGACAATGATTTTTGCCCCATCAGGCACTGGGATCTCAACCCAGAAATTCCAAGGGGCGGGGGAGGCTGCGGGAACTATGGGATAGCTACGGAATAGCTACCCACAGTGCAACGCTCCAGAAATCGACGCTAGCCTCGGACCGTGGACGCACACCACCGATTTAATGTTTTTAGTGTGGCCACGCACACTCGATTTTATACAATCTGTTTTGCTAAACCGGTTTATGTAAATTTGGAATAATCCCGTAGTATAGCCGTACCTAGAGAGGCGAGGGAAATACCTTCCAGATAAAATATACAGGGAAGCAAATCCAACCACTGGTGGAGTAAGACCAAGGAAAATCTGGATCAGTAATAAATCCATACCCCCATCATAATAAAAAGGCATTGTGTAGTTGGAATGGTGTCAGCTTTTGGATGACACGTGAATCTGGGGGCTAGATCACTCAAGGTCATTTCAAAACCTCTGGATAATATCCCTACTCTTAACACAAAACAAAACAAAAAACCTAACTTCCATGTCCTGCACAGGTTTCAGCTCTGGTAATCGCACTCTGCATGCTTAAGTTTCTCTTGCTGTTTCAATTAAGTCTGTTCTGCCCCATCCCCCACAAAAGTACCACATAGCATTGCCTGTACAAAGCATCTGCCACCTTCTATTCCAGATTTGGTAGCATTTCTGTGGTGGGCCATATGATTCTTCCACATATAGCTTGCGCATCATTTTGGGATCCGTCAAGATGAAAGAAGTTGTGTAAGTTTGAGATGGACCTGAACCCCAAATCCAAAGATGCTCAAACTCTGAAGAGGGCATGTCAAAACCTGGCCACAAGCACAGATCACAGTTCCGGGCATAGGTCCTTTTCTAATATGAATGCAAGCTGTTGGAGGCCAAGTTCTGGCCAGCCTTAGTACAGACACACAAGGGAGGAGTTAGAAGGGAGCAAAGAATTTCATCCACCTACTGCTGGAGCCCCTGTGCAGGAACTATCTAGAAACCAAATAGGACAGTGCTAGGTACTTGTTCCCTTTCACCCCCCGCACCCAGCCCTCCCACGTGTCTCTCTGGTGCTAGATGTCTAAGAGTAGCAGAGAGTGTGGGTGGGACTATGCATCCCCTCTGTAGCCAGCTGAGTAGCCAGGCACACAGGGAAGATGCATTCAATTTAAGCATTGTGTGTGCTGCCTACTAGAATGCAATCTGGCCATTTCAACTGACTACACAGTTGCATGGGAGATAGTGTTAGATTTTTGCACTAATACACCTTTACCCTGATATAACGCTGTCCTCGGGAGCCAAAAAAAATCTTAGCGCGTTATAGGTGAAACCGCGTTATATCGAACTTGTTTTGATCTGCCGGAGCGCGCAGCCCCCCCCCCCGAGCACTGCTTTACCGCGTTATATCTGAATTCGTATTATATAGGGTCACGTTATATCAGAGTAGAGGTGTACTATAATTTATATGAAGCCATATTTTAAGTTTTTAATGAAAAAATTAAATAATAAAGTTGCAGATACTTATTTAAATAAGTGCAGATAAAGCACGGGAGGTGAGTGAGAAATTAAACATGATATTTATAAAATGCCAATTGGTTATTATTTAGTCTTAAGGCTAAATCTTAGACCCGTAAAAATCCTTTGACTTCAGTGATGTTTCACTGGTGAAAACAAGCAAGATATAATCCTTACTTGGCAAATACTATGGTTTAGTGTAAATAATGCATAAGTAGCTTTCCTTTACCTGAGTATGAATCTCCTCTTTCTTAAGCCTCTTATGAAATTCTTTAAAAGATGAAATAGACATTTAAATTTTGATATAAAAATAGAATTCCTACAATCTCAGGAAATAGTTCATACAGCATTTTCTTACACAACATATTACAATAGTGCTTCAGTGTTATCAGTGTCAGCAGAAGACTTAAGCTGTGAGAAATATGGATACGTGGACAGGTTTTTGGAGACTAGTTAACATCAATGCTGGTATTGAAATGTAAAAGTAAGAAATTAGAAGCTTCTCTTGAAGAGGTATGTCATAAACAGATAGTTAAGGGTTAATGTCTCTTTTACCTGTAAAGGGTTAAGAAGCTCAGTAAACCTGGCTGACACCTGACCAGAGGACCAATAAGGGGACAAGATACTTTCAAATCTTGGTGGAGGGAAGTCTTTTGTTTGTGCTCTTTGTTTTGGGGGTTGTTCGCTCTTGGGAATAAGAGGGACCAGACGTCAATCCAGGCTCTCCAAATCTTTCTGCATCAGTCTCTCATGTTTCAAACTTGTAAGTAACAGCCAGGCAAGGTGTGTTAGTCTTATTTTTGTTTTCTCAACTTGTAAATGTTCCTTTTTGCTGAGAGGATTTTACCTCTGTTTGCTGTAACTTTGAATCTAAGGCTAGAGGGGGTTCCTCTGGGTTATATAAATCTGATTACCCTGTAAAGTATTTTCCATCCTGATTTTACAGAGATAATTTTTACCTTTCTTTCTTTAATTAAAAGCTTTCTTTTTAAGAACCTGATTGATTTTTTCCTTGTGTTAAGATCCAAGGGGATTGGATCTGGACTCACCAGGAATTGGTGGGGGAAGGGAGGGGGTATGGTTAAATTATCCTTGTGTTAAGATCCAAGGGGTTGGATCGGTGTTCACCAGGAACATGGTGAAAAAGCCTCTCAAGGCTGCCCAGGGTGGGGAAGGTTTTGGGGGGACAGAAAGTGATCCAGACACTGAAATTTCTGGATGGTGGCAGTGTTACCAGATCTAAGCTAGTAATTAAGCTTAGAAGTGTTCATGCAGGTCCCCACATTTGTACCCTAAAGTTCAGAGTGGGGGAGGAACCTTGACAGGGTAATACCTGATTCATTTTCCTACTTTAAAGAATATTCTTGTTGTACTTTTCAGACAGTAGTCCCGTAACATGATCAGCTGCCTCTTGAGCACCACCGCATGGTGAAACACCTTCCCCCTGTTCAACATTCTCCCTTAAGAACTCTACACAGTCTCTCAATCAATCACAGCCTTGCTTGGGGCCAGTTTTTATTAATTATCAACCCAGAGTTCTAAACAACAAACACAAAAAGCTTCCACTCAGCATTAAGCTGGGCATAACCTCTCCTCCCAAAGGCACTGTCCCTTCCTGTTTGAAAGGGCAGCTGGGGCACATGCAAAATTAGGCCTGGCCTGGCCTGCCTTCCTTGCTTTCTCCCAAAAGAAAAACAAAGCTTTCAGCCAGCTCTTCTTGCCCAACTCCTTTCCTCAAGGCCAGTGCAAAAGACCATCTCACTCCACAGCTTTACAATGCAGTTCCCCTTCCAACACTACCCTTACTGACCCCCTCTCACCTTTTATAGGCCAGGTGCAGCTCTGCCTCTCAATTGACTCAGCTGGGAGGACCTGCTCTGGCACAGGGGAGTTAGACCTATTTTAATCACAGAGGCCAGCTCCCTTGAGACTGGTCCCATTGTGCTGGGTGAGGAGACATGAAGCAAATAAGACAAACAGTCCTTGCCCCTAAGTTTACAACCTTATGCTGCAGACTGGCCGAGTAAAGAATGTTGCAATTCTTGGTGCTGGCAAATTGCAGCTGCAAAAAGCCCAGGCTTTAACAAGCTGGGCCATCATATACAGAAAAGCCTGGCAGGGGAAAATATGGGATCATCATCTTCTTCTTTTGCAAAGAGGAGCCAAAAAAGGGGAAAGGGACATTGACTGTGGCATAGTGGAACTTGGTAGAGTCTTGGTTCTAAATTCTTGAGCCATCTGAGGCTTTAACCCGACAGGTAAATTTGGAAGAGGCCAATATTTCTGCTGCGGTGCCAGGGCAGTAAAAGCACATCTCAGCACCAAAGACCTAGTCTATAGCATCAGGGCCTTTAAAAAACAGCATTTTTTAACCTCTGATCATCCTGGTTCAGTGATGCTGAAAAGCTACAGTATAACTTGTGTGCTGGATCCTTGCTTCAAGTGATTCCTGCTGAGTTTAGAGTCACAGCTGCCACGTGCAGGCCAGCTGAAGAATATCAGAAAGGAAAGGAAATACTGATATCAGAGAAAGCAAAATAAAGCCTGGAGACAGACTGTGATTCAGCTGCCAATAACGAAGGCACCCTTGGAAACGTAATGTGTGCTGCTACTGGGAAAAGATCTTAGCTGACCCTGAGCCTCAGTAACTTCAAATGCTGCTGAGAAGAGCAGGCACACTACATCTTACTGCACTTACTCTGTACCAGGAGACCCCACTGAGTGGTGGCAGTTAATCCTGTTCAATAGCCGGGTCTTTGTGATGGGGCAGTGTCATTTCTTGGAGTCTCACTCAGCAGGGTTCTAGAAGAGATACTGTTTTTATCTGTGCTGAAAAAATGTCTGACAAGTGATGTCATTTACTCTCTGAAAATACAGAGGAGAGGTGTCTCTTCAGGAGATGCAGTCTATCTGACACCATTTGCAAACGCAATGCTCCTGGCAAGTACTTGTATCTGCTAGCACAGAGGTCTATTGACCAATGGTTTTCTGCAGAGTGCTTGCTGGAGTCAATGAAGACATGATGGGACTCTTGATGCCATCTCTTTGTTTGCAGCTGCTAAATCATATGTTAAAAAAAATCTAAAAATACATAATGCACTTCTCTAATGTTTCTGTGTGCATTTGCTTTCGGGACCACAGATGTTCTGCAGTGGTGCATGGGAGAAGTGGTGGCCTGCAGGATTGTCTGGGAGTGGGCTGTGCAATCGAGAAAAGGAATGGAGGAGGGCTCTGAGCTAATCTCACTTTTAAAATGTGGTCTGTGAAAGAATTTGAGGATGGTATAGATAATGTTTAGTCCAGCCATGAGTGCAGGGGACTGAACTAGATGACCTCTCGAGGTCCCTTCCAGTCCTACACTTGTATGACTGCCTATCCTAAAAGTATTTAGTTCCTAACGTTCCTTACAGATGAAATGTACTGACTGAACTGGTTCAAAAACCCACTACCTTCTCCTCATTTAAATCTCTCCTGAAGGCCCACTCTTTTTGTGATGCCAACAAGAAACTAAGCTATCTATGTATCGGTTTCATTCATATACCTAAAGAGAGGGAACTGCTCATTTACATGGAGGGAGGGAGCTGAGTGTTGGGAAGTAGGGGCATAAAGATGCTGGGACTAAAGGTGGGGAAATGAGAGGGTTAAAACTATAGAGTAAGGATGGGGGGGGGCTTAAGAGGGAGGAGACAGTGTTTAATTTAAAAAGAAAAGAGAAATTTGCAACGGACAACCATGTAACTAAGAAGTTGTGTCTCTGTCATCACCCTGATCATTTGACTCTGTGTTATAACTTTTTTCTCTTGTAAGTTTAGGGTGGGAAATCTTTTGGGCAAGACCTGTGGCTTGTGTTTAGAAAACACCTAACACATTATGGGTGTAACTAAATAATCAACAATTACCTTTACTGTAATACATGCTTATTCCTAGAAAGATTAGAGCCATTCTTTATTATTGATGCATCTCTGTAAACTAAAAATGTAGACTGAATAATGTTTATCAAGCACTTCCCAAAACTTGCTTTATTTTAGTGTTAACTTTCTGCTTTCTAGTACTAACTAATCTATTGTTTAGATAACTGTTTTATTATATATTTTTGTATTAATGTTTTGTATTTAAAAACTCAGTATATTAAAGAAATGTATGAACGACAGAAGGTCTCATGGATAAGTAATGACGTAAAATGGTATTTACTATAAGTCACATTTTTAAATAACGAGGAGTCCGGTGGCTACCTCCTGATAAGTGTTTTATTTAAAAATGTCAAGTAAGTGTCTGATTATTCACATCCTAGTTAATATCAGCGCTGACGTTAGCACAATTTGCAAACACTGGGCATGATTCTGAATGAGCGAGAGAGACAAACTTTCAGCACCAAAGGGAATTGTGGCTGCTTAGCACCTCCCAGAGTCAGAACTGCTGCATTTGCCCTGAAGATTTTTCCATTCTCCTATTTCTGTACAAGAAAAACAATAATAAAAAAAAACAAAACAAAACACTTACAGTGATGAGACAAACTGCTTAAGAGCAGAGCATGAGTTATGCTGCTGTGACAAGTAGCATAAAACTGCATGAAGTCTCTTCAGAAACTCTTCCCCCACAGGGCACAGGAAAAGCTTACTTTGACCATTTTCAACTAGTAAACAACCATCTTTATAAATCAGATGTGGCTTCTGTAATCTACTCATGACATCAAGAAGTGACACTGACAATTCCCTCTCTGGAGTTTTTATGTTCTTGTCAGTTTCCAACAGACAGTAAATACTCCTAACTGGACTGTCTGGCTTAAAGCAAAACTCATGGTAATTCTGAGAGACAGTGAGAACTCAGGGCATTTTTAAACCCTTTGTGTAAATCATCACACTATTTATTACACTGTGAAGCTTTATAAGATATTCTTAGGGTATGTCTACACTACGGGATTATTCCGATTTTACATATACTGGTTTTGTAAAACAGATTGTATAAAGTTGAGTGCACGCGGCCACACTAAGCACATTAATTCGGCGGTGTGCATCCATGTACCGAGGCTAGCATCGATTTCTGGAGCGTTGCACTGTGGGTAGCTATCCCGTAGCTATCCCATAGTTCCCGCAGTCTCCCCTGCCCATTGGAATTCTGGGTTGAGATCCCAATGCAAAAACAGTGTCGCGGGTGATTCTGGGTAAATGTCGTCACTCAATCCTTCCTCCATGAAAGCAACGGCAGACAATCATTTCTCGCCCTTTTTCCCTGGATTGCCCTGGCAGACGCCATAGCATGGCAATCATAGAGCCCGTTTTGCCTTTTGTCACTGTCACCGTATGTGTACTGGATGCTGCTGACAGACGCGGTACTGCACTGCTACACAGGAGCATTCATTTGCCTTTGCAAGATAGCAGAGATGGTTACCAGTCATATTGCGCCGTCTGCCATTGTAAATTGGAGATGAGATGATGGTTATCAGTCATTCTGTACCGTCTGCTGCTATCATGGGTGCTCCTGGCTGGCCTCGCTGAGGTCGGCCAGGGGCGCATAGGCAAAAATGGGAATGACTCCCCGGGTCATTCCCTTCCTATGTTTTGTCTAAAAATAGAGTCAGTCCAGCCTAGAATATGGGGCAAGTGTACTAGAGAACCAGAGAGCACAGCCACTTTGTGTCAGAGCCCCAGAGATCCCGCAGAAATGATGAGCTGCATGCCATTCTAGGGGGTGCCCCTGCAACAACCCCACCCGTTGCTTCTCTCCTCCCCCAACCCTCCTGGGCTACCATGGCAGTGTCCCCCCATTTGTGTGATGAAGTAATAAAGAATGCAGGAATAAGAAACACAGACTTTTTAGTGAGATAAAATGAGGGGGAGGAAGCCTCCAGCTGCTATGATAGTCCAGGCAGTACAGAATCTTTTCTTTAGACATGAAAGGGCGGGGCTGATGGAGCTCAGCCCCCAGTTGCTATGATGAGGATGGTTACCAGCCGTTCTGCACCGTCTGCTGGGAATGACCAGGAGTCATTCCTATTTTTACCCAGGCGCCCCTGGCAGACCTCACCGTGGCCAGCCAGGAGCACTCACAGGATGATGACGAGGACGGATACCAGTCCTTTTGTACTGTACCGTCTGCCACCGGGGAGGGGAGGGGAGAGGATGCTGCTGTTTAGTGCTGCAGCACCCCGTCTACCAGCAGCATGCAGTAGCGAGAAACGATTTTTTCCCTTTTCTTTTGGGGTGGGGGAAGGGTGTAAATTGACGACATACACCCTGAAACACCCGGGAAAATGTTTTTGACCCTTCAGGCATTTGGAGCCCAGCCAAGAATGCAAATGCTTTTTGAAGACTGCCGGCTAGCTGGAGTCCTCAGTACCCCCTCCCTCCCTCCATGAGCGTCCATTTGATTCTTTGGCTTTCCATTACGCTTCTCACGCAGCACTGTGCTGAGTCTCTGCTGTGGCCTCTGTCTATCATAGCCTAGAGATTTTTTCAAATGCTTTGTCATTTCGTCTTCTGTAACGGAGCTCTGATAGAACAGATTTGTCTCCCCATACAGTGATCAGATCCAGTATCTCCCGTACGGTCCATGCTGGAGCTCTTTTTGGATTTGGGACTGCATCGCCACCCGTGCTGATCAGAGCTCCACGCTGGGCAAACAGGAAATGAAATTCAAAACTTCGTGGGGCTTTTCCTGTCTACCTGGCCAGTGCATTGCTTTCCAGAGTGGTCACAATGGTGCACTGTGGGATATCGTCTGGAAGCCAATACTGTCGATTTGCGGCCACACTAACCCTAATCCGACGTGGCAATACCGATTTCAGCGCTACTCCTCTCGTCGGGGAGGAGTACAGAAACCGGTTTAAAGAGCCCTTTATATCGCTATAAAGGGCCTCATTGTGTGGATGGGTGCAGGGTTAAATCGGTTTAATGCGTTAAATTCGGTTTAAATGCGTAGTGTAGACCAGGCCTTAGTAATGAGACTGTATCGATCACATACCGACACTCACTTGTTTTATTCTTTACAGTGTAGACTAGTACACAACAGTTGACTGGATTTTCTAACTGAGCAAAAATACCCAAAACTAGGTGGCTTAGGGCTGGGAAGTGCTAGATGTCAAATACAACGACATGCCAACAATCAGTATGACCTCTTTGGTTGTAGCCAAGGGCTTTCATTCACTTTTGCTCTCTTCCTATCCTGTGGCTGCTGTACAGTGGGTTGGTCCCCAGTGTAAGCCAGGGTTGATCTAATTGCCACCTATTATGTGTGAGCCCCCTTCCTCTACCCACACTCCTTACGATGGCAGCTGGGATAGGGATTGGCTGAGGAGTTTCTATGTCCACTCTGCCACCCAAGGATCTGCCTACACTGGGGTGATCCTTTTACAGCCAACTACATCATCTTTTAGGCTGCCTTGTGCTGGTGGAACAATGTAAAGTGGCCCTAATACAGCTAAGGATTGGAGTCATGGTATTTACATGATATGTTTGTGTTGTCTCTGTAAGGTCATCGTATGGTACAAGTTTCCAAAGTATTGGCAGAGTAGGACTGTGTAGGAGTTCAGTTTTGTCTGCCAGCGTGCCCCAAAGTGTATTAATATCCATGAATGAGAACCCAAGCGTTTATAAACGATACCCCAATGCCTATACTCTGGATTCTCAAATCGCCTGCTCATAGTGGTGGTGCTTAACTCTCTCACTCACAAAACAGCAGCTATCAAAGGGGCACAGCTCAGTGCCCTGGTGACTTGTAATAGATTAACCAAGAGAGCGACAAGTCACAGAAGTATAGGGCTGGAAGGGAGCTCAAGAGGTCATGTGGTCCAGCTCCCCAAGCTCAGGCAGGACCAAGTAAACCAAGACCCTACATTCCCTGACAGGTGTTCAACCTGTTCTTAAAAGTCTCCAGTGATGTGGATTCCACAACCTCCCTTGGAAGCCTATTCCAGTGCTTAACTATCCTTATAGTTCGAAAGTTTTTCTCAATATCTAACCTAAATCTCCCTTGCTGCAGATTAAGCCTGTTACTTCTTGTCCTACCTTGAGTGGAGAACAATTGAGCACAGTCCGCTTTGTAAAAGCCATTAATGTATGTGAAGATTGAAGGGAAAAAAGACTGTAACAGTTTTTTTTCCTCAAGATTAAACATACCCAGGTTTTTTAACCTTTCCTCATAGGTCAAATTTTCTAAACTTTTTTTTTTCATTTTTGTTGCTCTCCTCTGGACTCCGTCCAGTTTGTCCATATCTTTCTTGAAGTGTGGCACCCAAAACTGGACACACTACTTCAGCTGAGGCCTCACCAGTGCTGAGTGGAGTGGGACAATGAAACTCCCATGTCTTTCATCCAATATTCCTGTTAAGACACCCCAGGATGATATTAACTTTTATTGCAACTGCACCACATTGTTGGGTCATAGTCAATTTGTGAACCATGAAAAGCCGCAGATTCTTTTCAGCAGTATTACTGCCTAACCTGTTGTTCCCATTTTGTACATGTGCGTTTTTTCTTCCTAAGTGTAGTACTCAGGTACCCACTAATTTCTAGGAGAATCAGAACTTGTCTCTGGTCCAACCAATATCTGGTCTATACATGGTTCAAATACCCACAACCCTTTATTCTGGGGGGAAAGAAGGCATCATTGTCTCTTTATCACTTCCCCTTCTAAATGATTACAAATCACCTGTCTGGGAAAGTCAACAAGTGGCTTCTCTTCTCCTTTGATACTAATAGAATGGCTGACAGAAGACACTTGGACAGCAAGAAACTGTAGAGCCCCGAAGTGTTATCTCCACATTACATCTGATCTCCTCCAGCCCAGCCAGTGAAAGACCCAAGAATTTGTCTTTCAGATAATAGAGACTTTCATTCAGTCAGTGTCATTTTGTTTGTTGATATAATCGATGTATGGCATTTTTAATGCCTTTGTCACCATATCTTACCCTCTGACGCTCTCTGGTTGCATAGCTCTGAAGGCAGAGCCGCCAGCATCTGCAATACCACCCTTACTTCTGCACTGCTGCTGGTTGGGGCATTCATGTTGTTTGTGGCGCAGGAGGACTCTTTTTTAAATCCTGTTCCTGTCCTGTCCTGCAATCCCCATTCCCACTCCCACATTCTTTGTTAATTTTTTTATTCTGCTCCTGCTTTTATATCAGTGAGATCCCAGTTTCACTGCAGGATAGAGTCCTCACAAAACCAACCAACCAACCCACCCAGTGTCAGATTACAAGTAATAGAGGAGAGCTGTGACAAATTCCATGAACGATAAGGGAGGCATGACTGGAAAAGTTTGTGCACCAGTGGTGTAAAATATTGTCATCCTGAGGGCATGTTTACAGAGCTGAATGTCAAACAACCGCTGACCTCTATTTCATTTAATATGCTTATGGATGGGATTAATTATGTTTGTCATACGATATTTAAGCATGGCTGCAAACATTTAAAAAAAGCATTAACAAGAACCAGACAGTATTGTCACAAAATTAAACAGCTTTTAACCAAGAACAACAAGAGATTCATTTTAGGCGTACATGACATTCAGCCGTTGTCTTGATTAACATCCCCCTCTCTGTCGTCTTATTTGCAAAATGTGTTCATACCAGATGCAGATGATTACTCCACCAATATCATCTCTGCATATTTGACTGCAAAAGGCCTTAATAAAAGAAAAAGTACTCTATGAATTTGATTCATTTAGGAACCATATAAGTTCTCAGAGGTTCTGCAGAATTTATTAATTCGAAGTGTTGAATGCTTGACTATTATTACAGCTTCTGTGTTCAAGAATCAGCCAAGCCATAAAATCTAGAAATGTATTGGCAATATTGCATAAATTGAATCCATCTAAGCAAACTGTAACTTGCATACCCTATTTCCACAATTTTTACTCATGTTTTTACTGTAGTATTTATTCAAGATGGCAAGTTACCGTAGATAGCCATGTATCACCCATTTCTAGCTTGCTATGAAATAAAAGACTATAGGTCCAATCTTGCTTCATTAAAAGAACAGAGTTTTGACATTGACTTCAGCAGAATCAGGCCCTACAATATATTTCAAAGAAAAACCACTCCATTGTATTTCTATCATAAAATAAGCAAACTTTTCCTTGAACATAAGAATGGCCATACTGGGTCAGACCAACGGTCCATCCAGCCCATTATCCTGTCTGCTGACAGTGGCCAATGCCAGGTGCCCCAGAGGGAGTGAACCTAATAGGTAATGATCAAGTGATCTCTCTCCTGCCATCCATCTCCACCCTCTGACAAACAGAGGCTAGGGACACCATTCCTTACCCATCCTGGCTAATAGCCATTAATGGACTTAACCTCCATTAATTTATCTAGTTCTCTTTTAAACCCTGTTATAGTCCTAACCTTCACAACCTCCTCAGGTAAGGAGTTCCACAAGTTGACTGTGCGCTGTGTGAAGAAGAACTTCCTTTTATTTGTTTTAAACCTGCTGCCCATTAATTTCATTTGGTGGCCCCTAGTTCTTATATTATGGGAACAAGTAAATAACTTTTCCTTATTCACTTTCTCCACACCACTCATGATTTTATATACCTCTATCATATCCCTCCCTTAGTCTCCTCTTTTCCAAGCTGAAAAGTCCTAGCCTCTTTAATCTCTCCTCATATGGGACCCGTTCCAAACCCCTAATCATTTTAGTTGCCCTTCTCTCAACCTTTTCTAATGCCAGTATATCTTTTCTGAGATGAGGAGACCACATCTGTATGCAGTATTCAAGATGTGGGCATACCATGGATTTATCTAAGGGCAATAAGATACTCTCCGTCTTATTCTCTATCCCATTTTTAATGATTCTTAACACCCCGTTTGCTTTTTGAGTGCCGCTGCCCACTGCATGGATGTCCACAATGACTCCAAGATCTCTTTCCTGATTAGTTGTAGCTAAATTAGCTCCCATCATATTGTATGTATAGTTGGGGTTATTTTTTCCAATGTGCATCACTTTACATTTATCCACATTAAATTTCATTTGCCATTTTGTTGCCCAATCACTTAGTTTTGTGAGATCTTTTTGAAGTTCTTCACAGTCTGCTTTGGTCTTAACTATTTTCAGCAGTTTAGTATCATCTGCAAACTTTGCCACCTCACCGTTTACCCCTTTCTCCAGATCATTTATGAATAAATTGAATAGGATTGGTCCTAGGACTGACCCTTGGGGAACACCACTAGTTACCCCTCTCCATTCTGAAAATTTACCATTTGTTCCTACCCTTTGTTCCCTGTATTTTAACCAGTTCTCAATCCATGAAAGGATCTTTCCTCTTATCCCACGACAACTTAATTTACGTAAGAGCCTTTGGTGAGTGACCTTGTCAAAGGCTTTCTGGAAATCTAAGTACACTATGGCCACTGGATCCCCCTTGTCCACATGTTTGTTGACCCCTTCAAAGAACTCTAATAGATTAGTAAGACAAGATTTCCCTTTACAGAAACCATGTTGACTTTTCCCCAACAATTTATGTTCTTCTCGGTGTCTGACAATTTTATTCTTTACTATTGTTTCAACTAATTTGCCCGGTACTGACGTTAGACTTACCGGTCTGTAATTGCTGGGATCACTTCTAGAGCCTTTTTTAAATATTGGCATTACATTAGCTATCTTCCAGTCATTGGGTACAGAAGCTGATTTAAAGGACAGGTTACAAACCATAGTAAATAGTTTCATAATTTCCCATTTGAGTTCTTTCAGAACTCTTGGGTGAATGCCATCTGGTCCCGGTGATAAACTTAACAGTAACAAGTCAATTAATTCCAAAACCTCTTCTAGTGACACTTCAATCTGTAACAATTCCTCAGATTTGTCACCTACAAAGGACGGCTCAGGTCTGGGAATCTCCCTAACATCCTCAGCTGTGAAGACTGAAGCAAAGGATTCATTTTGTTTCTCCGCAATGACTTTATCATCTTTAAGCGCTCCTTTTGTATCTTGATCGTCCAGGGGCCCCACTGGTTGTTTAGCAGACTTCCTGCTTCTCATGTACTTAAACATTTTGTTATTACCTTTGGAGTTTTTGGCTAGTAGTTCTTCAAACTCCTTTTTGGCTTTTCTTATTACATTTTTTACACTTAATTTGGCAGTGTTTATGCTCCTTTCTATTTACGTCACTAGGATTTGACTTCCATTTTTTAAAAGATGCCTTTTTATCTCTCACTGCTTCTTTTACACAGTGTTAAGCCACGGTGGCTCTTTTTTAGCTCTTTTACTATGTTTTTTAATTTGGGGTATACATTTAAGTTGGGCCTCTATTATGGTGTCTTTGAAAAGTGTCCATGCAGCTTGCAGGGATTTCACTCTAGTCACTGTACCTTTTAATTTCTGTTTAACTAACCTCTTCATTTTTGCATAGTTCCCTTTTCTGAAATTAAATGCCACAGTGTTGGGCTTCTGAGGTGTTCTTCCCACCACAGGAATGTTAAATGTTATTATATTGTGGTCACTGTTTCCAAGCGGTCCTGTTACAGTTACCTCTTGGACCAGATCCTGCGCTCCACTCAGGACTAAATCAAGACTTGCCTCTCCCCTTGTGGGTTCCTGTACCCAGCTGCTCCAAGAAGCAGTCATTTAAAGTATCGAGAAATTTTGTCTCTGCATTTCATCCTGAGGTGACATGTACCCAGCCAATATGGGATAATTGAAATCCCCCACTATTATTGAGTTCTTTATTTTAATAGCCTCTCTAATCTCCCTTAGCATTTCATCATCACTATTACTGTCCTGGTCAGGTGGTTGATAATAGATCCCTACAGTTATATTCTTATCAGAGCATGGAATTACTATCCATAGAGATTCTGTGGAACATGTGGATTCATTTAAGATTTTTACTTTATTTGGTTCTACATTTTCTTTCTCATACAATGCCACTCCCCTCTCCCCCCGCATGACCTGTTCTGTCCTTCCGATATATTTTGTACCCTGGAATGATTGTGTCCCATTGTCCTCACTCCACCAGGTTTCTGTGATGCCAATTATATCAATATCCTCCTTTAACATGAGACACTCTTGTTCACCCATCTTATTATTTAGCCTTCTAGCATTTGTGTACAAGCACTTTAAAAACTTGTCACTGTTTATTTGTCTGCCCTTTTCTGATGTGTCCGATTCTTTGTTTCTCACCTGATCTGGCCCATATGTTATCCTCTTCCATCCTCTCCTCCTGGCTAAAACCTAGAGAATCTCTATCAATAGACTGTCCTCTAAGAGAAGTCTCTATCCGATCCACGTGCTTCTCTGCAGCAATCAGCTTTCCCCATTCTCTTAGTTTAAAAACTGCTCTGCAACCTTTTTAATGTAAGTGCCAGCAGTCTGGATCCACTTTGGTTTAGGTGGAGCCCATCCTTCCTGTATAGGCTCCCCCATCCCAAAAGTTTCTCCAGTTCCTAATAAATCTAAACCCCTGCTCCCTACACCATCGTCTCATCCATGCATTGAGACTCTGAAGCTCTGCCTGCCTACCTGGCCCTGGAACTGGAAGCATTTCTGAGAATGTCACCCTAGAGGTCCTGGATTTCAGTCTCTTTCCTAGCAGCCTAAATTTGGCCGCCAGGATGTCTCTCCTATCCTTCCCTATGTCATTGGTACCTCTATGTACCATGACCACCAGCTCCTCCCCAGCACTACACATAAGTCTATCCAGATACCTTGAGAGAGCCGCAACCTTCGCACCAGGCAGGCAAGTCACCGTAAGGTTCTCTCGGTCATCACAAATCCAGCTATCTACGTTTCTAATGATCGAATCTCCCATTACTAACACCTGCCTTTTCCTAATGGCTGGAGTTCCCTCCCCTGGAGAGGTAACCTCATCTGGAAGGAGGGTCCCAACTATAGGAAGGTTTCCCTCTGCTCCTGTTGACTGCTCTCCTTCCCTGAGCCTCCTTAACAAGGCAAGGGCTGTCTGACCAGAGGTGGGACAAATCTACAGTGTCCCAGAAAGCCTCATCAACATACCTCTCTGCCTCCCTTAGCTCCTCCAGTTCTGCCACCCTGGCCTCCAAAGCCTGTACTCGGTCTCAGAGGGCCAGGAGCTCCTTGCACCGAATGCACACATACACCACCTGCCCACAGGGCAGGTAATCATACATGCTACACTGAGCGCAATAAACAGGATAGCCCCCACTCTGCTGTTGGGCTTCTGCCTGTATTCTCTCCTACAGTTACCTAGATTAATGATAGCATTTTTGTTTATAATCAAAACTTCTTGATTTAGTTTAGTTTAAAGGTTTTAAAGACTGGCAAGTGTCCCTCACCCCCTTCCCACTCCCCTTCCAAACTCCCTCTCGAAACTCCCTGTTATCAGCCCCTGGTTGCTGATTTACTGCTTTATAAAGTCCTGGCCTTCTTGATAGCCCTGCCCCCTGCCTAAGGCTCAGCCAATGAAAAGAGGCTTCTAGATTTCAAACCTTGTTTAGAAGCTCACAGCTTCCAACTGCTGGCCACAGCACACTGTCAAACAAACAAAAACAAACAAACTCACTCAGCACACAGCAAGTAACCCCCAAACACACACTACAGACAGCCACTTACCCCAAGGGTCCCGTATTTGCTCCTCCTTCACCTGGAGAACTCCCTGTTCACAAAGCTCCCTGGTTTGACATATTCATCAAAGGTAGGGATATTGGATTTGTAAGAACCTCTCGGTTCCATATGTTTTTTCTTTCTGCTGTGTTTTTCATGAAAATGAAAAAAGAAGAAGGATTACACAGAGTGCAATCATATGTATGAGCAGAGACCTGTGATAGCAGTGGTCTCTGACAGCACAGTAACAAATGATGGCTTGCTGTTAACTCTTCAGTGGTGACTTAATGGCTAATCCATACAGAGGAAATAAATAGCTGCTTTGGGTCAGGATCTCCCTTTCCCTTCTGTACTCTATACTTGTGTCAAAATCACCACCTGTGCACGCATCTGAAGAGTGATTGTTGACACCACACTTGGCTTGCCATCTTTTGCTCTGGCAATTCCATTTGAAATTGCTCCATCTGTAGGACTTCCTGAAGTCCTTTCCCTCTGCCCCGATACTTGGATTGTTAGAGGAAAATAAACCACATCCCCTTTCTACTGCTCCTTTTCTAGAATGTTCAGCTTTCAGGACCTGCAGCAGCTAGCTACTGTCTACTAGCCTCTGACTTATCTAAACAAATCCACCCGTTTTGTGTGAATAATCATTAAAAAGGTGGGAAGATACAAATACTGTTTCTTTATACTTCTAAAAAGGAGCCCTGCAAAAGAATTAGGGTTAAGACACAAGCTCACCAGTCAACCAGAGAAAGAGACAGGAGCAATGTTAGGGACAATAGAGTTTTCCTTATTTGGTGTTAGGAGAAAGCATGTCTTTCTGTGAATCTTTACCATCATCACATGACAGAAGGGCTGTTTTATAATTCAGTCAAACAGCGATATAACTGATTATTTGCCCTTTGCAAAAAGAAATACATAAATGACTATGACTAACGGACTGTATTATAAAGCAAGATTAAATACACAGTAGTATTAGTAAGAGCAGCTTTTTCTTCTTTTTCTAATGCTTCTGACAAACTCTCTGAAAGTTAATTGAAAATAGTTTATGACTAATACTCTAAATTAATGGCAGTAATTTAAGATGGGTGACATCAACATCCATCGAGAAGTAATTATCCTTGTAAACAAAACTAGTCACAATGGGATCTAGCTATATTTTAAAAAAGTTTTCTCATAGAATATCTGCTGTAACATATTTAGGCTTTCCCTTAATAGCCCCATATCTAAAAGCTTATATATAACAAGTGCTACTGTGAAGATGGCAGGGCTTCTATATTCTGTCTGGTGTAATGCAAATTTGCCTTCTAAGGTCAATTGAGTTCATTTCAGAGAGCCAGACCAGCTATTAGCCATTTAGAAGATTAGACTCTATATCAATCATTTGTTTGGGAAGGCATGAAACCAGCTGTCAGTTGCTGGAAATTCAATGGGTTAAATTTTAATAGCACTCATCTTTTTTTCCTAGGAAACTGTAGTTTGTCATGCTTACAAGCTAGGGAAGCGTCTACATTCTCAGTGAATTTAGTGGAGTCATTTTTCATGTCAGTATTCTGAGATGTGCAGCTGTCAATAAATTTCATGTGCTGTCAGGGTGGAGGATAAACAGCTGCTTCTTCAGAAGTGTAAGAAATATGTACTGTTCAAGATAATGTAAGGTTCTGCAGGATTTTCAAATATGCCAGTTATCTTGAGGGAGCTATTAGTGCGAAGGAAGATGAAAAACAAAAGGAGGGATCACAAAGAAAGTGTTTAGGCACTGCATTTAAGTTATGGCTTATTGAAATTTAGGATTTCTTGCTCATCCAACCTTCACCGTGATGCCTTTGTTAAAACATCAGCCTTAGAACTACTTTAAGGAGACATACCATGGAAAATATATTTCTCTTCTTCTATTGTCCCTCCCTCCCTACAAAGATGAATGATTATCTCCACCTTCATTTTCAAACATTTTAAACACCACAAAATATTACATGGGAGTGACAAAGAGATTCTAATGATGAAGAACTCATATTTAGGGTGCAACATTGTGGAGAATCTCCAGAAAAATTTCTGTAGCTACTGGCCTCAAGCATAGATAGTAGGCTGAAAGGAAATTATTCAGAATGCAAAAATTCACTTCAGTCATGTTACTTAAAGGAAGTGAGACAAAACCCCAAACAAACCTTGCACTACTCACCAGCTCCAACCTTGCACCTTGTGCTTTCTCAGATTTAGACTGTAAACTCTTTGGGGGCAGGGACTACTTCCTTACTTGTTGCTGTGAAGGGCATAGAAGACTCTTTTTAATGATCAAAAATAATAAATAATTTCTCTCAATATAAAATCGATAGTAGCAATTACCATGGCTACATGTGCACTGGTGGGTGCATTCACATGACTACTTAGTCTTACTAGTCATTTGCACATAATTACTGTGAAAGGATGTACAATCACAGTACTTGCAAGTGGGAACTGAATGTAATGAAGGCCCACAGTGTGGAGTTTGTGAGTCTTCAAGTTTGAAGAAGTCTTGCTCTGTGGCCAGGTCACTGTTTGGAAATTTCATTAAACTGTGAAATAAAGTAGCAGCCTTCTGTACTATGATTATAGGCTCCATTGGCAGCTGTGGGCACCTCATGATTTCATATAGCAGTGGTTTGGGAAACTTGTTTTGGTTTTGGTGCAGGTGAGTTTACATGCCCTAAGACTCACTTTCAGTTTTGGATGCACTGCAGTGGGGAGGATGCTTGCTGACCAGAACAAACACAGGCAGCTCAAACAGAAGAAGAGGATCCCATGGGACCCAGGAGGAAGGACATAAGGATGTGTCAGATCAGGGACTAGCAGACAAACAGGTGTGGGTCTAATGGCCACTAAAGGTTGTTCTGGGATTCGGACTGTGGGAAGTTATTTTTCCTGATGTGTTATTTTGTGTAATATTGTAACAGGGTTAAATCTCCAAGGGCTCAAGTACAAGCTAGCTGTGGCCAGACTCAGAGGTCAAGGGGGAAAACTCACGCTCTACTCTCACTGGGGAAACTGAGTCAGTGCTAAGTGTGTCTGTGGTACGGCTAAAAGGCTCTGTGACCCAGAGCTGTGCTGGGAGTGGGGAGACACTGGTAACATTAGGAAATGGTGTGGCCCAGAACACCACTGGGAGCAGGGAAAGTAGGCAAGGCCATAGGGTGACACGTGTCAGAGCCACCCAAAATGAGACGCTGGGTGGCAATAGTGCTGACAAATTCATGCTACCCTGCAAAGGATGGGAAAAGCCCAGGGGGGGTGAAGCAACTGCTGAGGGAGGTATAGATGTTAAGGAGGGGCAGAGCCGTCCCGTGGGTATGGCGAATTGGGGCTCTCTGGGCCCCGCGCTTTGGGGGGCCTCGCGGGCCGGTGTGATTGTCTAGGGGGGAGTGTCGGTCACAGAAGAGACTAATCCCTCACTTCTGCTCTGGGCCTGAGGAGGCGGAAAGGTGCCCCTTAATCTATGGGTTTTGTGTGGTCATTTGAGATGTAATTAAACCTGAGGGGGATGGAGGAAGGACACATGCCTCACTTTTTTCCCAAGGGGGGAATGAACATGGCAATGAACGTCTGATGTTGTCAGCAAGCTGGATTTCGGTATGATCACTGGAGTTGTTTACTGACTGACTGCATGTACAAAGTTCAAATTAATGAGTAGTATAGCTAGTGTCCTGTCCAGGCAAGAGGGTCCTGAGATGATGGCTACAGAGCAGCCAATGGCTGACCCTACTGCCTCAATGTAAGAGGCAGTGCATGACTCAAGAACCTCTTAATGCCAGCTGGCAAAGGGATGGCTTAGCCCAGAGGAGATTGTTTGGGTGGCTAATAGACTAGTAGTGGCAGGGAGCTGACACCCATTTAAACCCCAGCAATTCTCCCTCTTGCTGTGGGCGGGGTAACAAGGTGACTCGCAATCCTGGGCACACTGAGAACCGTCACAATAGGAGTTCATCTCAAAATCAGAAGGCCCTCCCCTGCACTTCTGGGAAGGAAGGGATATGACACAAAAAGTCACCTCTGATAGATTTGTCCTAGAGCAGGAGTGGGAAAACTACAGCCCACAGGCCGAATCTGGCCCACCAGCCATTTTGAGCCGGCCCTTGAACTCCCACTGAGGAGCAGGGTCTGGGGCTTGCCCTGATCTGGTGCTACAGCAGGGGAGCAGGGTCAGGGGGCCACTCCATGCGGCTCTTGGAAGCAGCAGCATGGCCCCCCTCTGGCGCTTGCCTGCAAAAAGGGTTTGTAAATGTCAGTGAACGTGGGCTGCATTTCACGGTTATAACACTCAAAGCTAGATGAGTTAAGTCAGTCTAGTTAAGTGAACTTGCAGAGGGCGGGAGACGCACTGGCAACTAGAGCTGAACAAAAAAACTTTTCATCCAAACCTTTTTTCAGTGACACTGAAACATTTTTGAATTTGTGTAGGTGCTGCTGAATTGTTTGGGTCAGAGAAAACAAAAACAAATTCTGAAAAAGTCAGAATGCTTCATTTCAACATTTCTGATTTTTGCTTCAAAACAATTTTATTTAGAAATTTGCTTCAAATTTATTAAAAAATTTAAACATTAAATGCTTGAAACAGAAATTATTTGGATTGAACAAAGCACTTTGTTCGACCCCAAATGATATTTTTATACCTTTTCAATTTGCTGAAAATGTTAATAAAATTTGTTTTCAGTTTGACCTGGAATGAAATTGAAATTTTTTGGAATAGTCAGAGAATAGAAAAATCCTTTCTTCACACAGCTTTGTAGTGGCAGCCTTACCTGATTCATATTTCTTATTTTAAGTGTTGAAACATTTTATTTCACTGAGATCAGGTACAGTGGGGTTTGGTTCCTAGCAATAAACACAAAAATTAAGAAGTTTGTCACATACGGTACTCAGCCACAAAATCTTGTAGATGTTTCTTTAAGAAAATGTAATTATCAGAGGATAACATTGCAGGTACAAAGCACTTGTTTACGTTGTCAGCCACCTACTTCCAAGAGTGAAATCTTAAATGAAGTGGATCTAAATCATGGAGAGCAGCAGTTACTTGATGAACAATCAATATATCATTTTTGCAGAAAGCAAGAGTACAAAAATCACAGCATTTGATTTTACTGTAGTTGTTGTCATTATCATCACGGGCGTTGATTCAGTTGGAATGAAAACACAAACCAGAAATATTTATAGACCAGGAAAGTTTTCCCCAGAAAAATGTACCGAGAGAGGGAAAATAGGAGTAAGGAAAAGAGACATTTGGACAGTTTCACGTTATGATCCGTAATCATCTGTTCGGGGGAAGTACACAGTGTGTATGAACCAAGCCAGGGGCAGGTATGGAAACAGCATCAGTTTCTAACAACACAAGAAAAGAGGAACAGAGATCAGGCTGAAAGTCAAGCATGTGCACTTTTGGGTATCTAATTACCAGCTTGCAAATTGGATATTGTGCACAGGTGGCCAATCAGCTAACTGGCCATATACATATAGAAATACTTGGTTTACATGCTTGTATTAGGGATATGCATGCACAACTTAGATATGTATAAATGTATGTGAAAAAACAATCAACTGAAACTGAGAATCTGGTCCAATGTGTATTAGATAAAGATATAGACAGGAATTATAATAACATAAGAACAGCCGTACCGGGTCAGACCAAAGGTCCATCTAGCCCTGTATCTGTCTACCGACAGTGGCCAATGCCAGGTGCCCCAGAGGGAGTGAACCTAACAGGCAATGATCAAGTGATCTCTCTCCTGCCATCCATCTCCATCCTCTGATGAACAGAGGCTAGGGACACCATTCTTACCCATCCTGGCTAATAGCCATTTATGGACTTAGCCACCATGAATTTATCCAGTTCCCTTTTAAACATTGTTATAGTCCTAGCCTTCACAACAGCCTGAGGTAAGGAGTTCCACAAGTTGACTGTGCGCTGCGTGAAGAAGAACTTCCTTTTATTTGTTTTAAACCTGCTGCCTATTAATTTCATTTGGTGACCCCTAGTTCTTGTATTATGGGAATAAGGCCTGGTCCACACTAAAAAGGGGGTTCGAATTAGGGTACGCAAATTCAGCTACGGGAATAGCGTAGCTGAATTCGAAGTACCCTAATTCGAACTACTCACTCGTCCAGACGCGGCGGGGTCGAACTCCGCGGCTCCCCCGTCGACTCCACCACCGCCGTTTGCAGAGGTGGAGTACCGGAGTCGACCGCGGCGCTTCCGGAGTTCGAACTATCGCATCTAGATCAGACGCGATAGTTCGAACTCCGTGAAGTCGAACTCACCGCGTCGACCCGCGCGGTGAGTATGGACCTGCCCTAAGTAAATAACTTTTCCTTATCCACTTTCTCAACATCACTCATGATTTTATATACCTCTATCATATCCCCCCTTAGTCTTCTCTTTTCCAAGCTGAAGAGTCCTAGCCTCTTTAATCTTTCCTCATATGGGACCCTCTCCAAACCCCTAATAATTTTAGTTGCCCTTTTCGGAACCTTTTCTAGTGCTAGAATATCTTTTTTGAGGTGAGGAGACCACGTCTGTACACAGTATTCGAGATGTGGGCGTACCATGGATTTATATAATTTATATAATTCTCAGTCTTATTCTCTATCCCCTTTTTAATGATTCCTAACATCCTGTTTGCTTTTTTGACCGCCTCTGCACACTGCGTGGACATCTTCAGAGAACTATCCACAATGACTCCAAGATCTTTTTCCTGACTCGTTGTAGCTAAATTAGCCCCCAACATATTGTATGTATAGTTGGGGTTATTTTTTCCAAATGTGCATTACTTTACATTTATTCACATTAAATTTCATTTGCCATTTTGTTGCCCAATCACTTAGTTTTGTGAGATCTTTTTGAAGTTCTTCACAATCTGCTTTGGTCTTAACTATCTTGAGCAGTTTAGTATCCTCTGCAAACTTTGCCACCTCACTGTTTACCCCTTTCTCCAGATCATTTATGAATAAATTGAACAGGATTGGTCCTAGGACTGACCCTTGGGGAACACCACTAGTTACCCCTCTCCATTCTGAGAATTTACCATTAATTCCTACTCTTTGTTCCCTGTCTTTTAACCAGTTCTCAGTCCATGAAAGGACCTTCCCTTTTATCCCATGACAGCTTAATTTACGTAAGAGCCTTTGGTGAGGGACCTTGTCAAAGGCTTTCTGGAAATCTAAGTACACTATGGCCACTATGGCCACTGGATCCCCCTTGTCCACATGTTTGTTGACCCCTTCAAAGAACTCTAATAGATTAGTAAGACACAGAAACCATGTTGACTATTGCTCAACAGTTTATGTTTTTCTATGTGTCTGACAATTTTATTCTTAACTATTGTTTCAACTAATTTGCCCGGTACTGACGTTAGACTTACCGGTCTGTTAATTATCACAAACTAAGGGTCCCATTTGGTGGGACGCTAGGAATCAGCTACATCTTGTTACTCGGGTTAATGTGAAACTGCTGTTAAAATAGTTCTGTGAATTATTAACTTTAAATATCTATTACATTACTTTCAAAATATGCTCCTGCCAGCCCCTCCTGCCTCTCTGTGACGAGGCGGTTCTGGCAGAACCCAACTGAGAGTGCCAATTCAGGACCAATTGCTCAAACAGGGCAGTCACAGCCCTAGGCTGGGGTTTTTCCACCTCTAAGGCAAACCAAACCAGCCAGACAAAAAGGACTTTGGTTTCACCCCACTGGCTAACCACAAGTCACACAAGCAATTCCCTTAGACACTCCAGTCTCCCAGTATCACCACCAGTTCCACTCGTCCTGGGGATGAATGGTTATGAAAACCAACACCCCAGTAAAAGAAAGAGGTTCTCTCAATTCCAAAGAATCAAGTCCCAGACCCAGGTCAATATACACATCGGATCCTACCCACAAATCACGCCGTTGCCAATCCTTTAGACTCTAAAATCTAAAGGTTTATTTACAAAGGGAAAAAGGTAGAGATGAGAGCTAGAATTGGTTAAATGGAATCAATTCCATACAGTAATGGCAAAGTTCTTAGTTCAGGCTTGCAGCAGTGATGGAGTAAACTGCAGGTTCAAATCAAGTCTCTGGAGTACATCCCCCGCTGGGATGGGTCATTCAGTCCTTTGTGCAGAGCTTCAGTTTGTAGCAAAGTCCCTCCAGAGGTAAGAAGCAGGACTGAAGACAAGATGGAGATGATGCATCAGCCTTATATAGGCTTTTCCAGGTGTAAGAACCTCTTTGTCCTTACTGTGGAAAATTACAGCAAAATGGAGTCTGGAGTCACATGGGCCAGTCCCTGAATACTTTGCTGAGTCATAAGGCGTGTTTGCCTTCTCTCCATGGGTCAATTGTGTAGCTGATGGTCCTTAATGGGCCATCAAGCAGGCTAAGCAGAGCTAACACCAACTTGTCTGGGATATCACCCAGAAGCACATCACCAACTTGAAATACAGACAGTATAGAGCCAATATACATAACTTCAACTAAAAATGATACATGCACACAGACAGCATAATCATAACCAGCAACCCATAACCTGGTCTTAGACACCTTATATGACCCCCTTTACCTAAGATTTGGTGCCATGACAGGACCTAGGTTGCAACCCATGTTCTATATGGTCCCAATTTATATCAATAACGTCACACTCTCCCACCTAAAAATCATTAAGAAATTAAGGGCTGCCTTGTGATTAAGGCATTGGGCCTAAGACTGAAGGGAACGAGGTTCAAACTTCAGGTGTCAAAAACTTCCTGTGTGACCTCAGGCAAGTTGCTAGTTTCCTCACTCTGAGCCTCCATTTTCCATCTGTAACATGGAGAGAACAGTATTTCCTTTGTTTGTCTTTTCTATTTAGATTGCAAGCTCCTCAGCGCAGGGACTGTTTCTCACCCTGTGTTTGGGCAGTGTGGACAGCCTTGTGTAACAAGGACAAGTGCACAGTCCTGTACTTAGGAAAGAAGAATCCCATGCACCGCTACAGGCTGGGGATCAACTGGCTAAGTGGCAGTTCTGCAGAAAAGGACCTGGGGATTAAAGTGGATGAGAAGCTGGATAGGAGTCAGCAGTGTGCCCTTGTTGCCAAGAAAGCTAACGGCATATTGGGCTGCATTAGCAGGAGCATTGCCAGCAGATTGAGGGAAATGATTATTCTCCTCTATTTGGCACTGGTGAGGCCACATCTGGAGTATTGCATCCAGTTTTGGGCCCCCCCCCACTACAGAAAGGATGTGGATGAATTGGAGAGAGTCAACAGAGGGCAGCGAAAATGATCAGGGGGTTGGGGCACATGACTTATGAGAAGCTGAGGGAACTGGGCTTATTTAGTCTGCAGAAGAGAAGAGTGAGGGGGGATTTGATAGCAGCCTTCAACTACCTGAGGGGTGGTTCCAAAGAGGATGGATCTAGGCTGTTCTCAGTGGCAGATGACAGAACAATGAGCAATGGTCTCAAGTTGCAATGGGGGAGGTCTAGGTTGGATATTAGAAAACACTATTTCACTAGGAGGGTGGTGAAGCACTGGAATGGGTTTCCTAGGGAGGTGGTGGAATCTCCATCCTTAGAGATTTTTAAGACCCGGTGTGACAAAACCCTGGCTGGGATGATTTAGTTGGGTTGGTCCTGCTTTGAGGAGGGGGTTGGACTAAATGACCTCCTGAGGTCTCTTCCAACCTTAATCTTCTATGATTCTATAATTCTAACTGGGCCTCAATCTGGGTTGGGCTCTTTTTATCACAACCCTAATACAAACAGTGTTAACAATAGTATATGCGAGTCAGTATCATGTAATTTAATGTTATCTGTCACTTATTCCAGTAGCAAAAAAGGTTCCTAAAACCCAGTGCAGTTTGCTCCAGGTACACTGCACCTTCACACCTAAAACATTAAAAGCAAGGAAATGCTAAGATCAGGGAGAGGCCTTCCCTGTACCTCACCAGCCAGCCATCATATTAAACATTGTCAAAGAGACACCTGGGCCTGTCACAGAAATAGGTCTTCCACTTCCAAGAGATACAGACTGCAGTCTTCACCTTCATTTAACTCATCCTGTAACTTGAACCTACACTAGTAGCCACACAGTGTGTATATTACATCTCTAAAAGGGCAACGTGTATCACAGGAGTGAATCCGGAATTTAACCACTGAATTAGGCCAGCTAGAAGTATAGGGCTGATGTTCAAGACCATTAACGCTAATGAAAATGCACATTTTTCATGAGAGTCTAATAGCCTGCCACCAAATAGGGCAACTGCTGTGCAATGTTTATACCAAAAAAATTGCTAATCGCAATCTTTATTGTGCACTTGGCTACAGCCAGCTTTTAAGCATTTGCAGCTATGATGGATTATTTTAAAATCACTGAATTGTTACTGTTAGTGAAAAAGAAAATATTCTTCATGGAAGACACTATATGGCATTACATCCTGATTCCATTTCTTCAGTGTTTATGAAGGAGATTTATTATCATTTTGCACTTCCCTGATTACTTTTATTCTCCCTTTTCTGAGGAGGTTCTTATTCTATTTATAGAATGGTTGAGGAATTAAGTGGCTAGGATTATAAAAATCTATTTCTGAAAAGTACAATCAGATACGATCCTGCAAAACCTTACTAACAGAAGTTGCCCTTATTCATGCAAGAAATCCTATTGACTGATGTTAATTTGACTACTCACATGAGGAAGGATTTGCAGGATGGGGAACATTATTTATATTTAACATTAGCTGGTAAGGAAGTGAATACTGAGAGGCCAATCCTGCAAAAGAGTTTACTCATTCAGGCAGTTCCATTTAAATCAATGGAGCTACTCATCTGTGTGGGAGCTGCAGGAGTAGAGTCTAATTTTCCATTTCAGAATGTTTCATACTTTCTAAGGCAGGGGTCGGCAACCTTTCAGAAGTGGTGTGCCGAGTCTTCATTTATCCACTCTAATTTAAGGTTTCGCTTGCCGGTAATACATTTTAACGTTTTTAGAAGGTGTCTTTCTATAAGTCTATAATATATAACTAAACTATTGTTGTATGTAAAGTAAATAAGGTTTTTAAAATGTTTAAGAAGCTTAATTTAAAATTAAATTAAAATGTACAGCCCCCCAGACCAGTGGCCAGGACCCGGGCAGTGTGAGTGCCACTGAAAATCAGCTCGCGTGCCGCTTTCGACACGCATGCCATAGGTTGCCTACCCCTGTTCTAAGGGGATGTCTACACAGCAACCAGACACCCGTCTGGCCCATGTCAGCTGACTTAGGCTCGGGCTGTGGGACTGTTTCATTGCTGTGTATACATCTGGGCTTGGGCTGGAACCCAGGCCCTGGGACCTGGATCCCAGGCTCTGGGACCTTGCAAGGGTCTCAGAGCCCTAGCTTCAGCCCGAGTCCAGAAGTCTACCCTGCAATGAAACAGCCCTGCAGCCCGAGCCCCACGAACTTGAGTCGGCTGGCACAGGGAAGCCACAGGTTTTTCTTTGCTCTGTAGAGATACCCTAAATTTCCACCAGCAGAAAAAGCAGAGTTACTGGCTTGATTCTAAGCAGCTGTAAATCAGTGTAGCTACACCAATTTATTCCATCTGAGCCTACTATATATAATACGATGTAGGTCTGTATTTCACTGTGAATGGGATTACATGGTAATCTCTTTCTGTATGACTGTTTCCCTCAGTTCTGTACAATTCAATACAAGAAAGACACTAACAATAATTCAAGAGAAAAGCCCTTTCTGATTAGGGAGCCGGAGGGATAGCTCTCATGAGGAAAGAGTGAAAGAAGAAAATAAAGGAGGTGGGGGAAACATGGCAACTGTATACAAATATATGAACTGTATCAGCAACGGGGATGAAGAGGGATTGGTAAGGTGCTAACAGAAGATGTAACTAGAAATAATGGATTGAATATAAAAAAGAAAATTAAACGAAATGTCAGGACAATACACAACCCATCCACTTGCATTGCAATGCAGGGCTGTGCCTTTAAAGCACAATTCAATCCTAAGGCAGAGATAAGGAATAGCAGAAAGAAAGAAAAAGTAATGCTTATTAGTTCTGAACAATTCAAGGCAGCTATTCAGGTTAGTATTATTATTTGCATTAACTTAGCATCCAGGAGCTCCAATCATAGACCAGGACCCCTAAGCGCTGCACAAACACAGAACAAAAAAACCCAGTCCCTGCCCCCAAAGTGCATACAATCTGTGGCCTGGTCTGCACTACAGAGTTAAGTTGAAATAAGTTGTCTTGTGTTGACCGATCTGTACATGTATCTATACTCAAATTTGTCTCTGGTTGATGTAAGCTATAGTAAAGCCACCGCCTCAGTTGGTGTGGAGCCAAGGTCCACCTACTGACATTGAGGCAGTGCGAGTATAAACATGGCATGACCTGTGTTGACCCTAACAGTGCTCCAGCAGCTGTCCTGCAATGCTCCATTTCCTGCAACAGTGACTGCTCTGGTCACAATTGTAAACTCCATTGCCCCAGGGTCATGGAGACCAGCCGAAGCCGTTCTCCCCCCACGCCCTTTAAACTCCTTACGTGGTTTTGAAATGCCTTTTCCTGGGTGCCCACCTTGGTGAGCGCACCTACCAACTCACCCTTCTTGTGTGTAACTGCACAACCAACCAGGCTGGCCCCATGCACTAGATGCGCTCCTGCCTGGGGTGAACAGGAAGCATTGGACATCCTGGGCCTATGAGGAGAAGAGGCTGTATGAGCACAGCTACAGACCAGCTGTAGAAACGTGGACATTTATAAACATGGGGGGATGCATCAATGGGATACGACTAGGATCAGCAGCCGTGCTGCATGAAGGCGAAGGAACTTCACCAAGCAAACCACAAGGCCAGGCAGGCCAAGAATAGATCTGGTGCTGATCCTTAGACCTGCTGCTTATACAATGAACTAAATGCCGTACTTGGTAGAGACCCCATCAGACCCCACAGACCACCGGGAATACCTCGGAGCTGCTCGAGACAGAGGCCCCTGCTGTGAATAGTGAGGAGGAGAAGGAGGGAGACATGGTGGGGGGCAGCAGCCATTCTGTGAGCTGGGCTGTGTTCAGGACTCCACCACACTCTAGCCAGTCCCTCCAGGTGAGCATGGCTGAACCCAGTGAAGGGAAATGGACCTTGGCTGTATGTTTCCTTACAATGTTAAATTTAAAGATGGGGCCTCGCTCAGCCCCAAGTTAAGACACAGGTATCAACTTTTCATTGTTTTACTCGTATGAGAAGAGGTTGCAGTACAAACAACAGAGATAGTGTTGGCATCTGCTTTTCATTCCCCTGTTGGCTTAGGCAGGCAGATGGGGCATATGGAACCATTTGTGTACATAGGGGTGTTTCTTGTATCCTCCTGAGATATCTCGATGAAACTTTGATGGAGAGATACTGCAATCCCACCCCCCCTCAAAGGTTTCTAGGGGTGGCAGCCTTATTTCTTCCTCTGCAGTAGGACTGTTTCCCACTCCACCCTGCAATGAGTTCAGCTGGGACCATCAGCTAAAGTGAGCCGGGGGAAACTCAGTGCCATAGAAACAGCAGTCAGCTAAATCTGCCATTGCAAGTGCCATTGCCAAATGCAAATTAGTTTGTACATCTGGAAATCAAAAAATCTCTTTGTTCGGGGTGGGGCATACTCGCCATGCTGGGACTGGAGAGTGATGCTCATATGCTGCACCAAGCTGAAAGCTGAGTCCATTTATAAAAAGTAAAAAAAACACTGCTGAGTTCTAGCAAAATCCAAAGCTCCAGCCCAGAGCATAGTATGCAACCATGGAACAGCTTCGACAGGAGACAACAGGGAAGCACAACCTCCACAGAGATTCCATATCCAATAAATTAGCACTCACCTGAATAGTGGGGGCACCCACTCCATCTCTCCCTCTCAAGTCTCATCTCTCCTCTCATGGAACTTGAACCTGGGGTCTTTCCACCCTGGGGTGAGTCAATCAACAAAGTGGCTGGAGTTGGAGGGATCCAATGAGATTGCCACAACCACCACCAATTTCCCCACAACCACCCTAAAAAAAAATTATGAAGGAAGTACTTCTCCTCTCCCGCTGCTGTGGCTGCACCTGTGAGCTCAAGGAAACAAAGGAAGGAATGACTCATGCATTGCTCTGTCATGCATGCCTCCTGCTGGAGCCCCTGCAGTGCCTATGCTCAGATGCTCAGGCCTATGCTCAGAAGGAAACATCACTGCATAGCAAATTTCAAGCAGCGATTTAATTTGCCAGCAGGCTTTAGGCTTTTTACAGGCACTTACAAATGCTGAGTGGGGACTTCTGATTCTGATTTCTGTGTTTAGGAGTGGGTGCAGTAGTGGCTAAGTCCCTTCTAGTCCTTCCAGCTCGGAGTGGGAGAGAGTTAGAGAAGTTTTTTTTTTTTTTGGGTGTTTGAGGATGTAGATGTTAGAGAGATTCTCACCAGGCCCCAGGGCAAGGGCAAAATAGAGGGCAATACTAGTTACTTTACATGACATGACTCTTCTTCTGGTACCAGATAGCCCATAAAAAAACTGCTAAACATGAAATGGGATAGGTAGGATAGAGAATTTAACAAAAAAATTTTTTTTTTGAGTTAGAGGCAGGACTATCTTGGATATCTTTATTTTTCATGTAGGATCACAGCCAGAATCTTTTTAGGGTGCTTGGCCACAAACACCTAAGGGGAAGAGAAGCCACACATAAAAGGCATGAAGATTTGTTGGTAGAGTATTCAGACTATTATAACTTGTATTTATAGTCTTCATAGTCATGTTAGGCTTGCTACTGGTAACACATAACCTAGTACAACCTGCCACAGGTTAGGTGCTCAGTGACTAAACTAGAACCCCATCCTTCTCTGAGCAGTGGAGGGGTATGTCAGACACCCATTGGAATGAAAAACAATATCCACAAAGGAGTAACGCCATCTGCTGCAGCTGCCTTGCAGCTAGTGCTTGGCTTAACAAAGGGTAGGGGGAAAAACCCTGTACCGAATCTGCTGTAGAGAAAATAGTAACTCAGCTCTGTTCTCTGGCATTTCCTGCAGGTACACTGGCTTCCAAACCTTTTGGTCTTCAAGCCTTTGGGCCTGGTCAGTACCACTAACGGGGGTGGGGTGTGTGTGCTTTAGTCTTAAGGGAAGACTCCGCCTCCTTATTTTTTTCTGCTTAGGTGTATGCGCCCAAGTTTCAGGTACGATGGTTGCCTTCTTCAAACTTGCATGTTGGAATGTGAGGACCATGTGCACTGGTATATCAAATGATCTAGAGATGAGGTCAGTGGCCCTGGGCTGTCCACCATCATTGACAAAGAGCCGGAGTAGCTTGACACTGCCGTAGCTGCTCTCTCTGCAACCCGACCAGCTGACACAGGCTCTCTACATGAGATGCATTACACCTTTTTCTATCCTGGGAAAAGCAAACCTCTGCAAACCTGCGGCAGGTTTTGCAGTTAAAAAAAACAACAACTCATGGCTGAATGACATGGTGCAACATCAGAATGTATATGATCTACTAAAAACCGCTGTGGACTTTCCCAAATAAATATTCCTTTTCAGAGTCAATTGTGTGTGTCCTGTGGCAATGATTCTGCTCATGGGTTTGGTAAAGGTACTTAATGTAATGAACTGAAGATATATATAGGGGTATTAGAGACTCTAGTCTGTTAAATTAATATAATTTCACTTGTTCAAGGATAAACATTTGATACTGATCATTGGCTACAACAGAATTCTTTCATTTTTGCAAATTAGTGTCACTCACATATCCTGCATGTTTAGCTTTACCATAATTTACTCTTCATAGCCTACTTTCTGCACCTGAGCTTTGTACAGGTAGTATTCTTGAAAAAAAATGTGTTATATTCATTATAAGGACTAAGTACTTTACCTAATTCAAAATTATGTTACTCTAACTAAATGCTCAGAGTTGGAGTCTTTGGCGGAAAAAAACTATTTAGTGTTCAAATTAACAATTTATCAATATTGTAATCAGCTTCCTCCAACCTCTAGTGGCGGGGTTGCAGGTGGGTGTGGCTTGAGGGAGAGCTTGGGGAATAGAACCTGTGACAAAAAGTATTCGTGTGAATGGAGCTGCCCTTGGCCAGCTCTAGATAAGGGCTTCGGCTGCATTGAAGTGTGCTGGATTTTTTAGACAATGTAGTTTCATCTCATTTTTTAGGACACTCACGATGCTACGGTATGAATAGAGACCTATTGCTAGAAGCTTTCATCTATGTTTCCTACTGAAGTGATTCTCATGGCGTGGTAGGTGTGTGACTGGAGCAAGTTTGTCTTGGCACTGTCATTCAGGGTTTTGGTTGTTTTTTAAATACAAACTTGAAACTCTGAACATTTTGTAAGCTTGTGATTTCCTATAAGGATAAATTCATCCCTGCGCACACAGGCAAAAGAGGGCTACAGAAATGCTGCCATTGTGACCTTTTCAGGAGGAATCTACCTAGCCAGGGAAGGCAGTGCTCCTCTTTGGCGCTGGGTACTTTAGAGCACATTTTGCTACTCTTCTGAGTAGAAGCAAAGAGTGCTCCTGGCTTGTCCAGTATGTGGAAACTGGCTCTTTAATCTGCAGATTTTGGCCAGTTCCAGGTCCACTCACTCAGGCCAATAGGAAAGATCAATTATTGAGAGATTTAACCCTCCTATACCATTCGTGTTGAGTAGGACAGTGTGGAGGGGGATGCTTCCTAGCAATCTATTTCCCTCTGCCCTTATGCCCCTCAGGGCTGGATTTAGTCTATAGTTGTATATAGCAGATTATGTTGATTTCTTCTATTTTTGGAAGGTCTCTGGGTCTTCTTCTTACCCTTCCCATTGTTTTAATTTCTTTTAGATCAGTGGTTGGAGCACTCTTCTGGGACATGAGGGAGCCAGATTCAATTTCCCCCTTTGTTTAATGGGAAGAAAGGAACTGAACAGGGGTCTCCCACCTCTCAGAAGGATGCTCTAATCACTTGGCTATGGGATATTTTGATGTGGGACTGCCTCAATCTCTGCTGTTGAAGCGGTTCCACTGTAGATAGGTGGTTGGATAGTCACTGGGCCAGAAAAAGAGAAAGAATGACTCCACAGCCTGATGTGTAGAGCACTCACCTGGGAGGTGAGAAACCTAGATCCACTTCCCCATCTCCAGTGACCACCACTACCACCAGCATTTCTTGCAAGAAACACGTTAGGCCCTTGCCTCTGGTAGAGGGATTTGCAACTGAGAATCCCCACCAGAGATAGGCCCATGCTTCAGGGAGGCACCTAAATGCCTAACTCTGAGAGAGGTGCAAGGCTTAGGACACACCCATCTCCTCAGCATCTCCCCCTTAGCTATCTTAGGCAGCTCCCTGCTCAACGTGCTGGCTTAGGCATCTCTCTCTCTCCATGCATTGTACAGGGATGGTAGGCAGCTAAGTCAGGCTTTGTGAATCCCAGTGATTTTCTAGGTGCCCAAAAGGTAGGTGATGAAACACCTAAATCCCTTCGTGAATTTAGCCCTCATTACAAGGATGGCTGCACAGTTATTAGTTCTAATGTTTGGGGACTGAATGGCTCAGGAAATTTACTGGTTCAAATCCAGCCCAGGTCAGTAGCAATGACCCGAACTTGCTACCAGTTGATCGCTCTTCCAGTTTATTCCTCTATAAAAAGACGTGCGATGACCAGACCTTTTGGTGCCATTTCTAATAAAGTTATAAACATCATCAAATTGCAGAATAAAGGAAACAAATTTGATTTTTCCTGCTGGAGCTTTCTGATGCCGAGGCGAATCTGCTCAGGCATTGAATTATTGATGAAGTTTGCTTTCTATAACCCTTACTGTATTGCCTGTGATATGGTAAATATGACTCCACCCCAGCTTTTCATCCTCACTGCTGGCCATGTTTTATCCTCAGTGATGCGTAGCTGGCAGCTACTGACTTACCCAGGGATGCAGGGGTAAGGATCCCACGGAAGGCTCAGGTCTGTTTTATCATTGTACTGACTGGCTGAACATGAAAGCTCAAATGTAATTAATCCATTATTGTCAGCAAAAAGGTGCTAAATGTGGGTTCTCTTCCTACCCCTTTTTAAAAGGACAGGTTATTTTAGGACTCACTCCTGTTCCGGTCAGTTCCATGAGAGTTTACTATTGGTTTCAATGGGAGCAGACCCTTAAATAATATCTAGCTTTTATAAAATGCGTAATGGCTAATTGTTAAATTAGCCATGTATAATAATTATACCACAAGCAAAGCCAAATGAAATCCAAAACCTTTATGATTAATGTTATTCATTGAAGAAAAAGCAGTGAAAGGTGGGAGCAGGGATAGAGAACTAATACTAGACAAACAGTACCCAAGGCAAAGCAGCAAATATGTCCAATAAAAATCCAGGCTTGGATATGTCCACACAGTCTGTCCCTCACAATTTTCCAAGCAAACTAACTAATGCATAGATGATTGGGGAGGGATAGCTCAGTGGTTTGAGCATTGGCCTGCTAAACCCAGGGTTATGAGTTCAATCCTTAAGGGGGTCATTTGGGGATCTGGGGCAAAAATCTGACTGGGGTCTGGTCCTGCTTTGAGCAGGGGGTTAGACTAGATGACCTCCTGAGGTCCCTTCCAACCCTGATATTCTATACTCTGCCTTCCCCAATTTCTAGCACTTTCAGCAATAAAGGTTACCAGTAAAGCAGGCACTGTTCCCCAGACTCTTTCAACCTGACCCCAGCAACACCAAAGCTTTTGCCAGTAGCCCTTGCAATCTTCTCTTCCTACCCTTTCCCAGGTCCACTAAGCAAACCCTAGCTATCACGTAACTCACTATTCAAATCACACCGCTACTGTTTTGGCACAGGAGAGGTGAAACAAAACCAAAACACCTCAATAACCAAACAAAAAGTCCCCCAGACCAAAAATATCAGGGGCTCCCGTATTTACTTTAGATCAATTACACCAAAAAAGAGTTAAAGTGACTTACGGCAACCTTATTATACAAGCTTGCCAGCAAATAAACAACCTCCACTCTCCTCAGCAGTGCAGAATAGTTCCACTACTGGAGTAAATTGGTTTCTCATAGATTCATTTGATCTCAATTTACCTCTCTTTGACACTTCTGTATTATCCAAAGCCGAAAGCACATTGGACCATCACCTAATTCTCCTTCCTCAGACAATACTGCTCCTGAAACTAAGACCTTACTAGTTGCTTGATCTGCAGCCCTGACTTAAGAGAGTAGTCTCAATAATGTCAGTGTCCCGTTAGCTTCTTTACTCAAAGCCAGATTCTGACCATCTCATATCAGGTGTGCGCTAAAGGCGATGCCCCTGCTCAGGAGCTGGTCAGAATCCATTGAGCAACAGAAGCCTTACTCCCCATTGGTATCACTGCTTTCATCTGTCTAAATACTGATCAGGAGGGAAGAATGTGGGGCTATAGTTGTGCCCCTGCCTTTCCAATAACCAGTTCTGTTGGCTGGTAGAGGAGTGCCATACTCCCTCTAGGGGGATTATGGATGACTCAGCCAGAATTCTTCCTGGAGACCCCATTCACAAAGTTGTTTCTGGACATCTTCTCCAGCACATCTGAGGGCAACTAGAGCAGAATCTCTCCATCATAGCTTAGTCCTTCCTCAGGCAAAAGTCACATATAGTCAGACTGGGCCAGAGAAGGCATGTAGTGCATATGCTAAGAAGATTATCTGTGCTTTGGATTGCGGTCTATCTTCATTCTATATGTTCTAACATAAATCACGAGTAGTGGGGTGACCGGATGAGGTAGACTCAGAGTAGATGGGAGGGACACAACACAGGCCTAGATTTTCAAAGATGCACTCCTATTTGTAGTTGCGCTTCAGGAATTGTGGTTGTACAAAGTGCAGTTTCAAGTATTTAGACTACAATAGATTAGATGAGAAGAATGCATGTGGATAGGGCAGATGACTGAGTCCAACTGGAGTGAGGTTGGAGAACACAGGTGGGTCAAGCCCATGGATGGTTGAGTCCTTTCCTTATTGTCTTGTTTTACAGATCTGGAAGAGCCAAGAATAAATTCAAAATTAAACTATTAGTTACGCCTAGGAAATATTGTAGTAAATGAGTTTTATTGAAGTTTTAGGCAAACACTGACGTAAACCTAAAACCAAGAGCATCAAGAGGTCTGAGGCACCAGACCTCCATATAACCTCTGTGCCTTGAATGGAAACTTCCTTTGTGCTATTTCTGCACCTCATTTTATTGCTCAGGGAGGCAATAAGAGCTGGCAGGAAAGAGCAGTTACGCTTATATGTGAATGTCTTATTGTTTTACAGTTATCATTGAAGGTCTCACTCTCCTAGGTGGTTTAACAAATTGCAGGATAGCAAGGAGATGGAAGGATGGGAGGCAATTCATATTTCAGTGTAATTAAACTTGGAAGAAGATGCACCTGGAAATAGCCAGTGCACACCTGGCAGTGTAGCCTGGAGAAAAAGAGCAGGAAAAACACAGTAAATGCTATAATGGAACAGACTCTGGGTCTGTCTGGGTTATCCAGTGTCTTGCAATGTGAGGGCAGATATTTCCTGAGGTTTTTTATAGGCTTAAGAGTAATTTTCCAGAGCCTGGAATGGAATCCACATCTAATGACTGACTCTCCATGCTGTGTCTCTTTTAAGATGACAGAATCTGAAATAAATCCTGAAGCCCAATCACCCTTGATTTTTTACTTGAGTATGAAAGCTAGATGACAAATTCCATTCTAATGTCACACCACACTTTGATCCCGTCACTTCCTAGTCAAGATTAAACATTATCATACTAATCATATTCATGTGTTTCAGGATATGGCCCCATTAGCCCTTTTTCTTCATGCCTCCATTAGGTTTAGTGTGTTTTTTCTAACTTACCAAGAGACCATAAATACTCTACAGAAGCTGTACATGATGACAGCTTGTGGTATTAGGCAACCTTGTCATTCATCTTATTCACTTTTTGCCCCGGATCCATTTTAGAAGCTAATTCTGAGTCCCGCTTGCTCTTTTAGTTAATTAAAATCCAGGAGACCTTGTAATTTTTTCCAGCAAAACTTTTGGAAGGTCTATTAATACCAGTTGTGGGTAATGGATGTTGTGAGTAGACACATATTTATACAGCAGTAAAGCAGGGGTGCCTTCACAGCGATACCATAAGTTTTAGTATATGTGTATATTTCAATACAGCAAAAATATAGCAACTATTCAGCATTCAAAGATACATAAGCATTCAAAGGTACAAAGAGATGTAATGGACTGACTTTTAAAAAGTCTAGGAATAGCTCACCCTCTGTAATAAAGATGTGATGCACAGGGGTGCTAGGAAGACACTAGACTTTATTTTCTGGTCCCAATCATCCAGCCTGGGTCAGGGTTACAAAGGTTAATTCACACAGTGTCTACCTCTCCTTTGGCAGCTGTGAGTGAATATCTCCACTACTCTATTACCCATCCCTATTCCTTCACTGGAGTCTCTAGAACTGCTGTTCAGAACTGTCCCCAGACAGCAGAGTGAAATTAACTTGGCTTTTATTAGTTTCACTGCTGTTCACAAGATTCAGAATAGCACCAACAAACACTAAAAAAAAAGCAGTTGGTTTTCATTCTTTTGCAACTTGGGAAAGCTCTGAGCACAAGCAGCAACCCTGGAACTGTCCATCAGATACCACTATATAGGTTACACTAGGCTCATATTTGGAAGGTTGTAGTCACAACAATTTTTTTTTAAATAACATAAAAGCTTACATTTTGCAACAGCTAATGCCACTCACATGGGAAAATTATTAAACCCACCATAGGCGAGTGGCTTTTTCAACACCGGTTTATTCACAATGCATGCCAGCAATTTCACAGGTTAGATGTAGGAAGTACATTACTAAAAAGTGTACAATTGCAATACTAAGAGAACTGAATACTAATAAAATACTATCTGATAAACTAACACTAAAGTCAAGTGATGGAAACATTTCATTTTTATATGGGATATTGCAGATCTGCACTAATAAGTATTGCATCAAGATTAAAAAAGGAATAATTAAAGAAACTTCTGTATAAGGCACTATAAATAATAGCAAGTGTGACATTGTCTAATTAAAATATGACCATGCAAATCATTATTACTACCACTGTTATATAATTGCAACAAAATCTTATACAAAGTGTAACACAATGCCACAAAGGGTTAAGCATTCTGCAGGCTAATTAACCCAGAGTTAACCTGTAGAGACTTGTTAGATATGGTCATTAGGACCATTCCCTGGTAAATAGTCTAGAACAGGGGTTGGCAACCTCTGGCACACAGCCTTCCAGGGTAAGCACCCTGGCGGGCTGGGCCAGTTTGTTTACCCGCCGGCTCCACAGGTTTGGCCGATCATGGCTCCCACTGGCCGCGGTTCGCTGCTCCAGGCCAATGCGGGCTGAGGGATGTGCTGGCCGTGGCTTCCTGACACCCCCATTGGCCCAGAGCAGTGAACCGCAGCCAGTGGGAGCTGCGATCAGACAAACCTGCGGAGGCAGCAGGTAAGCAAACTGGTCTGGCCCGCTAGGGTGCTTACCCTGGCGAGCCGCGTGCCAGAGATTGCTAACCCCTGGGCTAGAACTTTGAAATCCAAACCTATGTTGTTAGAAGTAATACTAATTGTATGTGTGTACATGGCTAACATTTATGAATGAACAGACAGCTATTGATTCAAAGATCAAAAGGAAATATTAACATTTAGATTAATCTTGGGTGCAGTAATGCCATTGTCTATATGTCTCTTTAAAGTTTATGATGAACTGCTTAATGGATAGATTATTTTATGTTAATCCATGTAGTTAATTACTGGTGAGGTTTAGGAAACAGAAGGTTACATCAAAAGCCTGTTGTTCGCTCAGGACTGTATGGTCATGTGGCTGCTAGAAAACCAGTGGGTTCTGATCCTGTCATCTCAGATCTGCTTAAGCTTCATCAGGGGAAGTTTGAGTCACAAGATTGAGATCCCAGTCCTAAACTGGAACACCCTGAATATGATATTGGACATTGGACTGTAACCTATGGACTAAATTCTAAAAGAACTCTTCGCAACTACAAAGCTCACCATCTCTGCTATGAATCTGAACCTCAAGAATTGAACTCGTGTCTGTACATATCCTGATCTTTTAACCAACTCCCGCTCTCTTTTCTTTTTTTAATAAATTTTAGTTTTGTTAATAAGAATTGGTTGTAAGCCTGTATTTGGGTAAGATACGGAATATTCATTATATGGGAGGTAATGTATCCATTCCTTTGGGATTGGTAGAATTTTTTTATATGAAGAATACGATTTTCAGTAATCATCATTTGGGTGTCTAGGTGGAGGCCTGAGGCTGGGTTACTTTAAGGGAACTGTGTTGTTGGCTTCTGGGTAACCAATGAGGTAATTTAGAAGCTGTTTTGTGTTGACTTGGTAAATCTAAGTATTGGAATATCCACCAGCTTTGGGGATTGTCTGCCCCATTTGTTGCAGTTCACCATGATTGAGTGATCTCAGTTGGCTCCCCCTGGGAATCTGGTCACAGCAAATAGTACTTGAAATTATCTCTAGGTAGGCTGTTTATAAAATACTAGCCTCTCTACATTTTTGGGGGGCTATTGGCATGTTTTCAAATGTCATGTGCAGAGCACTGCTGAAGGGTCTTACAGAAAAACTGTATTGCTGGATGGAAATAGGAGAGACACTGTAGCTAGGTTTGCAGGATGGAGAAAATCTGATAATGTTGTACTTCTACGACTTACTAGAGTCTCATGTGTGCAGAATAATGGCTCAGTGAGGCATATTGCCAGCTCTGTCTCAGAAGTGCTAGATACCAGAGGCCAAGACTTAATCTCCTTTCCCAGAAGCTTCACACACTCGAAGATTCCAAGAAAGCTCTCTCTATTGCATGCTAAATCAAAGTAAAAAAAAAGACTGAAGAAAGAGACTCTCTCCAATATGGGAATTTCTTTTCCTGTGTTCTTCAGGCAGGGCATTATCTCAGTACGATTCTGAGCTGAGAGGGTATCATTTGAATGGGGGAGAGATTACATGAGCAACAGTGTAGCTTTCATTAAATTTCACATACAGAAATGCTAAGATTTGGGCATTACATTTTCTTTTTCATGGCCCAGCTAGACTGGTCTGGCATTCAGGAGTTGGAGCCCTGACAACAAAACAGTAATACTGATGCCTTTTTAGATTACAGATTTGGACGCCTAAAGTTAGGCATCCAGGTTTGTATCTCTATAAATGTTGACTAAAATGCCCAAATACCCAACTCTGCTTCCATATGTTAGAAGTAACATGTGATATCACTGCTGAAATGTATGCACATGACAGAGTTAAGGGCTGATGCCAAATGCTTATCTCATACACTAACTTTTCTGCAAAATTGCAATTACGCTCACTTTTAAGCCCTGTCACTTACTATTGGGTGGTGCTACCTTCTGGTTATTCTGGGGATTAGCTCCACCCAGTTCAGCACCCTCTGTCTTCTCTTTAACCGGCACTGCCTCTCCTCCTGCTTACATGATAGCCGTACAGCTGCTTTGTGACTCAGCTATCCATGGTGACAGCAGGCAGTCTTCCTGTTCACTGCCTCCAGCCATACCACTCTGCAGTGGATAATAGGGGAACCCAGGCCTTCCCTCTATTGTAGGTTCCAGTCTAGGGCCCTACAGCAAGCATTTAAGGTCTGCACCTACATCTACCTTACTGCTCTCATCCACCGTACTTCCTATTATGCTTCTCTATGCTTTTCGTTCTCCAGCCCTCATAATCAGACCCCTCTCTACTAGATAAACCCATCCTCATAGGTGCCTCCCCCCTCTTCCTTCTCCCTTACTTCAGGAAAGGCACTGAAAGCTTTTCCTCTCTCTCTGGTGCCAGCCTCCTGGCTTTATAGAAGCCATGCCTGTTCCCTCACAGGTGAGCTTCCTCCTAATTAGTGCCTTGCACAAAGCCTAAATGCCCCCCATTTACTGGGGGATTGGACCCACTTGGCTTAATTCAACTCCTCCAAGGCTGGTGTGGGGACTACACCCCATAACACACCCTTTTATACTGCCAGAGTAGTGTAGAGGAGCTGGCAGTGTAAATGAGAATCTGGCCCTGTATATCAGCTTGGAAAAATTAAATATCAGTAGCTCTGTATATTTCCTCAGAGGTCCATTTTCTCTCCCCTGCTTTTTCCTGGAAATGGGACAAGGTGCTATGCTGGTGTTAAATGGTTGGTTTTTGGGATAGGGGAACTCCAGAACTATGAATTAGAACAATTTCATATCTCAGGCAGTGGTTGCTTGAATTTAAATCCAAGGGAAATTGAAAAAGCAGCAGGCAAGCAAGTTAGGAAAGCAAGTTAGACCAATATCCACTTTTCCTAATTGTGATAATTCAGTCTGTTATGTTAAGATACATTATCTCTGTCAAATTCTATTAGAAAACCTGGTGAAGCTGACAGAAACAATCTTGTCTCTTGAACTAGTGCATGGCTGCTAAATCAAAGGGGTGGAGGTTAAGATCAATTTTGCCATGGTTCATTTACTCCTGCTGTGTTGGTTTATTCCACTTAGTGCTAACTGAGATGAAGGGAGATCAGCTGCAGCTGATCAGCCATTTACTAGGTACAGATTTCAATCATGTAATGGCCAAGAGCTACTGCTATGAGTAGCAGAACAATAATGAGCTCTCCAAGAATATGCATTCTGGCAAAACAAACCTTGCTGGACCCTTGTCTAGTCAGGAGATAGCAACTACTGCAAATGTTTATCACTTAGAACTGAGGAGCCAAGATGAATCAGCCAGTGAAATGGTCATAAAGGAGGTTTGAAAAACATTGACCAGAAAAAGAGTGACATTTGTAAATAGGTCTTCATGAAATATTGCTGTAAGCCTGAGAAAACACAAATACTCTGTTGGGAAGGGGGAGGGCAAAGAGAGAAGAGCAATATTTTGGTCTGTTTGTTCTGTCTTCCTTGAAATACAGGAATGTATTGGGTGAGTGGTCTCTTTCTCTGTTCTCTTTTGTAATCTGACTCAGCTCTATTGTACACACATGTAATAACCCTAATAGAGAACCCTTAAAAGGTATATGCTGGCTAATTTTTTGAGGGGCAATATTATACCTAAATGCAATATGTGTATAAAATTAAATAACTATTATAATGTCTACACACAATCCTTTAGAAACACATTAATATGCACACATCCTGGCAAAGCCAGAGTCCCAAAAGTGACTGCCATGGGAATGTTGGATAGCATGCCAGGCTTTTTTAGCCTATACCCCACAGGAAGACAAGACAGCAGGACTATGCTTTATTTAGGCTGCAACTTTATTAACTTACTCAATGTAGGAGACTTTCTGGCAATACCTCACCCAGTGCATGTCATCCTTCTGTCTGTCACCCATATCACCGTGAAGGAGAACTGCCTTTGGCATCCCCTCCACGCCTTTAATCTAGTCCCAGCACCTTTGCTGGGAGCCCATCCCCCTCCCATCATGGAAAGGGTAAGAGGCTGGGGAAAAGGGATGGTTTCCTTACCATACCAGATGTTAGGCGCCCATACTCCATTCCCCACCTTCTTTAGGGGATGTTCTCCCCAATCCTGCTTCCAATTCCACTTCACCAGGGAACCAGTTGTCCTATTGAATGATTATCTGCACTGGGTGTCAGAGTTTCAGGGAAAATGCACCTGTATTCCCTCTCTGTGGTCCACCAAGGGAACCAACTTTTAAGCTTCCAGCTCCCAGATGTGGGGCACTTCCCAAGAGAAGTGACATCTCTCTGCCTCCTGACAGAGATTTTCAAGGTAGCATAACTCCCTGCCTACGCTGTGAGTTCCCCAGCAAGCTAGCATCTGTGCTTTGCTTTCTCTCTGAAGGTAATGAACACTTTAATTGCTTACAGCTATAAGTTACCAAATAGCTCTTTTTAAGCAAGCACTTTTATTCTTAAGGTAAAAGCATTACTGAGGGAACGTATACAAACAATAGCACTCTTATACACATGCTAAAAGCTTTCCAGAAGCCACTCATCTGTCTTATGGGCCCTAGTAGGTCAAGTCCATTCAACCCTTCCCAGCAACAATTGGACATAAAGTGCTGGATCAGAAAGAAGGTCCTGAGTCCGTTCAAACTCCTTATTTAAAAGTCCTTTGTCCATTGGTCTCTGGAGAACCCAGTTTGAATCAGTATATTTTAGCCTTCCCAGAGAGCTGTACCTCTTTTGGGGGCCGTTTACAACCTGGCTGATTTGCCTTAATCACCACCCACTGTTTTAGTGCCCAGAGGACCTGTGGCAGCCTCCCCCATAGCATGTGGAACACAATCATACGTAAACCAGCATTTAAAACTGTGGACTACAAAGATACTGCATGATGTTGCAATATTGCTCACCTCTCCCCCTATAGAGGCTACATACAATCCTGGCTCCCACAAACTTAATACAATAAAGTCTTTCAATGATATTGCAGGAAATTGACATATCTGTCATACTGGGTACCTGCCAGGATGTGACAACATGAACACATTGTGACCCAACCTACCCAGGGGATCTCTGAGCTGCTGAGAGGAAGACGAAAACCTCCCATGCTACCCAGGATTATTGACAGTGAGGGAAAATTCCTTCCCAGACCCTCCAAAGCAACTAGTATGATGCCTTCAGCAAGGTCCCAAAACTCAGTCCTACTCTCATCCCATGAAGGAGGTGGCAGGTGCTTTTCTTCCCCCTATCCAAGGGCATCATTCTGTTGTGGGAAGGGCTTATAAACCCTCCCTCCACAGGGTGCACAGGCTTCCACTGCACCATTCTATTCAGCCAATCATTTCATCTCCCCAAGCTGATGAGGAGATTGCGCACCCAAAAGGAGGAGAGGAAATCCTTAAATAGGCCCAAAGACATTCTCTCTCCTGCTGGTCCAAACAGTCTCCCCCATCTCTGAGGCTGCTTTGAGAGGGAGGGCAGCATTAAAAACATTAATGGGAGTTTAACGATCCATTAACTTTATTACATTTGATATACACAGTAGCTATCATCTTTTCTCCCTTTTGATGGCTGTTGACTGTACAGATGTTTGCTAATATCTGACATTTATTAGTTATTTAATGATTATGCACATAATCAAATATTGCCTGTAGGAGGAACTGTTTATCTGAGATGAAGCCCAGCTTTACTCTTCCACTGTAGTCTTTGATTGCCTCACATAACACAGTAAACAATCACAAATAAAGACAAGTTTCTTTTATCAAATAAAAGCTCTATCCTAAATTCTTTAACTACATTTCCTTGAGGCTTGAAAGTCTTTCAGATTTTTTTTTAATGTTAATGTTAAAAGGCCATTTCACCTTGAATGGTCCCTTGAAATGTGGGCTAATTACTTATGCTAAGCAATCTGTTCCCCCTTGTTTTTAGCAGTGACACTCTGGAGTACATTTCCCAGTCCTGAAAAAAAGAGCTCTGTGTAAGCTCAAAAGCTTCTCTCTCTCACCAACAGAGACTGGTCCAATAAAAGGTATTACTTCACCTACATTGTCTGTCTAATATTCTTGGACTGCTCTGGTTACAACATTGCATATAAATATTTTGTAATCATTATAAATGCTTTCATGACCTATGCTTTTACAAGTTTTTTTTTTAAAAGTTCCAGCCTTACAAATCACTAAGTGCAAAAATAAGTATTCAAATACTTTGCCTAACCAGCTCTTTTTCTTTCCTGTCAAAAACACAATGATCTGAAGAGTTGTATTGGAAAGAAGTCTGAAGTTTTAGTTAAGTGAATAAGAATACTTGTCAAAAGGTGAAATTTAACTCTGCATTCTGCGGTGCAGGGTCTTTGATACATGAGAAAAGGGAACATAGCATCAGAGTGATAGTGCCATGGTTATCAGATCCCCAAAGCCACTAGTTGTAAACAGTGTTTTCCACCTCTCACAATACAAAATATACTAAATGCCAGAAGAAAAAGGGTTGGCGAAATTACCTTTCCCACTCAATAAAAGTATCAGAGAGGAGACGTGCAGATTTGGGGACTACCAAATTATGGGTGAGGCTTTCTCAAGCGACCAAGTGATTTAGGAACACAATTCCCATTAAAAGTAATGGTAAATTAGTCCTAAATCACTTGGATTCTTTTGAAAATCTCACCCTATTTATCTAATCTGTGGAATGATGACTGACATTTTATTATTTTATTTAGTTTTTACTTCTGTCATAGAAGAAAAATATATTTTGCTAGGTATGTGGACCCAGCTTTATAACTAGGTGGGTTCTTTCTTTTTTAAGAGACAAAGAAAGATAAAAAGCTAGTTGTTCATTTTACAGCAAAGTTTACATTCAGTTTTCTCCTATCATATTCACACATATAACTGCATAGTTGTGGTCCTATTTGTGAAAGTCCAATAATTTTGTGGCTCATTTAATTTCCTTGGTGTCAGAGCTCTGGGCAGGGGAGTTCATGGAACTGCTATGTACTCTCCATCACATACAGTTATGGATATTTGTATTACAATAGCTCCCACAGGCCCCAGTTAGGATCAGAGCCCATACGCTGTACAAACAAATGAAGACAATCCCTGCCTCAAAGAAATTAAGTTAAATTTGTTGCTCATGAAAGATGCCAGATTAACAATACTGGATATGTCAGCCCTCTGCTCATCCTGGGAACCAGAAAAATCTGGGCCTAGACAGTGGAATCTTCCTCACATTGTTCCAGCAGCTTGCTGCCATTATGAACTACAGGGACCATTTCTAAGGGCCTGGTTTATCCTCTAGTCCATGGGTCCTTGGCCTTTATGCTGAGAGTGCCAACAGGGTGATGTTTTCTCATTCAAATGTCTTCCCTTTTAAGTCTTATGCCTTAGCTACACTTACGAGTTACAGCGCAATAAAGTTCCCCACAGTGCTGTATCTCACTCCCAGTCCACACTGGCAAGGCACATACAGCGCTGTGTCTCTGCGGCTACAGCGCTGCTGGTACTCCACCTCCCCGAGAGGAATAAAGTTTATTGCGCCGCCGCTGCTGCACTGCAGTGCCAGCGTGGCTGCCCAATGTGCTCTGATTGGCCTCCAGAAGTATTTGGTAGTATCTAGCCTGTTCTAGCTACTCCGATCATCAGTTCGAACTCTACTGCCCTGGCCTCAGGTGACCAACCATCAGACCCACCCTTTATTTTCCCTGGGAATTTTAAAAATCCCCTTCCTGTTTGCTCAGCCAGATGTGGAGTGCTATCAGCAAATCTTTCCAGGTGACCATGTCTCCACATGCCAAGCGATCTCCAGTATGGAGCAATGGCGAGGTGCTGGACCTCATCAGTATTTGGGGGAGGAAGCTGTCCAGTCCCAGCTGTGCTCCAGCTGTAGGAATTACGATACCTTCGGGCAGACATCAAGGGACATGATGGAAAGGGGCCATGACCGGGACGCATTGCAGTGCAGGATTAAAGTGAAGGAGCTGCAGAGTGCCTACTGCAAAGCCCGCGAGGCAAACGGCCACTCGGGTGCTCCCCCTGCGACCTGCTGATTCTACAAAGAGCGTGGATACGATACTTGGGGGTGACCCCACCTCCACTCCGAGCACCACCATGGACACTTCAGAGTGGAGAAGGAGGAGGAGGAAAGTGGGAGTGAGGGTGCTGGGGCGGGGGGAGACACCCCAGAATCCCTGGAGGCATGCAGCCAGGACCTCTTCTCAAGCCAGGAGGAAGGTAGCCAGTCACAGCAGCCTGTACTTGGTGGAGGACAAACAGAAGAGCAGGTTCCCGGTAAGCAGCTTTTTTTCTAGAAGGAATTTTTTTGGTGCGGGCTCATTGGGAGAGGAGGTTAGTGCTGCATGCATGCCTGGATGCAGAATAGTGCATTGATGTGGTCTATCACATTGCGGTAATTGGCCTTGGTAATCTCTTCGAAAGTCTCATCCAGAATGTGGGCAATGCGCTTGCGCAGGTTTCTTTTGAAGAGCCACCGTGGTCCTTGTCCCAGTCAGGCTAACGTGTCCACGCCACTGTGCCACGAGGGGTGGGGGGACCATTGCTGCACACAGGCAAGCTGCATATAGGCCAGGGCGGAATCCGCATTGCAGTAGAAGACCCTCCCGTGCTTCCCAGGTCACCCTCAGCAGCGAGATATCTTCCAAGACCAACTCCTTTGGAAAATATTGGGCCAGTGTTCAGTGTAGGTGCCCCCTGCAGCTGTTGGCTCTCCCCAAGGCACAGAAACCCAGAGGACAGAACAGCCCTGAAACAATCAGTCCCCCTTACTCACCATTTTGGGGCTCCCATGGGTTATGTGCGCTCTCTTTGGGCTGGGAAAATTATGCTATTGTGTAGACTCCTTAAGTGTGTGTGCCCTCCTTAAGTGCGGGGGAATCATTACTCTGTCTGGTATAAACAGTGCTGCCTCTGTTAAGTGTTGCATTTTGCCTTTACGGATGCAACCTTGAGATCTTAGCCGTCCATGTTATCACCAGCTGAGAGACTGCAAATACTCAGGAAGAGGCCGCGAAAAAGCAAAGAAGACATGCTGCAAGAAGTGATGCAGCAATCTCTTAAAGAGAATCAAAAAGCGCAGGAGTGGAAGGAGAGCGAAAGCAAGATCCGCCAGGAAAACGCAGGGCACGTAGGGCACGGGTGGCAGCAAAGCACAGATCGGATGATAAGCATTATGAAGCGCCAAGTGGACTGTATCCAGGCGCTTGTAGCTATGCAGGTGGAGCTCTATGGTCCCCCCCCCGCAGCCCTTGTCCCAAAACTTTCCCTTGTGCCCCCATGTCACCTCCAACCCACTTTCTCCAACATCTGGGTTCTTACCGCCACCAGCTGCCTCCAACATCTGTATCTTCACCACCCAGCCCTGAAAACTATGACCCTTACCCACTGCACTCAGCCCCCATCACCATGCATTATAGCCATCCTGAAGTGCAGCACTCATTGCACAGCACTCCAGACAGGATGTACGCAAATCTGTGATTGTACCATTCCCCACCCCACCCCCTTGCCCTTTCTGATACCCAAGCAGTTTTGTTTCTTTTCAATAAATGGATTTTTTGGCTTTGAAAACATTCTTTATTATTGCATAAAGTAAAAGATACCTTAGGCCAGGAAAGAAACAGGCCCTTGCAAGTCAGTTTAGCAAACACAGATTCCTACTAACAGTGGAACCACTGCACTTCACTCCCGTGCAGGGCACCAGACATTACTCCTGGTTTTCAGCCTCAAATTGCTCCCTCAAGGCATCCCTAATCCTTGCAGCCATGCGCTGGGCCCCTCTAATAGCCCTGCTCTCTGGCTGTGCAAATTCAGCCCCCAGGTGTTGAACCTCGGAGGTCTATGACTGAGTGAAGCTTTCACCCTTCCCTTCACAAATATTATGGAGGGTACAGCACGCGGATATAACCGCGGGGATGCTGTGTTCGGCCAAGTCCAGCTTGCCATACAGAGATCGCCAGCAGCCCTTTAAACAGCCAAAAGCACACTCCATAGTCATTCAGCACTGGCTCAGCCTGTAGTTGAACCAGTCCTTGCTCCTGTCAAGGTTCCCTGTGTATGGTTTCATAAGCCATGGCATTAACGGGTAAGCGGGGTCTCCAAGGATCACAATGGGCATTTCAACTTCTGCTACTGTGCTCTTCCACCTCTGGGAAAAAAATCCTGGCCTGCAGCTTCCTGAAGAGGCCAGTGTTCCGAAAGATGCGTGCACCATGCACCTTTCTGGGCCAGCCTGCATTAATGTCAATGAAACGACCATGGTGATCCACAAGTGCCTGGAGAACCATAGAGAAATACCCCTTCTGATTAAAGTACTCGGATGCTAGGTGGGGTGGTGCCAGAATAGGAATGTACGTCCCGTCTATTGCCCCTCCACAGTTAGGGAAACCCATTTGTGCAAAGCCATCCACAATGTCCTGCACGTTACCCAGAGTCACATTTCTTCTGAGCAGGATGCGATTAATGGCCTTGCAAACTTGCATCAACACGATTTCAATGGTTGACTTTCCCACTCCAAACTGGCTCGCGACTGAATGGTAGCTGTCTGGAGTTACCAGCTTCCAGATTGCAATAGCCACCCGCTTCTCCACCGGCAGGGCAGCTCTCAGTCTTGTGTCCTTGCACCACAGGGTGGGGGCGAGCTCAGCACACAGTCCCATGAAAGTGGCTTTTCTCATCCGAAAGTTCTGCAGCCACTGATTGTCATCCCAGACTTGCATGACGATGTGATCCCACCACTCAGGGCTTGTTTCTCGAGCCCAAAAGGGGTGTTCCATGGTGCTGAGCATGTCCATGAATGCCACAAGCAAATTCGTGTCGTACGTGTTACACGACTCGCTATCATCATCAGACTCTTTACTGTCACTTTGGATCTTAAGGAATAGCTCAACTGCCAAACATGATGTGCTGGTGAGACTCGTCAGCATACTCCTCAGCAGTTCGGGCTCCATTTCCTGCAGACTGAAACGGAACACAGATTGCGCTGCACAGAAACTGTTGAAAGATGGCGTTGAAAGATGGCACTCCCTTCCCACAACCCACGGTGCCAGAATGGGAAGAGGTGCTCTGTGGGATAGCTGCTCATAATGCACCGCTCCCAATGCTGCTGCAAGTGCCGCAAATGTGGCCACGACAGTGTGCTTGCAGCTGTCAGTGTGGACAGACTGCAGCACTTCCTCTACTGTGCTCTACGAAGGCTGGTTTAACTCACAGCACTGTACAGCTGTAAGCGTTGTCAGGGCCTTATTTAGCAGCAAATTTGGGCAGGTACTGCACAGCATTTGGGGAACAGCAGGAATGGACTTTGGTTGTGTTCAGACATTTTTGCGCTAGCTGTCACAGTTTCAGGGCACCTGCACCTGTTTTCCCCCTCTGTGATTCACCAAGGGCATCCACTGAAAGGTTTCCAGCTCCCACCTGTCACATTTCCTGGGGGGAGCTCTGTGCCTCACTCCCTCCTGGCTGGTGATTTTTAGGATGCACAGTTCCCTGTCCTGCACTGGCTCCAGCAAGCCAGTTCTGCCTAAAAGTCCTATGCCTGCTCTATGCTTTCTTTCCAAAGGCTATGACCAGCATATTGCCTGCAGTTACAGGTTACCACACACCTCTTTCTAAGCAAGCACATGTATTCTTAAGGTGAAAGCACTGCAGAGAAAACATATAAAACCATTAAGAGAACCTTCACGTATGTTAAAAAGCTTTCCAGAGCTCACCTTGGCCTCTGGAAGGTGTTAGTATTTCAAAACCCCAAACTGGGTTTTCCCAGTGTTACAAGTTCATAACTGTCTCCGATTCAGAATCGGAACAATGGCTGGGCAGGGCAGCCTTTTCCTTATATAGCTGGGGCCTTTGACCTTGGCTTTTGATAACACTATCATCAGACAAAGACCTTCTCCTCGGCGGGTGGGGTGGGGTGGGGCAGTAGCTTCAAAAGGCTGGGTTTTTGCATAACTGGAGTTGGATAATTTGCAGTAACCTCTCCCTAGGGAATCCCCAAGAAATCCACTTAACATTTGTTGTCCATACTTGTCTGGCACATTTTCAGTATAGTCTTTTGAACTCACAGTTCTCATATCTGTCATCTCCCCCTCCCCCCCCACCACCCAAGAGGTTACGTGCAATCTTGGCCCTCATTAAGCATAAACATAATATAATGAGATCGTTCAAGAATGTTACAGGAAATTGCCCTGTCACGCTGGCTTTCCATAAATACTAAAGCAGTCAAGTTTTACTGGCACAGATGCTCAGAAGTAGTGATTTTTTAATTCTTGGTTTGCAAACATTCAATCCAGAGATCTGATCATAAGAAATACGCTTGCCTGGTCAGGGAGCAGAAACACTACCATGTGACTGCAGTATGTGACCCATTCATACATAGCTTGGATTCAGGTTTTGAATAGAAAAACAGAAGAGAAATGTTTGTGGAAAATAATATAGAATACATTGAGAAAATTGCATTCTGTTCATGGTGACTAATTCTGGTGACTTTAGGTGCTTCTCTTTAGCCACTCACTCTACTTCCTTTTCCTGATCTGTAAAATGGGAGCTCTGGGAGAGCATGAGCCAGAATATCCCCTGGATACACCTTTTCACAGGGTATGCTACCTTTTCCTCCCAACCAAGTCATGGCCTTGGACCCCTTTGGGGAAGCTAGTACTTCAATTAGTGCTAGTTACAAGCCATCCTTAAGTACAGGGACTGGGATTAAATCTGGCTTTTCTAGAAAGCACAAGGTGGAGAGGGTCTTGTGCACCTGCCTGGGGCTATATATTATTTGTCCATATATCTTGACCTATTAATGGATGGTACTACAAGATCTAGTTAATTACCCCAATGATCAGTCTCTCTTTCAGTTATTTACCTCAAGCTCATGTTCTGATTGCAAGAAGCTAAAAGTGTGCCAGGACTAATTGAATGGAATTGTCTATTTTCTGAAGCATTCATTTCAAAAACTAAATTGGAAAACATAGGCATCCTGGGCAGACTTTCAAAACATTCCTTTTTGCAGTTAGCCACAAAGGGTTCCTTTCCACTGGGACCGGCACCATTGCTTAGTGCCAGTATCCTTCACAATTCATCCATCATAGTAATGACTCCACCTGGGAAAATAATATAAAACAAACCTATTTCTCCCCTTTGAGACTCTCTCTTTCCACAATGAGTATCAAGTTTAATTCAACAGAACCCAGAAGAATAACCCTGTGTATATAGAAAATTTGGGAGAGAGGCAGGAAATGAATATTTTTAGAAACGTTGTTCCTTTGACCAACTGTATCTACAGATATTAGTAGGTAAATAAGTAAGCAGTAATTGCCTTGGAAAGTTTAACCACTGGCAGAAACACAATAGGATTTTCTGGCAGATGTTGTTATTGCTAGAGACTGGTAGGATAAGAGGGAAAGTACCCCCAAAATCTCCTTTGGAAGAGTTTGCCTTGTTGTCCATTTCAAAAGTAACTACAGACTAAGATGTCACTTTGGGCTAATGTAATCTTTGTCTTACTCAGTCTTGCTTTAGTGCACATTCCATTGTGTGGTAGCAATCACAAAATGAGCTTAGCCAGAGTCTTAGAAGGTTATACTTGAAGAGAAACATAACCACATGATGCCTTTCCCATTTACTTGTCTGTCCCTGGGCAAGCATTCAGCTTTTATAAGTGATGAGCTTATTAAGGTTTTGCTTCTTAAAAGCACCCCAGGGAGACATTTGTCTCTTCGTCATTCTGTATTTACAATTTGTAACTGCAAGAATTGTAGTAATGTCCTCTTTCAGCTATAAGCATACCATCAATACCTTGGATATATACTAATATTCATAGCTTTCTGTGGACAGTTGGACCCTGGTTAATGAATCACTATTGGAAATCATACAGAAATAATTACATTTATTCTTTTATAATATAAATGCTTTTCATTGCATAACATTTGATTTGCTTTTGAAAATACATTGTACTTATTTCAGCTCTCCAAGTATAAGCTTTCAGAGTCCACTGAGGTAAGTAGGAATATACATGGGCTGGTTTTCAGAGGGGCTGTGCATCCACAGCTCTCTTTGGAGTTGGTGGGAGTTGGGAGCATTCCGCACCTCTGAGAATTAGGGCCTCGTTGCCTTAGGCCAGGTACCCAAAAATTGGAGCACCCAAAATCAGTGACCACTTCTGAAAATTCCAGCTCCAGTTTGCCGGGCAAGAAGCTATCTGAAAGGGAGAAGCAAAGTGCCAGGTTTGCTAGAATTGATTTTAGAATTGTTCCCTGTTCTAGTTTTAGTACATTGTACTCAGCAAACCAATCCTCTGTGTACATACTACACCTGTACATACTATACCTGTAGCACTCCATTGCATTTGGATTTCCAAACTGTCAGACTTCTTGAGGGGAGGCATCTCTTGTACCCTGTGAGATTTCCACCAAACATATAGTTTCCTAAGAAAACTAGGCAAAAACCTAGCCAAAAGCATTTCACATAACAGGAAGATAGGAGGAGTGCTATGTTTAATAATAGTGTTTTATTTGTAGAGGAATCCCAAAGTGCTTTAAAACTGACACACTTCAACATTCATAGGAATCAATTCGCCACAACTGAGGCACTGCAGTGGCTTACGCAGCATAATGTGCTTCAGCCTTGTAGCCATCCCAGAATATACAGATACTGTATAACTACCAATACAATGACCTGTAGTAAACCAGGCTGTGAAAACATACCTTCTCCTCAGAAACATTAAGGGGAAACTTAACAGGAGTTAGACTACTTACGTCTTGGAAGAGGAAGAGGCAGGAAGCAGTAGCAGCTGCAAGCTGTAAAATGGCCATTTCAGGGCTGCAGCTGTGTGTCTCTGGCAAATTTAAAGGGCTAGCCCCCAGGGAGGTATCCTGGGATAAATGTTCCCATAAGTGGGCAACACTGCACTGGGAAGGGTCAGGACAGATAATGGGGTTGTGGGGAAAAGTGTGCCTGCTTTTGTCGATCACAAACGTATTTGTAATTCCCAGGCGCAGAGCATGATAGCTCCACTGTGGAATATTCCTGGTAACTTGGTAAATTCCGTTCACCGCATGAAGGTAAATTCCTTTCAACTGAGAGATCCCCAAATGTCAAACCTCAGCATCAAATGAAGTTTAAAGCGTTTAACCTGTTCTCCTCTCTGTCTCCAATAGCAGCTGTCTGGCAGGTGTGAATTTCAGCACTGCTTCTCTCCTCTAGTCCTGTTTGTTAGGTCTGCTCTGTCTCTTCTCTGGATAGGCTTAATCCAATTCCTTCCCCTTGGGTACATCTGGTTGAAATTTCCCCTCTGGCTCTGTCTAGTCCATATCCTTTTCTCCTTCCAGCACAGAACATTAGTATTTACTATTCAGATTACAGTAGTGCCCAGCAGCCCCAACTAAGATTGGGACCTGACTGTACTAGGTGCTGTACAAACATATCAAGACATGGGCCATAGCCTGACGCATTTACAGTCTAAGACATTTACTAGAAAATTCACAATTAGGGCAGATTGTATTAAAACATTCTGATAGAGGAAGTATTTCAAAATTTTGATTGAGAATCCAATTCTCCAAGCTGTTCTCTATAGGCAGATCCTACCTCAGCACAGAGCCCCAGCATGGTATGAGTTTGTCTGGATGCAGCAGCTTGCAGGGTTGTGACCTAAATATTTATTATGACTGTTTCAGAATTTGAGGGTGCAGTCCAGATCAATGAGAGGTTCTGTCACCACCTGCCCTGCAACCCTGGGTGCTTCACAATGCCTTGCTGCTGTAGCTGAGGGCCTGTGGGGCTCACAGACAGCCTACCAGCATGCAGGTCACACCCCAGCAACCTGTCTTCAGCCCCACTCTGGCTTCCACCAGCCTTGGTTATAACCAGCAAGGTGACTCCAACACACTGCCACTCCTGAACTTTCCCAGCCCGTGTGCCCTGCAATGTTCAGCCCTCTCCTGGGCAGTTCAGAGAAATAATAAGGTTTGCTTGTTCCTCTAAAGACACAAAAGCACATTCACAGCTTATTAGCTTACCTCGGGTAAATGCACCTTTCCATTAAACATGACACTGAGTTGGTTTACAGTAAAAATGAAACAATTCATTAACAACAGAACATAGCATAAGTGATGCCAAGTAACAGGAATAAAGTTAGAAAGGGTTACAAGCAAACAAAAGTGAAAACACACACATCTAAACGTCTAAAACTTAATCTTGCAAGATACAGGCTTTGTTCAAGATCGCTTCTCACCGATAGTCAGTTTCCAGAGACTTGAACACCCTCTCCCCTTGGTTGAAGGACCCATTTTCTATCTTTGCTTATATCTTCCCAAGTTCGAATACCTTGTTTCAAGAGTCAGTATGACCTCATGCTGTTCTTCCCTTCCTGTGGGCCTTCCATCCCCCTTCCGTTGTTTTGATTCTACTGTGCCTAATTTGTATAGGAGACAGGTAAATAGCTGCCTTCTATCCTGTCTGGGAGGGAACTTGTTTCTCTTGTTTGGCCACACACTTTAAAGCATAATATTGTTAAGTATCCATATTTTCTCATATACATGATTCTGCAAATACTTCCACATGTGCTTAACTTTATGCACTATGGGTACGTCTACACCGCACACTCCTTTTGACGGTGTGTAGAGTACATATACTGCATGGACTCCTAGCACAGGCATAAATAGCATAAACAGTGAGGCACTGTTTAGAGTTGAATATGATTAGAATTAAGACATGCCTGAACCCTGTGAGTATGTATTCTACTTGTCCAAGTGGTGCTTCCCCCTTTCCAGTGCTACTTTTAGCAGTATAGTGTCCCACTGCCTCCCCACTGCTGAAGTCTTTCCCTGCTGCAGGGAAAAGCTTCAGCAGCAGGGAAGGACTCCACTAGCAGGGAAAGATTCTGGCTAAGATTTCCCTGCCACAGTGAAAAACTCCATCAGCAAGGAAAGGCTCTGGCAGGGAGGAGCTCCATGCCACTGTGCCTTTCCCTGCTGCCTCCCCCTACCAGAGCCGTTCACTGACACATGTAGTGACACATTGCAGTGTGAATGCAGCCTGCTTTTCACTGCAGCGTGTAGCTATCCCTACCCTATATGCTGACACCAGTAGCGTGCAGTGCAGTGTAGACATAGCCTCTGAGTTGTCCCGTTGACATTAAGGAGGCTGCAGTGAGCTGTTTTCTAGAAATGTAAAGGCCAAATTCTGCTCACAGTTTCCCACTTGCAATCCATAATTCCTGTCTTGTCTCTCTGCCTATCTGGCCCTGGAACTGGGGGAAGGTGGGAGCCTGAGTGCGTGGAAGGCAGAGGAAGGGCTCACAGCCTTGGAAGCCCTCTTGAAAAGCTTTTGTCAATTGTCAGGCAGAAAGTGAAATTGACAAGAGCTTTCCTGGTGGATAGCTGAGGAGCAGTCATTTTGATTTTCCCAATGGAAAGTCAAACTACTTTGGCAAAATTGAAATTTTTCTGTGGAAGATTTTGATTTTGAAATGGGCATTTTCTGTCAGCAAATCATTATAATGAAAAACTACCAGGCAGCTCTGGTTGTTAGATCTGATCTGTCTGCCTAATCAAATCCTCATGCACATTCAGTTGGTGCAAATCCTCAAAAATGCCAGTGTTCTAAGGGCTGCATTTTGGTTAACAAACAGATGCACTTGAAAAAGCTAGTAAACACTTACAGGTATTTTGGGGGTAAAACACAAGCCTGACATCAGTGAGGGAGAGGCAAGGACTTTATAAAACTGATAACAGAAATAGCTAGTTATTTTTGTCTTTACTATATTAGAGGGGCTGCGCATCCACAGCTCTCTTTGGAGTTGGTAGGAGTTGGGAGCATTCCGCACCTCTGAGAATTAGGGCCTAGTTGCCTTAGGCCAGGTACACAAAAATCGGAGCACCCAAAATCAACGACCACTTCTGAAAATTCCAGCTCCAGTTTGCTGGGCAACAGCAAATGGTAAATGACTATGATTTGTTTTAGAAGGTGTAATGGATTATTTTGTGACTACTTTGTAGGAAAAAGCTTGATTTATATGTTAGATCTATACAAAACATGAACAGCGGACACAACTGGCTTACATTAATGCTGGTAAGACACTGGGGAAAGAAAACTGATAGCCAAAGTAAAATCTCCTGAAGTGTTGGTGGTAGCAATTTAAAACGTTCTGCCATTCAAGGTACACTGAGAAGGACCCAATGTACAGCTGGGAATTTTATTTATTGAAAATGAGACCTTCAGTATATATGTCTCATTTTCCTCTCAGCATTGACCTTGCATTTGAGATTTTGACTGCAACAAGATCAGAATTGATGGAGATGACTTGTATTTCCCTCTACCTTTCCGTTTCACTTGATGGCTACTGGAAATGATTGACTTTCAAAATATTTCATCTACTGATGGACATTTGGAGAGTAACAACCAGCCAGCAACATGCTCATGCTCAAAGAATATGATCTGTGTGCCATTCACATCACTGTGGATTGCAGCAACGGGATTAGACATTTTGACTGTGTAAAATACTATATTGGTATTTGTATCTCTTGAGTTACTATGAAGGTCCCTTTGGCACCTATGAAAGGGGGTAACAGTCTTTAAGTATAAGGTGCACTCATTGTCTTGTGGGATGAGGGAGATTGTTTTAATTTATATTGGAAGGAACCCCAGTTTTTTGTTAAAATAAGTCAAAAATGTAGATCGATGTTTAAAAGTACATAAGAAAATGAAGGAAAATGGGCAAGCACGATGTCAAGTATTGTAATAATATCCTTATGTATGGCCAAATACAACATCACTTCTGTATCACATTAAGCAGCATATGAAATATATTCCTGCCTGCATTTTAATATCTTTTCAGTATTATAGAAGGCTTTTTGATACAGGAGCTCTATCAGGCTGATCATTCTCACAGTTCAGCATAATCCTAATAATGTATCTGCCCGAGCCACATAATACGTGCTAGAGTTCAAGACTGAAATTGTCATGCCTAAAGTTATACTGGTAGGACTGGCTTGATATGATTAATTGGACAAGGGTGAGGCCTCATTTCTTGGGAGACAGGATTAAGGAGGTAAATGGATCAGCAGGCTGGACACAGAATGTCTGTGCTAAAATAAGGGGGAACACTCACGGAACCACTTACGGTGGACAAGATAACAATGGATAAAATAAGGAGGAATGTAATGTAAGGAATGTAAAAGGAGATAAGGAGTGAATCAGGCGTGAACAGTGCATGGACAGAGCATGCTGTATAGGGCTTGGTTCCTACAAAGTAACCAAGCCAATCCCAAAGCATGTAATGCAATGTATAGTAAATTCAATATGATGTGTAACTGTATATAAAGGAAGAGGTTTGCCGTGTAACTTTGGATGTGTAGTATGCCCTGCGCTTGAGGCTGATCGACTCAGTGTAGCTTTGTTGTTTGCCAAATAAAGGAACCTGAGTGACAAGACGGTGTTCGAACTGAATTCTTGGAGAACTGAGTGGAAGAGTCTTGGGGGAACCCCAACAATGCTTAGCATCTTGCAAGACTGGGCCCCAGTTTAGCAACTGGCATGTCTTCACCAGTCATGGGACTGGACGAAACACTGGTATTATTTCTTCCTCTCCCCTGCTGGGGTTTGCAAAATAGGTTCGGTCTGTGAACTGCCACCTCTCATAATCACAAAGGTCTGATCAGTCAGAATTTTAGGGAGCACAAGGTGGCTGGGCTTTAAGTCTGGGGATACTGCAGTCAAAGAGACCTTGTAATCCACTGGGCCTTTAGCTTACAGACTGAGGAACACATTGTTGCTACGCTGGGTCTGATTTAGTCCTTGCCCTAATTAAGCAATTCTGGAATCTGTTGCTCACTATACTGCATCCAGAAGGAGCCAAATTAAGAGAAATAGAGAAAGGGGAATAAAAATAAGAAAGGAGCATGATACGCACACAAACAAGTGTTCTTCAACCTTTTCCAGGAACCAGGGACACATTGTTTGCATTAACAAAATGCAAAGGGATGATCTAGCTTTCACCAGCCTGATCCTTCACTCCTCCATCTGGTTTAGTCAGAGTGAGTGTTAGCTATGCACTAGGTCAGGAAGAAGCACCAGTAGAATGACCTCTCCTTCCTAATGCTTCCCCTAAGGGGCATCAACAATAGTGTCCCACAGGAAAGTCCACTCCAGAGAGCCTTCTGTTGCCACCAAATATTGACATCTCCTTCATTTACAGACCATTCTCATCCATGTATTTATTAATTCATCAAAGTCCTTAAATGTAATTATTAAAATAGGTCAAAATCTTTCATGTTCAAAATTTCTATGATTTTTTTTTGCAAAAAACCATGAAAATGTTATACTGTGTTGTGTGTGTGTGTGCGCATGCACACTCAATAACTACAGATACATCTATATATATAGGTATTACATCTACAGCTCTAAGTATAAGCAGAGATTTTGTTCCTTTGGTTTAATTTCCCATTGCTCTGCCCCTGTGTTAGAACAGTTTGTACTGCTTGGGGATTTTATTGCCATATATATCCAAAACTCAAGCCAAGATTTACTAAGTTGATGAATTTGCAATAAATTTTAGCTTGGTGGGCTGGTATCACGAGAGCCATGTGTAAAATATTGTATGTATTTGTTCTTTGTAAACAAAATGACAAGTTGGCCCAGTGTGGGAGACCAATATAAAGGCAATTCCTGTTCTGAAAAGGTCACAGTCTAAGGCCCTGATTCAGAAAGGCACTTAAACAGGTGTGTAACGAACCATGTGAATAGTTCCATTGACTTCCAAGGGGCTACTCATTTGCTTTGAGTTACACAAATGCATAAGTGCCTTCCTAGATCTGGGCCTAAAAACCCAACATAGTGAGGAAAAGATGCACTGTGTGATCCAGAGAAAGGGCGGATTTCTAACACAGGATTATTTTTAGTGGTTTGATACAGAAGGGACCATACAAACTGGCAAAAAAGCCATTCCAAACCGGAGTTTCAGTTCTGCTTGGTGTTGAGGTTTGTTCAAAGCTGACACACAAACCAAAACTCATTTTGGCCATGGACCTTTGTGAATTCCAACAGAACAAATGGTTATTGCACAACCCCTTGCCATCCCTCTGCTCTCTACAGGCAGCCCTTATTTACCGGCAATGACATCAGCTGAATGGACGAGGTGCCTGTTATGCCAGTGTTTCTTTAGCAACATGCTTCTGAAAGAAAGGTTAATAGTATTTTAAAAAGAATATTTCTTCATTCCCAAAGCAAAGGCAACGGAGCTCAAATATTTGCAAGATTAGAAGAACACGGTAAAGGCCCTGGAGCACAGCTAATGAAAAAGGTAAATTATAGAAACCAATAGCAAAATGCATAAAGAATTGTCAGTGCATTACCTGCTAAGCCTACAGGCTTCAAAGGCCATTATTGAAATTGGGATAGTGTGAGACATACAGGCATAGCACTGAAGTTATAAGAAATTTGGATGCTTATAGTTGATGGTGAATCTCCTGCTAAATCCAATGTCTGACTACGAGGGGTTGTCTTTGCATAGCAGTTTCACAAATCATGTTATTTGAATAAAGATCTGTGCTGTAGGAAATTCCCAGGCACGTTTAATTACTAACATGTCATTGCATTCAAAGAAAGCTAATTTAAAACATCAGGCATTGGGGATTGGTCCTGCTTTGAGCAGGGGGTTGGACTAGATGACCTCCTGAGGTCCCTTCCAACCCTGGTATTCTATGATTACACATAGCACAAGAGAGACAAAGAACAGCAGTAATTGGAATTAATGTTATTTGTGGCATTGTACTGGGGAAGCAACTGCCAGTGATTGCAGAAGTCCCTTGATGTAATGACTGACCTTTCTGGTATTATTTATTATTTATGTTACAGTAGCACCTACATGCCCCAAGCAAGTTTAAGTCTCCTCGTACCAAGCACTGTACAGCCACACAGTAAGAGACAGCCATTGCCTGGAAGAGCTTATAATCTAATTAGACATGACAAACAAGGTGAGAGGGGAACTGAGGCATGGAAGGGTGAAGTGATTTGGCCAAGGTCGAACAGCAGGTCGGGAGTAGAGCCATAAATAGAATCCAGTTTTCTGACACCCATCCAGCTCCTTCCAGTCCAGTGCCCTGTTCACTGGACAACAAGGCTTAGACTTACAGTGCTCTGGACTTGACGCTCCAGTGCCCTGTACACTGTACAGTCATTCACACCTGTGCAAAACTGGTATTCACTGTTAATAGAAGATGCTACGAAATCAGAATGGCAGCACTGAACAACCATTTTACAGTACAGAGGTGGAAATTACATCACAAGGTGCAGGGCTGTGGGCAATTTAGTGTCAAGTGAAGAGAGCTGAGATTAATTACTTGATTTTAAAAACAAAGATGTGAGTGATTCAGAACCTGAAAGAAGTGTGCATGCGAGTGTAGTGAATGCATGGTTCTACCACTGCTACCTCTCCTCTTGCTGCTTCATCCATCACTCATGCCTTCTGTTGTTAGACTGAACACTCTTTGGAGCAGGTGTTTGCACAGCACCTAGCTCAATGGGACTCTAATCATTTGTCCTTTGGGCATTTTAGTAATAAACTACTAATAAATAATAATAATTAATTATCTATATTTGATATGCATAAGGAGCAAAATATGCAAGCTATAGAAAAATTCAAAGGACACTCGAAACAATAGTCCTATGCATTGTTCACTGCTGTGGAGAAATATAAAAAATATAGATGTGATTAGAGTCTTAATATTAATTCCTGTCTTTAGCTACAGCAAGCAGTACTCCTGCAATGAGGTTGGAAGAAGTCTGTGACCCCCATCCTACTTCATCAGCCCTCTTTGTTCAGGTGTGAGAGAAATATCATTGTATCCAAACCTGAGCCACTCGATAGTTTAATAAGAGAACAGGAGGATTCACAGGAAGACACTCAAAGAAAATTTGCAGCAGACTTTGGACAAAGAGGATTAGTGAGAGATTCTTCACATTGACCATCAGGCAGTATTGTGAAATCTGGAACTGGAGACTCGGAGTTGCCTTTTTGTGGAAAAGATGGAGACAGTCACTTCAAGCTTCAGCGTCAGAACCTGGCGGATCCAACAGGTTTCCTTTCCTGCTGCAGTTCTCTCTACCTCATCCATTGCAATCCAGGCTGCATCACTGACTGACTCTCATCTTTTTTTGCTCCTAACTGCAAACTCTCATTACCAACTACCTGCTTATGTTACATAGGAGCAAAGTTTAGAGAAGCAATTTCTTGACACCTTAAATGATTGACCATGACAAGGATTCTAACCCCTTCCTCAGAAGCCTCAAGTCATAGACCCTGGTATGACCACTGCTGGATACTGCATAGACTAGATGGGCTACTCGTATGCCTCAATACAGTAATACCGTTGTTCCTAAATACAAAACTTCTGGCAGGGCCTTCATTTAGTTCTAAAACAGGTTATTATTGCTGCCTATCATTATTTCCTGCCCTGCTCCAATTCTCTAAGAATCTGTTGCCTGCTTTGTAAAAAACAATGAGATTTTTTAAAATTAAAATTTCTTTTTAATTCTTGTATCAGAGGGGTAGCCATGTTAGTCTGGATCTGTAAAAAGCAACAAAGAGTCCTGTGGCACCTTATAGACAGATCTATTGGACAAATGTATTCACCCATGAAAGCTTATTCTCCAATACATCTGTAAGTTTATAAGATACCACAGGACTCTTTGTTGGTTTTTAATTCTTGTTACCTCAAAGACCAAAACATGATGCAGTACCTTGAGACGCATGAAAACAGTTCCAGACCATGCACTTACAATGCTGTGGTAAATTACATACCCTGTACTGATAACATCTGTTACTATGGTTCAGTGCATGCTTAAAGGTAATATATTACCAACGTGACTTTTATTTTGAATATTGCATTGCAGTTTGTACCTTAGTTAATTACATACCTGCTATTTGTCATCAGGATTGATCTGGCATCTATCAATTAGGAAGACCAAATCATTAGCTTGCATTTCTGAACCGAGTAATGAAAACATTCAAATAGTCCTGACATTGCAATCTAGGTATTCGACAGTCACATTGCCAAGTCTTCTAAGCTAAGTTGAGCATTTTCTGGATACTATTTGTTATGACACCCTTTTCAGATTTCTTTATACATATATATTACTCATGAAGGTTAAGGGACTGGCAGCATTGGAAAATGATCTGTTTATTGACAGTTTCTCCAGTCTCAGTAAAGATCTTTTCTCTGTCCCTCACGTCATGGGACAGTAATGTGAATGTAGCAGGAAATAGCATGACTGAGTAGTAAACCAGTGAGCAGTGCAAGCTGAAACACCCTAGCCCCATTTTTGACAATGAAATCACATCAGCAAATGCATAAAAGATCATTTCCTATAGAACGTAACAGGTGCTCATTTTGTTTCTGTTTTGCCATCACTAATGGTCCATGTATGACAAGCTAGGCCATAGCTGTTAGTACAATCATTTTAGGATATATCTTGGACACGGATTGGTTTACTCTCTTCAGCAACTTACAACTGCAAGTCACTTTCCATGGGACCCTCTGTGATGCATCCCAAGGCCACTTTTGCAATTTTGCTTGCTCAAGTTGCAGTTTCTCCATCAACACTGTTACAGTAGTTGCTGAAATGTCCAAAGTTGCTAAAGTTCACATCATTTATACAAGGTGTCTCCAAATTCTCTGATGCTCTTTAAACTTGTTTCTCCAGCAGGCCAGAACAGCTGTATAAATTTAACACTTCTGTTTTTGTTTTAACAATAATGGTGGGATCTCGGTATGTATGAATAAACTTAGTTTGTACATTATTAATCAAACAATTACCTTTCTGATTATTCCACTCTGTGGCCAAGGGGCCTTATAAACACACCATTTGGTTTCAGTTCTTTTTATTTGCTGCCTCTTTCAGCACAGCTTCTATTTCACTAACTTGAAAGCATGAGCATGGATTGTAAACATCACTTCTTCACGTTATCACTTAAATGAAAATAAATCAATATGATATTAATTTAATTTTTAAATCATTCACAGACAGGGAAAAAGAAGAGGTCTGTTTAGCTTCACCAGCAGTACCCTCTTGTGAAAGGCTGCAGCAGCTCTGAGTTTTCTCAGGTTATTGAAAACAATCTAGCTGTTAGACCTTGGGTTTTTATCCTCTTAGCCCTCTGGTCTAGCTTTTCTAAAAGGCCTTGATGCCTGGGCATTTCTTAAATGGTAATAACATAACTTTGGGGCCTTAATAACTACAGTGACATCAGCAGCAGTTAATCAGTGCTGGAATGGGAATCTGCTTGTTGGGAAAGGGTGAATTAGAATGCTGAGGGGATTTTTAAAGGTGTTGATTTACTGGGTGCAAAATCTAAAAATAATAAAAAGAGTGCATTATGGATCTGTTCAGTATTAAATAAAACCCAGCCCACAGGCAATAGCACTGCGTCTGTGGTGAGTCTGTAACATATTTTTTAAGCAGCTTTGTTCCGAGATTAGACAAGGCTTTTAAGAATCCACAAGCAGCCGGGGACATAACTCTTCTGAGATTATGAACGGCTTTGGCAAGGGTGTACACACTCCACCAATAGATGGAGCAATAACAACCGTCTCCAACTTGAGTTGCTTCTCTCTGATAACACATCCATTATATTCTGATTGAGATTCAAACAGTTCAAATCCAAGTCTTTTTCTTGGCTAGGCACTGAGAAAGAATGAAGCTGCTGTATATCATCTATCTTTGAAAAGGAGGCAAAAAGTTATGTGTTATCAGCATATTCAGAGCAGTGCAGTACAGTAACTCCTTGCTTAACATTGTAGTTATGTTCCTGAAAAATGAAACTTTAAGCGAAATGATGTTAAGCGAATCCAATTTCCCCATAAGAATTAATGTAAATGGGGTGGGGGGTTAGGTTCCAGGGAATTTTTTTTCATCAGACAAAAAACTATATACTATATAGATATACACACGGTATGTGTTTTAAACAAACAATTTAATACAGTTCACAGCTATGATGATTGTGATGCTTGACTGGTGGTGAAGTTAGAGGGTGGAAGAGGGAGGGATATTTCCCACGGAATGCCTTGCTGCTAAATGATGAAGTAGCACTCAGCTGAGCCCTCAAGGGTTAACACATTGTTGTTAATGTAGCTTCTCACACAAGGCAGCATGAACACAAGGGAGGGGAGACAGCATAGCAGACAGAGACAGACACACACCTTGTGTGTGGGAGAGAGAGAGAGATGCACACTGTCCCTTTAAGTAAGCTGACCCACTCTTAAATGCATTGTCTTTTTAAGTGGATCAGATAGTTGAGACAGCAGCTGCTGGCTCCAAGCTCTCTATGTCTCTCTCCATCCGTGTCCCCTCCCTGCTCTATATGGAGAAGGGGTAAGCAGGGTGCAGGAGCAGGGGGGAGGGGGACACCCTGACATTAGCCCCCCTTTCCTCCCCGCACAGCAAGCAGGAGGCTCCCAGGAGCAGCTCCAAGGCAGAGGGCAGGAGCAGCACATGGCCGTGGGGGGAGGGACAGCTGAACTGCCTGGCAATTGATAGCCTGCTGGGCAGCTGCTTCCCAGGGAACTTAGGGGAGCTGATAGGGGGAGCTGATGGGGGGGCTGCTGGCCACCCTGGTTCCAAGCCCCCACCAGCTAACTGCAACGGGCTGCTCTTCCTGCAAGCAGTGGACAAAGCAGGCAGCTGCCAAATGACATTAGAAGGAAGCATTGCACAACTTTAAATGAGCATGTTCCTTAATTGATCAGCAACGTAACCACGAAACAACGTTAACCGGGACAACTTTAAGTGAGGAGTTCCTGTACAAAACACCTTATAACCTTTCCATTCTGTCATCCCCTCCAGTTCAACAAGAGGCAAATAAGTTGAACAGGAGGGGATGGAAACCCAGGGACCCATGCATAAGCAGATACTTAGAGTGAATGAACAGCCACTCAGCACCATCCTATACAATTTTCCAGAAAAGGAGGAATGGGACACTAATGTACACCCCTACATTCACCCCTGCCCAGTGTCACAGGAGAGTCAACACCGCTTTGTAGTCACTATTATCAAAGGTTGCTGACAGATCTAATACAACTGGGACACTAGACCAGTATCCAGCATCAGAACAAGATCATCAGCCAAAGATACTAATGCAGGCCCTGTATTGTTCCCAGATCACATTGATGGGGATCATGATAGCCAAATACCAGGGGGTAACAGAGTTGCCCCACTCTTTTCAGTGACCTGAGCTTGATCTAGAATTTCAGTTGAATTTGAATCACCATGCTAATAGCATCCTAGCCCATTGATGAATGCAAACTGCTAAGTAATACAAAATATGGTGCCAAGCTCTGAGCACTGCTGCATTTATTGATTACATTGCATTAGCAAATTGTCTGGGAATATCAAATTCCTTTTACTTACAGGAAACTTTATTAATAGTTGGGTGAAAAGTGCCAATCCATTTCCAAAGAAGTATATGTACTTTAATGCATCAACGTCATTGATACCAGCACTGTATTTTGATTTATACTTTGAAAGAGTAATAAAAATAATAAATCAGGAACTGATTCTCAGTTGGTGTTAGTTTCATTTATACACACGTTAAGGCCCCTTTTCACAGCCAGGATGATGTAAATCTACCTTTGTGTAAATTAGAATCAAGCCCTCAATATACAGAAAGACATTAACATGATTAAAACTTTGTGCTGCTCCTGAATTTACTCCTTTTCTTAATGGAAGTACTAGTCAGTATTTGTAGGGTTATCATCCTTATATTTCGATTAGTATTGGATTTGAAATTGTGAAATCTGAAATTTTCTAAGAAACAGCTGATTCATAGTTTATTTAAAAAGTCAGCTCACTGCATACAAAAGATGGAAAGCAACTTTTTAAAATGTTCAATGATTAAAAAATATGTAAATGAAAAGTTATGCCTCTTTTTTAATCATTTGCCTCTCCACTGTCAGTTTTTATATTCACTATCAGTGTTTGCACACACTACATTCAAAAAATGAAAGGATATTTAAATACTGTCTGCCAATCTATATTATAGCATGTGACAGTGCTAACCTTTCCACTATGCACTAGGTTAGAACAAGAAAGTACCATTTCCTTTGGACTTTAAGTGCATGTGCACACACACCCACACACTTTACTCACTCTCATGCACACACCAAATCTCCCAAACAACCAATCAAACCACGTCTTTACAGGCAGAGAAGCAAGAAAGAGTGATATATTGTTATGGTCATTTCCATTTTAAGTATTTGGGAGGCCTCAGCTATTACAGTAGATTGGACCACGTAATTTCATAAATACATAAAGTGGAGGGAGAATGCTGGTTTTTGGATTGTAAGGTTTCAGCAAAATTTGTGCATTTTTTTTGTATTCATATTTATTTGTGTTTGTGCGTATGCCAAATTATCGGAGAATGTGGTATGTCTTCCCATGTTTGTCATGTGCATTCTGTTTTTAGTAGTTGTTAGGATCACCAGTAGTGCAATAAGACCCACTCTACAATCTAATAAATTCACCAAAAACTTTTACATCACTACAAATTAGCCTGTAAAAAATAATTTTCAAAGTTTTTCCTATAGAGAGTCTGGGAATTTTCCTATGGCTGCTGCCTGTCTGACTGGCATGTATATCACATTTTACCTACTATATATATAACACATCAAAAAAGAGCTTTCTTTAAAAAAAAGCACATCACAGTCTCTTGTTTACATTTTCTCCTATTTCTGTCTCTGTAGGTTGAATTAATTGCTTGTATTATTGAAATATATATACAGGGTACCGCAAAAAGAACAGGAGTACTTGTGGCACCTTAGAGACTAACAAATTTATTAGATGCATCCGAAGAAGTGAACTGTAGCTCACGAAAGCTCATGCTGAAATACATTTGTTAGTCTCTAAGGTGCCACAAGTACTCCTGTTCTTTTTGCGGATACAGACTAACATGGCTGCTACTCTGAAACCTGTCATACAGGGTACCAACATTCTTGTAATCCTAGCCAGTTGTTTCAGCCTGTGATCCAGGTGCATCCTGTACATTTTCCAAAAGCTGGATGAACAAATCAGTGACTTAATCTTAGTCTCAGTGACTCTGGGCCACATTTTCAAAGGTGCCTAGAGATGCAGATAGGTGCCTACTGGGATTTTCAGAAGAGCCTAAGCAGGTTAGGTCCCTAATTCCCCTTGAAATTAATAGGAATTTGTGGGATTTTTAGAAGTGCCTAAGCAGTTTAGGTGCCTAACTCCCATTGCTTTCCAAGGGAGTAAGAGGTGCCTAAATGCTATTGAAAATCCGACTCTCTATCATTTAGTTTCTTCCTGTGTAAAATGGAGATACTATTGCTACCTACCTTTGTAAAGCTGAAAAAAAGATGAAACAGTTTTAATCCCCCCACCCTCCTTTTAAAAAAACAAAAACAAAAGAACCCCAACAGAATACTTTGGATTTCCACTTCATTCAGACTGTCGGCTTTTTGCTCACCTTTCCACAAATGGGGCCCAACCTGCAGTCCTTGCTTAGGCAAATTTCTCACTGTGTAAGGACAGCAGATTTAGACTCCAGATTACCAGGACTGGATGTAGGTAATCCAGGACTCTAGGCACACAGCATGACCCACTGCACCCCAGTGGCTCCACCCCCCTCAGCTGTGGCTCCACTTGCCACACGGTGTGACAGGGCTGGCCCGCCTCTCTCTCAGTGAGGCAGAACAGTGGTATGAGTTACCCGCTTTGCCCTCCACCAACAGCAGGGGCACTCGCAGTGACATCTCATCCTCTAGAGCAAGGGAGACAGCAGCAGGAGGATCACCTAGGGGGCAACTTGGGGATCTGGGGCAAAATCAGTACTTGGCCCTGCTAGTGAAGGCAGGGGGCTGGACTCGATGACTTTTCAAGGTCCTTTCCAGTTCTAGGAGATAGGTATATCTCCAATTATATTTATATTTATATATTTTTCTAGCAGTTGCGGAGTGAGGTTCTGCTTGGATGAGAAGGCCAAGCCCACTGCACTCTTCTCTTCCTGCTACACACAGAGTCTTCTGATGAAGTGGTACTGGCAGGGCCCCACAGAGCAATGGCTCTGGGAATTAATACTGCGTTAAAATGAATGGGGCAGGTCACATGTTTCAGAGCTATGGTTGCAGGCTGTCTGCAGAATCAAGCAGATAACACGGCATTAGTTACACTCATCGGGTTCATGTTTTCAAGCCTTCCTTCACAACCACAAGGAATCGAAAGCTACTTTAAAAATGAAAGATTAGATTCTGGTGTAACCCCATGACTGCAGGAACCAGAGCCCTAGCCCTGAGTTTATAGTGCATATGCCTTAATCTGGCCCTGTCAAAGTAAAGTGAAATAAAGTGAGGCAGCTTCCCTGGGTCTTTATGATGTTCCAGTTGTAGGACGATTGATTTCTGAGGTACTATATATTGTATATAAACCAAACACAATTTACTCTGCTTGATAATAAAATAAATTTATATTTGTTTTTAATAGATGGACAAAACCAGAGCCAAAACTAGACAATATTTTCCTGAATTACCTGGGCACTATTTAATACAGTACTGATGCAGTTAAAACATAGACATCTATAGTATGGTTCTTGGTTGACTTGTTAGGTATAGAGTTTTAATATAATATTTCTGACACAGACAAAAATATACATTTTATAACAATAGCCACAAATACTACCCTGTTAAATAGCAGACTTACAGTAACTTACTGCCTAATTGCACATTGTACTTGTTCAAATGAGCTTAACGGGTAGAAGGCAAAATAAATGACCATTTTATTTCTGTGATATTTATATTTTCAATCCTAAATGATTGTACTATATGAAAATAAAAGGCTAAATCTGACTGTTGCCATACTTGATTCACTTAAAGTTTACATTCAGTTCAGGTTCACATAAGATTAATTTATTTATAATACACATATCATCCTATGTGGACAGCTATAGACATAATAATAGTTCGTAGATGACTTGCATTCATTTTTGACATCATGTCTATGTAATAAGCTGGATGTTATGAACAAATCTCATGCAGAAAGTTCTACAAACCTACCAAATAAGCATGTTTTCCACAGTAATTTTAAGAGTATGAAAATAAAGCATACAATCATGATAAGAATACTTTACCGACAATGGTACGCCTAGAAATAATGACCTCAGTGTCTGAAAATGAACTTATTCCATAATTTTGCCTTATTGATTGTATAGAGGATTTAGTACTACTGCCTACAAAATGCAAAACTAGGAAAGAAACATCAGAAAGTCAATGGGTTTTTCTTCACAAAAGTCAAGGTTCGGGTATGGCCCTTACTTTTATTCACATCTTTGTTCTCTAATGTTAGATACACTGAACTAAGGCAAGAAGTCTTGGGGCTTGTCTACACTTACAGTGCTGCAGTGGCGCAGGTGCACTGGAGAGCTTCTCCCATCAACATAGGTACTCCACCTCCCTGAGAGGCAGCAGCTATGTTGACGGGAGAAGCCCTCCTGTCATCATAGCACTGTCTACGCCGGGGGTAGGTTGGTATACTATGTCGCTCAGGGGTGTAGATTTTCCACACCCCTAAGAGATGTAGTTATACCTGCCTAAGTTTGTAGTGTAGATCAAGCTGCGTAGAGAGGCATTATGCTAGAGTTTTCTGTAGGGACCTTGGAATCTTCCCACACTTGAAGGAGAGCATCCGTACAGTCCCTCTGCAGTTTCTATAACTCCTCTCTATGCAAGCATATAGGTTTGTTCTGTGGATTGGCAGAGTTGTAGAACCAATGCCCACACTCCAGACTGTCCTTCCCCCTCTGCCATTGGTGCTGGAACTAGAGGTGCTGGGGGTGCTGCCGCACCCCCTGGCTTGAAGTGGTTTCCATTATATATTGGGTTTACAGTTTGGCTTAATGGCTCTCTGCACCCCTACTGCACTGAGATGCCATGGAATAATGATACTCAGAGAGCAACAGATGTGGAATCCCGCATTTAGAACTGGTTGGGAAAATGCTGATGGAACCATTTTCCATCAGCGAATGCAGTGCTGTTGAAACTGAAACACATTTGTGCTGGTTTCAGTGAAATTTCACTTAGGAGATAAAAAGTTTTACAAAAAGTTTTAATAATGTTGAAACAGGATGTTTCAACATTTTTGAATGAAACACTTTGATTTTTATTATGAAACAATGCTTCATTTTGAATTTTTTAAATTCTGTATTATAATATATATAATTTAAAAAGTCAAAACTTTTTTTTGTAACTTCCTTTAGCTGAGAATTTAGAAGTTGCTGGGTTTCATTCCAATTTGGAACAAAACCAGTTTTCAAAATCTTGAAATCCTTTGTGAAATGGAATCTCCATCTTCTGCTCAGCCAGGGCCGGCTCCAGACCCCAGCGCGCCAAGCGCGCGCTTGGGGCAGCATGCCACGGGGGGCGCTCTGCCTGTTGCTGGAAGGGCGGCAGGCGGCTCCGGTGGACCTCCCGCAGGCGTGCCTGCGGAGGGTCCGCTGGTCCCGCAGCTCCGGTGGAGCATCTGCAGGCATGCCTGCGGGAGGTCCACCAGAACCGCGGGACCAGCGGACCCTTCGCAGGCACGTCTGCAGGAGGTCCACTGGAGCCGCGGGACTGGCGACCGCCAGAGCGCCCCCCGCGGCGTGCTGCCGTGCTTGGGGCGGCGAAATTACTAGAGCCGCTCCTGTGCTCAGCCCTGCCCCCAGTACAGCTTCACTGCAGGTTGTCCCCATGAACCAGCAGACCTTTAGGAGTTCTGCTATGTTCAGGCCTTCCAAGTTCATGGAAGATTTTAGGATTTAGCCTGAAGGGTGAGATCCTGGCTTCCCCTATACAGAGCCAAAGTATCAAGTCTTAGCATGGTTCATTTACAAATAGAGTCCTCAAACTCATCCTGGAACTAGGGCACAGGCCAGCTGCATTATGGCTGCAAGTACAGGCATGGCTCACTGTGTCAGACAGTGGGGGGCTTTGAACTAGCAGATCTAAGCTGTGCATAGACCCAAACCCCAGTAACTTCTCCTTCCCTTTCTATATGGTCCAATGGAGAATGCCACTGTGCATGCATCAGGTTTTGGAGCCCCCTAAGTGGTCTGAATCAGCTCTTCCACTCACTCACACGGTAGAAACTTGGCAATTCTACTGTGTATTGGGCCATGTGTGTATTTGAAGGAGGTCTAGTTTTGATCTACAGTCCTTAGCGCTTGACTTTTTTCTTTTAAATTTAGTACTGCAGTTCATAAGGTGCACATTCCGAGCTGAGATGCAGTGTTATTTTTGAAATATGATTTTTGGAAAAACATTAACATTTCTAAAATGAATTTTATGTACATAGATAATATACAGATAGAATTAAAACTCCACAAAAGGAGCAAAAAAATTTAAGGATCAACCTTGTGAAAGTTACGTTGACACTGAATGCAAAAGTTGATGGCTTCTTCCTTTAGCAGCAAAACTTATTCTTACATTTTCTGTTGTCTGCTATAATTCATAGTTTCATGAAAGTTAATAAAAAACTGTCACCAGTAATCAAAACATAAGGAAATATGAATTTCAGTTTTACACTTTTCTGTCACCTGTTAATTTTACAAGGATCATTGGAGAATTACTGGAGTGTAACTCTTCATTGTAGAGCAATTTAGTTGTTAGGCCTCCCATTGGGAAGGACGAGTACCAATGAGAACAGACACAGACATCTAAGATATGGTCAAGTGGCTGCAATTTTATTTGTTCTTAGTTTGATGTGCCAGGGGGCTGAGCAGTAAGAGGCCAACTTCAGTCTGGTGCTACCTTTTATGGGTGTGATCCACCTGCTGACCAATCCTAGTGTTCCAAAGAGGCATTGGGATTGATCAATAGCAGTCCTCCTAACAAAAGAGGACTCCCTTTGGCTGACAAGCATCACTGTGCCACCTGTTGGGTGTATGGATTAGCCTTTCCTATTAGTTACTCTGACCTTGAAGGCTGACACCTACGGCTGCCCAAAAATTTTCTGTCAAAACTGTTTTTCAATAAAAAATTGAGTTTTCAACAAAGTGAATTTTTCCACATGTCCACTTTCCATAGACGCTTCACAGCAACCCCCCGAATAAAATAGATTGCATTTTTTGTTTGAAAAAGTTTTGTTTTGTTGATGAAAAGTTAAAATTTTCTACAGATTTCCAACCCCCATATTCCATCCAGCCCTCTTGATTCCCCATACTGTTAATGGACTCCGCACTGTTACATTTCCACACAGCAGACTGTTTATGTCCAATATTCATTTTGACACTGAGTGAAGAAATTGTTTCTTTTATCACAACTGCAAAACTGTATTTACTTCTAGAAAGCATAAATTTCCATTACTTCACCCAGAGCTTAATTTTCAACTCGATTTATTGCTTTAATTTTTTTAATAAACAAGTTTTTTATCCTCTATTGGTGACAGCCTCTCAGAGCTAGAAAGGAAAGGCATCTGTAGTAATATACTTTATTTAAGGTTATCTTGCATATTGTATATGATAACACCACTTTAAAATAGTGATATCTTTTTTAACCTTTTGTAAGAATAACACATTTAACCCTCCTATAAGGAACTTATTGTTAATCACACACTTAATTCAAATAATAAAATACTGGATGTATTTTTACGAAATTTGTTATAAGAAAAAGCAAGAAAGATTGTTAATTATCACTTGTTCAAGCAACCTGATAATTAGCAATGAATCACTTATAGTAGTGACCATATATTTTTGAGTTAGTGCAATATAATGTTGACTGCTCATTATTTTAGAGTGACCATATCATAATCTCACAGATGACTGAATACAAATGTCAAGTATCTTTATATACTGGCTGACCTAAATAGTTTTCACTATTTTCTGTTACGTATATTTTGTGTTTTATATATTTATTAAATTCTGTAGTATCAAGATCTGTTTGCATGGGGCGGGGGGGGGGGGGGGGAGATGCGGAATTTATCCTTTGTTTGATATTCTATAACCCAACGCAACAAGTTTGATAATAAAATACAACAGTTTATTTCACAGGCTCCCACTCTCACAGAAGTGATTTAAAGAATTGTGCAGTGGCATTTTATTCCTGGTCCCTGTTTTTCTTCTGCTAATATGCCTCTTACCATTCATGATGGGATACCCTGTTGCACTGCATTTTACGTGAAAGCAGAATTTCATTTTGTGTTGGTCACTAAGTTATCTTCAGCACTGGATAGCTCTGGACTTGAATCAACATCACTGAAGGCCTCCTTATTTGTGAAAGTTGAGTTCAGTGTCAGACTGCGCCGAGGATTCACCGGTGCAAGCTCATTTAATATAATATTGTCACTTTTTACAAGAGTTGCTTTGTCCATGTTTTCTTGACTGTACCTCGCAACAACAGCATCAAGGAAGTCTAATTTTGGTGGCAAAGAACCACTTTCAAATAAATATTTTGCTAGGTAGGAGACTGCAATATTAGTGAAGAAGGAGGTGAGCATAGCAAGTGTTTTAAATGGGAAGCGTTGGATGTATATATGATTTTTATCTGTGTAGTAACCAGGATAGAAGATCAAGGGCTGAAGGTAGAGGTATGGTTCTCCTCCAGTAATTCTGAGAAGGAGGCCAAACAAATATCCTGCAATGGCACCATAAGTGTTGGTTCCTTTGATAAATAACACACATAAGAGTTGAGGGAAGATGATGATGTAAACAAGATCAGAACTGAGATACCAGAGTCCATAAACTGACTTAGCTAGCAGTGCCATTGCTGTCGCTGATGCTCCAAAGACAAAAATAGTGATTCGCATGACCCAAATTATTTCCCTGTCTGAAGCCTAAGAAAAAAGAAAAAAAGTGTTAGTTTTCCATAGTAATGCATGTATGACTTTTATTATGATTAGATCATACACAAGACTGAAAAATCAGAGGATTTTGCATAATCAGATATTGTGAAAGATTTAGCAAGATATATAGCATGTCAGAAGAAAAAAATTCAAAGAGCGTGGCTGTCACCCCCAATTTTTTGCAGCTTTAGGGAAAAAGTTTAATATAGTGCACAAGCAAAAGAACAAGTAGACAGAACTGAATTTTAAAAATAAGCACATCATGAAACAATTTGTTGATGTGAGAACATATCACTTCATTTACACTGACAGGCTTTTATATAGTTCATTCTGTTCAATTTCAATTTGTCAAATGATTTCTAAGCATTTTTTATGTTAATTGGTGTTCTGAAAATGTCTCATAGTTAATGATTTAATAAAACTTGTACTGACAATAATAATTAGGAATTGCTCAAGTATATTGTAACATCATGAATAGAGCTAAATGCAGTTGCAGCAGATGTTACTTCTTCACCTATGTAAATTAATCATAATTACCAAGATTTCTGTGATTTTTTCATTTTCTTCATTTAATATACTGTAATAAGAGAAATGTTACTTTTTATCTTACTAGAGATAGAAACAAATGGAGAAAATTTTCAATGTCACTTTGAAAGTCTCCCCAAGCCCTTTTCATTACAAAAATAAATTGAAATTTAATCTCACATTTTGTCGAAATGAAAGTTGGTAAATGTTTCGAGCAAACATAGAACTCGCTGATAAGATTGAAGAGTCAGCTGATGACATTACAGCAGCAGATACTGCACCAAGGCCAAAGAAAGAAATATAGACAGGACAAAGATATTGAAGCACAATTGGTAAAATCATATCTGCTTCTTCCCTCTCTGTGGGGTCTGGTAAACCATACATAGTCTTGTTCCAATCTGTAATACAAATATATACACATATATACGTAATTTATTGTGTAGGATACATATTGACTTCTTTGCTTTTGTGAATAATCAGTGAGCCAGTGCATATTGTCATGTTCATTCATGCTCATTGAGCCTATGCAAACCTTGCCAATTTGAGTTCAGATGGTGCAGCAAATCTAAACCAGCTGTTCTGCTTTGCAGGGGGTTTGTACCACCTGAGGTTCAGTTGGAGGAGTAGGCTCATTTCAGAATGAACACTCCAAATATACCTGACTAACTTTGCTGATTTCACAATGAAACTGATGAGTTGTGCTAGCGCCGTCCCCACTAACCTCTGCACCCGAAAGGCCCCTTTCTTTTTTGTTGCTATGTTCTGATGCAGTGGCCCTCAAACCTTCCTGACTGCCTGGAATCTTTTAGGTGCCCACATAGCCTGCTGCCCTCATCTGACTCTTTGAAATCAGTGCACTGGACTATCCCTGTCAACCACGAGGCCCGGTCTACGAAAAGTCTTCTGCCCCCAACTCCTCCCAGTCATTAGCAGCATCAAAGAAAACAGATTCTTGGTGCTGCACATCACTGTTCTGCATTGACCACTTCCCTGGGGCAGCACAGCATGATGTGTTAAGACCACAGACTTCCCCAGAGAGCAGTGCAACAATAGGAGCAACCACCTTTCCTGCCATTCTGTTGCTGAACTGGAGTAGAAGGAAGGAATGGCCCAGGATATGTGTCAGCGATTGCTGAACACCAGGTGGCTTTACCTACATAGCCACTGCCCAGGTGTTTGGAATAGGAAATATCTTATTGTTATGCTTGCACAATGCCTAACAACATGGGTCCATGATCATTGACTGGCTCCTAGGCAATATAAACAGGAATTATATGATTAATAATAAATAGCTAATATCAGGATGTAATTCAAACTAAAATATTGTACCAAGTCTGTGAACATCTAGGAGAGGCGAAATAATGGCAGCAACAGGGACAAAATTCCAGCTGTAATAGCACACGGTTGTACCACTTGAACAATAGTAGAATCTCTGTTAGATGGTATTTGCATAAGGTCTATGACATACACAATTAACTTGCTCTGATTCCATTCAATAGAAGGTAGTTTTATACATTTACAATAGGTAGTTCATGAGTGTATTGGAAATATATTAAATATTTACATCATTAGACTGAGCTGCGGGATACTTGGAGTCAGAAGAATGTTCTATACAATTACATTCAGGTCTATTCTTGTGTAAAGGAAATCAGGAGAAGTTTAATGATATTACCTGGCTGGATTATATTGAACACACACTCTATAAGGGTTTTCACATGCTGATAGCCATAGTTACATTCACTGTGGTCAGTCATTTACCTGTTGATGCTCCTATTGCACCAATGAGTATCGCAGGAAGGGCCATCACAAGACAGCCAAAAGCAGCCAGAAAGGATAATACTTGAGCATATGTGGCAGATGAAGAAGAAAGAACTCGCTGAAAATATGCTTGCCATGGGATTCCTCCCAACATCTGCAAGTACAATAAACAATATTCTATCATTTCTGGTTTACTGAGGGTTTCTTTGATATATTTATATACACCGTAGCAAGAAACACCAATAATCTGCTCCTATCCAGTGTTGTTACTATCTCAATTATATATACTCTCAAAAATTTCAGCAGTCACAACCCATAACAATTGAATACTTTCACCATCTGAAATAACACTGAAATCTTTTGATGTGTAATCACATCTCTCCTTTTCTGTGCAGGCCATTCCCTTGAGTAATTATCATTAATACTTTGCACTTCACCAGTCATCCAAAGATCTCAATGAGCATCACAAATACTAATTAAGCCTTACAAAAAAGATTAGGAAATATTATCAACTAATTTCATAGATGGAGAATTGACATACAGAGCACCCTCTTAAAGCCAACAAGATCTACCTTAGGCACCAGTGGGATTTGAAATGAACATTTCTTTGTATTTGACATATGTTTTAGACCTCCAAATCATGCAACTATGTACTTTCAACCCAGTTTTCAAATAATTCTTCTAAGCCCCATGCAGCCAAAGTAATAGCAATGGAAAGTCTAAGAAAGCAGTGGCACAGAACTTTCAAACCATCATAATGGTAGAGAAACAATATTTTTTCTTTTAAAAATGGTGCATCTCTTCTTCTATCTTGTTGAATAACAGGAATCATGTTTGAGTAAATTTAAAATGACACACAAAAATCTACATTAAAAGTACATTACTAAGGTTGCAATGTCAAGTCTGTCTTGAGAACAGGGTCTGAATAGTGTCCAAAATATAAGGAATGGGGCCACACATTGAACAAAGAAAAAACAAACTATTAAGCAGTTGCTCATTAATTGAGCGCCAGCCATCCTGTGCATTGAGTATGGCAGGGGTCCTGTGGAAAAAATAGCATGTGGTGATCATATAGTGAACAACTGTTATCATAATACATACATACAAAGTGGCCCAATTAAGGTTACACAGGCTACCTTGATTCTGACATTTCTTCATTTTTGAATGTTTGTCTTTACAGTCTTAATAGTGTTTTTTAACACTTTTTTTGCATTTATGCATGTAACTACCTATGTTTTTAAAAAAAACAAATGGAGAAACAGAAATTCCATCACGTGGCACCATATTGACAACCTCATGGGCCATCAACAGGGTTGGAACCTTCAGAACCACCAAACAAACCTCTTCCCCTTGAGTAATATGTTCTATTCCTCTACTCCTTCCCCAGCTTGGCCACATTTGCCTGATTTTCAGAGGGATAGCAAAAGTTACATCCTTGGCACACAGGGCATCAAATTCCAAGCTCCTGCTCTAAAGCATGGGGGTGCTTGGCTTCTCAAAGGAAAGGTTGGCAGAATCTTTTAATATAGGCAAAAAAAACCCCATGTATTTTCTAACTCCATTCTCAGAAACAGCTGAACCATTTTGGCTGAAATTTTATAAATAAATAAATAAATAAATTCATTCAGCCTGAGGCATTCACCTGGAATGGAAAATTATACGTCCAAAGTTATAAGCAACTGAAAAGAAGGATGCTATAATGCAAAGTGTTGGGCAACCTTAAGAATACATGGAGTTACCAGCCGTTTCTATATTAAATGGATTTTGCAAATATTAAACTCAGTTTCACTCTGGCATGCATTTGTCTGTCCAGCCATCCAAGGTTTTCTTACTCACCTACAACTGTGGCATCTTTAATCAGCTGTATATAGTATTTATAGAATATAGTATAGTAGTACAATATAATGCTCTGGCAAGAATGCCATCTGTTAAATCATATCCCTATTTTATTCCTTAACTTTAACTAGGTCAACTCTTTCAGCTAAACAATATTTAACTGCTTTGCTGATGGCCCTCTACTTCAGTTGCTCTGTTGCCATATTCTACTGAAATGTCATTGAAATCTATTGACTATCAGGATATACCTGGTATATTCACCAGCAGTGAAGAAGTTAAAAACCTCCATGCATAGTTTACTGGCAACTTTTAATTAGCCACTTTACATTTACACGTCACATGGCAATACACTACGAATGATTAAATGCTTTATTCTTTCATACAAGGCATTACTTACCAGTAAAAAGAAGTTGTCAAGCCATGAGTAGACATCAAGTGATTCAATGGATCCAAGCCAAGACTCTTTCTGCGCAGCTGTGAATCCAATGTTTTTAACTGCAGGATGTGACATTGCAAAAGGAACACTGATCCACTATAACCAAAGAGTGACATTTTATTGAGTGTAGCAGTCTGTGCAAAAATTATGAAATTATTGTATGAAAAATTTTACTCAGTATTTTTCCTCATACTGTGTGCTTTAGCTCAAATGCCAAGTTTAATCATAAGAGAATCATATTCTCTGTTGGTGTAACTTCACTGAAGCAGAGGTGGATTAGGGCTTTGTGGGGCCCTGGGCCAGAGCAAGTGGGGGCCCCTCCCCACCGCTTCCGCCTGCAGCACCCCCACTCCCCTGCTCCACACTCTGCTCGCCTGGTGGTCCTGCCAAGGAAATGGGGTTAGGGCGCAGGGGCTCACCCCCACCTGCCTGCTTGGCACTCCTGTGCAGGGGCCCCATTGGTCCAGTGGCTAATCCGCAACAGCACTGAAGTCCGCAGAGTTATGCCAGTGGAAAGTTTGGCACAAAATGTAGGTACACATAAAAACCAAATGTATATAGATAAGAGGGAATTATGCTATAAATCAATGTTTCCCAAACTTTTGAAAGCTGAGTCCCCTTTAGGAAAATGAAACCAGCTGCACGTCCCTGTTATTGGAGCAGTCACTTGAAATTTGGCAAGAGGGGCTGGTGTTTGCCCCAGGGATGTGCCTTGTTCATCCCCATGACATTCTGCTCAAATTTAGTCAAGTTCCAAGCTTTAGAAAAATCACACTTCACATATTCTCAGTAGGATCTTCTTAGATTGTAGGAACTAAAATCTCTGAAGATTCTATCCACACTGGGCATGCTCCAGCCCAGAGCTGATCAGCACCTTCCTTTCAATTGACGCTCTGGGTGCTGCGAGTTGTGCTGAGTCCAGGTCTGGGCACCTGAACTGAGAACAGGGAGCCTATCTCTCTTGTGCTCTCATTATTAAGATTGCAAAGTCAAACATTCATTTCTTAAAAAGCAGCAAAGAGTCCTGTGGCACCTTTAAGACTAACAGATGTACTGGAGCATAAGCTTTCGTGGGTGAATACCTGCCTCTGGAAATTTCCATTACATGCGTCTGACAAAGTGGGTATTCACCCACGAAAGCTTATGCTCCAATACATCTTTTAGTCTTAAAGGTGCCACAGTACTCTCTGTTGCTTTTTAAGAATTGAATGTTTGACTTTGCAATCTTAATAATGTTCGTTTAATGTAGCTGTTGTATGTACCATACACACATACAATGATTAAAGGGCAGATTCTTTGCTGCGTCCAATTTATGTTGAACTGCACAGAAAGGGAGGGGTTTCTCTGGAAATTCAGTAATGTATCAGTGGATTCAGTAATTCTCTGCCCTAATCCCAAACCCTGGCATAGTTTAGGACAGTCTAGAGACTGCTCTGAACTGTGCCTGAAGGCTATGGTGCCCTAGGGACCATATGCCAGCTGGGGATTTCTGAAGCAGTCCCCCCCTCTCTCTCTTGCACTTCTTCACCCTCTGTGCGATAGGCTGCTGGGAGGGAGGTGACTACGTCAGCTGGGACTCCTCTATACCAGGTGCAATCCCAACTGAGGAATTACAAGAGGTTTGGCATTGCTTGAATGGTTCAAAGGGATGGAATGAGTTGGAGAATAGAGTCCTGTGTCCCTCCTTCAAATTCCAACACGGTGTCAGTGTATGGGCTCACTGGCACAAATGCAGCTTTGTGCTCACAGAGGTCCCTCTGGAATCAAATGGGAGCAGTTCTGGATGTGGAGGCTTTGCATGAGGAAAAGGGGGCAGGACTGGTTGGTTATAGGACAGGTGTGTAGATCCACTGCTGCGAGAATCTTCCAGTCCTCCTTCGAGCAGAAGCTCTTTGGGTCTTTGGATCTTTGGGTCTGTGAAAGGCTACTTTATACTGCTGAAGTAATATCTCTGCAGAACCACACTGCTTGGCAGCATGGTGAGGGGAAGGATTTCTTCTCCCCACTCCCAGTGACCATACTTAGTTCCCAATCGGCCATTTAGGCTGGGCTCTGGGCCTCTGGATTTGGCCCATTTTCCAGAGCAAGACCACAACAACAACAAAATATAAATGAGCAAGCTCACCAGCCCCAGGAAGATGCAGAAGAGCTGAACCACATCAGTATAGGCCACTGAGTAGAGTCCACCCACTAGGGTGTACATAATTGCAATCAGGGCAGAAACAATCACTGAAATATTGACATCAATATCAATGATCACACTTATGGTGGCACCTGGAGGGGAAAACAAAAGACTTTAGCTATTCTGCTCTCTTCAGTCTCCTTTCAGATGCCAGTTTCAAGATATGTCACAGTCTGCAAAATAAAACTGTACTTTGCTTGCTTTGGCCTGTTTTTTTTGCTTTTGAGATCCAGTGGATAATAAGGAGCTGCATTCTGCCTCATCCCAGGGAGACAGAAAGCCTCCTGGAGCTCCTGAACATGCTGGGATTATGTGCTTGCAGCTACACCCCTTTCCACGTGACAACTCTACGGGCCAGTGCCTGGTTATAGGGCAGGGATATGGCCCTGTCTCCTCCTCACCTCATTTGCAACACCATATGCCCTTGAAGGAGTAGGGACAGAGCAGTCCCAGATCCTGTGTTCTGTTAATTGTAGCAACTGCAATTCTGCCTCTTTCTGACCCAGGCTGGGAAGAGGGAAGGAAGGCAGGCTCTGTCATACATCCTCTCCTCACACTGTGCGCCCTCACAAGGGCCAGGAGACTATGGCTTTGATTTCATGCTCTGTCCAAGCTATGTTGGCTTCCCTAATTCACAGCTGCCCAACTCTGGCACCAATTGGTGCTGCACAGGGATGGACCTTACTTACATCACTGGATGATGGGTATAGTGGAGCTGTGCTTCTCCATGAGCCTCCCTCCCCTCCCTGGCCTGCCTACACCCCCCCTCTTATGGTGGAGGGTGGAGGAATGGCTGGGATAAGGGGTGGGGGGGGAGGGAGAAGAGACACTTCCACTGGATTTACAGCAGAGGCTAATTTCCCTGCCCAGGTGGAATTCTCCATCCACCTTCTTCAATTGCTTTAAGTCTACTTTGAGCTGCTTATGTGGGGGCAAAGTGGCCAGCCCCCTGTGTTTCCAGATGTGGTGGACATGATGGACATTACTCTAGAAATTAATTGCTTTTGTAGTATTGATTAAATACACTTTATTTCTATAGCATAAAACTTTAACATTCATTCAAACAGTGAATCTCAATAAAGCAATTAGTATATTTTCCTTAGATGAAAAAAAAAAGTCTCACATGAGTGCATCTTTTATCATTCATTTTAAAAATCCTTCCCCCACTAATTGCAGAATGTTTAATTTAAACCATCACAATGACTTGCAGGTGTGGCATCTCTCCTGTATGTAATCACTAAGGTCCGTGTGAACCCATAGTTGGGAAAGACCTAGCAGTACAGCTCCTGCAGAAGCTGTGTTGTCTCAGGACTTCAGGGGGCTAGTGGGAGGCATGCTGTTGCTTCATGGATGCCTTCAGAGAGCCTCCAAGATTCGTGGGTTCAGGGATGGACCCACATATCTTTCTTGGACTGCTGCAAACCTGTCCCTTTCTCCCAAGTGAAGAACTCTGAGGAAATTCAGAGTCAAAACTTATTCCCTGTAGTGGATATAACCTTCATAGGGGAGAATGGTCCAGTAAATTTTGTAGCACAAAATGGTTGACTTTGTTCAAATAGTAGCTAAAATGGAGAAACCTCTCCATTTTATAGTCTTTAATTACCACTTGTTAATATAATATGCTAGAAAGGCATTCACAATACTTACTTTCTTGCTTTGAAATACAATATAAAGCCTTCTCAAAAATCAATTGATCTTCATTCAAAAAGAAAGAACATTTTAAATTCTCAGAAAGTTCTTCGAGTCATTCACTTCCCATCACCTCAGCAGGCAGTTTGCTCTCAGATTCTTAAGGGTCTTGTGATGAAATTATGGAGAACAAGTTCCCCAGTGCTTTGCAGTTAATCAGAGCACAGTTGGAAAGAAGCTTGAAATTTTATTTTTTGTTTAAAAAAAGATTCCCCTGTAAAGCAGTACTATATATGTGCACGCTGTGTGTTACTTGGTTTGAGTCACGACCACTAATGGTGATTTAACTTAAGAGTTTTCTCCATTTTTGAAGGGATAGCTAAATTCAAATCTCTAATAGGGATGGGAGAATGGAGGTCTGATTTTCTATATACAGATATTACTCTTCCTTTCTGAACCATGTTTCCATTAGTTCTCTGAATCATTTTTGAAACCTAAGAATGTTATTTATTTTTCCAAATACAGATGCATTCAGAGTTTAACAAGATTTAGGCTCATTGATCAGTCACAGCTTCTATGTTCTATGATCCATTGAAATTGTTTTACAGCTAGGTATCCTACAATGGTTGAATGCTAGGGATTATAGCATTTATATGCACTATCAAAAATGTTGCGTGACTATCCTCTTTCTTTGATAGCTATTACTCCTGGTTGCTGTGATTCTGAGGCTGTCAACAAAAATTGTGTGACTGAAAATAACAAAATGCTTTAAAGTATACTGAGATAATCAAGGTTCTGATAATCGGGTATCTCTAAACCAAGACAACTGTCCTTTTAAAAACTGTTTGGCCAGGGTAGTTCGCATTTTAAAGTAGTTTCTGGGTTCAGGAGCTGGTTTTGAACTGGTGCTTCTGTTATGCATTTCTGATTTTCTAAAATTCCCTCTGGATAGTGAACTAATGTTTTTACCGCTGGTCCCTTACCTAACGCAGAGAAGATGGCTGCAGCCCAAAACATCTCTCCCATTAGAGCGGGTATAAACAGTAGCCCTCCCATTCTTTTTCCATAAAGCTGTTGGAATGGGTCTAACATTGTCACATAGCCTTTGGAGCGCATGGGTTTTGCGAAAAATAGACCACCTAAAAATTAAACAACAAAAAACGCCAACTTTAGTGGAGAAATGCATTTATAGTCAGTAAAACACTGCTGCTTTTCACTGGTGTAAATGTGTCTGTTGGACTGTATGTTTAAAGAAATGTAAAATGTAATTAAAATATCCTCTAAATATGAAAGGAAGTTTTATTTTTCCATGTAAGGAAAACAGTGGTTCAAAGAGCAGGATAAATATGAATGAAAATCATTTAACACCCCCTACTCTATGTACACGCACAACACTAACACACATGGTCTGGTTATGAAAAACAAAATAGGGATTTGCAAGGCTCTGTGCTTTAGTGCATTCAGACTGCTGTGGGTGGTGCTCAGTTCATTTTCATTTAATGTAAAGGCGCTTAGCTTGGGATCAACATATTGGAACAGGACTGCAATTTTTTTTTGCTCTAATTTTATTTGGTGATGTATCCACAAGCCAGACATGAATGCCCAGCATGAGAAAGGAAGGAATTTACCCAGCATTATGTCTAAGAGAAGAACAGGGTTAGATGACTGGAAAGCATATCTGGGGGAGCAAGGAGCCACCTGGCAGGGGAAGGATGTACAGGTAGAGATGAGGAAAAGAGGCAGAAAAGCATCAGTAGGAGACAAAGGAACAGAATAGAAGGGAGTGGAAATGAAGTGAAGAGTCAAACTAGACAGTGGGATCCATTTTTATCAGAAAGGACACTTAGCACATTACCAAGAGATAAAAATAAATACATAAATTCCTGATAGTACTTTTCCATTCAAACAATTGCTGTAGTTGATACAGGGATCTCATGTTAAATAATAAGATGATGACAAATCAGCCAGGAGTTAATCTATACTATTGTGCATGGGAAGGAAAGTGGTTCACAAGACAATAGCTTTATTAAGTGGTGCTCCACCCTATGAAGAAATCTGAGAGCCCTTGTTCTACAATGAATTTTACTTTCTGATTTTTTTTTAATTAAAAAAAGGAATTGTGATGTCAGAACAACTCTCTTTTGTGCAAATAAAATATACTATGTCCATTTAAAACAACTGTAAGACTATATTTATGAAGTCAAAAGTACTGTATTTAAAAAACAAACAAACAACTACACTGTCAATACTTTATACCTTATGTACTAGCAGCCGTTCAGCGTAAGCCTCCTAATTTTGGTATATTTTGACTTTCATTCTGAATTTGAGAGGAAGGAAAGTCCACTGTTTAGGGCACTAGCATAGGAGTTGAGAACCTTCAGGTCAATTATTTGCTCTGCCACAGCTTTCCTGTGTGACCTTGGGCACATCACTTAGCCTCTCTGCCTCAGCTCTCTACCTGTAAAATCTTGATAATAGCACTTCACTGCCTCAAAGGGGTATTGTGAGGATAAACACATTCAAGATTGTTCTCAAATATTAGGGTGATGAGGGCCATATATAGTACCTTTCATTGACCAATCTGAAAGAAACAAAATCTACTCAAAATAAAAGCTTTATATTGTTGTAGTAGTCCTCGAGTGCATTCAGAAGGATTAACCTCTGGGTGTCAAAGGAAGTCTTGGTGAGTTAAGATATACAATTATTTCCAGTAATTAGTAATGCATTAGTTTCCTTTCTAAGGGCCTAATTGAAAGCCCATTAAAGTCACTGGAAGGCCCACCATTAATGTTAATGCCCTTTGCATCAGGCCCTAATTGTGGGCATTCCAATAACAATTTTAACATCTGTATATTTTAAGAAATGGAGAGACTAATTTATTTTTGCTTACCTAAAACCAGACTAAGGGAATAGCCAATGGGTGCCTGAGCCCAAGCCAGCCCATAGCCTGGGACATACACAGCTTCTGCTGTCCCGTTGATATAGCCTCCTCCAACCCAGGTGGCTGAAAAGAAGAGGAGGAAGAACTGAAAACATAAACCCTATTTTGATGGTCCACATTTATCATACAACTATAAACTGAACTCAACTCAGAAAATTCTTAACATTTAAATTGAACAAGAGTTTAACCAATGAGGGTCCTTAAAACGTGTCTCGAGTTTCACTCTCCAGCTAAGTTAAAAAAATCTCCAGATTTAGCCAATTTTCAGTTCTACAAATGCCATTTAAAAAAATTAGAGCTACGGTGGGCATGTCCTTCTATCAAAATTTTTAGACTTTGTCTCATCCGTATTTAAGCCTTCTAAAGATACATTCCTGAACTGAGTTGTGCTATATGTAGAGGTCCTGCTCTCATTCACACAAAGAACTGTAATATTTGTGATATTCCCAACCACTGGAAGCTAATGCACTCATTCTGTCTCTGGTGGCAGATTACCAGACCTGGGAGGCTGAGGATCAAGACGAAGTCTCAAATGCAGATCTCACACTCAGAAGTGTATTGTAATTAGATTTGGGCAAATAATTCATAGCAAATAATTGCAGTGAATATGATTTATTTTCCTGTTTGCAGATTGTCTGCAAATAGATCTTGATTTTCTCTAATGTATTTGTACAGATACTCTCTGAATAAGATTTATGAATTAATGTTTGGATCTGTAGTTTGTTCATGGGCAGTTCATTACAAATGTTAGATTTTAGAAATGCAAAACCTGAGCAGTTTTGATTGGACACGGAGGTCACAAGATTTTGTTCTTATTTCCTGATTAGATGAGAAGGAATGTAACTCTTAGAATCATACTTCCAGTGTAAAAACTTGTGATTCGAAATTCACTTTTTCTGAGTATTCTGCAATATGCTGTCAGCAGTCACTGTTTCTACAAACATTCATGCCAATAAACTAATTTGTTAGAATATTTGAAGAAAGCAAAGACAAGTGGGGGGTGAACACAAATGAAAACAAATTATTTAAAAATTTTAATAAACTTTTATGGGAGATTGTTTACAGTATTCTCTCAGACTTTTTGTAATAATATCACTCAGCCACTGAGCATGTACAAAATATGGGTTTGTGTGTTTTTTAATTTTGAAGCTAAATCTTGTACGTTTCCACAGGCTAAGGAACAAAGCTAACAGTGGGGTTCTGGCTACAAAGAGAAATAATGAATATCTTCTATTCTGCATTCAGAATCATAGCCCTGGTCCAGTATTCAGCTGCAAATCTTTGAGGAGATGTATTTGGGACAGCAGCGGAAGATCTGCTCCTGGTAAGAGTGGCCAAATCCTTCTGCCTGTGATCCTGCTGTTGTCAGTGGACATCTTGGTAGCTTGCCAAGATTTATTGCACAATACACAGACACTGGCAATGATAATAATGCATGCACAGATATCGAGAGATAGAAAGAGCACTCACCCCATTACTGATCCCTGGCACCAGGGCCCAGTATTACAGAATCACTGACATACTGCTCATACTATAGGCTTTTGTATCGCCTAACAGGGATGGGTGGAAAAGCTAGAGAAAACATGGTCCAGTCTAGTTTGGTTCTCCAATGTCCTGACATGCCTGTGATATGTGTTGCTAGCTGTATGTTAAAGAGTATATAGTAATGGGATTGAAGTGCCTAGATACTATGATTGTAATGTCTACATTGAAAATGCTTAGGTGGATGGACGGAAGTTTTACCTTCTTCACTAGGCGGACATAGAATCTGTAGAGTGGTGCCCAGTACTCAAAGTCCCAGGCTGGAATAACTTGTTGGCTGAGTCAAATCAATTGCACCAAGCATTGGTTGCATTTGGGTTGGGGAGTAAAGGTCTGGACCCCTGACTTTCTCATTCCAGTGCACCCACTTCTCTTCCTATGCTGCTTAGTCATTTTACCTGCTATAAATCATATAAGAGTATGTATATCAGGGCTCTGAAGGGATTATTTTGTCCAGCACAGCCTTTTTTCACCCAGAAATACTGACCCGCTTCCTTAGTACCAGACCAAACTTTTTTTTATTTTATCATATACTATATGAGGTGCTGTTTCTAATATATTAGCACATTTCTAATGGGATAATCTTTCATTTTAGGAAAGAACAGCTGGGCTTCACTTCATGGTCATTTCGGTTTCCTTCCCTCACAAAACTGCTCATGCAGTAATACTAATGTACATACATGGTTGCATACGTAAGATAACAGATCATTGTATTGTTCTTTCTGCTATTTAGAATGTTCTGACAATGGCACAGAACATCTCTTGACCTGGTTATACCCAAGGATCTCTTAACAGACCTTTTCCTGAACCATTCTGTGGGGGTGATGTTAACTCTCACCACCTCCCTGCATGAACAGGGACTTCTTCCCCCAGAATCAGATCTCTGAGATATGTGCAAACCTCAGGAAATCTATTTTATACCCACTTAGGGTATTGCCTCTCTCGTTGCTATGGCTATGATCAAGGCAGGTGCTTGGGCAGGAGCAAAATCAGTCTGTAAGGGTACGTCCATACTACCTGCCCGGATCAACGGGTAGCGATCGACTTCTTGGAGTTCGATATATCGCGTCTCATCTAGACGCGATATATTGAACTCCGAACGCGCTCCCGTCGACTCCGGAACTCCACCACCGTGAACGGCGGTGGCGGAGTCAACGGGGGAGCCGCGGAGTTCGATCCCGCGCCGTGAGGACGGGTAAGTACTTCGAACTAAGGTACTTCAAATTCAGCTACACTATTCGCATAGCTGAACTTGCGTATCTCCTGACACAAGGAAGAAAGGAGAGCAGTAGAACAGAGACCCTGGACTTCAGAAAAGCAGACTTCGACTCCCTCAGGGAACTGATGGGCAAGGTCCCCTGGGAGAATAACATGAAGGGGAAAGGAGTCGAGGGAAGCTGGCTGTATTTTAAAGAATCCTTATTGAGGTTGCAGGAACAAACCATCCCGATGTGTAGGAAGAAAAGTAAATATGGCAGGCAACCAGCTTGGCTCAACAGTGAAATCCTTGCTCGTCTTAAACACAAAAAAACAGCTTACAAGAAGTGGAAGATTGGACAAATAACCAGGGAGGAGTATAAAAGTATTGCTCAGGCATGCAGGAGTGAAATTAGGAAGGCCAAATCACACTTGGAGTTGCAGCTAGCCGGCGATGTTAGGAGTAACAAGAAGGGTTTCTTCAGGTATGTTAGCAACAAGAAGAAAGTCAAGGAAAGTGTGGGTCCCTTGCTGAATGAGGGAGGGAACCTAGTGACAGAGGATGTGGAGAAAGCTAGTGTACTCAATGCTTTTTTTGCCTCTGTCTTCACAGACAAGGTCAGCTCCCAGACAGCTGCACTCTGCAGCACGGTATGGGGAGGAGGTGACCAGCTCTCTGTGGAGAAAGAAGTAGTTTGGGACTATTTAGAAAAGCTGGACGAGCACAAGTCCATGGGGCCGGATGCGCTGCATCCGAGGGTGCTAAAGGAGTTGGCCGATGAGATTGCAGAGCCATTGGCCATTATCTTTGAAAAATCATGGCAATCAGGGAGGTCCCGGATGACTGGAAAAAGGCTAATGTAGTGCCCATCTTTAAAAAAGGGAAGAAGGAAGATCCAGGGAACTACAGGCCAGTCAGTCTCACCTCAGTCCCTGGAAAAATCATGGAACAGGTCCTCAAGGAATCAATTCTGAACCACTTAAAGGAGGGGAAAGTGATCAGGAACAGTCAGCATGGATTCACCAAGGGCAAGTCATGCCTGACTAACCTAATTGCCTTCTATGATGAGATAACCGGCTCTGTGGATGAGGGGAAAGCAGTGGATGTGCTATTTCTGGACTTTAGCAAAGCTTTTGATACAGTCTCCCACAGTATTCTTGCCAGCAAGTTAAAGAAGTCTGGGCTGGATGAATGGACGGTAAGGTGGATAGAAAACTGGCTAGATGGTCGGGCTCAACGGGTAGTGATCAATGGTTCCATGTCTAGTTGGCAGCCGGTATCAAGTGGGGTGCCCCAAGGGTCGGTGCTGGGGCTGGTTTTATTCAATATCTTCATTAACGATCTGGAGGATGGTGTGGACTGCACCCTTAGCAAGTTTGCAGATGACACTAAACTGGGAGGAGTGGTTGATACGCTGGAGGGTAGGGATAGGATACAGAGGGACCTAGACAAATTAGAGGATTGGGCCAAAAGAAATATGATGAGGTTCAACAAGGACAAGTGCAGAGTCCTGCACTTAGGACGGAAGAATCCCATGCACTGCTACAGATTAGGGACCGAATGGCTGGGCAGCAGTTCTACAGAAAAGGACCTAGGGGTTACAGTGGACGAAAAGCTGAATATGAGTCAACAGTGTGCCCTTGTTGCCAAGAAGGCTAATGGCATTTTGGGTTGTATAAGTAGGGGCATTTCCAGCAGATCGAGGGATGTGATCATTCCCCTCTACTCAGCACTGGTGAGGCCTCATTTGGAGTACTGTGTCCAGTTTTGGGCCCCACACTACAAGAAGGATGTGGATAAATTGGAAAGAGTCCAGTGGAGGGCAACAAAAATGATTAGGGGGCTGGAACACATGACTTATGAGGAGAGGCTGAGGGAACTGGGATTGTTTAGCCTACAGAAGAGAAGAATGAGGGGGGATTTGATAGTTGCTTTCAACTACCTGAAAGGGGGTTCCAAAGAGGATGGATCTAGACTGTTCTCAGTGGTAGAAGATGACAGAACAAGGAGTAATGGTCTCAAGTTGCAGAGGGGGAGGTTTAGGTTGGACATTAGGAAAAACTTTTTCACTAGTAGGGTGGTGAAGAACTGGAATGGGTTACCTAGGGAGGTGGTGGAATCTCCTTCCTTAGAGGTTTTTAAGGTCAGGCTTGACAAAGCCCTGGCTGGGATGATTTAGTTGGGTTTGGTCCTACTTTGAGCAGGGGGTTGGACTAGATGAGCTCCTGAGGTCCCTTCCAACCCTGAGATTCTATGATTCTATGATCTTAGTTCAACCCCCCCCCCCCCCCAGTGTAGACCAGGCCTTAGAGAGAGAGGATGCTGAAAGGACATTCTCCATAGAAGCACCATGACTTTCCACTCTTATCACAAATAGCCCAAATTGGTTAATCTTCACTGGACATTGCAGAGCTCATCTATTTTCCCAGGCTTTAAGGAGAAAGGGCTGGTATTTGAGGATATGGTGGAATATTGTTCAGTGTTAATTTTTTGGTTGGTCAGTTTCTGGATTTGGCGGTGAGGAGTGAATTCTAATTATATTTTAATCTGCAAGTCTTTTAAACATCTGTTGAAAGAACCTAGAACATTGGGAAGGTGCTCTTTTGGGAATGCATACATCATAATAAATAAGTAAATAACAGCCATAATGGCTGGGATGACAGAAGGATGAAATTTCATTCTTAGATGTATATTTTCTGATACTTAGCTTTGCTAAGCCCCAATTTTTAAGTTATTTTAATGTAGTTATTGTGTGATCTCCCTTTTTTAAACAAGCCAGACACAGGGAATAAAAAACTAGTAATCTACAGAGTCAGTCACATATGGGAGACTATTTTAATCTTTTATCTGCCTGCACTTTGGATGAAATACAGACAACACCAACTTTCCATTTTAAATGTACACCAAGAGAAATGTTATAGATTATGCTATAGGTTACAATGTTATAGATTATGATGTGGAGCCAAATTCTGCTTTTAGTTCAGATGAGAAACACAGAAATTTATATTAAATGATCTTTCCATGTCAACACGTATCACAATATTGGATTTTTCTAGTAGTTATGCAGATAGAAAACCAGCTAGCATTTCTTTATAAAACAATCTGCTGACTGATCACTCAAATTGTTATCAAGCTAATGAGATTTTGTAAAACAAAGTTACTGATCACACAAGCATATTGATAATTTTTCATCGTGTAAGAAAATGTAGCGTTCTCTCTGACTAAAATGAAGAACAGTGTCCGAGGATCATTATTATCCTGTCTTCATTTGGAGCACTTTTGTTAGGCTGTGGCAGTATTTTGATTAAACAACTCCCAGGGTTTCCCCCAGGGTTTAGTCACAACCATAAACATTTATGGTGGGCTGAAATTTGCCACAGATCTCATCTCCGAGGTAATTTTTTTTACTAAATAAAATGCTAATACTTTGCTCATATTCAAATTTATACATGTAAAATGATACATGAGTTAAAGGCTTAATTTGTTCTTCAATACATCTTAAACAATTTCAGGTTTAAAATGAAATTTTGTGATTTGTCCATAATTCAGTCTTCTAACTCTTTGTATTTTGAGAACAGCAGATATGTTCAGCTTTGAACCATTTTGTGTTAAAACATATTTACTTTTAAATACAGCTGTTTCTTAAGAAACATAAACCTCCATTTAGATTTTCCCCATTGACATTATTAAGTGGGTGTATACATTTTATAAACTGTCCAAATGCTTATTTACAAAATAAATGTTAATAAATCTAAGCCGAATCCTACTCCCATTGAAATCAATCCAAAGATTCCCATGGACTCCAGAACTGGGCCATCAATTTGATATTAAAATTTAGGTACTCAGTTTTGCCACCCTCGTGTTGAGTAACACCTTACCCTAGGGGTCACTCCTTTGATTTCAGTGGTACTACTTGTGGAGTAAGGCACTACTCAGCAGGCATCAAGGTAGCAGAATTGGGTCCTATTCTAATCAATACAATTTTAAAAAGGAAGTTTTAAAATTTTGAAGTTTTTTTGTTCCACATGTTTGTGCTATGGGTGTGCTGTGATGCTCAGTAAGCAGTTTTTCATTTATGTTCTCATTTACATGACAGGCTTTGTTTTTGAATTAGCATTTAAACAATTAAGGGAATTAATGGTATATATTTATGTTGGAATAATATTCCTAAAATTCAGGAATTTCAAAACTCAAACTAAAATACTGCCCTTTAACTCATTCTGCCTGGATATCACAAGATACTCAACAAAAATCAAAATCCCCCATTGTTCGGAGGCATCAAAATACCAAGGCGTAACATGGCAGTTTTGTGTATATTATGGTTGATTATCATCATCTTGCATTTAAAAATTGCCTTTCAATCCTGCTTTACAAACTGTGTGGTCCAATCATCCCTATTCAAACAAGACTTAGGCCCTGATTCTGCATAAATGTATGAATATGTGTACATTTGAGCACTGTGCAAAGTGTCATTGAACTTAGAATGGGACTAACTTTATGCATGATTGGTAGTCCCACATTAACTTCAGTGGGGCTACTCACAGCATGTAAAATTAAGCATGTGCATCACTCTTTGGATGATCAAGCCTTACACTTTAAAGTACATGGGATTTTTACCTGAGCAAAGACATCAGGACTGGACCCTGCGTGAATACAGGAAACATCATCAGCACAGATGATCAGAGGATGACAATTCTGTTTTGTGGCAACTTTTGAGGTTTCAGAAAAATTTGTTTTTGTTCTTCCTTTGTTTTGGGAGAAAAACCTTTGGAATGTTTTCATAATAATGGCATTGTGTCAGGAGGATGTGTGTGTCCTGGTGGTTAGGACTGGGATGTAATAGACCTAGGTTCAAAGTCCCTGCTCTGCCTGATTCAGAGTGGAGTTTTTGATCCCAAATCAGGCAGAGCAGGGATTTGTATTTGGGTCTCCCACAGCGGAGGCCTAACCCTAACCATCAGCCTCCCCACACCCTCCTTTCCTGAAAATGTTTGAGAGGTTTTGGTTTCATTCCAAGGTGGAAGTAAAACAAATTTGGAAACTTCAGAAGTTGCCACAAAATGGAATCGTCATCTTCCAGTCACTTCTACTGCCTCATTTTGGCGAATAAGTTCCAACCAGAGTTAGTCAGTGATATGCAGCCCCCTTTGAATGGAGAAGTGGCAGTTCAGCAGGCAGCAGGAACACACTACACTACACAACAGTGGAGGGAGGGAAGTAGAGTTTTAGTCTTGATTCAGAATCTATTGGCTTTAAACAACATCCTGAACAATTTTCCTGGTCAACAGCCAAATGTGCAGTCCTTAAATGAGCAAAATTCCTATTGCAGTCAGTGGGAATTCTGCTTGATTAAGGACCACAGAATTTTGCTCTTAGTTTTTATGAGTCTCTTCCTTAACTCTGAAGCTGGAAATACATCACAAGAAAGAAATTTCAATAGAATCTGATCAATCCAAATTGGGGGTGTAAGGGCTTCATGTTGGAATTGCATTAAGAATATCACAAATGTGAATGATTCTAAACCAAAATGACATATGTTTAAATAAAAAGATATCAGTTCAGTTTGTATGCAATGTAATTTTGTACAAATTAGATAGAATATCTGAAAACACTTGTAATTGAGGACCAGATTGTGATGCTTTTACTCATACTACTGAAGAGTTACTCACACGAGTAGCCCCATTGTCTTCCGTTAGTCCAGTGGTTCTCTCAGACACTCCAGTGCACCCCTTTGAGTCTCAGAGGTTGCGCTGGAATGACTGAAAGTAGAACTCAAATCTTCTCCTAATCTCTGTCTGCTAATATGAATATGCACAATACACTATTAAGTCATTTTGCCAAACTATGGCAAAATAGGCCAAAATAATCCCTTGCGTAATTCTATTGAAATCAGTGGAATTAAATTTGGCCCAGTGCATCAAAAATGCTCTTCGCTGCAGCATATTTTCCCATTCCTTTCTGCATTTAAAGTTTTTTCTCCCCAAAACACATCTCTAACCCACAGGTTTGGGATGCTATAATAAAAGTAACTGTATATTCATTCCACTGAAAAATTCGGATGTCTCGGTCTTCTATTTAAAATCATTACTCCCCCAAAATGTCTCTATTTTACTGATTAATACGGCATCAGTGTAAAATAAATAGAGTTAATTCTTCCTTTAGAATATAATAATGATGATTTAAATGACTGGCATATTTACTTATTCATTAAACAAATACAGTATCAAACAAACAAAAATCATCCATCTTAAATCATGACTGTGCATTGAAATTAAGATTTCTTTTCTCCACTTTGCATTATTCAAAACACAATATTGTCTATATCTTTTATTCATATGAAAGAAAGAATGAGATGCTATGTTTCAGGTATAAAAAGGAGGGTTTATCATACCGGTCATCGTAAATCCACCAACTAGCAAGCCTATATCTCTTCCACCGACTATGATAGCTTCTCTGCGATCTCCATCGCTGCCACTATTTTTGGTTTTCCAGGCAGCCCATATTCCAACAAACAGGATTGCCAGATAGAATACAATTATAGCTACCAGCCCCTCCACATGGAAAGGCATGTCGAAATCACGACTGTTCCCTGGATTGCTATTTCATTAAGATCTCTGGAGAGAATGCAATAATACATTATACACTATACATTTGATAAAAGCAAAGCAAACAAATCATACATGGCATGAGACCAATTAGAACCAGAATATAAATGAAATTCAGCAGTTCATCAAAGAGAGTATATGGATTATTTTATTAAATGGTTATTTCAGATGTAACATGAGTTGTGTTTAAAACAATCCAGGTTACACCAATATTTCAGAAACTTCTGACAAACCCTTGAAACTAAAAGCAAATTGTTACTTAATTTTTTAAAATTTGTTTCAGGAACAGAAAACTAGCATTACATGAGTTAAACAAAACAATCTTGCTAAAAACTAGGGCCTTGCAAGAAATCACTTGTAATTCTAATTGTTTAATATACTCCTTGATATAGTAGACCTCTCTACTCAAGAAATACTTTCGCGTACAGCCTCCAGAATAGAAGATATTAGTAATATGAGCTGTTCATTTTTACAAAGGATCTTTAATGAGTTTAAATCCATGCTACAAAATTACATTAAGGGATATCAAAAGCTGTGGACAAATAATAACCACACTAGAAAACTTAAGTCGTGGAATCTATACCCTTTCCCTCCCCACATTAACTCCCCATTCATCTCCTGTACTTATACATCTGTATTTTCCTGCTCTTGCACATCTGTATTTGCTTTCTGATAAGACAAATTCCTCTCACACCACAAGAATTTCTTCAATTTTGTCTTTAATTTTATAAATGAAAAACTCTGTACATTTAAAAAAGTCAGAACAGTGAAACATGCCAAATAGAAGACAAGTGTAATTGAAATAATCTTAGATAAATAAACTCTAGAGGATAGATACTATTAAGAAATATCCCTATTCAGTGCACCTTTGTACACAGTTTTTTTGAACTCACTCTCGGTTACACAAAGAAATGAACCCTGTATTTTTATGTACTAGATATTGATGCAAAATATACTATCTTTAATGTATACTGTGGATCTCTACATAAAAAAAGTATTTAAGTTTTCATACAAGTCTATAAGTAAAGTTTAACACCCCTCGCCCCCCAGGAATTGACAATACTACTGTCATCTAGACAGTGTAGCAAATTCTTCCAATCCCCCACATATCACCATCCAATACCTTTGACATACATAATCAGCCTTTGCATTCAAGCAAAGCAGGTAGCTTGTAGTTTCTGAGTTCGCACAGGCAAACCCTGAGCTTGCCTACTAGCTACAGTAGCAAGTTAGAGTTATTTCTCCCATTCAGCAAAAATAGGATCCAGACACACACAGTTCCCTGCATCTTCAGCATCACTCAGCCAAAGCTTTTCCCCTCCAAAGCTTTTCCCTCCCCAGTGTCACTAATTCCAATCCCTGCCCCCATTCACCTCTTTTGTGGCAGGGTCTCCTCTTTCCCCTTCTTTCTGTGCTCTCTGTCTCCCCTGTCTCTTGAACTGGAGTCAAGCAGTCAGATCCCAGCGCCTTTTGTCCAGAGGTAGATTGTGAGAAGCTTTCTCCTTTTTTAAAGGGACAGTTACATTGCAAAGAGCTCCAGCCCCACAGGAGCATCACATCTACTAGAGCAAACGCACATAGTGTCCTGTACAACACGGCACACTACTGACGCAAGGGCAGTCACACACCACTCCAGCTAAGAGGCTCACTGTGTTTCCCTCTTCCATGTGGGGAGTGCGTCTGTCAGACCTGGGCGGGGGGGGGGGGGAGATATTGGAGTGCAAGGGGGGACTGGGGAGAGAGATGACTCAAAGGAGAATGACTGTCTGAGCCATGCATGGGGAATGGAGGGAGGGAATGATCAAAGGGGAGACGAGGGAGAGAGAAAATAATAAAAGAAAGGGTCAGAGAGTAGCAGGGAATAAGGAAGGGAAGGAACTAAAATGATTGGGAATGAGAAAAGGTGAGGGGAAATGAGAGGAGGAAGGGAAGAAGGGGCTGATTAAACTATGCATGCACTGGGCAAAGGGAATGAGGGAGAGTAGGCATCAGGTGGGAAGGCGGGGTAGGGATGAATGAGAGACAAAGGGAGAGAGAGAGAAGGTTTGTTGTAGATAGTATTAGCGAGTGCACAAGTGGTACAATAAAAATGGAAAAAAGTTCAAAATCCAAAATATAAAGTAGGGAGATAAAAGAGAAATATATACATTTAAAAAAGTCAAAAGGGCTTACGAAGGCATCACACATTTTAGTCATTCAGTAGCCCCAGGATCAGCAGTGTGGAGTCTGGAAAGTCCTCCTGACAGAAAAGCACAAAATCACAAAGCACAGATCACCCATTCAGTAGGTGTGCAGCATCCTCGACTGCACACCAGCTACACCGATGGCTGTTCCTGAGACCCCGGCTGTGGTCATTTGCCACACACCTCCCCACCCTACATCTGATCTGCTTCTGCTTGCACTAGCGATAGCATGGCTGCTTGAAGCCTGGCAGTCTCTCCTCAAGCAGAGTGATGAGGAAGGAGTTTCTTACAGAGGAAGCAGCTCATTGCTGTTCTGCCAGCCACAATATGACAGCATCTACCATAGACGTGGTCAGTCACATAGTCCAGATTGGTCTTCTACTGATGAGTCGGTGGCAAGGCACTTCCCACATATCTTTTGGAAAGTGGCAGTTGTGGCGTCTCCTGGAATTTGTCAAGGAGATTCTTTGCTGCAATATAATGCCTGATGTTAGGCGGAGGCATATTAGAGAGGACTGGTAGCCATCAGTGTTTGTTGGTCTCATAGCCTCTGTTATTCTCATCATTTGATTCGGTTATACATCAACTAGCTTTGTATGGGAAGAGGTTAACCACAGAGGAGCACAGTATTTTCCATCTGAGTATTAGAGAACTAGTGCTGTGTTTGCATGTTAGCTGCTCAAGTTGAGCCCACAGGCTTATTTAGGAGGCCATTTCTGTTCTTTGTCTTTTGAGCCACCTTAGTGAGGTGGTCCTTGTAGGTAAGTGTGTAAGTTAGAGTTACTCCTAATTACTCCCAGTAGCTTCGGCCATGTGCTAGTTGTTCTCCATTCAAGAAGATGTTGAGCTCTGGTGAAGGGTTGGTGTGGTTGAGATAGAAACATGACAACACCGTCTTTAAAAAAACAACAAGGAGTCTGGTGACACCTTAAAGACTAATGGATTTATTTGGGCATAAGTCTTTAAGGTGCCACCGGACTCCTTGTTGTTTTTATGGATACAAACTAACACGGCTACCCCCCTGATACTTAACACTGTCTTTGACACACTGGGCTTAAGTCTCCACTTCTTACCATAGTTACAGATGGCTGACATGACTGGTGCAGGTTGTCCTCATGGTTTTTTTTGAAGTCTCAGTCTCCTGAAGCTAGGCAGATGCCATCTGCATACTTGAATGGCCTTGAAATTGTTGGTAGAGGTAGATAATATGTAAGTATGTTTAAAAATGTTTGAGCAAGAACCCATTCCTAAGGGAATCCATTCTGCTGGGTCCTCCAAATGCTCAATTAATTGCCTAGTATTTCTTGGAATTGTCTGTTTCAAAGCACCGTTTCTGTAGCCATAACAACACATGGAGGTAACATCACTGACCACTTAACAGCACAGCTGTGTGCCAGGTGGTATCATATGCTCCCATCAAGTCAAGAAACACAGCCCCGGTCTTCTCTTTCCGTTGGAAACTATTTTCTTTTTGGGTGCTAAGAGCAAGAACTTGGTCATAAGTGCTCCTATAAGATCTGAAGCCTGCCTGGTCATCAGTCAGAGCCTGCTCTACTGTGGGCATGATTCTTTGCAGAATTAATCACTCTAGGATTTGTAAACACAGGTCAGAAGTGGTATTGGAAAGGAGCTATATGGAAGGGAATGGCCTTTTCTTGGTGTTGGTATAGCTACCACCTTAACTTTCTGCCATATCTTAGATCTCTTGTTCTCTTGGATATGAAAATTAACAGCCATTTTACGCTCTTCTTACCAAGGTGTGGTAGCATTTCTGGTGATACCTTGTCAATACAATCTGCTTGTAAACAGTGCCTGCTCGGGAAGGTGGGAGCCATTCGCTACCCTCCTTGGCATCCTCACTATCACTTAAAATGGGCTCCAATGTGGGGCAGAAGTCAAAGTGAAGAAATGGTTACCGGCTGCTGTTCAGGACTATTGTTCCCATGGTTATACTCCCAACCCAGGCAGACCTGCTCAGAGCCTCATCTTCCACTTACACTGCTACCAACTCTTATGATTTTTTTTCATAAGTCTAGTTATATTTGTATTTGTCTTAAAGCCTCAGCTCGTAGGGTCCTATGGATTCATTAGAATCTCAGATTTCATTAAAAAAAGTTTCTATCCCTCATGCTTGTGGCGAAAAGCTTAAAAACCATGACACTTAAATGCTCAAACCCCAAATCTATGTACATGGGGGTGGGGAGAGTGCCTCAACGCCATTCAGATTTGGCCCAGCAGCCCCTCCATCATGAGCTAGAGTGGTATCTGCTCAGATTTCATGGCATCCCATGAAAATTCACAAACACAGTCATAGGATTCCACTGTAGTCAATGACAAAACTCCTGTTGAATTCAGTGGAGCCAGAATGTCACCCCTAAAGTTTAAGATTAAACAAGCCAGTCAGGTTATAGGCATTGGGGAAAAAAGTACCTCTTCTCATTCCTGAAAATTGTCCTAACTAATTTTGTCCATTTGAAATGCAGAAATGGACTAACACCTTCAAAATTAATTATCTCCAGTGAAAACTAGGGCATAGGTCTACTTTTCCCGTGTACACGTGTCTAATTCTTTACTTAGTTATTTTTCCCCAAACATATTAAATTATGCATTTTCCTCTAAGGAGTTAATCAGATCTGTAGGTTCATTGAGTTCTGATATGGGATTGGATTCCCAGACTCCCTTTGCTGCTTCTAAGTGGTCTCACTCCACTGCCTGAGAAGAGTCTGAGGTAGCAGTTTTGTCCTGGATTGGAGCCATATAAATCAGCAGCATTAACTACTTAGCACCCCTCCCCAAGAAGTACACACTCAGCAGCATACCAGTTCAGATGTTGGATTTACAGTTGGTATCCCAACACATTCCTCTTGTACCGGGGGTGAAAGTAACTTACAGGACTTACCGGTACTGCCGGAGTCCTGAGGGGGTCGTGGCCTCATCCGGAAGAGGCGTGGACTCTCAAGATTTAAAGGCCCTGGGGCACTGGCTGTGGCTGGGAGCCCCAGGGACTTTAAATCAACCCAGGGCTCCCAGGCAAATTAAAGGGGAGCCCAGAGCCCTTTAAATCTCCCCCACAGCTCCGGCGGCTGGGCTGGGTCTGGGATTCAAAGGGCCGGAGCTGCGGGGATTTAAAGGGCTCTGGGCTCCCTGCAGCCGCTGGGAGCTCAAAGCCCTTTAAATCCCGGCCCCAGCCTGGGCGCCAAGCACTGCTGCGGAAGCCAGTGCAGTCCGGCACGGCATACTGGCTCTTGCCGGTACGCCATACCGACTTACTTTCACCTCTGTCTTGTACCCTCCAAAGTCCTTCATTCTGTTGGCTGGAGAGGGGCTCTGTTAGCACTTCCAGACAGGATCAGTGTAATATAGCTGCACCCAATAGCATTCATTACTCATAACTGCACCTAGAGCAGTGATGTCTATATTATTACATGCAAAACATTATGTTAAAAGAACACTATTAAGGTTGCAAAATCAAGCTCTTAAAAGTTAGGAAGTACCAGAATCAAGGTTGCCTGTGCATATGATTCAGTCTTTCATTACATGACCATATACTATTTTTTCACGTTGCCCCAGGGATGAATCAGGGCTGTGCCCTGAAGGCTATATAAGACCTTATTTTTTGCGGAAGTTGGATGATGTGTAGTATTTGTAGTACTGGCACAGGTGGGTCTGGGTCTGCCTATAGCTAAAGACAAGCCTCAATAAAGGGGGAAGAACCACTAAGTCTAGGCTACAATTGATTGCTGGGGACAAAAGGAGAAAACAGGAATAGGAGTGATGTTAAAGGTTGAAAATCATGGAACCAGAAGGGGATACTTAAGCAGAAAACCCCCGACATTACCCACCAGTCCATAAAGGCATCTAAGGAGTCAGTGGGCACGGCCCAGGGGACCTCTGCCCAGAGTTGTGATCAGATAAGGTCCTGCCACTTGGTGTCAGGGTGGGACATGAAGGCAAAGAAGTAGATGCCATGAAGCACGAGGGTGTGCGGGTGTTTTTGGGGTATGGTTCACAGAAGGAATGACTGGATGGCATTCAGCTGACTCATGTGGTGCGTCGGGGGTGGTCAGGGAGGCTCACCGGGTGGGGGCCGGATGATGAGTTCTGGAGGGGTGAGCTGGGGATGGGGAGCACCCTCCCACCTTGAGAAAAGCAAGTGAAGCCGGAGGCCAGGTGTCCCTCACCTCCTGGAGGTTTCTATGGTGCTGTCCTGGAAAGGGCACCCCTTTATTTATAAATTTTCAGATGGAATCATTGGCACTTATCATTTCTGATCATATATATGACAGATAATAAATAGATAAGGCAGCACAGGCAGGGGCCTATGTTACTGAGTTCCAGGGTACTGGGAGCTCTTCTGGTCGTGATGGTCATCTCAGTCTCTGGCAGGGGCGGCTCCAGGCCCCAGCACGCCAAGCGCATGCTTGGGGCGGCATGCCGCAGGGGGCGCTCTGCCGGTCGCCCGTAGGGCGGCAGGCGGCTCTGGTGGACCTCCCTCAGGTGTGCCTGCGGGTGGTCCACCAAAGCCGCAGGACCAGCGGACCGCGGGACCAGTGGACCCTCCGCAGGCACGCTGTGGGAGGTCCCCCGGAGCCGCCTGCCGCCCTACCGGCGACCGGCAGCGCGTCCCCCCGCAGCACGCCGCCCTGCTTGGGGTGGCGAAATGTCTAGAGCCGCCCCCGGTCTCTGGTCCGGTATTCTCCAGCTTGTGCCCGTTGTTCACTTGGTTTCTTATACCTTTCCATATTATATATTCATTAGTTTTCCTCCAATCAACATTATTTAACATAACACATACTCAGTTACACATTTATCCAAACTCTCATAAATTTGGTTTTCATTTTCCATTCTATGCTATTATAAATCATTAACTTTACATCAACATTAAACAAGTAAAATGTAACCCTTATTTTCTACCATTCAGCAATTTTCTTCATATGTTGATATCATAGTTCAGCATATGTGCATCATCCTAAAACATTCATTAATACAGTCTTTATTTTTTATTTGAATGGGAAAGAGATGGGGAACAACGTGACTTATGTCAACATATTCTTATCTTTTCCAAACATGGGTTTTCATGAGGCTTTTTGCTCAAAATTTAGCATCATGCTTGTCACTCATTAAAAAGCCTTGTCAATAATTTTGCCTGTTGCATTTTGAGGTGCTTTATTCAGTTTGGGGCCTAGGTATTTTATTGTTCCCCAACACACCTACTGGATCAGACCTTGCAGGTGAGTTAGGCAGAGGAACAACAATTGTCCCCTGGTTCATGTATTGCTCTGAAGCTTAGGTTTCCAGATGCCTGACATGAGGCTGCAGGTCCCATGCAGAAACATAGGCACCTAGGGAACTTTTATTGCAAAAATGTAGGTACTGCATGATTTAGGCACCTATGGGAGTCAGTAGCAGGTGAGCAGGGGCTTTGTGAATCCCAATGGGACCCGATTCTGGGATTTAGGCACCTAAAGTGGCAGTTAATTGCCTAAGTCCTTTTGTGAATCCAGCCCCAATAGTCTAGATGGTGGCAAGCCAGGAAGGGTAATGGGAGAAGACACAGTAAAATGATCTGAGCCATGATTGCCTGGCAGTGTACCATTTTGTGTACATCTTTCTTGCTTGTGTAGCCAGAGTGGGGTTTAAAATCCCCAGTACTAGTGGATACTTGCTCCTGCCTAGGAACCTATGCTCCTCTTGTCCATTAGACCGCATGACTTGTTATTTATTAAGACATCCACAGTTGCCTGCTGTGCAGATGAACTTTTCTGGTACCATCCAACCTGATGGTACTTAGTTTCTGTCACCAGTGTCTCACCTCTGAATAACAGTCATCTGCTAGGTGCAGCACCTAAAATGGATATACTTTAAAAGTTCCTTCAGGATTTAGATATAGTAAATTTTCCAGAGACATTTGCTCTGCTTAACATGGGGAATAACTAGTAACATCCAAAAATTCCTTCTGATTCTGTCCTGTGTGACCTTTGTACCTGAACTTTTATATGGGTTTTCTCTTGCTCCATCTGAGCAGATGCTACACAGCTGTCTTGGCAGGGGATTCAGTTTGTGGAAGTGATGTTTGTCAAGACACCAGCATCCACTGGATTACTCTTCTTTGGTAGCCTCTGGCCAATGTCCAGGAAGAGCAGACCACTCCTACCAGCTGCAAGCTTCTTCCATGACCTTCCCTCAAGAATTCCCAAGCCTCATTCTACACTAGGCTATGCAGCTGTCAATTGTACCTTGGAACTCTTTGTGCAAGCAGGGTGAGAGCCAAATTCTGTTCTCATTTACAACAGTGCAACAATTCAGCTGAAGTTAATGGAGTCACTTTCAATTTACATTGGTTTAGGTGAGAGTATAATCTGGCCTTAAATCTCACTTTTATTACCCTTTGAACCTATCACTACTCCTTTCTCTAGGCAAAGGTGCCAAGCTGTGTTTTACTGAATTAATGTGTCATCATTTACAACCATAACCTGATCTTAATAAAGATTTTTGTCTTTGAATTAATTTTTCAGTCACCAAAGCTTTGTGTATAGAATGGTCACAGTGGATACCCCTCATGGAATTGATAAAAGTATTTAAGGGTAGGGAGAGGGCCGGTTCCAGGGGTTTTGCCGCCCTAAGCAGCCAAAAAAACCCGATAGCGATCTGCGGCAATTCAGCGGGAGGTCCTTCGCTCCGAGCGGGAGCAAGGGACCCGCCGCCGAATTGCCATGGAATACCTGGACATGCCGCCCCTCTCCGGAGTGACCGTCCCAAGCACCTGCTTGCTAAGCTGGTGCCTGGAGCCGGCCTTGGGTAGGGAAGAAGTAATAATCCATCTCAATATGTTTTAAAAATACAGGACTTTTAACAAGGTTTTCTCTTGTTAAAATGCTTTTATTGCAGCTTAGTTTAAAGCCTGCAGTAAAAACTTTCCTGAGGCAAATGCTAAAGAAAGGTTTAATGGCAGAATTATTTAAAAACAAGGTCTTTAGACCCAGTTTGTGGCTTTCAGGATATCATTCATCTTAGATTCCCACTGCAATTTCTTTATTAGCTATGGAGTCCCTAAAGAAAATTATCCATCCATTTGCTCCACAGCTCAGCAAAACCATCTGGATGCAGTAGGGAAAATATTGGAAGATATAGCTGAAAGAAATGAACACTTGCTAATTACCTTGAGGAAAGATAAAATTACAGTTACAGTTCTATGCTCACAAGTCCCCAGTGTGCATCACAAACATGAACTTCTTGATCATAAACTGTATAAAATGCTGAAGTACCTGCACATTATTTAATATTGTACTGCATAATATCCCTTAGCCTATAGTATATTACATCCAAAAAAACCCCCACATGTTAAAAGAATGTTAAGGTTGTAAAATCAAGCACTCAAAAGTTAGGAAAAGCCACAAATAAGGTAGCCTGTGCAACCTTAGTTCAACCCCTTTGTTCATATTCATTATAAAATGGTCTTTAATTACATGATCACATATTTTTCCCAGAAGACCCTAGTGTCATTCAGTGAATGAAGAGTTTGTTAATATTTCTTCTTATCCTCATCATTCAGTGTATGTCCCTGGGCCTTATTTTATTACACAGCATTCAAATCCTGCACTGAATACAAATTTACTAATTTCTCTTTGGGTGTTTCTACGGTGCTGTCACCTTAGTATCCAAACACACAAACATTAATTAATTTACCTTCACAACACCCTGGTGATAATAGGTGGCATGATCATCCCCATCTTGTAAATGGGGAACTGAGTCATGGAGAGATTAAGACTAAAATTGTCAAGAGGCCATTAATTTTGGGTGCCCAGCTCGAAACACCTAAGCCCTGATTTTTCCAGAGTATTTAACATTTTATACCACATTATATCCTCAAAACACAGCTCTAGTTGACATCGTGACTACTCAGTCTTGAGCGCTCAGCACTTCTGCAAAGTTTAGAAATAGCTAAAACCTTAAACCTTAAAACCTGAAACTTAAAATATACTAATTCAGCCTTAGTCAGACACCTGCTCTGGAAAATTTCAGCCTGAACAGTTAAAATATGGCAAAGCTATAAGCGATTGAATACAATCCGATAATGAGAAATTTCAGGTAACATTAAGTATAGGGATTGTTACCTGCAAATAATTAGCAAGCAGTATGCACACTTTTATCTCATTGTTAGTCCATCAAGAGATTCATTTTGTCCTTCCTCTATTTCCCTCTTCTGTATTTAAAATGTTGTGAAAATAAAAAGTTAAAACAAAAATCAAAAGATGAACAAGAAATGGCTCTGCTTTTCCACTCTTACTCTAGTTTGACATCAGTCTAACCGTAGCAATTTAGTGGAATTACTCCTAGTTTACTTCACTGTAAATGAGAGAAGAATCAAATCCATAATATTTGCACCATGTTATAATGTGAGTGCTGACCCGCCGAGAGGGACCCCTTGTGTCAATGCTGGCATCAGTTTTTGGTGGCCCCCCTCTGCCTCATTTTCCCCTTTGGAGCTATCAATAAGTTTAATGAGGCTTGTAGATGGTGAGAAGTGCCCCATCAGGGATCTAATTTATTTATTTAACCAGAGGCCAAACAGACATTCAAGCAAGTTTTCACCCACCAATGCCCTGGGAGTGGGTGTGGGTGGGGAGTTAATATTAGTCAGTCTTTTCCGTTTGAGTCCATCTGTCTCCTCTCTCCAGGCTCTTCGCCAGTAAGGCTCTCTCGAGCTAGAACCCCCACCTGGAGTCGGGCCTCCTGCCGTCACCTGGGGAAGGGTTCCTTCTCTGGGGCCAGTGTCCCTGCGAAGGTCAAATCACTGCAGCTCTTCTCCAGAGTGGAGTGTAATTCCTCTTGCCACTGTCTGATAAGGTCCTTCACTGGAACCAGGCCTTTGCTACTCGTGGCCTTTTCAGAATCTGCTCCCTCCAGAAGCAAATTTCCTAGGTCTCCTTTCCTGCTGAACGCTAATCAGCTCCCCTGAGAAGTCCCTTTCCTCAGGAACTTCCTCTCTCTGTTCTGGGCCCTCTCTAAGACTGATCCCTCAGAAGTATTCATTGGGTCCAGGTGTTCCCAACTAATTAGCTGCCATCCAGCCAACTGGGTAATGAACTACTTATAGGAGGATCTGGGTTGGCTCATTCTCCTTAGCAGAGCCTGTCACAGGTAGACTGTCCCAGACTCTTCTGAAAGGTCCAGCTCCTGTGACACACCACTTAAGAGAGGACAATCATCTGGTAAACTATGGTTTTGAAATTTATTTGTTAGGGAATAACATGTATATTGTGGTGGTTTCCATAAGCCAACCAGATTGAAGACCCATTGTGTTAGGTGCTATACCAACATATAATATGACACCTTGTCCCAGAGACCTTATGCTTTCCTCTTGGTTTTGTACGGTGCTGAACATACCAATAGCATTAAAATAATGAATAGAAATTTAATAAAATCAATATAGGACATAGCTAAGGCTCTTAAGAAGAAACAAATTACACACCAGAGGGCCATCTTGGCAAACAATACTTTGAAGGGCCTATCATTCTTTTATTAACCTCTGAAAAAGCCAGAGTTTAGTACAAACAAGGAGAGGTAGACAAATCCTGGATCCAGCCTTTGTTGGGCTCAAGATTATGAAAGATATTGCCAGCCAAAATCAAGCTGATTGATATGCTTAGTGGACTTATGGGGAAATCTCTCCCTAAGCAGCAAATCTCTCTGAACACAGACTCATCATTAGTCAAGCTTCAATAATATCTTTTGAATTGGTAATCTATTAACATAGGGAGCACACAGAGATTAGCCATTAGTGTCATTTATTGTGTGTTCTATTAGTATGCAGAGTGTGTCCACATGGACCGGAAAATACAGTCTCTGCCCTCAAGTTCTTATAATCTAATGACCTGATCGAGAGCCCATTGAAGTCAGTGGAAAGATTCCTGTTGACTTCAGTGGCTTTGGCTCAAGCTCTAAGAACATAAGCAATGTATGAATGGTAGGAAACTGGGATGCAATAAAAGATGTACAGTTTCCATATACATTAAAAAATTAATACCAACTATACCTGACTGTCCCTCAATCTACCCATTATTCCCTGGCCAATTTCCTTTAGGTGTCCTGGAAAAAACTGGATATTGAGAAAGGATTTAAGGGAGACAAATTTAGAGGCCTTAAGTTTCGAGGTAGGGAGGACCTTCTATGCATAAGTAAAAGCATGGAAAAAAACAGGGTGGCTAAACTCATGTTGTTTTAGCCATTGCTCTAGCATGACTTCAGTCATTAGCTTGGAAACATTTTGGCAGAAGTTTTAGGCAGGCCTCTTTGTGACATAAAATGGTACAAGCAGACCAATGAGTAGCTGTGGAACCCCTGCCCTTTAACAATGCCTTGCTGCTGTAGCCTCCAACCTGGACTGATCCAACAGCCTCAAGCATGTGAGTCACTCACAGCTACATCTGTGTGTGCTTCCGTCAGCCTTAAAGATTACCCTTGGGTGACCCCAACACACTTCCAGTCCCACATTTCTCCCAGGAAAGTTATGTCCTGTACTGCGCAGCCTGCTCCTGGACAGTACAAATATATTACGTCCATTATTCCTTTAAGGGAATAATATGCACACAACTTGTTACCCGAAATGGAGTTACCCGGACACTTCAACTTGAACACACTGCTTACTATTGGCTAACTTTACAAACTATATTAGATTCAAAGCAAAGTTTTCTCACCATATGCTTTCAGTCATCTTACTGACAAAGTCTTTAGGTCAGTACTCCTCCCCCAGAGTCCAATGGCTGCTTCCTTTGTCTTTTCAGGTGCAGACAATGCAATGGGCAGGGATAGAGAGAGGAATGTCTTGGGGTGTCTGTCCCTTCTTTTTATAGTCCTGTCCCCCTTTAAGCAGCATTTCCAGCTGGGAGCAAGGTGACAGGCAGTCTGTGTGGAAGGGAGCTCCATGCTGTTTCTTTGCAAAGATGTAGATTTTGTTTTGCCCTTTCCCCGTCACCTGCCAAAGAATGGCCACTTAGCAAGTAATGGTCCTTCAGCATTATTTATATCAGGCTGAGGCAACAACTTGCCCTTTGTCTCTGAGGAACTGGTTTGGCTACTGCTCACACTTCTCTGGAAAACATATTTTAGTCATGATTTCAGCTTATGTTTATATTTTCACATATAACCCTGCTACATGCATTTTGCCATGATATAATTGCTCAGCAAATTATGAGTTTTTAAATGATACCTCACTTGTGCAAACATTATTACAAAAGTGTGTACAGTGTGAACACAGAGGTATATTCTGTCACACTCTGATAGACAGCACTTTGTTCTCAATGTGAATTTCACATCAGTCTCTGAACATTTCTCAAACAATCCATGAAAATGGCCTTCTTTCAGAACAATCAAAGCAATACAGAAAACAAACAAAACTAACCCAGAAACTGTAGCTCATAGGCTAGAATCAGGAGACTTATATGATTTATTACAAATTTTATTTGATTTAAACATCACAATTACCAATAGGTGCAGTACTAAAGACTGTACTTAGTACTTATTTAAGAAAAGTTCCCAATGTCTTGAGGCAGAATTTTGCTTGGGTGGTGGATTAGCTGGAGAAAAGCCACGCATGAATCTGAAAATCTTGTGATATTACACCTGTGGAATGAGATTAATTTTTCTCTCAAATGGACAAGGGTCCACAAGGGGCAGAGTACACCACAAGATTTGGGTTGGGTCCCTACCTCTTTCTCAGGTATAAAAAGACCACATCCTGACTTTGTTTTAATTATAGGGGGACACTCATTGCAAAAGACCTCTAATCATTCTCATATCAGTGGACCTTGTAACCTGCTGAGATCAAAAGATCCACAGGACAATGCCATTGATTTTGGGGCATTCACCAAGGTGTGGGGGCAGGCACATAGGCTACAGAGAACTAGTGCCTCAACACTGCTTCTTCAAATCTCTCTCGTCCCCATGGCAATATGAGTTGAATAGCCACCACAACCTACTTACCAACAACTGACACCAAACAGAATGGGAACATTTTCTTCAAACCATGGAGCCCCAATTGAACAGAGATCCTGGACAGTAGCTTCTATGGAGTTGGATGATGAATTACAAGATGATGCCATTAATGCTCATTTTCCTGTCACCCCCATCTACATAAATCATCTGAAATAATATTGAACCATTTCTGAGAGTTTTCATCCCCCCAGGAGAAAATAATGAAGGAACTGATCTGATCCTTTGTCAGGAGTTCAGGATTAGCTATACTTAAGATTTTTGACAGCGCTGAACTTTTCTTGGGAAGTATTATTGACAAGTCCATATACTATACATCAGATGTCCATGACATTTCATTAGTTTCTATGATCATGGGCTGTAATGATGAAAAAGTTGGATATCAGAGTTCAATTCAGGTAATGTTAAGTTGTTGATGAAGAACAAAAAACACGTGCCATAATTTCTTAATGGAAATCTTGCCAGAATTCTTCACAATGTTCCTGTATCTACACAAATACATCACATTTCTTTGTACTAGGAACATCTACTCAAATTGAATTACTTTCATTGAATCATAGAAATATATGCCTGGAGAGGACCTTGAGAAGTCATCAAGGCCAGGTAACTGTGCTGAGTAACTAAGTGTTTATCCAACCTGTTCTTAAAAAACCCCAGTGATGGGGATTCCACAACTTCCTTTGCTAGGCTATTCCGGAGCTTAACTATACTTATAGTTAAAAAGTTTTTCCTAATATCTAACCTAAATCTTTCTTGCTGCAGATTAAGCCCATTACTTCTTGTCCAACCTTCACAGGACATTGTGAAAAATTGATTACAGTGCTTTTTATAACTGCCCTTAACATATTTGAAGATTCCCTCCATCCACAAGGCCAGTAAGACTGACAAAGATAACTTTTTACAATCCTGGTGATGTATCTGATAAATATATATCTCAACATTCAATTACACATATTTTTGACTGAGATAAAGGAGAGATTTTACTCTTGCTCTCTTTCTTGCTCTCTCTCTTCTTTTGTTTAGTTTTTTATTTTATATATATATATGTTTCATCTGTGTGAAGTTCACCACAATCAAAATACGTATGATGAAAATTCTTAGGCCAGTTATTCATTTAAAAACATATACAACAATGTTAGGGCATAACATCATACTTATAGTTTTCTTATTTTATCTGAATTAATGGGATTAAGGAAGGGGTTGGGTTTCTCATTGGGTTGCCAGGGAAGGTCATAGAAAAAATTTGCTTTATTTAAAAAGACTTAGAAGAGGGGAAAACCACTAAAAACCACTACCCAAGATGACATATCTTCATGTAGTATCAAAAGCACTCAGGAAAGCTGGGAGCCTAAAACTCACAAATGGGGCCAGGGCTTCTGACTACTGTCATGCTTTCCCCAACAGGGCCAGAGACCCACTGGACTGTCACATTCAGGCCTCTTGATGCATGAAATTCACCTCTATTGAGAAGGCTAGCACAAGCCACATGCACTATTAAAATCCTAGTTAAGTTTCAGAATAAGCATTACACGTGTCCTCTGCTGAGGTATGAAGTCTCTCCCCATCCCTCCACAGACAAATTTAAATATTACCAAAAAAAAAAATCTTAAACTCACACTCTGTAATGTACCCAGACACAAATAACAACACATGCACTTAAATGGCCATCTACGTAACGGTATTCTGGTTTCCCAGAACACCACAGGACATGGTTCAGGGTTCCCACCTCCTTCAGGTATAAAAAACCCACATCCTGGCTGTGCTTTAATCACAGATGCACACTATTGGTAAAAGACAGCCAATCATTCTCATATGTACTAGTGTTCCAGCTCCCCTGCTATTCCGGTGCATAAACAAATATATCGTAAACTAACAACAAAATTAGTTATCTTTTAACTATTGGTGAGTAGTACATTATTTTCTGGATTATGTGGTATGGATTTATAAATAACCTTTTCAGAGATATGATCAACTCTTTTCAAATTAAATACATTTGGCAAGATAAAAACTATGAATATTCAAAATACGTTTCATCATCATTAGGCTAGGCAAAACCCAAAACAACAGGAAAACAAAAATGAAAGAGTTCCATTTCATCCTTTAGAAGACACTCTTTTAACTAACTGCACCAGATAGGCCTGTTTACAAAATAAGCTCCAATTTCTACAAGGTTTAAGCAAACTAGTTAAACTTGTTTTGGAGAAGAAAATCAGGGTAGAGATAATCTTGGAGGAATGTGATGGAAATTATGTACATCTTTTTCGTTTCACACACAGTATCTAATAGTCTATTTAATCAAATCCTCCTTCAGTACTTATCAACCAGATTCATGTAAAATTATCAAATTGAAATACTTGCCTTGCGGCACACTTAATGGCAATGTGCATAGAGCCAGCACTTCTAGCTTGGGATACAGTCTAATCTCTCCCAAATATTTGAGCAGGACATTCTGTTAGATCTGACACACTATGACTACCTAGTGACTCAATCTTCAAAGGACAGAGGCATCAGCTTGTCTTCTGTATTTACTAATGCAGGCTCACAAATGTTTCCTGGTAGTTTGATAATGGAAGTAGTTGCTGAATAGACCACTTGGTTGAACTTGATTGGAGAATTTCTGTTCCTCTGACACAAATTGGATGAGATTCAGCCTAGGTGTAAAGCCATGTTTAGTCTCCATCTGAGACTAAGATGTTTCTTTCTAAATGGGACAATAATTTTGAATCATCTAGAACAGAATGGGAAGAAAATGTGACTAATTTGACAGAGGGTTTTTTAAAAAAGATAAATATAAAGCCTCTTAACTATAGTCTGAGGGTTTAAGTGGGTTTTATATGCTGCACAGACCTTTTGCAGGCCCTCTGCACATGGGTGAATTTCACCCACAATTGAGTTCTTTCCTTTTTATTTTGCCATTCAGTGATTAATTTCAATCTATCCTCCATGTAATGAAAGCTATTAGTCTGACCAGTTAAATAAAGAGTTTCAACAAATTTATTTCTGTATGTCACTACTCACTGTTACCAATTTTGTAGATTTGGGCATTGGAGCCCATGATTCAGGCCTTGATATAGAAAGGTACTTGAACACACGCCTAACTTCTAGTATGCAATTATTCCCAAAGACTTCAGTGGAACTACTGGTGTGCATGTGCTGAAGTAACTTTCTGAATCTGCTTCAGTAAACCTAGCATTACATGATGTGAACAGCAGCTGACCACAGCAAGAATCCTTCTGGGGGATATGGGGAATAGATCTGCCACAGCAAACCAATCACACATGTCATCTACACTGATGTCATGCCTCAAAGGTTAGCATTGGAGCAATGCTGCAATCGCAATGAAAGGCAGCACATAGGCAGGCCTGCTACTCCCAGTATCTGCTGAGCAACAGCTTTATAACAGAACAGCGGTATACTGGAACTCTTCTGAATGCTGAAAGTACGGAACATGGCCACACCTACAGTAGAGCAGACAATTAATATTCCATGCTGAGAAAAGTTCTCTCTCTTTGTTGGCAGCGAGGAGGACCATGGCCCTCAGAATGCTCTACAGCTGTGTTTTATGCCATATAATCCCATTAGCAGGGGCACCAGTTTGTGCAGGCATAGCTTGGCTTGCTACCAGCATCATTCATTATTTTGGGCATTTGTTGCCACTTGCCAGCAGTTGTGTGGCTTAGCTGAAATAAGTTAGCCATCTTCATTTCCTAATAGACAGGTGTCATACAACACTCTTCACAGTCACCATCAGCACCAATTAGTACACTTTTTAGCATGCTCAGCCACAAGGTCAATGTCCGAAGGAGCATGGAGATCTTCTCAACTCTAGTCAAGTCCCCTACACAACAAAGGTTGAAGCAAGTTGACCGAGGAGGGTGGGAAACTTGCAGGGTCCTCATTAAACTTGTTTTTGTGGAGCAATAGGGAGCAAAATGTAACTCATATTAAAGTAAAAGTGGAATTAGTACTCTGACAAATCCACAAAATCTGTCAAAGAAAGTTCATTTTTAATTTTACTGTTTTATTTATGCAGTCAATACAGATTCATAAATTTTCCTTGCGGTATTAGGATCTGATACAGATGGGAGGTAAATGCAAATAGCATGAAAACAATGTTTTCTAGGATTTGTTTTTCATTTAACTTGAAGCTAGGAAAAGATTGAATTCAGGCCCATGGGGCTTCCACAGGTGCATTTCATTTTGGCATTTTGCTAAAAGATGTTTAAACTACAATGTTCATAAAAAAGGGGTAATTTATTAGCATAGTTACATAAAGCTGCAATACCCAAGAGCGCTAGCAGATTTATTATGAAGTCATCCTCTCAGTCTGTGCTTTTATAACTTAAACAAATGACAGGGAAACATAATATTTGTATATCATTTACAAAAAAATCTTTCAGAAATTATTAATAATTTTTTATGTGCACTGTAACTGTGCGAGTGATCCATCCTGCAGTTGTTAGACAGAATGAGAAAAAGAGAAAGACCTTGTGTGATCCAAGCAGAAGGCAGTAAATCACAAGATCCTGAAGTTACAAAAGCAAAGACATGCAGAGTCCATTTATTACAACCCATTGTGGGTTTGTTTTAGTATGTAGCCATATTCTGGCTTTAGTCATTCTGGTTACAGAGCTATGCACACATATGGTCCTCATTTTCTGCTTAGAGTAACCTAAAATATCAATGCACAGCAGGGAAGGCAAAGGAATGTGTTCGGCTTCAGCTGTACATTTTCTTGATTTTGTCAGATGGTTAATGTAATGTGTATGCATCTTTGTGGTTTAATTCCAACATGTGTCATCGATATGGTATTGTGTCTGCAGCTGGGCCAGACTCACTAATATGTCCATGAACCCACTGTGATTTTAATGAATCATGTAAACTCACTGCATACACAATAGTTGCCATTGTGGTGATATTGTGAAGGGAAGTGCACATTTTCTAACATGAAATTTAAAATGTTTCTCATAGGAGAGGAACAAATGTAATCAATATTGTAAAAGAGGGAAGACTGACACTTGTAGGTAAAGCTTTAATTGTGTATGTGTACATTTGTTTGATGTCGGGTCAGTTCATTTTTTAAAACGTTTATATTTATTAGGAAATAGGTAAGTGTTTAAATCAGTGAATATGTATGAAATATTCTACATTCTAATCAAACACATCATAATTAATTAATTCTATTAAATAGTATTTCAATCATGCAAGGCAATATGTTGTTGCCATTTGCTGCCTAGAAATCATCTGATCAGCACCCTGGACAGAAACTCAGGTTCACATTGGGTATTTTTAAAAATTTTGTAGCATTTAATTTAAATCTGTGAAGTCTAAATGTGCAAGAGTTAAAAGTCCCCAAAGGGACAGATTACAAAGCCAAGTCTTCCCTAACAACAGGGCAGAATACCAGGCTTTTATGTCAGTATCACTAACATAAAATGAACCAACTGATGAGAGCAGGAGGGGGAGGTTTGTTTGCTGGGCCTGAAGGTCTCTCAAATTCTAAGATGTAGGAATAGACACTGAATTAGTTGCATTTTTCTGAATAAAAATATTATTGTGACCTCTCTGCGGTAGGGACTGTATCTTTCTGTGTGTTAGACAGTGCCTAGCCCATTGCAAGCACTACTGGAATATAATACAGGAGAGATTTTCAAAAGGCACAAATGGCTGGGAGGTAGTTAGGTACCTAAGTCTTGAGTTTAAATGCCCAAGTACCAGTTTTGGGTCTGCTGGGATCCACAAAACTTTCACCAAGCTGTGTAGGCACCTAAACTCATTTGGCAGCCAAGTTTTCAAAGTAAAAGTTCCCTAGGCACCTATGTTCCTGCCTCTTGGCATGTGTACTGTTGCCTCCCTCTAGCTGACCAGACATGTATCTCCTGCCTAAGCCCCTGAGTAATTCACAAACCAGGGAAGACAGGCATTCGGCTGCCTAAGTCACGTGTGGGGCCTGCACTAATGGGCATGCTCAGAAGCTGCTTACCAGCTTGGGTGCCATTCAAATATGACCGAGGAGAAGGAGCTTCCACCCACCTTATCAGGTTCAGCTCACTGGATAGAGTACTTGGCTAGGATGTAGGAGACCCAGGTTCAATTTCCCCCTCTCTATCAGAAAAGGAGAAGGGAGGCCCTGTTCAAATCCCACCTCTCAGAAGAGTGCTCTAACTCCTGGTCTATGGGATACATTGGTGTGGGGGTCCTACAATGTCCCTGTTGAAGCTGTTCCACTGTGGGTAACTAATGAAAAGTGGTTGGAGCAGCTTTCTAGGTAGGTGCCCTCAACACTGGGCTACAGAGTCATTACTATTTTCTGTGGCCCAATGACTATTTAATTATTTATCCACCGTGGAACAATCATTGGGATACAGAGAGCATGACTCTGTAGTCTGGTGATTGAGGCACCCATCTAGGAGGCAGGAGACCCCAGGGTCTAGCCTCTCTGCTCCCATCACTCTTTCATTAGTTATCCAATGCAGAACTGGGTCTTTCACTTCCCAGGCAAGTGTTCTAATTACTGAACTAATAGTTCTTAGAAGGCACCACTGCCTTCTCCTCCAGAACTAATAAATATGGTCAGAGTTATGGGTAGCCATTTGTTGTTTAGGATTAAATGTGGAGCTATGTGGGCTATTCGAGAAGCAGAAGAGGAATTAATGAGTAGCTTATAGATTGCGTGTTAAATGACATAACCCCATAAAAAAGAGGAAATATGTTTTGCATTGATGGGCTATGTAGTCTAGTCACTTAATGTAAGGTTAATGGGTTTTATTTTTGTGGGAACAGAAATATAATCTGAACATTTCCATATTTAATTATAGCTCAGTTTCAATCACGAATGACTGAATCAGATTTTATTGTGAAAATTAAATACATTTAGCCATGATCACAAAAAGTCTCCAGGAAGGTTGAGCAAAATCAGTTTTTGTTCCAAAGAGAATTTACAGTAATGTGGCATTGACTTTTCTGTTTTCTGTCTCCCTCCCTTTCAAACTTCATAGATAGGAATACATGGAAAATGTAGTTCAGTGTTAAATGACCTGAGAAAACAGGGACATAAGAGGAAAGGACAAGATGAGCAGACAGAAAAACCAATAACCTAGAGATCAATTGAGCAAACAGAGACAGGAACAAAACAAAAATGAACCAGGGTAGAGAACTCTGCCCCAAAATCAGGGGGGCCAGTTTGAAATATTTGTATCGAAGATATTCCTCAAGATAATTATTTTTTCAAACATTTACTTAAGGTGTGAAATTTTTATCCACGCCCGTAAATCACTGAAATACTAACCAATAAAAAAATTGTTTCTTTATCCTTGAAAGGAAGTTTATCCTTTGATATAAATTTTGATCAAATCCAAATCTCTCTTTCTTGCCATCCCACACTCTTTTAAATACATTTTTAGGCCTGATTTTCCCTGGGTGTAAGTCAGTATAGATCCATGACTTCAATGGTTTATACTAACTGAAGATCTGGCCTTCTGTACGTATTTAGTCATGGTGAAAGGTGTTATATTGAAAACCCTCGAGGCTAAAGTTCTCTATTTACCCACAGAACAGGTATACAGCATGGGCAGTTCAGACTTTCCCAAAATGCACCCCCTCAGAATCAAAAGCAAACAGTGAGCAGAAAAAGTAGATACCCAGAGATACAGAGGATCATCCTTTTTGATTTATAAAACACAACTATATTTCTTCATTTCCGTTCAGGTTTTGACTTCTTCTGAGTTTGCCAAATACTGTCAGTTATTGTGGCTTTTAAGATGTTCACTCTTGTGCTTTGGGAATTGATCTGAGACACAACTACAAATGAACTTCTGTTTAATATCAGTTGTGCAAATGGGTTATGATGCAGTCTTTCATTTTAATTTTGGAAATAAGGTGCAATTTTCTTTTAACAGGGAGGGTAATTAACCATTGGAACAAGCTACTTAGTGATTTGATGGATTCTATATTACTTTACATTGCTACATCAAGACTGGATGCTTTTTTAAAAGATCTAGTTGAGCTCAAACAGAAGTTATGGGCTTGATGCAGGAATGGCTTGGTGAAATGTTATGCCCAGAGTTATGGAGGAGGTCAGACTAGATAAACATTAATGGTCCCATCTGGCCTTAAAAATCTATTGATCTTGTGCTGTAGTTAGTTTATAGTTCGAGAAATCAAATAGATATCTCATACATATTTTTTCTATAGTCTGATGAGCACATTAATAGCAATAGTATTTCCTCCCACCCCTTTGTTTTATATTGAATCTGTAGTGGCTCAGTGGAGGGGCCCTCCCACTCTGGGTCCTTGGGAGGCCACTCTGCCTCACTACATCACTGATATGTCGGCCGCTGTGGGGAACGAAGCAGTCTCTGCTTGCAGCTGAAGCCCAGGCCTGTGCTCAGGCTGGGTGGGAAACAAAAAATCAGTTGGCCCCAGTCCTGGATCAAGCCAGGGCAACAAAGAGTCTGAGGCTCAGGTGTCTGGCCTGAGGAAGGGGAGACTGCCATACCCGGCTTGGGGTGGTGGGGTGGGAGGGGGTGCAGGCCCACCTGCTCCACTGTGTCTCGGCCCAGGGCCCTGACAGTGACAAAGCGCTTTGTCACTGGGTCAGTGGGAATCCACACCACGTGTTACAACCAGACAGGGGTCTGCTACCTTGGCCACTTCCACACTCCCCTTCTTGGTGTACCTGTTGCCATGAGGAGGGGTGGAAGTTGACGGCAACTCCCGGGACCACAAGCAAATCTTTGGGGGTCTGGTCCAGCAGTGGTCTGGGCCAGTCGTCTTCTCCCTCTGGGGTCAGGTCTGACAGCGGTTTGGGTGGTCCGGGCCAGTTGTCTGCTTCCTCCAGATCTGAATCAGCTAGTGGCCCCGGTGGCCCAGGCCAGTCCTCTGCTCCCTCGGCGCCCTCTGCCGCTTCCCAGCTCAGAAGGCCACAGGAGGTGTCTGGTGTCTCTGGTGGTTGCCTCCCTACTGAGCTTTCTGGGTCAGCTTTTATACTTCCTGCCCCTCCAACCCACCTCCTGGGGGAGGGGCAAGTAGGCCCTGGTTCTGCACACCAGGGCTCAGTGTGGGGGCCCTCCCACTCCGGGTCCCTGGGAGGTCACCCCGCCTCACTACAGAATCACTGAAATTCAGTGTGTGCTGGACATTTAATTCTGTTAGAAAATCCCATTTATTTAGGCCAATGTTTTCCAAAGTGGCCTTTGATTTTGAGTGCCTTACTTTTTTTGGATGCCCAGGTTCATACATCCTTCTATGGCACACTCCAGGAAAGCATCCCTTTTGAGGAAAGCATTTAAGCAAATGCTTAAAACTCACTGAAGCCAATGGGACTTAAGTACTTGCTTACAGTTTAGAAAATTCTTAAGTGCTGGGATTTGGATCAAAATTTGAATCTGTTTCCCCTGCCCTCCCCGCCTCCTCCTCCCCTAATTTGCATTTTGTATGCCCAAATTGGAAAGCAACAAGTAAAGGGGTGAAATTCTGGCCCCATTCAATGGGAGTTTGGCCATTAACTTTGATGGGGCCAGGCAGGGCCAGATTAACACGGGGGCTTTAGGGTTAAGGTGGGCCCTGCAGGCCGGAAGTGGCCTGCTGCTTCTTTTCATCCGGCCCATGGCAAGTCTCCACGCCACAGGCCAGATACCGGTTTCCAAGCCTTGGCGCCCCACCATGGGGTTGGAGCCTCAAGCGCCAGCTCGCCAGCATGCCCCTGCAGCCCTGAGGCGAGGGGGGGCGGTCAGGGAATCTCTGCCCCTGCCCCCAGTACCAGCTCCACAGGCCAACGGGAGCTGCAGGGGCATGGGCAGCATGTCTGTGCAGAGAGGCCTGGCCCCTCTGCATAGGGGGCTGGAAATGCCTTAGCCTTGCTGCGCTGCCAACTAGGAGCTGCCCGAGGTAAGTGCCTCCCAGCTGGAGCCTGCACCCTGCACTCCAACCCCCTACCTGAGCCCGGAGCCCCCTCCTACACCCAAACTCCCTCCTAGACCCCACCCCACCATCTGCATGCCAACACCCTGTCCCAGCCCTGAGCCCCCTCCCACACCCAAACTCTGACCCAGAGCCCACACCCAAACCTCCTGCCACACCCCAACCCCCTGTCCCATCCCTGCCCCCCTCCCCAGCTGGAGCTGCACCCGCTCCCACACCCCAATCTTCTGCCCCTGCCCTGACCCCACTCCCACACTCCAAACCCCCAGGGGCCCCACAAAATCTAATAGCCCCGGGCCCACAGGAGAGTTAATCTGGCCCTGGGGCCAAGATTTCACCCAAGATCCCCCAAACCAGAAGCAAGTATTGAAAATGTTTGCATTAGACACTATAGATGACAAGGTTTCTTTTCTCCAAGATATGTATTTTAATAATTTTGTTAGCAACCATGAAAAATACATTCTTTTGAACCAGAAGCAACACAGCCTTATATGCAATTCTGAGAAAAACAACAAATAATAATTTCATTTATGAAGCACCCCCATGCCACAAAAGTTCCTGGGGTGCTGAAGAATCGTACAAAAAATTCTCATTCGTTAATAAAAGAACACCCTGACCTCAACGACACTGCAGACAAGGTGGGTAAACAAACAAAATAGCAGTGGTAGAATGAGGCTGTTAATGGGCCACATATGTCTTTGAAAGGAGAGTTACCCTTCTGTATCATCTTGTACTTTCAATGCACTGGTTTATATGTAGTTCTCAAAATGCTATATATCTCAAAGATGGGTAAGTACAAGTGCTTACTGATCAGTCGCCTATTTCCCTAAAGGGGAATGTTGGTTGGATGAAAGCAGGAGTATGGCTTTTTCTAGATTCCATATAGAATATCAGAGTTGGAAGGGACCTCAGGAGGTCATCTAGTCCAACCCCCTGCTCAAAGCAGGACCAATCCCCAGACAAATGTTTGCCCCAAATGGCCCTCTCAAGGATTAAACTCACAAGTCTGGGTTGAGCAGGCCCATGCTTAAACCACTGAGCTATCCCTCCCCCCAAAGATGTAGCTGAGGGACATGTAGAATTGGGTCAGTTTTGGGGGGAATTGAGGTGGCCCAGGAGAAGCACTCTAGGTGATCACAACAGACGTGATGGAACATGAAGAAGTTATCATTCTAAGCTGTCAGTTAAGATGTACAAATGGTATGTAATAGCCTAATATTGTAAACAGTGTGGTACCTGTCCCTTCAACACTTCTTCCTATGAATATACCTCACTCGTGCAATTAGTCCTGCAGATTACAGTGGGAATCTGCAAATAAATAAGGATTGTGGGTTCAGATTCATTTTTTTCTCTTTTAACAAAAAATTAACAAATAATTGCTCAATCACACGGAAGCAGGCAATTATAACTATGAAGGTGGTGCACCCTTTAAAAATAATGTATTTTGCTGTAAACCAGTTAAGATGCACTTAATGAATCCCCAAGTCTTTGGGATCCCTCTGCTCTTATTTGTTTCAATTAGTTGCATTGAGAATCAATAGGAACATATATCATGTTATGCACCCAATAATTGATTGTAGTGGTCTGTTTTATTCCAGATGAAGGGAGATGCATTTTACGATAAGTGGTTCTGACTTCCAGGCAGCTGCTGCTAATGCCTCTCAGTGAGTAATGCTATATAAATGGAAATGGCCTTCTTTCATACAATTAAAGAAGGTGCTTATATAAACTTTACTGAAAGTAAAATACAGTGAAACTTTCTTATAATGCTTCTGAATTATAACATCAAAACATCAGACAACTTTAGACTTGATTTAGAATGGAGTTTGTATTCACGCATTAGAGTTTAACACTCATATGCATAAGGTCACTGTTTGTCTTTCTCCGACTGCTCTGCAAGTGTCCAAACTAATGTGGCATGTGTAATATTCAGCACTGAATATGAAGGAGGTAATGAGCAACATTCTAATGCAGATATTAGAGCAGATGCCAGTAGGAAGCACTACAGCAATGGTTGCAAAACTGCTGCCATTCAAGCTTTCAAAATATTTACCTTTAGTTCTGAATTTTGCCATGTCTGGCTTCTTGTCTGAAGGAAATTTTTCCTGGAAAGCTGAGCACATTCCCTCCAGATTTTTTTAATTAGGAGAGTCAGGACAATATATTTTTCACATTTAAAATCCCCCCCCCTATTTGCTTTGTGATGGGATAACACAGAGCAGCTAAATTGTAAAACCTTATGTTTTGCAGGGCATAGTCCCTCAGGAATAGCATGCATTTTGGATAGTTTGAAAATATTTGACTGTAAATCCCCAGGAGATAATTGGAATTGTCTGGGCAAGCTCAACTCTGCAGCAGGAGGTTGGAGGAACAGAAGAGAGCTCAGTGGGAGGGCTGGCTTCACTGCTTGACTGTTATCCTGGACTGTGCTCCTAGGATCTTCATTCCTTGTGTACCCTTTCCCTGCTGTGCCTGCCAAGAGAAGCTTCCTGCCCCACCCCCTGCAGAGATTCTTCTGCCAGCCAACACAGCTCGTCCTCTACCTGCCCAGCACAGGGCTATGTCCCTGTCACTACAGCTCCCCTAGGTCTCTAACTACAATTCCCCCAAGCAGAGCTTTCTTTGTCTCATCATCTTTTTGGGGATGGTAGTGCTTTTGCCTTGACTAGAGGTGAGGCGCTTCTCCACCCAAACTGTATCTTTACTATGGTATTGAATCAGCCAAAGTCTTTGTTTACAGGCAACTGGTGCTGGTATTAACTTGGCCCTTTGCTGCTGATGAAGGGACAAATTCTGCAACCTTTCCTCATGTTGGAAAGAACTCTCCCTGGACATCTAGTGATGTACTGGGGGAGAAGACATCAGGAACAGACTGTATTTGTATAGACGCACCCACTCTGCCTAGGTGTGCAGTGTGATGGAGCCCCTTGATGGAGCCAGCATGATGGAGCCCAAATGATCACTTTTTGGCAGGTGTTGGATTGCAGATCACTTTGTTATTGGGTGGAGGGGTGATAAAGGGTTTTTTATCCTTGCTGTGTGAATCAAGGGCAGCAGAACTGTGCTTGGCATGCCCTGATTGAAGGGGTCACCCTCAGCTGAACTGAGCTCGCTAAGCATGGGGTAGAAATGCCAAAGCCCAATGGAGAGGAGAGATGTGGATGGGAGGCCAAGGGAAGGGGCGGGACGGGACGGGACCAGACCAGAGAGGAGAGAAAAGGAGAGGAGTTTGTAGTTGGTGGTGTGGCATCTGACTAAGGGTCCAGACAGCATTTAACCTGTTTAATTACAGATCTGATTAAGACTCAATTGAGAGGCTTTTCTTGTGGATCACTAGAGTTGACATCATTGCTAGCCAGATCTAAGCATTAGAACTGCTATGGGGCAGGGTCTCTGGTGAAAAAGTTTACCCAGCCTGTATTACAGTGAGGCTCCATCACTCAGTGCTGAAATCACTGAGAGCTGTGTTAAGTGGTGGGGCTTCAAGACATTTCAGCGGTTGCAATAGAGAAGACAGTGGTGGAGTAAGCGATGGTGGAGCAGCTGACGTGCCTTTCTCCCATCCACCTGGGATGGGATATGAACTCGTGTGAATGTACCTGTGAACTCTGGGGCTATGTCTATGTCCCCCCACCGATTGATGCACCGGGGGTTGATTTAGCGGGTCTAGTGAAGACCCGCTAAATTGATGGTAGAGTGCTCTCCAGTCAACCCTGGTACTCCACCGGGAATGAGAGGAATAAGGGTGTCCCATTGACCCAGCATGGTGTAGACACTGCAGTGTGTTGTCCTAAGCTATGTCGACTCCAGCTACATTATTCACATAGCTGGAGTTGTGTAACTTAGGTCGACTTATTGTGGTATTCTTAGTCTTTGCTGACCAAGAACAACAACTGTGAGTGGCATGCGGTGGAGGGAGAGGGGAACGGCATGTTAATGGGACATTCATTTGTTGGACTTTCACACTGCAAGATGAAAGGCTGTGGAAAAAGGACACCACCCTGTGTGCTCTGGGGTGGGTGTTTTGCTTATGGTCAGATGTTTTCAAATCATGCTTGTGGTGTTTTCCCAAATGTATGCTGGGTTCCTTTCCCCTTTTATTAAAAGTTTTCTTTTCCATACACAGACTCGGTGTTTGCGAGAGGGGAAATACTGCCTCTTAAAGGCACCCAGAGGTGATGTGTAATTGTCCCAAGTTACTGGGTGGGGGCTGGAGACGGTTCTGTGTTATATTGTCCGAAGGAACCATTAGACATTGAACCTGGCCCTTGCTGCTGCTGGCTTCACCTGGCAGAAGGGTTACACTCAGGTTGATGAGTAGTACACTAAGGCAAGTAGTCCCTTCAAAGTCAATGGGACTGCCTGCACAAGTACTATTCAGTGTGAGTAAGGGCTGCAGAGCCAGCTCCTAGCAGCAGGAAAGAGGAAGGGTCAGGGGCCCCAAAACAGGCTGAACTGATATGGAACACTTTCAAGGTACAGTAAGGTTGGCCTATTATTTTCTATGCCTCATCCTAAGCCAAAATATCATTTCAGATGCTCTTTAAGCAGGCAGTTCATTTCTTGGGTATTAGCTAACACTTTCGCCATGGTTATTATAATACAATGTTAAAATGGATTTACTGTAACCATCTGAAAAACAAAATATTTTTCCTGAAATGCCTGGACCAAATGCTCCTGTAACATTTCTGCATTAGTGTTGTGACTGGAGAAATAGGATGTTACTGACCCCCAGTCAGAAAGTTCCATTCATGATCATGGATATAATCTTCATTGCTACTGCACCTGAAACACACATTCATTTCAGTGCAGGGGTGTTTAAGGTATGAGGTGGCTGCAGAACTGGGACCCAGAATTATAAAGTTATTTCATAATTGAGGTGCAGACATGGCAGTGGTAACAAAACAAAAATGTGCAGATTTGCATAGTGAATGAGGTAAGATTGCATATCTGCTTTATGTTAATGGAGATGTGTAGCTGTTAAGAACATTGTGATTAGGCTGACAGCAATGCAAATGCAGATGCTCTCCTAAACTTAGTAGGAATAATTCAATTATGTAGCCCATTTGAGCCTGTCTTCTGTCATAATATCTAGTGAGTTACATTTCTCAGTATCCAACTGGTGTATCTGCTTTATTTTGGCTAAGGGCTGGTCTACATTGGGGAGGGGGGATGGAATCGATCTAAGATACACAACTTCAGCTATGCTATTTGCGTAGCCAAAGTCAAAGTATCTTAGTTCGACTTACCTGGCCATCCTCATGGTGGCAAGTCAACTGCTGCAGCTCTCCCGTTGACTCCACTTACTCCTCCTGCCGAGGTGGATACAGGCGTCGATTCAGGGATCGATTTATTGCGTCTAGATGAGACATGATAAATCGATCCCCGATAGATTGATTACTACCCGCCGATCCGGCAGGTAGTGTAGACCTGGCCTAAGAGAAGCATACCTATTTTAGAATCTGCTTTCTCTTCGCAGTTATAAAACATCTTGGTCATTCAGTGGCATTTCACCTTGCAAAACGTTCCAGCGATGATGCTTCTTACATAGATCAAATTCTGAACAAATGCCTGATTATCCAGTCTACCTTTTTTTCTCTTCCCAACAGAGAACTCATACTTTTTTTTCTCCCAAGTAGAGTATTATGGTCTGCTCCAACATATAATCTTGGTGTTAGATGTTATTAGAACTCAGTCCCTTGCAGTAAAGTACTTGTCCTTTGATATCTGCTTTGATGTGCTGGACCCTGCAATTTTTTTAAGGGTGTAAATACCAAGGAGAGAAAGTATAGAGGTTTTAGCTAGGAGGAATGGGATTAAATTTAAAGAAGGGAAATTTTAAAATAAATATTAGAACAAACTTCCTGACAACATGATGAATTAGACTGTTGGATAATCAAAAGACATGCAGGGAGAAGTGGTGAATCTGTGAATGCCAGACAAAGACCAAGAAAGATGCTTACACACCAGGGCTAAGATTTTCAAAAATGGGCACCTAAAGTTAAGCTTCCCAATCCATATTTGGGCACCTATATAAGAATCCTGATTTTCAAAGGTGCCGAGCAGGCAAGAGAGCTGCTGGGAAGTGCTAGGTGCTCAGGATTTTGAAAAAAATGAGGCTTCTTATTGAGGTGCATAAAAATGGATCTACGAGCTTAGCTTTTGGCACCAGAACAGCTCCTGTTGTCTTCAGTGGGTTTGGGATCAGGTCTTGAATGAGGTAAGCAGTGAGAACCATAAAGAATCTGTGGACACTTAACAAGGTTGTAGAAAAAGTTGTATGTTAATACAGATGAAAGACTAGGGGGGAAATTTTCAAAAGCACAAAGGGCAGTTGAGTACCCAACTGCCATTCTAAATTAATGAGAGGTGATGGCCTAACCTCCACAAAATTTCCCCCTAAATCAAAAACATACACACAAGGGGGAATAGAGCTACTGTGCATAACCTTAACTCTGGCATTTCTTGGCTTTTGTGCAAGAAATCTGCCGTCATAATGCTCCCACACTAGCATCAACTTCCTGAACACCGCAATCAGCTTCAACTATGGAACCCTGCAGATAGCAATATACAAGAAACCCACGGATCCCCACACTTACTTTCACATATCCAGTAACCACCTCAAACACACCAAGACATCTGCTATCTACAGCCAGGCCTTCATATACCACAGGATATGCTCTGAGGAGAAAATCTGGGATATATATCTTAAACTCAAAACCGCCTTCAAACAAGGATACTCCATAGAGAAGTAGATTGTGTCATGGAATGGGCCATCCAAATACCCCGAGAGAACCTGCTTCAATACAGGAAAAAAAAACCAAAAACCAAACACCCCCACAAAACCTCGCTACCCTCTAACTGCACACCTGGTTGTTACCTGCCACCTCAAACTGCATAGGCGCCGGCTTCCTCCGGGCCCCAGAGGTGCTCAACCCCCTGCTCTGCCCCAGACCCCACACCACCCTGCCTCTTCCCACCCAATTCCACCCCTCCCCCGAGCTCGCACCAGACTCCTCCCCATCCCCCCAAGTGCCTCCTGCATGCTGCACAACAACTAATGGTGGGTGGGAGGCACTGGATGGGAGGGGAAGGAGTTACGCGGTGGAGCTGCCAGCAGATAGGAGGCCATGGGGGCGGGGAGGGGAGAGCTGGCTGCCAGTGGGTGCTAAGCAGCCACTAATTTTTTCCATGGGTGCTCCAGCCCTAGGACTCGGCACCTATGCCACACTAGAACCCCTACAAGGTCTCATTAAACAATTACAACCCATACTTGATAAATGCCAATAAATCTTTCCTAACCTCCTCTTCTGGCCTTCAGACACCTCCCTAACCTTTCCAAGCTCATAATTAGAAGCAAGCTTTCCTGAGAACAGGGCCCACCAACTAAAAGCAGCACCAGACCCTGCCAGAATAGATGGAAAATGTACTGACATAAATCCACTGCTATGATGATCAAACACCCCCCACAAAAGCCATGGGTCCTCCACGTGCCTATCACAACATAATGTGTACCACAAGAACAATTATGTGGGTGAAACCAGACAATCACTGTGCTTTTGAATGAACTCACACAGAAAACGATAAAAGACAAAAATACCATGTCACCCTTGGATGAACACTTTTCACAACGTGATCATTCTATACCTGATATATCCGTCCTCATCCTCAAAGAAAGCCTGCATGAGATCTTCAAAAGATGAGCCTGGGAGCTTAAATTCATAACTTTGCTAGACACTAAAAATCATGGGCTTAATAAAGACACTGGATTTATGGCTTATTACAACAATCTGTAACCCACTACTAACACCATTTTTTTTGTCTGATGACTGCAGGGATGTTAACGGGCCACTTCATTTTGAATGGTCCCTTAGAATATATGTAAACTACTTATGCTAAACAATCTGTTCCCCTTTGTATTTAGCTGTGACACTCTGAGCATGTTTCCCAGAACTGTATAGTTTGAAAGCTTGTCCCTTTCACCAAACTCTGAAAGAAAAGAATTTGGTCCAATACAAAGATATTACCTCACCCACCTTGTCTCACCAAAGCCAATACTTCATTGGATCAGATCCTGCTTTCTTTTATCCTGGTGTAAATCTGGAGAGCCACCACTAACTTCAGTGGACTCACTCACTATGCAAGCAGCATAAATAAGAGCAGACTTTAATCCACTGTGCTTAATTTATATCCTACCCATCTGCTAAGTTATGAGTTCTTAAAATGACCTGGTTCTCCAGTAGACATAAGCAAAAAACAAACACACCAAGCTACAGGTTTGTCAAGAGGGCTGAATGGCTCATTAGATTTATGAAATTTCAGAAATACGTTTTGTTAGCTTAGAGCAAGTGTGACACTTGAGAAAATTGTCTGTCACTTTATAAAAGGTCTACATAGCTGAAAAGCTGGGTTTATATATAGTGGGAACAGTGATGAAAATAAGGGAACCCACACTAATACTGCTTATCCCAAAGGTAAAAATTGACATTCTTATTTTCCTTTATTTTATAGGATAAAATGAAAGTGAGTGGTAGGAAAAGTAGCAGCAGGATGCCCTCTGCTGGACAAACTGAGCCAGCTGCTTTTGAACAAGTGACAACTGAAGGTGTATAGTATCAGAGGGGTAGCCGTGTTAGTCTGAATCTGTAAAAGCAGCAAAGAATCCTGTGGCACCTTATAGACTAACAGACGTTTTGCAGCATGAGCTTTCGAGGGTGAATACCCACTTCGTCGGATGCATCCGAAGAAGTGGGTATTCACCCACGAAAGCTCATGCTGCAAAACGTCTGTTAGTCTATAAGGTGCCACAGGATTCTTTGAAGGTGTATAGGTGTGTGTCAGAAAGCAAAATCCCAACATCCATCTTCTCAATATCCACCCAATAGTGGTTGTTGCATGTTACTAAAAGGGTTTTGGAGGATTTTTTTAAATTCACTTTTGTAATTATTTTTCCTTATACTATTTGTAAGCCAATGCTGTAGGTTTCCATATTTGATAACAAGTTCTGAACCTACAACCACTCAGCTCAGATTATCTACTTCTAGGAACCACAATATTCTTTCTACTCTACACCTGGTTACTCTAGTAAGTAATATAGCCTTGTGGAGGATTCCTTCTTATCCCCTGTGTTAATGGTGCTGAGAATTGCATTAGGCAATTGAGCAACAGGTATTCTTCATTCTGAGCCAGAATTGATACAATGCCCCAGCATGATGTTAGGGTACACCGCAGTAGGTATTGTGATTATTCAGATGAGAGAAAATAGGGCAATACCATTTGTGGTCCTTAAAACTTGGAACACAGAGAAGAAGTTCTTCTTCTCTATAGTTTTCCTACTACCCCCACTGTCGAGCTGAAGAAGAGCTCTGTGTAAGCTCAAAAGCTCTCTCGCCAACAGAAGTTGGCCCAATACAAGATATTACCTCACCACCTTGTCTTTCTGGTAACAACAGTTCAAAATAAGATCACAGTAATACCACCTGATGAGCATCATGTACTGTGACATGACAAGTTCCTTCTGCTGTATGACCTGTGAACACAGTAGAACCTCAAAGTTATGAACACCTTGGCAATGGAGGTTGGTCATAACCCTGAAATGTTCGTAACTCTGAACAAAATGTTATGGTCCTTTCAAAAGTTTACAACTGAACATTGACTTAATACAGCTTTGAAACTTTGCTATGTGGAAGAAAAATGCTGCTTTCCCTTTATTTTTTTAGTAGTTTACGTTTAGCACAGTACTGTACTGTATTTGCTTTTTTTGGGGTCTCTTTTGCCGCCTGATTGTGTACGTCCAGTTCCAAACGAGGTGTGTGGTTAACAAGTCAGTTTGTAACTCTGGTATTTGTAACTCTGAGGTTCTACTGTAGTATTTTGATAAAATGCAGTCAAGATATTCAGTATCAACCTGTAGAGCTTGTGGGTGGTTGCAAATACAGTTTGTAAACAGTGTGTGGTTTGTGGTGCAATTGATTTGAAGCACCACTTGTCCTTAAACTGGCCAGCTAGCATCTTTTCAAAAAAATACCCTATTTACCCAGAAATTGATTTTTAAAAGACTCCTTAAGTCTATACACTTTAATGGATTCTACCCACAGCATAACCAGGGTGTAGAAATAGTGTTAGTCTTCCCTCACTGCCCTCTTTGGACCCACATTGTGACCTAGTGCAGGTCAGACATTAGGAAATAGGAGGCATTTGCTTCCAGAGCTAGTTAAGTTCTCTCTATTGATTTCAGGTTTACTGTACCCTGAAGTATGTAGCGGTAGAAGTGAATATAGACCTTCTCAATGGAGATTGATTGTATTGCTGAGCAAATGGGCACAACCACCAGGAGGAAGGATTTAGCTCTCACTCATGCTCATTAAAGCAAACAAGTTGTAAGCCACTAGGTAAGAAGTAGAGATGGACCCACATGGTAATACCAGATCTGAGCCTCTCTGGATTTTGGAGAATTTCAGTGATGAATATGTATTTTCATATTCTAGTGAGAATCTTCATTAAATACCTGGACACAAATTCTGCCTTCAGATTTGGGCATGCAGCTCCCGTGGCGGTCACCAGGAGCTGCACAGGTATATCCAAAAATAGAATATGGCCTCTAGAGATTTCACAGTGTCTTTAGTATACTGAGAAATGCAATGTATTATTACAGCCTTTATCGAGCTTCTCCTACTGGACTCTCATCAGAATGCTCTGTTTGAACCCACATGCTGGCCCCATGTGCTTTTAAGCTTCCTTGTGTCACTGCAGGCTCCAGCCACCATATCTGGCTCTAGCCTTTCTGGCACACTTCCTAGGCACAGACCCTGATATCCCTTTTGAGAAGTAAAACTTCACAGCCCAGCTGGTCTAGGACCCAAGATCAATGTTGACTCCTTAAGAATTCCAGGAGTTTAAGCATACCCTTTCCTAGAGCTCTACTCTTGTGAGCACTCTGGTTTACAGTTTACCCCTTGAAGGACAGGTGGTAGTCAAAGCAAATAGACACAGACTTTGCAGAAGGATTTCTAAAGACAATGACTACTTTAGTCAGCACAAGAAAATACATATCTAGGCAAAATACCTACATACCATTCCCTGCCTCAGTTTCCTTACCACTCGAGTGGGGGTCCTTCCCCTCCCTTTTTCTTCTTTTATATGACTTCTCCTTTGTAACATGGAATCTTCTTTTCTGACCTCTGCAATCAGTGTCCTTCAGCTCAACCAATCTGCTAGTCAAAAATGTTTCCTTCTCCCTAGGAAACTTGTCCCTTTGTTCCTCCCCCCAAATCTTCTCAGCCTCTGTGGTGTCAAAGGGCTATGCCAACACCTCAGTCTCTTCATTCTCCCCTATGTTCACTCCTTCCTAGAGATCGGGAGAGAGCTGGTTGCAGGTCCCCTACTGTTCTGCCATAGCTTGGCCTATTCCCCTGTTGATAGTCCTTAACAACTGTCTCATTCAAAGGCAGTGTTGTTGTAGCTGTGTCAGTACTAGGATATTAGGGCTTGTCTACACTTACAGTGCTGTAGTGGTGGAGGGGCAGCTGTGCCACTGTAGCACTCAGTGTAGACACTATCTATGCCAATGGGAGAGCTTCTCCTGTTGGCGTAGATATTCCACTTCCCCGAGAGGTGGTAGCTATGTCAACGTGAAAGCCCTCAGGGGCTGAGTGATGTACATATACTGATCTAACAGCACTATGTTGATGGGAGGGTCTCCTGTTGGCATAGGTAGCATGTTCACTAAAACCCACACTCCTGAGCAATGTAGTTATACAAACATAAGCTGGTAGCATAGACCAAGCCTTAGAGAGAGAAGGTGGGTGAATAATATCTTTTATTGGACCAACTTCCATTGTTGAGAGAGACAAGCTTTTGAGCTTACAAAGAGCTCTTCTTCAGGTCTGGGAAACTTAGGCCATGTCTACACTACCACATACGTTGGCAAAGCTTATGTCACTCAGGAGTGTGAAAAAACCAACCCCCCTGAGTGACATACGTTACGCTGGCATAAGTAGTAGTGTGCACAGCTGACATAGTTAATGCTGCTTGTTGATGGTGGTTTAATTATGTTGATGAACAGCTATGGCATAGAGCAGCTACAGGAAAGATCTTACAGCTATGCTGCTGTAAACTCTCTAGTGTAAATATAGCCTTACTCAGAGTGCCACATGCTAAACAATCTATTTCTATCTTGTATTTAGCTAAGCCCTGATCTACACTGGGGTGGGGGGAGGGGGATTGATCTAAGTTACGCAACTTCAGCTATGTGAATAATGTCACTGAAGTCAACGTACTTAGATCGACTTACCGAGGTGTCTTCACTGTGGTAAGTCGACTGCTGTCGCTCTCCCGTTGACTCTGCCTGCGCCTCTCACGGCGCTGGAGTACAGGAGTCAATGGGAGAGGGCTCGGGGGTCGATTTATCACGTCTAGACTAGACACGATAAATCGATCCCCGCTGGATTGATTGCTGCTTGCCCATCCCACGGGTAGTGTAGACATACCCTAAGTAGTTGACACATTTCAAGCGATCATTCAGGGTGAAGTGGTCTGTTAACACCAATCCAGTCATAGGGAGGAAAGGAAAGGAGGGGAGGGGAAGCAGCCGAGGGGGGTTTGTTCATGGGTTAGATTGTTGTAATAAGCCATAAAGCCAGTGCCTCTGTTCAGTCCATGAATTTTAGTGTTTAGCAAAGTTATGAATTTAAATTCCTGGGCTTGTTTTTAGAAAGTGTTGTGCAGGTTTCCTTTGAGGATGAGGACTGAGAGGTCAGCTATAAAGAGACAGCTTTGTGAAAAGTGTCACCCATTGGTGATATGGTGTTTTTGTCTTTTATCATTTTCCTGTGTGAGTTCATTTGAGAGCATAGTGATTGTCTGGCTTCACCCACATAATTGTTATTGGGACATGAGTCACACTGAGTGTTCTGATAGGCATGTGTAGGACCAATGAATCTTGAAAGATGTGTTGTAGGAGGTATCAATCATTGTATCAGTGGAGATGTGTGTAGGTTTTACATTGGTTCTGGCAAGATCTGGTGCTGCTTTGAGTTGGTGTGTCCTGGAGGAAGCTGGCCCTTTGTGTGGTGAATGGTTTGAGGATGGTTTCTATGACTCCCTATATTCTTTCAGTAACAGTGCCATGGCTGGATATGATGGTTCTGCCTGGGTTGTATGTCGTGTGGTTCTTGTGTGTGTGTGGGGGGGGGGGGGGGGGGGGTCTCTTGGGTGGGTTGGAGTAGTTGAGTTGAGTTTGGGACTTATTGGAGAGTGTGATTAAGTGATTGTATTCATTAAGTTCTTTCTTCGAGTCTTCTTTGAGTTCTTTATAGTGTTGGTGTGTTGGGTGTTGTTAACAGTCATGGTCTGCTGTCATCATCATCTATCTCTGGTGGTATTTATGATCAGTCTGGTGGTTTCAGGACTATTATGCCCCTACACATGCCTATCACAACTTGTGGTGTACCTCCTCCAGTGCACTACATACCCATATGGAGGTGAATGTGAAACTGAACTCAAACTCTATCTCAAATGAATTCACACTGAAAAAAAACAAAAAAGAAAAACAACAACATTTTTCACTTTTTCTTCAGTCATCACTCTGTATCGATCTCATCCTCAAACTCAAACAACACTTTCAACACTTAAGCCAAAGAGAGAGAGAGATAAATTCATAATTTTGCTAAAAACTAAAAAAAAAATACAGATAATAGATATAGAGCTTATTACAACAAACAAACACACAACCCCTGCCCTCTCCTCTCTCTCCTTCCCTTTCCTCCCTGTAACTGGAGGAGTTCTAACAGACCACTTCATCTTAGTGGTCCCTTGAAATGTGCGTTAACTACTTATGCTAAAAAAATCTCTTCTACTTTGTATTTAGCTGTAAGACTCTGAGTAAGTTTCACAGGTCTGGTCTATACTACACAGTTAAGTTGACAAAAGGCAGATGTAAATAAAGACCTCAGTCTGTCAGCCTGGTGCAGCGGGCTCCAGCTGTCAGTTTCCCACCATGCCCCACCCTGACAGTTAAATCAGTGGAAGTGCTCCTGGTGATGAGGCTGTGCACTGCTGACAGAAGGAGCTAGTGTGGACATGCAAAACCAATGTAATTACTGCAGTGGGTATATGTCAACCTTACTTAAGTCAACTTAATTCTGTAGTGTGGACTTTCCCCCAGGCCTGAAGAAGAGCTGTGTGTAGCTCAATAGCTTGTCTCTCTCACCAACAGAAGTTGGTCCAATAAAAAGGTATTACTTCACCCACCTTGTCTTTCATTCAAAGGCAGACATTCAGGTGCCCCTCCTTGTCTCCTTCACACAAGGAGGGTCTCTGGAAATAAGTCAGCTATGACACCAGGAAGGTAGCAATAATAGTGAATGAGTAAACCGAGTCACATAATTTTCATAAAAATACTGACATTTCCCACATTCTTCTCAAGTGTTATTAATGAATGTGTGTATTTTGTTGGCTGGTATGGGAAATCTTACATATAGCAGCTGCTGGTCAGCTATTCAGTTTTAAGTTAAGTCACAATATGTATCCTTGGCTTCAGATTAGCAGACTATAGCAGTTTGTTTTACGGCACCTGCCTGGCCCTGCACAGTATACCATCTGCATTTTAGGTGAAAGACATATGACTCTCATACTGTCAATTACTCTTCTCGCTACATGCTGTTGCACCAGAAGAGCTTGTCACCAGGATGTAAATAATTGCACTGATTTCTGGCTTGTATAGTTACCTTCTATAAGACAAATTAATTGAGACACAGATGACATTGAAGCCTGAAACAAGAGATACCCCAATGTACTCTTTAAAACTGAATAGCCTCACACCATTTGCAAGTCAATTCCAATTTACTATGAGCCTGAAAACTACCTCGATGCTCTTTCATCAGGATTTGTTCATTCATGCATTTCTTTCTTAAAGCATAGTTTTTCTTAAAGCATAGTTTTATTAACTCACTCTGCTTAAATGGCGGATTTTAAAAGATATACAGTAAAACCAATGGGTTAGAATCAGTCACCTTTACTTGCATTGAGGAGTACCACATTTTGCAAGCAGTCCCACTGATGCCAATGAGATTGTTTATGGAGCCAGGTGCTTTGGCGTTTCGAGTGTAGCCAGGCCCTCTGGCAAAAGGGGCTAATGCGTGGGATCTGAGTTACTACAGAGAATTCTTTCCTGGGTGCTGGCTGGTGAGTCTTGCCCACATACTCAGGGTTTAACTGATCGCCATATTTGGGGTCGGGAAGGAATTTTCCTCCAGGGCAGATTGGCAGAGGCCCTGGGGGGTTTTTGCCTTCCTCTGCAGCGTGGGGGCACGGGTCACTTGCTGGAGGATTCTCTGCATCTTGAGGTCTTTAAACCACAATTTGAGGACTTCAATAACTCAGACATAGGTTAGGGGTTTGTTACAGGAGTGGGTGGGTGAGATTCTGTGGCCTGCGTTATACAGGAGGTCAGACTAGATGATCATAATGGTCCCTTCTGACCTTAAAGTCTATGAGTCCTTGAGTCTATTATAAGTAAGGTACAATGAGATTTGGGTGAACTGGCTGTAGCATGTGGATTAATTATTAGCTGATGAGGCCTTATCTGGAGTACTGTGTCAATTCAAGGTGCCACACTTTAGAAAAGATGTGAACAAATTAGAAAGAGTCCAGAGGAGAACAAAAATGATAAAAGGTTTAGAAAACTTAACCTATGAGGAAAGGTTAAAAGCCTGGGCATGATTAGTCTTGAGAAAAGAAGACGGAGGGGGGACCTGATAACAATGACATGTATTTAAACACAGGCTGCATCCATTATCTCCATCCATACAGTCATGACAAACTATAATAAAAAGGCCAGTCTAGGGGTGTTTCAAGCTTATCACAGACTGCAAATGTCAACTTTGCCTCTATCAGGTATATGGGGATAGTTTTCCAAATAAAGGCATTTTATATCAAACGGAAGGTATAATTTCCCTAAATTCAGATAATGGCTCTGTTTAAAAAGGAAGAAATGTACTCCTAAATATTTTTTCTTAATTCCTTGTCCTGTTACATAGCTTCCAGTTCACTAGAGGGAGGTATAGGAAAAGAATTCAGAGAAGCCAAAGCAGAAACAGAATTGAAAATTAGATATCTATTTAAGCTGGTGCTTTGTGTGTTTTGGAAGACAATTGTCAGAGCAAAAATGTCAAATCAACTGGCAAAGCAAATTAGACACTTCTTTTCCAATTCCCATCCTGACAATAAGTTTATTGCAGTTGTCTCACTCAGTAGGGGGAAGCACATTAGATGAGCTCAGATGCCATAAGTAGTTTTAGACAATTAAAAAGTGTGCACAATTTTCTTCTCATAGAAGCCCTCTCATTAGCTGACACATTCTAAATTCTTTCTTTCTTTGAACAGTGTGTATTGCCCTTTAAAGAGACCTGAAGTTGGCTTTTATAAAAATAGCTGGGAATCAAATATAAATACAGCATCACTACATAGATTATATTAATCCTTTTCAGAATATGGCAGCATGCCAGCTTCTGGGATAATTTCCCCCTTATTCCTTCTACGGAATGGATAACGGAGCATTTGTACAGCACTTGTGAAAGGAGAAAGTTTTCTCTTCAGGTCAGGCATGGTGCTGGCATCTGCAGTTCAAGTATTCTTGTGTTGCCCTGCCAATGCAATCAATCTACACGGCTCTTTTTAAAAAGTAAAGGGCAATTTGAGAACAGTAGGTAGCTACTTAAATAAATAAATAAATACAATTAAAAAAAAAACCAACAATGCTGGATTTAACTTGCAGCACAAACCCTATTTGTTCCAGTCCTGACGTCAACAATAATCTTTTTAGAGTTAAAAAACCCAGCACTTCCCCTCCCCAGTGGGGAGGGTTCCCCCTTTCTGAATAAGATGTCTGTTCTATGAGGGAAAGAGGAATGGTGTCTATCACTTACTGCCAAGATGAGTACTGATACACAAAGCCTACTCCACCATACCTGGGCATGAGGGCAGCCAAGAAACACTTTAAACACCTACAGGCAGATAAAGCAGAGGAAGCAACAGTTGCAGAACTGTGCCAAAAGGGATACTGTGCCTGGGCCATTAATAAACATTTGGAAGAAAAGGTAGGTAGGGGTAGGCGTCTACATGTGTGGTGTGAGAGAGAGAGAGAGAGGGAGAGATGTGGGGAGAAAGGGAAGGGGAACTGACCTGTAAAAGGGAAAGAGGCAACCAAGTGTGTCATTGCAATTGAGAGCTGCGGTAGAGTTGGGTTTTTCTTTCTTTCTTTTAAATAACGGAACAGCCAGGATTTCATTCCATTCTGAAATGGAATGCTGTTCCTTATTTCATTAAAAATGTAAGTTCCATAAAATATGGATCAGCAGTAGGCCCCTCTGGTGAACAGCAAGTTACAATTTTACCAGTCTGAACTAAATTATTTGTGTAGGTTTTACAGTCTGGAATGCAAAGTTGCACACTCCAGTATGTCTTTCCAAAGGTTTGAAACAGTTATAGTACTTCTAAAGTTTTGATGTCTGAACAACGCAGTACATTCAGGGCAGAGGCGGCTCTAGCTTTTTTGCTGCCCCAACATGGCAGGCAGGCTGCTTTTGGCGGCTTGCCTGCGGGAGGTGCCTGGTCGCGTCCCGTGGATTCGGCAGCTTGCCTGTGTGTGGGGGGGTCCACCGGTCCCGCGGCTTCGGTGTACCCACCACTGAATTGCCGCCGAATCCGTGGGACCAGCGGACCTCCCGTAGGCAAGCCGCCGAAGGCTGCCTGACTGCTGCCCTCGCAGGGACCGTTAGGGCACCCCCTGCAGCTTGCTGCCCCAGGCAAGCGCTTGGAGCACTGGTGCCTGGAGCCGCCACTGATTCAGGGTGTGTGGGAGGCGGGGACGGAACTCTACAACATTAGTATTAATAATCTCGAAGAACCCAATATTGCAGAATGGAAAGTTATTGTATGGTGCTGCTTTCTTGAAATATCCTGACTGAGAACAACTTAGAACATAAGATTCTAAATAGGAAACGGCCTTATTTTAAAAATAAAAGAATTATTCAAATGGTTATTTTAAAATCAGGAAAATCACCATTTATGATGAAGTGGGGGGAAAACCACTTTAAAGTAGGTGGGGAGGAGGGCCCAATATTGGAACCTCAAATTCAGACTTGTTTGAATTGCAAGTTGGTTCAGAATTGAATCCTTGGATTAGGATCTATCCCTACAGTTTAGGTTCCAATCCAGAACTTAAGGGGCCGTATTTTCTGGATCTGGTTCATTTGCAGCTGAAAGCTCAAAAGAACATCTGTTTTCATGAAATTCCAGCTCGAGATAGCATAGTACTTAAATCAAGGCTCATCTGATGAGACATCCATCATTAGGCAAAGTCATGAAAGAATACCTCATGACATTTTAGCATTGTACTATGGAATCCAAAACCAACCCCTAACCTAAACTGACTTCGCCTCAAGCTTGAACTCCAAAACTGATCAAAACCTGCTCAGGGTCAGCATCAGACACAAACACTTTGGGTGGTCTTTAATTTAAACTAATCATAAAATGTGAACGTCAGGCTTATTATTTTTTTGAAAAAACTTTTTTTTTCTTTTTTAAAGTCTTATTTAAAACGGTCTCAAATGAGCTGTATTTCTTTGTGAGTAGGGTTTGACTTTTGTTCTCCACCTAAAATATTTTCACTCCCTTTGCCAGTTTTTTGATAAATATAAAACATGTAGGAAAGAGCTCCTTTCTCTTTTGATTAATGAAGGCTAGAGCCTGAAATCCAGCTGAAGATTAAGGGCACTGTCTCCTCTATGGAATCATAATAAATTGAATGTTATTTATAATTTATAGGAATGCTGAGTAGGAGGAGCACTGCTGCAATATATTAGCTTTCTTCCATTAATCTAATGAATATAATTATTTCCTGAATCTTATATGTAATTCTTTCCATTAAGGAAAAATACTTTGAGAGTATTATCACTAAACCTCGTTAAACTTAACTTGTTTCTTTTTTAAATGTACTGAAAATCAGTAACATAATATAATGCTCCCAGGTCTGCATAGCTACATAGCCTGTAAAAGCACTTCCCACACAAACAGTATTTATTAATGTGTGCGGTATATACATTATTTAGATTTTACTCACGAACTACACATAAATACATTTACTTCGAGGGTCTGATCCTATGTCACCTCCAGCTTCCATTTAAATTAATGAAGTATCTTGGAACCTCTGGGGATGTAACCAACTAATGGTCAAATTCCCATTGAAGTCAATGGGAGAATTTCCATTGATTTAAGTTGGAGTTGAATCAGGCCCTAATCTCGCAATCAGGGAAAACACCCTGAGGGAAAAACACCCAGTGGACACAAGTGGGAGTTATGACTGAGTAAGGACTGCAATATCAATCTCATCGTCATCATACTAGCTTAATTTGACTTTGATATGGCCTCATATCAATATATGAAAACACAGTACATTTAAAGAGCCAGATCCTCAACTGGTGAAAAATTGGCATAATTCCATTGATTGCAGTAAAACTTTGTCAGTTTACTCCTGCTGAGGATCTGATGCAAAGAACTGGGGCGAAAAACTGCCTATTTGAATAAACAGAGCATTACTCAAAAAATGTTGGTGGATCCCTGTGTGCAACAAAAAGAGCAAAACTTCTACCAGATTCTTCTCTTTGCAGGTCAGAGATTTCTCTCGGTGTGGATCTGTTTCACATTTAAAGTATAATTTGTAACTCCTATGATTACCATGTGTACCACAGAATAGTAATAACTTTATCATCTTTATGTTTCAACTATTGGGATCTGTGATCATTAGAGATTCATTTGCTTAGCGTAAAATAATTACTAGGCAAACTGTCTTCTAAATAAACAAAACTGTGTTAGAACCTAATTAACCCATATAATCATTTTAACATTATACCATATGCAGGAGTTTATAAAACTACATTTTAAATACTCCTCATTTTTACTGCCACACACGCTAGTGTTGCTGTATCTCTAAAGCTTCTATCTTTTACATTGTAAATCCTCTTTTCCAGGATTTAATCACTTGGCCATACACATTCAATGCCGAGAATAGGTTTTACCTCCAAGTCTGGGAACTGATTTTTTCATCAGTATTTCACTGAAGTCCATAAAGCCATTTTTCACTTAAAGGTGTACAGAAGAGGGTTACCAATTCTAGTTATTTTTCTGCACTTCTGTAACTCACAACAGAATTAGGCCAGAATGTTCAGACCTGGGTTGCTTAAAGTTATGGACATAGGATGGAGCCTGTTCATGCACATAAATAAAAATGTGCCGATTTCAGGCTTGCTGAACACCCACCAAAGTTGAATAGGAGCTAGAATTGCTCAGAACCAATGAAAATAAGTGGTGGAATATCCTGCCTCTTTGCAACTTCTCCCACTGGGATTTCAGTCATAGTCAGTGCATCCCTTTTTCAGTGGCTAGGGCTGCCAACTTTCTACTTGCAAAAAACCTGAACACCCTTGCCCCACCCCTCTTCTGAGGTCTCACCCATTCTCCAAGGCCATGCCCCCTGCGCACTCCATCCCCTCTACCTCTGTTACTTGCTCTCCCCACCCTCACTCACTCATTTTCACCAGGTTGGCTCAGGGAGTTGGGGTGTGGGAGGGGGGTGAGGGCTCTGGAGTGGGACCAGAAATGAGGAGTTCAGGGTGTGGGAGGAGGCTCCAGGCTGAGGCAGTGGGTTGGGATGTGGGAGGGGGTGAGGGCTTTGGCTGGGGGTGCGGGCTCTGGGGTGGGGCCAGGGATAAGGGGTTTAGGGTGCAGGAGGGGGCTCCGGGATGGGGCTGAGGGGTTCAGAGTGTGTCAGGGGGCTTTGGGCTGATGCAGGGGGTTGGGGTACAGGGGTGTGTGTGAGGGCTGTGGCGGGGGTGCAAAGGCTGGGGTGGGGCCGGGGATGAGGGGTTTGGGATGTGGGAGGGTGCTCTGGCTTGGGACTGAGGGGCTCGGAGGGCAGGAGAGGGATCAGGGCTGGTGTACTGCAGAAGGGAGGAAGAGGTGTTTGTTGACTGATAGATATTCTGTAAACTGTGGAAGATTTCTAATGGGATTGTATGGCTCAAAGACATTTCTTCTATTCTTTCTGCCCTCTGCTTGCCAGATAGGAAAAAGCAAGTAGCCCAGTGGTAAGTACAGTACCTTCTTTCTCTCATCCTATGTAAAGTGAGATTGGGGGAAGAAGAGCTGGGAAAAAAAAAACCTACCTCAAGAGGACTAACAGATAACTATTTATTAAGTGGCCTAAAAAGTCAGCTGGGACCTGTACCTCTCCCATCTGGGGTCTTCGCAAGTAAGTTACAATGAAAGCTAGGGCCAAGCAACATTTTTATAGTTTATATGGCTTGCGTACATAGGGCTAAGACCCACAGTGGGGAGTAATAATTTGTTAGTCATTTTACAAATCGCATGAAGTTTAGTTATCTGTTGTGAACAATAAGTTACCCTTGTCCTTATAATATTTGCCAGATTTGAATTCTAATGTTTCAAATTGAGGGTCAAGCTAACAAGATTTAGAACAGTTCAGAAATAAGCCTATCAAAAGATAATGCATTTAAATAGTTTTTAATAGTCTCTGTAAGTGCCTATCAAATAATAACATCTTTAGATCAATACTATCAACCTGTTCTGAGTCCAAAGCAGTGATCTAAGATGAAAGGATGGGCATCCCATTGCCTATCTTTTGAGTCCATCCAGTTGCACTAGTCTTTTAAAAACTTAGATCTAGTCAGAGAATTCAGAAATGGTGCTTAGGTACCAAAGTCTACTGCTATGACTAATGCACATAACTTTTCATTCATAGCTCTCTAAGTGCAAGGTGTCTGTTTAGCCATCACCCTCCATCTTGTAAATGTGGAAACTGAGGCACAAAGTCATGAAGTTACTTGCCAGAGTTAACATGAATCAGTTACAGAGCCAGGAATAGGATGCAGGAATCAACTTCCAATCTGATGCCCTGTCCACTAGACCACTATTTAGATACTGGCTTGATCTGCACTCCCAACTTATGTCAGTATAACTACGTTGCTCAGGGGTGTGGAAAATCCACACTCCTGAGCGATGCAGTTATACCAACCTAACCCCCAGTGTAGACAGCTATGTCAATGGGAGAAGCTCGGGGGAGGTGGAGTACCTATGCCGATGGAAGAAGCTCTCCCATCAGCATAGTCAGTGTCTTCACTAAGCACTAGAGTGGGGCAGCTGCACCGGTTCAGCCCTGTCAGTGTGGTCAAGCTCTGTGATGGGTTAATTCACCACCAGAGCACCCCCCCAAGTCAAGATGCAGACTGCATGGGTTCTTCCACTCTAGTGCCTCCTGTTGTCTGCTGATCGGGTTCTGCAGCAGTCTGCATCTTTCATGCCCAGGTCACGCTTCAAGTTTAGTCCCTTTCCAAGATAACAGAAAAATCCAAACAGAAAAAAAAATCCAAATTTATAATAGCTTTTATGCCAAACTTTCAGGCCCCATCTAAAACTTGTCAGTTTTTGCCTCTTTTAATCCTGAGGCTTGTGTTTCCCCTCTTACTGGGGCACACAGAAAGGTACCCCATGCCCACCCTCTCCTCTGGGTTCCAACCCAGCCATCCTATGCTGGGCATATAAGGCCTGTTCCATCAATCCCTCAGCACCCCTACAGGCTGCAACCTACTTTTTCCCTGTTCATCAGTGTCTCCTGCCTGTCTGACTGCCACTATAGAGAAGTGTCTCCTCATGCAAATCCCTCAAGACCCTCTTCAGGCTCTCTGGCTGACTTCAGAATCCTCCTCTACTTTGCTTTGCTTCAGGCCTGTCTTCATGGAGTGCCCTCCTCCTCAGCTGGGCCAAATATTAAATTGGTCCTAATTCTCCCAACTCCCATCCTTCCTAGGTGGAAACTGGTGGAGGTAACTAGCCCCTGAGACTCTTGTTAATCCTTTATTTGCAAGTGTGGGGCATATGCCATATTCCAGACAGAAGTAATATGTATTTAGGTGCAATCAATCAATTGACAGATAAATAACGTATATATTCAAGTAGGATTTCCCTCTTCTTAACATCCACCCAGGTGTCCTTTCATTATTTTAAAAGTAGGTATTAGAGAATAATGCTGCAAAACTGAGGTGGATGAGATGACAAAATGGAAATAATTTAAAGTTTATAATCAAGCAGTGATTGGAAAGGAACAGAGGAGGGAACAGCTGTGATGGAAAGATATAAAGAGACAACTACATTCAGCATGTATGACTTTTAGTGTAATCTGAGCTAAGTTTTAAACACCCTTAGCTGTTACAAATAATTGCTAACATATATGTGAATACTCTACTGAACAGTTAATAATAGGATTGGGCACTGCTCTCATTTACAAAGGTTCCAGGCTCACAAAACCCTAGACCACTTATTTCAGGTGCAAGTCCTAATGGCTCAGATCTGAGAATATTCTTCCAGTAGATTTGGCACACCACTTCACAGCTCTCATTGCACTCTTGTTTCCCAGAAGCTCTGTGCTCTTGACTGCACTCCCATCACAGTCTCAGAGTATTACAGCCAAGCAGAGCAGTTGTACCTCATACTAATTACACCAGCTCTGTCTCATCCATCAAGTTGGTGAAATAAAGATTTGTGAAGCTATATAAAAGAAAGTATTAGTAAGTTGTCACTTGCTTTGAAACCAGGAATGTGCTTGTGCAACGAAAGAGATCTCTACAACCTGGCTTGCTTACCTAAGAAACCAGAGACTGCACCTGGAAAAACAAAACAACATTATCAAAAATGTGTCACAGTTCTTTAGACAATCATACATACATTACTGAAGTCAATGGGAGCTGTGGGTGCTAAAATAAATCTTAAATAAATCAGGCCATATGTTTTTGACTAGAGGCCAGCGTACTTCACAGAGAAACTAATGTATAAAAGATACAGAAATAGTGGCGTGCTTACTAATTATCTTTGAAATTGGCTAATATGTCACCTGGTGTGTGTGTGTGTGCGCGCGCGCGCGCTGAGCCACCTGGGAGTTTAGTGACAGCTTGAGCCATTAGGTTATATTATAAAACAAGTAGGAATTAATTATCAGGAGCAATTCTGTACCAGTGAGCTATCTATTCCCACTACACATAGCAAATGAGTTTACTTTCCCATGAAACCTGCTCTGTATTCACTACCCAAAACAAAGTACCAATTAGCTAAACTTGATAGTAAAATAAACCACTTTAATTGGGCAAAACAGATATTGTCAGTTAAACATAGAAGTGCATATGTAAGTATGGCATTTATTCTCCGTGCTTTACAAATCATCTCTTTTCTCTGATGAAATGCAGGTATCTCTTCCTATTGAAGGCTTGGAACTTATACCATCTCAAATGATTTTATCAGATAAATGCAAAATTAGTCCTGAACAATTAAATGACCACTTTTCCCCCAATATATCTGAGAGATGCTACTTCATTTCTTTTTTACCTTGGTGAGCTATTCTCAAGTTGAGCTGGCTGAAACTCAGAATTTCCATTCCAAGGAAAACGCTGACATTTTAAAATGTCCTTTTATCCCAGATTGGAACAAAATGTCAAAATGTCAGAATCTCCCGTAAAATGAAATTTCTGAAAAATTTAGTTTCAACTTTATCATTTTTACATTTATATATTCAAAATATTTTATTATAGTATGTCAAAACAAAATACTATGACTTCTTGAGATGAAGCATTGTGATAAAATTGAATTAAAATGTTTAGATAATTTTTCATAGAAAATAAACAAAATCAATGTTCCTGATAAACATTTTGATTTCATTGCATCAGCATTTTCCAGAGGAAAAACACTCCACTAGAAAATTTTCAATCAGCTCTATTATCAAGTCTTATAAAGTTCTTCACCAACAGGCATTAGAATCACAGCTGAATTATCTTCTTTAGATCCTTTAGTCTTTTTAGAGTGAACAGGCTTATTAATAGGATGTCTTTCTCCATTCTGTTAGAGCATTATCTTTCTCCTATATGTTAGACATAGGTTAACACCCATATGGTCTGATTCTGATATAATACATGCATAAAGGCCTGATTTTGCAAGCATTTATGTATGTGCTTAATAAAGAATCAACAGCCACTGCAATGTATGGCTTTGCTGTATTGGGATATGGACACTGGTGTTTAGGGTGACCAGACAGCAAGTGTGAAAAATCGGGACAGGGAGTGGGAAGTAATAGGAGCCTATATAAGAAAAAGCCCCAAATATTGGGACTGTCCCTATAAAATTGGGACATCTGGTCACACTACTGGTGTTGAAGAGGAGGATCAGGTCCAGTGATCTTAAGAGAAACTGCTTACTTGCCATGTCATGCACTGGGAAAAAGCCAAAGCCTTATCCTCAACTAAAGGTTGCAGAATCATGCAGCACTGTTTTTAAATTGCCACAATAGAACAAGAATAAGGAATTACAATGGGGGTATCTACTAAAAGTGGTACATCAAGGATACACAACAAACTATTAGCTAGGTCGACTACACAATCATGTTTGATCATGAAAATGGAGCCAAGAAGGTTGTAAAAATAATAATAGGAGATATACCAACCTCCTAGAACTGGAAGGGACCTTGAAAGGTCATTGAGTCCAGCCCCCTGCCTTCACTAGCAGGACCAATTTTTGCCCCAGATCCCTAAGTGGCCTCCTCAAGGATTGAACTCACAATCCTAGGTTTAGCAGGCCAATGCTCAAACCACTGAGCTATCCCTCCCCTGAAAGGTGTGGTAAACAGGTAAGTGAAAAAACATGTACATTTATGCATTGTCCTTATAAGTACTGGAAGTGGTTTAGAGAAAGCAGAAGGGACAGGACTTGCCAGAGGAGAAAAAGGAAGTGAAAGGGTTAGTTTCATGCAGCAGAGAGATCTGCACTGTTGTATATGAGCATATTCAGTTGATTACTTCCTACCAACACTGATAAAGACAGGTGACCACAAACATTTAAATGCATAAGAACATAAGAATGGCCATAGTGGATCAGATCAATGATCCACCTAGCCCAGTATCTTGTCTCTGACAATGGCTGGTGCCCGATGCTTCAGAGGGAATGAACAGAACAGGGCAATCATCTAGTGATCCATCCCCTGCCATCCAGTCCCAGCATCTGGCAGTCAGAGGTTTAGGAACACCCAGAGCATGGGGTTGCATCCCTGACCATTTTGGCTAATAGCCACTGATGGACCTATCCTCCATGAACTTATCTAATTCTTTTCTGAATTGAATTGCAAATGGCAAAAGATTGTACAGGAGGCCTGACCCCCTTGCTGTGAAGGTGAAGATCCCTGTGACACAGAGGATGCCATTTGTGACACAAAGGATGCCACAGGGGCTGTATTGGTTTGGTCCCAGGTAGTGATGAGTATGTCGAGCTGATTAGACAGGCACTCCACCTGCTGCCTAAGATAGATTTACAGACCAAGTACTCCCTCCCATTCAGTTTGATGGGGTGCAGGAGGCACATGGTTGAAAACAGTTGAGTGATTAGCATTGCCTTTATTATACATACCTCTATAAGATTGAGGAGCCTGTGACTGAAAGGGTGGGAATTCAGATCACTTCCACAAACTTGCCCACTGCCCTAGGTACAACTAAAGCCCCCCCTGGTGTGGTTGTGTCTGGGTGAATTAAAACCAGGAGTTATCAGATAAATGTGAAACTTGGGCTTTTCCTCTGCCTAGACATCTTCCTACTGTGACAGGAGTTATCAAAATCACCACCAAGATGCTGGTAATAGCTATCCCAACCATCCTCAGGGAACAAACTCTGAGGAGGAGGTGCAGAGGGGCTTACTTCTGGTGTGATCACTGCAATTTGCCCCCTAAGAGCCTGTACTTGTTCCCTGAAGTCTTCCTCCCTCTGTTTACAACCTTTGTGATCTGTGAAGGATCCCTGTTGCTTTAAATACAATTGCTCCTGAGGCATTCTGAAAGTACTTTTAAAATCATCGGCTTTGTTTGTACTGCAACTTCTCACATTCTTCCCTGCCAGATCTGTCCTGGCATTCTCCCAGCTTACATTAGTTTCTTCCAAGTTGCAAGGGATACAAGAATTAACCTTACTCAAACTGTCAAGTTGCTGCCTTAACCCGTTAGTTTCCTCTCAGGTTTTGTATTATTGCCTGTTGATTCTCTGAAGCCCTGTCTAGTTCTCTGACTTTGGTGTGAAAGGCTTAACATGCCAGAAAAAAGGCACTCCGTATCTTTACCCCTTAATTCCTTCTCCTTTCCTTTCGTAGGGCTTTCAGTCCAAAATATCCCTGACACAGATTCCCAGGGGCCATAGTCATAAAAAGCATCTAGCACTGATGAACTGCCCTTATTATCTGAATAAATATTTTACAAGGGGTTCTAATAGCCTCTGATTGTCAGCTGACACGTTTTATATTTCCTAGGGCTCTGGCATTTAGCCTGTGTTAGCTCTTTCTGCTATATAATACAGTTCTATTGTCTTTTTAAAGATGCTCCCTAAGGCATCTAGCAGCAAAAATGAAAAAAAAAAAAGAGTCTGAAACGCATTATCAACCAAAGTAAAAACCTTAGGGTACGACTATACTACCCGATCAGCGGGTAGTATTTGATGTATCGGGGATCGATTTAGCACCTCCTAATCCATGAATCAACACCCGTACTCCACCTTGGCAGGAGGACTAAGCGGAGTCGACAGGGGAGCCGCGGCAGTTGGCGAATAGTGTAGCTGAAGTTGCGTATCTTAGTTGGAACCCCCCCGCTAGTGTAGCCCAGGCCTCAGTGTTGTAACTGTTCTTTTACTGAGAACCAGCTAGTGACCCTATATTCAAAACAGCTTTGATTGAACTCTGATTACTGATGCTCATCTGGGGTACCAGTTGTTACTTAAATGTTTGTTTCTTTATCAATAATTACAGTTAACCAGATTTATTAACCCACTAGTGTTAGTCAAAGATCAGTCAGCACAAATGCAGAAAGATAAGGGTTAAATACTTTCCCATTCCATTGATCTGGGGATACAACCAGCAACATGGACTATTCTGGATAAATAACTCGCTGCTGAGGAGTTAGGCTGTTACCATGGGCACAAACTCCCCCAAATTAGTTTGTGTCATTCTTTCCCTATTTTCATTCCCATGCAGTCTGCACTTGCTATCCACGCTTGTTGGAAATTTGTATCTAGTTTCTTGCAACAATTATATCTGCTGTTTATTATTTTCAGAAACCTCAGCAAAATACTATTTTATCTCAGTGTGTGCGAAGAACGAAAGCTTACCCACAGTTTTAAATATATTTCAGTATAGAGAAAAATGGAAAAGATTCATAGATTCTAGGACTGGACGGGACCTCGAGAGGTCATCGAGTCCAGTCCCCTGTCCTCATGGCAGGGCCAAATACTGTCTAGACCATTCCTGATAGACATTTATCTAACCTACTCTTAAATGTCTCCAGCAATGGAGATTCCAAAACCTCCTTAGGCAATTTATTCCAGTGTCTAACCACCCTGATAGTTAGGAACTTTTTCCTAATGTCCAACCTAAACCTCCCTTGCTGCAGTTTAAGCCCATTGCTTCTTGCTCTATCCTTAGAGGCTAAGGTGAACAAATCACTTTAGCATAAGTATGAACATAAGAATGGCCTAGTGGGTCAGACCAATGGTCCATCTAGCTCAGTATCCTGTCTTCTGACAGTGGCCAATGCCAGGTGCCCCAGAGGGAATGAACAGGACAGGTAATCAGCAAGTGATCCATTCCCTATTGCTCAATCCCAGCTTCTGGCAAACAGGATTCTCTTAAAAATACATAATATTGGCAAAATAAATTTGGTAACAGGCTGAATGCCAGCCTTTACCTGGTTTGTGAATCGCTCTGGGCTTAGGTAGTAGACAGGTGCCCAGATGCCTAGATGGAGGCAGCAGTGTTCATGCTCAGAGGCAGAAACATCGGCCCCTAGCTTTTACCCTGAAAACATAGGCACTGTATGAGTTGAGGTGACTACAGGGTTCAGCAGGAGTTTTGTTGATCTCAGTGGAGTCAAAACTGTGACTTAGGTGCCTAAACTTGAGATTTATGTGGCTAAATCTGGAGTTATGTGCTTAAGTACCTTATGGATCTGGGCCTATCTCTATGGAAGTTAGTGGTTTTACACATGTGTGAGATCAGATCCGGCCTGCAGTGTCCTGGGGGAAAATGTTACATCTTTTTATATATACAAAGTAGAGAATGAAGTATCTCTTTTAATAAATTTATAATTGGTGCATTTAAAAGAGGAAAATAGATCTGGAAGCCTTTAACATGTGTACCAAGCTACAGGTTAGGAATGCTCAGCACAGAGGGGGTTGCAATGGTGGCCTTAAGGGATCTTTGTGATGAGATAGATGTAAGGAAACCTGGCCACTCGCTCCCCTTACACTAGTGGCTGGCAGAAAGATGCAATGGGGTTCTTTGCCACCCGAGCATACTCCTATACATGAGGAATCTGCCTGTGGCCAAGTAAACTGCTTTCAGAATTGTTTGGCACTGGTGGAGGGGCCCAAAGCAGCCTGAGCACACTGGATAAGCAGGCCAGCTGTGGGCATAGTCAGGGGTGGCGCTAGACATTTCGCCACCCCAAGCAGAGCGTCATGCCGCGGGGGGCGCTCTGCCGGTCGCCGGTCCCGCGGCTCCAGTGGACCTCCTGCAGGCGTGCCTGCGGAGGATCTGCTGGTCCCGCGCCTCCACCGGACCCTCCGCAGGTACGCCTGCGGGAGGTCCACCGGAGCCGCCTGCCGCCCTCCCGGTGACCGGCAGAGCGCCCCCTGCGGCATGCCGCCCCAAGCACGCGCTTGGCACGCTGGGGCCTGGAGCCGCCCCTGGGCATAGTTAAAAGAGTGAATGGAAGCCATGTCAGCACTGGGAAAGAAAAAAAATCAACAAATACATAATACTAGGCCGGAGCACAAATATACAAAACAAGGCTTGAATCTGGACATCTCCCACACCACAAAAAAGGGCATCAACCTAAATTCCTCATGCTCACAGGGGGCCTTAAATGCAGCACAAACAGCATAGTCCTGCTGGGCAAGGAGACGCAGTATAGTCCTGCTAGGCAAGGCTGAAAAGGGGGTGTGCTGGGAGGCTGTTTCTCCTGTACCCCTGGGGCAGTGCTCCCGAGCATCTCTCTCAACAGCCACATGGAGGAAACTCGTGTTGGGGCTAGGGAAGAGGCCTGGCTGTGGATCAGTCACTATACAGATACCCAGGTCAAAATCCTCCATGGGAGGAATGGCATGTGCAAGAACCATAAAGCTGCAGTCAAGAAGAAGGGTTTGCTGGTACGGATGGCCTGGGTGAGTGGAATGGAAATTTTGTCCTTTCCCAGCCTCTGTACAGAACCTGAGAGCAAACACGACAGATTTGGGCTTCACACAGGGGTTGAGGATTTGGCCTGTTTCCAGCATGTCAAAGGTGTGCATCATATCAAAAGGGGAAATGCGACTGTGACGGGGTAGTAACTCTATCACAGGCTGTGATGATTCTGCGATCATTTCTCCCAAATGTGGCTTGTGCATCTGTTTTATATCTAGGCAATTTTATATTAGTCATGCAAGAGAGACGTAAGCAGGTGAAAGGCTTAATCTTCTTAGTTAATGCGCAATGTGCCTCAGGTGGCATGTGACCAGGATTCATCACTGAATTTGGCTGGCTGATTTTATCATTTTACGGCTGTGAAAACCTTTGCAGGTTAGCCTAGACTCAGACACTCATAGAATATCATGGTTGGAAGAGACCTCAGGAGGTCATCTAGTCCAACCCCCTGTTCAAAGCAGAACCAATCCCCTGACAGATTTTTGCCCCAGATCCCTAAATGGCCCCCTCAAGGATTAAATTCATAACCCTGGGTTTAGCAGGCCAATGCTCAAACCACTGAGCTATCCCTCCCCCAAAATAGCCCTCATATTTATTTATAACTTCCACCAAGCAGTAGGAAATCTTATTCTTCCTTCAACTAGTATCACATTGGTTTTACCCCTGTAATGCTCTGACTGAATTCCTATATAAGCTTTTCTTTCAAATACCATCATCACTCCCACCTTTATTGGTCTTCTTCCGGAAAACTGCACAAACCCGCTGGTGTAAATACTGGCTGATCATTAAGGCAGGAAGACAGAACACAAACAACAGCTGGAACACAATAACAGGGCCGGCCTTAGGGAAAATGGTGCCCTGGGTGAATTTTCATTTTGGCACCCCTGGCCCCCATGGGCATGCCCTCCACCATTGCCCTTGGTCCTTGTGGGTGCCCCCCATTGTCCCTGGCCCCTGTGGCTCTCCACTCCTTCACCCTAACCCCTGACTCCTCTTGTACCCCTAAACTGTGCTGCCTCCACCCATAGCCTCTGCACTGTGCTCCTGCGCCCATGTAGGGAAATGGACCTGGATGAATGAAGCAGCTGGCACTGCTGCTCGCTCCCCGCCCTTGAATGCTGCTCCTCCGCACCCTCCTACAGGGCTGTGAGGGAATGAGCAAGGAGCAACGTCAGGGCTCCCTGCATTCTTGTTACTTTCCCCATCTGAGCTGTGTAAGGGCAGGGCAGGAAAGCAGCAGTTCCTGATGCTCGCCTCACACCACAGCTCAGGTGGGGAAAGTGACCTGGATGCATGGAGTGCTTCATGTTGCTACTCGTTCACCCCGCCTCCCCCCACAGCCTCCTCGGGGGAGCATGAAGGAATGCTGGGTGGGGAGAGCGGTATCTGTGTGTCACTGCTCACTCCCACCATGTTCTTCTGTTGGATGGAAGCAGGGAAAAATTCAGGCACCCCTCCACGCGGCACTTGCCTGCAAGTCAGGAGTAGTTTCTGACTCCACCCTGGCAGTGCGCACCTCTGCGCTGCTTCACAGCATGCCCTTGACCATGGCGCCCTGGGTGGTCACCCGGGTGGCCCACCCCTAAGACCAGCCCTGCACAATAATACAAACTTGTTGAAAATAACAGGACATTTTGCCTGTGACAGCATTAACTCCATAGAAGTTCTAGTCCCTAGGCTACCTACTAATCATCACCCTTACAAAACTATCCAATAGGAATCGTAAATCACCTAATATAAAATGTCTCTAGATATTTTTGTAGGGATAGAAGTAGCCTAAGGGGTTAGGAACAAATTGAATTTGGCATACTCTCTAGTACTTATTCTACTGCAAAGTTGCACTCAGGGAACAAGATTGTGTTGGGTCCTCCTCAGCTGGTGTAAATTGACTTCCACAGAGCTATGTCTGTTTATACCAATGGAGGATTTGGTCCATGATCTTCAGTTAAATCCATTTTTTCCATGAGGAACTGGTACATTATTTACTGAGGGAAATATATTCCAAACAACAATAGTATCAGGACTAGAGGTGGCTGAAAAATTTCACACTTTTTCAATTAAATGAGGATCACATTTTTCAAAAATATTTTTTGCAAAAATATTCTTCTCATTTTTCAACCATCTATAGAACTGGCAAAAAGAAGAAAATTTTCAACAAAAAAGGGACAAAATGTTCTCATTTTTTTAAACAACTCTGATTGGGACACTGATGGCCTAGTGAGACACTACAATGACTGATTGTCCCCAGTCATGAAAGCACTAGCAAAATGTCCCTTTTTCATCTATCATCTCCCACAGAACATTATGGTTCATAGGTAAACTGGGCCAGGAGAAACAAGAGATTTCAGCAAAAATATTTCCTGCAGTCTTACACCTCATCAATCAGTGACACCCTGAGATCCTTATCAATCCTTATTGCCACTGCCAGAGTGACTGCTGAATTGCTACGAATCTGGAATATGAACTGATTTATCAACCCACAGTCCCTGCCTGCATTCTCAGATCCTAGCAGCGGCTGTACAAAGAATTCTTAACCTTCCCTTTGCAGACAAAATCACTGACACAGAACAATCTCCCAGAATCCCTGAAATCATAGTGGATTGAATTAGGCTGCAAATTCATTAGCACCTTATAAAAATGTGGCCAATTTACACAACTGGAAATCCCCTAAGCAACAAATTTTGAGCTACAGCCTTAGACTCTAACCCCTACTCTTCATTGCTGGCAAAAGCCAGTTAGGAGACTTTGCTGACAGTGATCTCTAGGTGAGGGCATACTCCTGGCTACCCTGAAACATTCAACAGTGCACGCTGCACTCAGAAATCTGTCAATCATTTTGAATAACTATTCCAATTACTGCTTGGTGTCTACTGTTCTGTTACTGCTCTCTCTAATAGCTCTTTACTTTTATCAGCAACGTTGACCCCTTAGAGTCAGGCTTCACACCTGGGCATTACACTGCGACAGCATTAGTGGAGCTGGTCAGGGATCTCCTAACAGTAATGAACAAAAGGGAAATGTTTGTGCTTTTATTTTGAGACCTGTCAACCACAGTTGATCATTAGGTGCTGGGAGACCAGGCAGGAGTGGACCAAATTGCACTGCAGTTATTTCTTCTTGGAAAGATCCAGAGGGTGTTGATAAAGTAGTTTATATACGTTTCTTTCCTTTTCTGGGGTAGGGAAGGGGAGAGCATTTGCAGTCCATAGATTGTTTTAGCAAAATATCATTTCCCTTTATACCCTAGTAGTTTTTTTTATTATTAAATAAAGGTGTAGGCTTAATGTATTAAGAAGAAAAGAGAGGTAGTGGCTGCAGGGCTGTGGTGCAATTCACACTGTATGGTGATTCATTTCTTTGCTTCCTTGTTGTTTTGTTGTAGGAGTACAGTCTAACTGAAGATAATCAGTCTTTAATGAATAAAGCCATGTGTAATTTCCAGCTGTGGCCATGTCATCAGCTTTACATGCATGAAAGGGCTTTTTTTTGCAGGGTGGGGGAGTTGTGCCCATATTTCATTTTGAAGGGCATCTGTGCCTATGATCTATCCTTCTTTTAAACTAGCTGCCAATTTTTGTATTTATTATTTCTGCCTTACTCTCCATCTCCATACTGGCTAATATTTTCATCATCAAAAACCAAACTACATTACGTAATCATTTTCTGAAAAGCTCCCCTGAGTTTGATCACTTAAATTAATTACATTCTGTTTGTTTTTGCCTTCTACATTTAAAATCGCAGCACTATAGTATGTCAGACCTTCTTTTGCTCTTGTGTTACTTTTTGGTCATTCTCTCTATGAAGCACCACTGTGCTACCTCTACACATTTTTTAATTAATTTCACCACAGTCATCATCTTTGTGATTATCTCCGCATCTTGAACACCTGGTCTGACTTTAGAAATTACTTGCCATCTGGTCAAATACTGGCTAATTATAGCAACTTATTGGCAGGATAAAATCCTGTTTATTAAGAGGCTTGATAGTCCCTGTCCCCCCTCACCCCCCATATAGTTTGGTTCCGTTAAATTAAACAACACCATCAAGTTAACTCATTTTTTCCTTTCATTGACTTTCAAAATGTAACATCCAAAACCACCTCTTGGGGTTAGTTCAGTTTTAATCTCTGCAGACATTATGTCTTTAAGAACTCCATGAATTTCTTCTTTAAATTCTCTGATATGATACTTATTCAATAACTTCCATTGCCTATGAATAAATGAAGCAGTAAATGGCTCTTGTCTGGCAAGTAAATGCTGAGACAACTGCAGGGGAGCCATTTGTTAGGCGTACACACAAATGGAACATCACTAATGTGCCACAAATGTGTTTTCCATAAAATTTAATATTACTAGAGGCGTGGACCTGGCAGATGATATGCTGCACAATGCTATAAATAAGCTGATTCTTGTGAAAAGTCAGTGGATCGGATAATGAACTTCATGCAGTATGGTTCATTTTATGACACCTGAGTGACTAACATTTTTTCCATTTAGGTAGTGGCTGAGGAAACTACGTGAGATAGAATTTGCACTAAGCACCCATCACAAGCATTATCAGTACTTTGCTAACATTCCTTTTTTTATAAGAACTTGTTACATTTTTGAAAATGACAAGAGACAAATTGGTATTTGCAAGGGACAAATTGGCGTCTCTTTTATCATTAATTTTTTATCATCCTTTGTAATTTTGCCAATCATATAGTTAGAAGAAAAAAGAAAAGAATTTGAGGTTTTCGCATTAGATAATATATCTACTACTAAAAAGGGTATATATTTTTACTTCAGGGTAACTAATGCATATGAATTACCTGAAGTATGAGGTAAGCTTGGTGAGGTCAACTGCTGGAGGGGGCACTGGGCTGTTTACCTTGTGGTAAAACTAAAGTGCCTGGTCTTCACTGTGTGCTTACTTCAGGATAGCTTGTGTGTTAGTTACCTCAAGGTTTAAAAAAAAGTACCTTTTTAGTAGTGAAGTCAAGGCCTTAAAAATATACCTGAAATAAAATCCTTTTTGCATCATCATCAATGAGGAATAAATGCAGAAGGGTTCTGCTATTTTGCAGGTAATCCAAGAAACAAAAGCAGAAAGTTAAAATGAAATAATCTTCTCTCTTGTGGGTGTGGATCTAGATATACGGTATTAGATAAAATGTAATTTTTCAAATTCAAGAGCTATACATTTATTTTATTTTCCAGAACACCTTCATAAAAGACTCCATGTGAAATAATTATGCCAAATTTTCTAGTACAATTCTGGTAAATATACAGGGTGAAATCCTGGTCCTATTGAAATTCATGGCAAAAGTGCCCTTGATTTCAATAGGGTCAGAATTTCACCCATATATGAGAATGAAGATTATAATCTGACAGTGCTGGATTTATCAGGATATGAAATGTATTCAGGATACAAAACAGATGATGCAATGTGGATACTGAACTAAAAAACCCAAAAAACCAAGTAGTTTGATATGGCTTAATTTCTTCACAAAACCCAAGAACAGAAATTATCTTTTATTCATAACCCTGTTAAACTTCTAGTGCTATCAATTTGTGTTTTGTGTATGAGTAATATCATCTCCTGGATCTTTCATTTTATTTTCAGTGCCTAGGATGTGGTGTTCCAAGCCCAAAAATATAAAATGACATTAGATGTAACTTAAAATCAAAAGAATAAGATTTTGATTGCAAATTTTGTGTGGCTGAGAAAATTATTTCCTGCGAAACAAGAGATATTGCTGCTGGAATGACAGGTTTAGGGACAAGTTGCTGATCTGCAAATATAATAACGTAAGAGCAGAAACAGCTAGCAGAGACCACAGAGGCCCCATCTAGATGAGGAAAATAGGCCGTGTTGGAAAATGCGTTGCCTAACATGCATCTAAACACAATTTTTCACCTAATGGAGGCACAGTTTAACACCTTTCAATATAGTGCTAACTAGTCTTGATTGAAGCTAACTGGCATAATCTAGTCTAGAAGGGCCTCAGATGAGATAAACCAGCCACACTCCGCAGTTTCAATTCTTTTGTGTTTTGGTTATTTAAGGAGGGATAAATCTCTGTGTAGTGTCACCCTGTCTCTCTTTTTTGGTTGATTTTATATTATAAGAGGAACAAAGAAACAGGAATGCTGGGGAAGAATTTAAATCTCTCAATCATAAGGCCACAGTGTGGGCTACAGGGGTGTGAATTACAGAGCATACCAAAATGTGCTCTAGCTGCCCTGTGTGCATGCTGCTAGCATGAACTAAATGGTACCTTGTTTGCATTAATGTAAATCTGATTACGTTAACATAAACAGTTCGTGCCATCAGCGTCCGTGTTGGACAGTTAGAGGGTGATATTTTGGTATATTCTGCAGTTCACATTCTTCAGCCCGCACTGCAGCACAGGATAGTCAAAGCCTTATTTTTACCTCTGGATCCGACCTTGGGGACTTTTCTGGTGTCAGCAGCAGTGAGAGAGACTAATTCTGCCCTTGGATATGCCAAGCAACTCCATTAAAAAGAGTTGCACACAAGTTTCTGAGGAGAGATTCATGAGCCCAAACTATTTTACATAAGCTGAAATCTTAATGCCAAATTCTGCCCTTGACTCAGTACGCAGCCTTCCACTGTTGCTCAAGGGCAGTATATGACCCTGTATCATCAGATATATTCCTCTTCAACATTTACAGCCTCCAGGTGGCAGGATCAGACTTTATTCATTTTTCCATTTTCTCATGTTGCCAATGTAACAATGGCCCTGGTCAAGTTGTAAGCAGGGGGAGAACCTAGTACCTCAAAGCATGAGCTTTTACTGGTTGAGCTAAATGACTAAATTTATTGTAAAAACTAAAATGGGGAATAACTGTCTCAGTGGTAGTATTGCGGAAAAGGATCTGGGGGCTATAAAGGATCATAAACTAAATATGAGTCAACAACGTGATGCACTTCTGGAAAACGCTAATATCATTCTGGGGTGTATTAACAGGAGTGTCATCTGTAAGATACGGGAGGTAATTGTCCCACTCTATTCAGCACCGGTGAGTCCTCAGCAAGAGTACTGTATCCAATTCTGGGCACCACACTTTAGAAAAGATGTGGACAAATTGGAGAGAGAGTCCAGAGTTGACAAACAAAAAAGATATAAGATTTAGAAAACCTGACCTAAGAGAAAAGGTTAAAAAAAATTGAGCATGTTTAGTCTTGAGAAAAGTAGACTGATAACAGTCTTCAAATATTTAAAGGCTGTCATAAAAAGAACAGTGATTAATTGTTCTCCATGTCCATGGATGGTGCAAGTAGTAATGGGCTTAATCTGCAGCAAGGGAGATTTAGGTTAGATATGAGGAAAAACTTTCTAACTATAAAGGTTGATAAAGTCTGGAATAGGCTTCCAAGGGAGGTTGTGGAATCTCCTTCATTGGAGGTTTTTAAGAACATGTTGGACAAACACCTGGCAGGGATGGTCTAGGTTTACTTGGCTCTGTCTCAGAAAAGGGGTGGGACTTGATGACTTCTTGAGGTCCCTTTTAGCCCTGAATTTCTATGATTCTAAAGTTCTATGATTATCCAAGTTATTAATGAAAATATTAACTAGTATCAGACACTGGACAGACCCCTGAAGTACCCTCTAGTATGTCCCACAAGTTTGATTGTGAACCATTGATAACTACTCTTTGAATACAGTCTTTCAATCAGTTTTGCACCCTCCTTATAGTAATATCATCTAGACCGCATTTCCCTAATTATAAAACAGAACAAAAAGAAAGGTTTGTCTGCAGACAGATGCTACCTCCAAACTAACCTTTCCTGGGCACGCACATAAAAATTTCCATAAAGAGATCAGACTAATGATCCATCTAGTCGAGTATTCCTTCTCTGACAGTGACCAGTGCCAGGTATTCTGAGGAAGATGAAAGAAACCCCCGTAAGAACCATGGAATAACCTACTCAGAGGACTGTTTTCTTCCTAACCCCTAATCTAGTCCTCTTGGAAATGGGACTAGATGAAAGCATATGAACAAACTGTTAATGTGTGGCAGCAGGGCCCAAAGGGACAGTAGAGTCACACCCCAGCTTCCTGTGAACTAAATGTAGATTGACACCCCAGCTTCCTGTGAACTAAAATGTTCACGTAGACAAGCCTTTAGACCAGTGGTGGGAAACCTGAGGCCCGCGGGCCACACACGGCCCATCAATATAATCTGCTGGCAGGCCATGAGACAGTTTGTTTACATTTGCATGGCCACTCGCAGCTCCTAGTGGCCGCGGTTTGCTGTTCCCAGCCAATGGGAGCTGCGGGAAACGGCGGCCAGCACATCCCTGCAGCCCACACTGCTTCCTGCAGCTCCCATTGGCCAGGAACTGCGAACCGAGCTGCAGGCAGCCATGCAAATGTAAACAAACTGTCTGGCGGCCTGTCAGCAGATTACCGTGACGGGCCGCAGGTTGCCCACCACTGCCTCAGACTATATTCAAATCTTCAAATCAGACTTCTCACCGAAAAACCAATAAACAAGGTCCCAGAATTCTGCTATCACATGGAAGATGGGCGAGACTGGCGTCAATGGTTTGACATTGGTGTTGAAAGAAGGTGTTCTAACTATCCATATTCATGTGTAGTCCTTTTGGGAATTCTACCTCTTAGTTCCAATGAGAAATTTAAACATTAATGCTGAAGAGACAAGACTGAACCAACTTCTCTCTCTAAGCCTGAAATCTTATCTCTTTCACCAAGAGCTCTTCTTCAGACCAGTATCATGTCTCTTTCACCTCCTTGTCTCACTAATATCCTGGGACCAACATGGCTGCAACAACACTGCAAGCAACATTAATGATAAAGTATTTCTGATTTAATTCAAAGGGTTAGTCTGTACTTCTAGGTTTAAGCAAAATCATATGCTAATGTTCCTCTGGCTGAGTGTGAAGGTAAGCAATGCCGTGGCTGTCCTCAGTTTGCACTGCACTGGGTAAGCTCTTTGTTCCTCATTGTTCTTTCTCCTGTCCAGGTGCAGCCTGTCATCACTCTAATAAACTAATAGACATCGCTCAGTGGATTGCTCTGCAACTGGCTCTTATTGAAGCAGTCAGCTTACCTACAGCTGGTCAGCAGAACAATGGTCTTTTTGTCAGGTGGTAAGAGCACTGGAGCAGCTGCAATTCCATAGGAATATTCCTCTAAAATAGAGCGTCACTATATTTGGGACCAAACAAAATCTCTCCTCACACCCAATTTTAAGGACTAAAGACAGGGTTAAATGTATTTACAGCTCATATATAGGCTGGATGTCTGGAATCCTTACCGAAACATAATTATATTTATATCCTGTATATAGAACCACAGACTCACTATTATCAAGGAGTTGCCATATCTGTGATCAACTGCTATACCTGATTATACAGCAATAAGCTCTCTAGCTAAAAAATATGTATATTGCATAGAGTATTTCCAGCCAGCATATAATGACACCAGTGATCAGTTATATACCTTATAAAACTTACCATGATTTTCTGTGGAAATACTGTCTCTAAAGACTGTCAAATAATATAATTGAGTTCACATTAAATGGAAAATTGATCTAGTGACTAAAGAGGCTAACCTTATGACATGTTTTCTATACTAGGAATCTAAGAATTTTCAGGTTTCAGAGTAGCAGCCGTGTTAGTCTGTATCCGCAAAAAGAACAGGAGTACTTGTGGCACCTTAGAAACTAACAAATTTTATTTCAGCATGAGCTGAAATAAATTTGTTAGTTTCTAAGGTGCCACAAGTACTCCTGTTCTTTTTAAGAATTTTCAGCTTGCTACAGTTTAAAATGTAATCTAGTGCTGCCTCATAATAGTACTACAATATTTTGGGATGATTATTGCTGTAAGAAATTAACTACTCACATTTATTATTAGCTTTTTGCACAATTAATTTGAGTTTACCAATAAACTTTAGGTACTGATAATGAATCATTCCCTAATAATACATTTCCATCTGCCTTCAACTTACTTGAAGCATTAGAAATTTTCCTTACAGTTTTTTCTTGTTGCTATGATCTGCTGCCATATTTAACATTTCATCTCAATATGCTGATTACCTCTTTCTGACACACAATTGTCACAAAAAAGCTGTCAGCACAGCTCCACATTATATATACAACTCTAAGACTTTGAGAAGTTACTGTCACTGCTGCCTCCTCAGCTATCAGCGTGTTTCAGACTGAATCTCTCAGTAACTCTCCTAGACATATGGACTCTATTCAGAACTTCAGAGCCAGATAATTCCTTCTGTATATTTTTTTGCCCCCTCTCAAAGACTGATATGTAAATCTGGTTTAGTAGAGGCACAGAACAAACAGAAACAAAGCTTTGTAAGTTAAGGGGGACAGAGTATTGGTAATTTTAGTGGTCATCTAATGATCGTCAGAATACAAAGAGGATATCTGAGCATCTGGCTTTCTGGCAGTGACAAGGACTGAAGCTTTCTTTTGTGGCAATCTGTGAATGCAGCTGGTAGGAATGAAGATTTTGTTAATGTGCTCAGTAACTATGCTATCCTCTAATCACTGTATCCTTGATATCCCACAGTAAACATCTCGTTTACAAAACAAAGGTTATAAAAACAACACATTATATAAGTGTCCTACCCAGAAATCATGTGGTATTGTATTTTAGTGAAAGAATAGTCATTACTATTAAATCTGGGTATGAAACATTTACAATATCTATTATACACACATACACAGAGAGTAGAAAGAATACACCATAGTGAAAATGAAATAAGAGTTATTCTAAGAAGTTTGAGATGATCATATATTTCTCTAGCAGTGGAGCCCTCTCAGGACCCAATTATAGGCCTAAAGTTTTACTTTTCTGAAGATCTGCTTACTTGGTTTAATACTATCCTCTCCCATCTCTACTGCTGATCTGTGAAGTCAATGGCAGTTTTGTCTGAGTAAAGCAAGCAAGCTCATACGCTTAGTTCATTGCAGTTCAGACCCTGTCTATATTATTAATATAATTTAGTCTTGTGGATTGCACCCTCTACTGGTAGTCAAGAGTCCAGGGTTTTATTCTCAGCTCTGCCACTGACCTACTATGCAAACTTGGGCAAGTCACTTCTCTCTGTGCCTCTGTTTCCCCTCCTAACCTTTGTCTGCTGTAGCTATTTACATGGTCAGCTCTTTAATGCAGGGACTCCCTCTCTTACTATATGTTGTATAGTGCTCTCTGTTGGGGCCTCTCGATGGTAGTGTGATACAACAACAACAACAAGCTAGCATACTCGATCGTGGCTCAACACGTTGCAAAACAATTTGAGCTGCCCTTTGTTAATGGGACCAAACCAATGTATAATCAGCTTTAAAGAGTGCTTTAGCCAACGGTTTCATCTGGGCTACTGTATGCTTTTAAAATCTGGTTACAGCACAGCTAGGCCTCAAACAAGTTTAACAGCCAATGTTTTACTCAGTAGTCTTTCATTGTTTAGACAGGGAGTAGTGAAAGTATAGTGTGTGGGGGGGTGGTCTGTGAGTGTAATCTACATTTTTGTCTATCACCATCATATCTCTGTACCTGGAAAAAAAAATCCACTCGAGTATTTGATTGCTTACATTTCACTCCAGGGGATATCACATGTCAGACACAACTCCAACCACCTCTTCCATTTTGTCTGATCCCTTTCCATTTTGTTACTTTTTTCTCTCATTTATTGGGACACTGATACATTAAAATCAAGAATATTGTATGTCAGAGACAACAAAACACAGGATAATCTAATTTCGGCCTGTCCTCCAGGGAGCATCACAAATCCACTTGGTATGCTCCATGCTAGATTTGACATTTAGATGCTGTGTTTATCTGAAAGACACATCCCTCTTTCTTACACATGTGAGAGCCAGTGCCTGGATCGTCACTGTCTTTCCCCTGTGCAGTCATGTCTCATTGTATAAAGAGAGTATAAACAGCTACTGGTGTAAGTGAATGGGAAATTATGATTTGGTAATATTTCACACCCACTTAGTACACGTAAATGACTATACAAGGCAACTAGGCAGTGAAGAATCAGACCACTAAAGTAGCTCAGAATTTAGTTTTTCAACATCAAATGCAATTACTCAATTATTTATATTAAGAAGAGTCTGTTTCACACAGTATCATGAGACTATTTTAAGATTTTTGAAAAGAAGCAAGTCAATGTAGTTTAAACTTAACTATTCCTTTTCCTCGACAAAATTTTTTGTTTTTTGGCAAGCGTACCAAGTCCCATAGCTGGATCAGATATTACTGGATTGACATATCCTCTTGCAAAAGAAAATAATAAAAACATCCATACACAGCACTGGGAAACTAGACTTTTGTAGTATACTCTAAAACTAGTGGCTATCCATAAATAAGTAAAATGGTCTGTACCTCCTTTGCTTGTTAAGAACTCCATGTTAGATTATGGGATAAGAGCAATTTTAATATGCTAATGTTTCTTGTCTGAAAAGGTGATGCTGCTTCAAAGTGTGCACAGACGTGTTTACTTTGTCAACTAATTGCTGTCTTTGTAAGAGGTCATTCTGTACAATTTTTAATAGATTTAGTTAAAACTGAAGCAGGTAACTGAATTCATTTTAAATAAGCCCAGTGCTGTGTTTTATGAAGTTTTATTGGTTTCTTTGAAATGCAGATTTGTATTAGCAGAGCATGAAATAAAAAAGAGCATTATGGCTGCGCATGCAAGATAAGTAGAAGTAATATTCACATATTCATGCTTCACTTCTCTTTTGGGGCCTGTTTTCGTATTTGTATTATTAAAGGCTTCTGGGGGCCTTCATTGTCTGCTGCATTTTTAGACACAGCTTGTGAGGTATAATAAAGACTTATTTTAATGCTGCTAATTTTTCCTTAACCTTACTTTTTTAGGAGATTTGCATACTATCTTTAAAAAGAGATATTGTCAAGATAAAAATTGTGAGTGCGACTTATGTGTATGTACTTGTGAAATACTTTGGGCCTCTGAACTGGAAATATTCTCGCCTTTATTACTCTTAGCAGTTTAGATCATCCAAACCATTGTGCTTATCTTGCAAACCTGTACACACAGACAGAACTTTATCTTAATGGGCCTAGCTAATGTGTATAAAGTAAGCACCTGCCTAAGTGTGAAGATGATCAGAGCCATAAAGCGTTATTCAGCACCGCCTAGCACTTTGTGTACTTGTTTATACTTGTGCAGTGGTATCAAATCAGAACTCACATTGACAGCAGCGATACCTTTTTATGCCCACTTTGCACTAACTTTGCATCGGAGTAAATGAAAACATAGATTCATAGACTCTAGGACTGGAAGGGACCTCGAGAGGTCATCGAGTCCAGTCCCCTGCCCTCATGGCAGGACCAAATACTATCTAGACCATCACTGATAGACATTTATCTAACCTACTCTTAAATATCTCCAAGATGGAGATTCCACAACCTCCCTAGGCAATTTATTCCAGTGTTTAACCACCCTGACAGTTAGCAACTTTTTCCTAATGTCCAACCTAAATCTCCCTTGCTGCAGTTTAAGCCCATTGCTTCTTGTTCTATCCTTAGAGGCTAATGTGAACAAGTTTTCTCCCTCCTCCTTATGACACTCTTTTAGATACCTGAAAACTGCTATTATGTCCCCTCTCAGTCTTCTCTTTTCCAAACTAAACAAACCCAATTCTTTCAGCCTTCCTTCATAGGTCATATTCTCAAGACCTTTAATCATTCTTGTTGCTTATTCTTGAGCATGAGGCTCAATGCAATGAAGAATTAAGGCCATAGGCCAGGTCTACACTACAAACTTACCTTGGTATAACTATGTTGCTCAAGGGTGTGAAAAATCCACACTCCTGAGCGACACTTTTATACCAACCCAACTCCAGTGTAGACAGTGTTATGTCTCCTGCTGACATTGCTACAGCCTTTCGCGGAGGTGGCATACATACACCAATGGGAGAAGCTCTTCCTTCAGCATAGTAGCATCTTCACCAGTGTGCTACAGTGGTGCAGCTGTACCCCTGCATCACTGTATGTGAAGACAAGCCCTTTGTTTTTGTATTTCACTCAGCCAGAACATTTAAATTAGAGGGATACATTTCACATTGTTTACAGTTAGTTTGAATCCTTGGTTCTCACTTGTTAGCTCACCAGGGTTGTTCCTGGGCTTCCAAAGTGGCAAAGAAATGTTTCAACTCAAAGTACTTATACTTTATACCTCCCATTCAGCTGCATCCCCCTTTCCTTCCATTATAATTGCATTACAATTTCTTGCAACAGAGACAGTACTAAAGTCCCAGATATGCATCTAACTTACATCAGCACCCACCCCCAGGGTTCAATAACATAAGTATTATGATTTGACAGTACACTTATATGTTCAAGTGCTTTGGAGGGGTCGGGCATCATCCACTGTAGTTAAGGTTGCAAAATATTTTCCAGTGTAAACCCTTGTTTTTAGATATTCATTGCTCTATGAAACAGTTTGGGTTGATGTTTTTAATGCTCTGTTTCAGTGCTGTTCATCAGCCTTTAACATCTCATCAGTCATTTTTCTACAAGTGGAAAAATGAACTTTCTTCCCATCATGAAAAAAATTGTGCACCTTTTTCATGTTTAATAGCCAAAGTGGTAGAAATTAGTGGGTTGCAATTTAGGTTGGAAATATTTCTCTTTGTCTAGCTGTGCACAGCCTTGATTCAGGGGAAATTTGATTTGACTTGGCTGAGTTATGAGCATGTGAAAATCACATGCTTAGGATGTGAAGTACTGATTTTTTTCCCCACAAGATTGTTCAATATGCATCTAAGGAATGAAGCACTGGCAATGTCAGTGGTTAAGTGCACAAGAAACTGAATTGTTCTAAATCAATCCTGACACACTTTTTAAATATGTCAGGGACCTGAGGAACTCCTGGGAACCAGGCATTTCTGAGCAATGTGCGCGAGTGGGAATACATAAGTAGGTCCATTTTATTGCACTGAGGGGTGAGGGACAGATGTGGACCTCTACAGGCTAGAACTTTTGTGGGGCTGATTGTACGGTAGGAGGGGCTGAGCGTGGTGATTGGGATAAGTATAATTAATAGCTGAGCTGGAGAGGTGTGGCATTGAGGGGGTAAAGAACTGGAATTTTTATTTTTTATTTGGAGAGGAGCTGGAAGCTCCATTCCATCAGGCAGCCAGCGACAGCTCCTGAAGTGGGGGACAAAATTACCTTCCTGTATATATTTGGGAGAATTGGCAACACAAATTATCACCTGCACTTTGGGGCTGGACGAGTGGTGTTCCAAAATCAAAAGAGATAAAAAACACAATATAATTGTTTTAAAAAAACCTCATTACTTTTGGGGCTCTGACTCATGATTTTTGAGTTTTTGGAATTGACAATATTGAACTTCCCTGTGCGGCCTTGTGCAAGGACTTAGGCACCATGTAAAGCTGCTTGTTTAGCTTCTAAAGGGGACGGTCTGAGGCATCGCTAAATAAAGTTTGTGAAGTGCAAAGAGTTATTAAAGCCAGTCAATGGAAGAGTGGGATTATTTTTTATACAGGGAAAACAGGAGGAAGAGGATGTGTGCAACTTTTACTTTAAATGAGTTGCAGATAGCTGGCAAGAGGGGTTGAGAAGATCCTAGGCAGAAGCTCTGCAGTAAAGTAGGAGAGGGACAACACAGCTTTAGGGATAATATTGTTTATTTCATGGTAATGAAGTTCCTCATTCAACACTATAAGAATGTGACTCTTCGTGTGATTCTTTACTATTGTCACAAATAGAACACTCCACCTTTTTTGCTGGAGATGATGATATCTAAGCTCCATAAAGGATTTATGGCAACTTAATTAGTTTAGTCTGAGAGTGAACATTTTATGTTTTGACATCAGATTTAGGCCCCAGTTCTCTAAAGGGATGTAGGAACATACAAGAGTCCATCTGTATATTTCCCTGTGTAGGATCGGGGCCCAAAATTAGATAGGACCCCATAAGAACATAAGAACGGCCGTACCGGGTCAGACCAAAGGTCCATCTAGCCCAGTATCTGTCTACCGACAGTGGCCAATGCCAGGTGCCCCAGAGGGAGTGAACCTAACAGGCAATGATCAAGTGATCTCTCTCCTGCCATCCATCTCCATCCTCTGACAAACAGAGGCTAGGGACACCATTCCTTACCCATCCTGGCTAATAGCCTTTTATGGACTTAACCATCATGAATTTATCCAGTTCTCTTTTAAATGTTGTTATAGTCCTAGCCTTCACAACCTCCTCAGGTAAGGAGTTCCACAAGTTGACTGTGCGCTGTGTGAAGAAGAACTTCCTTTTATTTGTTTTAAACCTGCTGCCTATTAATTTCATTTGGTGACCTCTAGTTCTTGTATTATGGGAATAAGTAAATAACTTTTCCTTATCCATTTTCTCCACATCACTCATGATTTTATATACCTCTATCAGATCCCCCCTTAGTCTCCTCTTTTCCAAGCTGAAGAGTCCTAGCCTCTTTAATCTTTCCTCATATGGGACCCTCTCCAAACCCCTAATCATTTTAGGTGCCCTTTTCTGAACCTTTTCTAGTGCCAGTATATCTTTTTTGAGGTGAGGAGACCACATCTGTACACAGAACTTGGAGTGTTTTTATTCTAAGCCTGATAAATAAGTGACCTTGTTGGTTGTTACATTTTAGTATGTGGACAAGGTTTGGATAGATCTGTAGGTCACTGATAATAAATGATGGGCAACTTGGGTTTTTCACAACATCTGATTTAGAATAAACCCAAAATCAAGGACTTTACTCAGACACTGACCAGTGCCTAGCATGAAAACAATGCAGACAGGCCATGTGGGAGGGGCATATAATGCATGCACAAATAAGACTCATTAATTTCTGTCTGATCTAAGTCCCGGCAATATTCTTTAGACCTTCTGTTTCCAGATTTTCATGTTATTACACCAGAGCCACTGTGCAAAAAAGGCAGGGCCGCCCAGAGGATTCCGGGGGCCCGGAGTCTTCGGCAGCGGGGGGCCCTTCCGTTCCGGGACCTGCTGCCAAAGTGCCCCAAAGACCTGCGGCGGGCCCCCCCCCCCACCGCCGAATTACCGCCGAAGTGGGACTCGCCACCGAAGTGCAGCCCGGTCTTCGGCGGTAGTTCGGCGGAGGGGGGCACCGCCGCGGGTCTTCGGGGCACTTCGGCAGCGGGTCCTGGAAGGGAAGGGCCCCCCGCCGCCAAATTACCGCCGAAGACCGAGCTGAACTCGGCGGCGGGTCCCGCTCCGTCTTCGGCGGTAATTCGCCAGCAGGGGGTCCTTCCGCCCCGGAGCGGAAGGACCCACCGCCAGCGAAGGCCGGGAGCAGAAGAAGCTCCTGCGCCCAGCCCCGCAAGAGTTTTCCGGCCCCCCTGGAGTGAGTGAAGAACCCCGCTCCAGGGGCCCCGAAAAACTCTGGTGGGGGCCCCTGTGGGGTTCGGAGCCTGGGGCAAATTGCCCCTCTTGCCCCCGCCCTGGGCGGCCCTGAAAAAAGGTGGTATAGACTAGGTCTTATTGGATATTTATATCTTTGTTTCTCCAACAAGAGTGTATCAAAACTATTCAGTGATGGCTTGGGGGACCTCTTTTCTGTACAACTTATGAATTCTGTTTGATGTCATAAACTTTCTGTATGCATCTATGTCAAACTACAAGCTCTATTTTGTTTTCTGAGCACCATTTTAATTATTAGACTGTTCTTTGTCTTTTTGGTTCTGTAGTCTCCATATTGAACTAAAACCCACAGGAGTATCAGGAGAAATTCTTGCACCTGGTGGAAGGCTACCAATGAAGGGTCATTAAACCCTGATGGTCTTCAATTCAAATGGAAGCACTATTGGACAAAGAGCTGTTTAGCGCCCTGGGAAAACCAAGTTTTCAAGTCTGGATTCCAAGGGTGTGATGACTGAGCATCATAACCTGACAGAGGATTTGAAGCTGATCAGAGGGTGACATGACAAAGAAGACTGGAAGTTATAAAAGACTCAGGTCTGTGGGGAGCAACTCTCTCTGACCAAGCAGAACTGGAAGAGAAGCGTGTGCTGGAGGACAGAAGTCCAGGAGAGGGGACTCTGACCAAATCCCAAAGAAAACTCAAAAGCGGTGAGGAACTGAGGCAGGGAATAACATACAGGCATTCTTATTTTGCACAGCTCTATATTTCTCTTGTGTTGTCTAAAGTCAAGTAATTGTTTTTGGAAATCCTTTTGCAAAGTCTGCATCCATTTGCTTCAATTACCACATGCTCTGGAAGGGGTTAACTATAAGCCAGAATATCCCCAAAGGTGGAATTTTGGAAAAGGTTAGGGTTAAGGCCATGGGATATCTTGGGGACTCAGCACTGGTCCTGGGGACCTAGGCAACTGGTCCACAGGATCCCCTTTCTGAGGAATGATACCAGACAGAGTCTTTGCTCTAGAAGTGGAACCAGAGATGGTCACTGGGTTGGTTTCAGACACCAAGAGGAGTTTGAAAACACATGGGCCCAGATGTGGGTCAAAACACAGTGTAACCCACACACTTGGGTGTGGCGTTCTGTCCCATCTGGTGTGTGGAGGGGGAGAGAGAATGATCTTCTACAGCCTTAGCATGTTATGCAGCAGGGGTCGGCACCACTGGCACGCGGCTCGTCAGGGTAAGCACCCTGGTGGGCCGGGCCAGTTTGTTTACCTGCCGTGTCAGCAGGTTCGGCCAATCACGGCTCCAGCTGGCTGCGGTTCGCTGCTCCAGGCCAATGGGGGCAGTGGGAAGCCGGACAGCACATCCCTCGGCCCGCGCCTCTTCCCGCAGCCCCAATTGGCCTGGAGTGGCGAACCATGGCCAGTGGGAGCCGCAATCGGCTGAACCTGCAGACGCGGCAGATAAACAAACTGTCCCGGTGTGCCAGGGTGCTTACCTGGCGAGCCACATGCCCGTGGTGCCGACCCCTGCAGTAGAGGCTCATGCACTAAGCTCCAGAGGCCCCACATTCTCTCCCACCCACCAACAACCAGGGTCTGTTGGTGTTACAAAAGCAGCCCCCTGGCAAATATCCAGCAGGGAGAGCTCAACTAGGGCAGGGCTGTGACAGCTTCCTGAAAAAAAAGGAATGTAATTTAAATACACTTCTTTCCTTTGAATCGATCCATTAATAATTTTTAGAATATACTAACGTTAGTAAAACCCATTAACTCCCCCTCCCACTATTTTGGTCTTTTTGTAGTAGAACCGTAAATAGGAGAACAGGCCCATTTTATCAGCATACCTATTTCAAATAGCTGACACAGGAAAATTATTTCATAAAACTATGTTATTGAAGATGTATCAAACAGAGGACGATGAAATTCAAATGTTCTGTATTTATATCACTTACAACACATTTAGATTAAGCTATCTAACATTAATTTCCTACGAAACATGTTAATTTAGGAGTCTAAAGTCATGCAAGCCAATACAAGTTTATGAAGTGGTTCTCTCCTAACGAAATTAGGAAATAGCACGAGAGGAAATGAACAAATAGCTACCAGTCTTATCTTGCAATAAAATGTCCTATGATCTTGTTAAAATGTATGTCTAATATGTTGAAAGAATCATGTTGTTGCTGTTCTTTTTAAAATATCCAGTACTGTATATTCCTTTTCAGTGTATTCACCTTTCTTGTATTAGAACACTTACATCATAAATGGAGTCCATAGCAATTCTTGCAGATCACTTGGGTAGAACAAAGCCATTTAAAACTTCCCGCTGCTATTATCCTGAAACTATAGATGGCAGCTCAGTTTAATTCAGATTCTGAATGTTTGGAAAGACCCAACAGTACCTGAAGCAATCTGATCTAACAGATGAGTGGTGCTTTTTGACTAAAGCAAAGTTAAGGGGAATTGGACCTTAATCATTGCCATTTGAAAGTTCTGTGTTCTAGAACCCTAACATTATAAACTTCCCACAGAGCCAACTGCAGTGTGCATTAACACAGTAGTTGAAAACTATGATTTATTGTACATTTATTTTATTGTACAACTTACAATGAGAAATGCAGAACCAGAATATTTTGTCTGATGGATGGCTGCATTAGACTGTTGTATGTGAATGAAAAAAATGAGTGTTTAATATAATCAGCTAAAAAAATCAGATGATACTTATATATGACTCTGAAGAATAAGTGGTTCAGCCAGCTAATTTACCAGTCTTTCATCTCACCTTGATTTGAATCTAAATTTGATCACAAGTTAAAACACATTCAGTACTTTACTCCTGGTTCCTCTTATTGGCTGCATATTGTCCCTTTACTCACTATTTTCATAGTTTTTCCTTAGGCAAAAAGGTCTCATTGAGTGACTAAGGACTTCAGTTTTTCGTCTCTACATTGGTAATGTCAAAAATATTATCAAATGCAACAGTATTATATTATTTAGCAAGCTGTGTGCAGGAGAGGCCAATGACAAGTAAAATAGGGAAGCAGCAGGCAAAAATGGAAGTTCATTGGCAGAACTGTCATGAGTACTAAAATTCATCAGGTTCACTCCACATTTTTTACAGACAGACAGGCATAAACACACACACACAGAGGCGATGCAGATTATTTACTGTATTACAACAGGATCATGTGGTAGAATTACCTGAAGTTAATACTTGATGTTTCCAATTAAGTTACCATATAGTAACAATGAGGTATCAGTCTTTCACAGTAATTTATGTAACCACTCTTCTGTAAATATAATAAAAGCAGCACCATTCTATATCAAATCTCACAGCCACAAATTATGGGACCATGGCCTTCTCTTATTGTGAGCATGCTTGTGTACCAAAGCAAAGCATCATTCATATAGCAGCACAAAAGTATGCTCTAGCACCATCTACCCCACTCTGAAGAGAATGCATATCACAACAAGCAATGTAGGTTGGTTTGCTTGCTTTCAAATACAAATATATTGCACGTGTCATTGTAACCCTCATTTTGGTGCTGGCTTAGTACCTGTATGATTTGTTAACAGGAGAGGGGTACCTTATAGTCTTTGAGCAGCTCCCAAGTTTCTGTCACCTGGCCTCATTTCTCAGTGCTGCTGGTAGCTGCCTGACTCATGGTGTGCTAAAGAATAAAGCTATTTGGTGATGCTCCCAGTGAGACAATGTTTTAATTACACTAAGGCTCCCTTAGTTGAACTCACAAATAATTCAAATTCACACAAGCAAGCCAATTAAAAACAATAACTATAAACTTCATGTAAGGATTTGATTAAAAAGAAATAGACAATCAGTAAAAACATAACAGGTTAAAATTACTAGAGATATTAATAATACATTTCAAATACTAAATGCTATGCAGGCAAGCATACTAGGTCACATTATCACACATTCCCCCAATGTTCCTAAACAAAAGTGTCTCCCCCCGTTGGGTCTCTCTGTCTCCCATGTCTCAGGTACCAAGTGGTGCATATGAAGACATGTTGCAAACCTGTATGAAGATGCTGTTAGAAATAGATGTAAGCAGAGTCTGATGAACTCTCCCCTGACAGCTAGTGGGGGAGGTAGAGAGAGACTTCAGGAGCAAACTGTATTTACATGAACACACCTACTCTGTGTAGGTATCCAGCAGACAGGAGCTGTGTAGGTCCAAGTGATCAGCTTTGGCTAGTGTTGGGTTACAAATCACTTTAGTACTGAATGCAGGGGTAGTAAAATGTTGTTATCAATGTTGTTGTCTTTATTGTATGAGTAAAGGGGAGCAGAACTGTGCTTAACCTGTCCCAAATGAGGAGGTCACCCTCAGCTGAAAGGACCTTGTTAAACCAGGGGCTCGAATGCCAGACCCCTGTCAAAGCAGAGAGGGGTAGGGACAGGTATCCCAGCCAGGAGGTGTGGATGCTCCCCAGTCTGGTTTAACCTGTTCTTCCCCACTGCTCAAATATAGAGCTAAATAGGCATTTCTGCCCAGCCTGCTAAGAGCTGACAATCACTAAGAGACTGCTCTGCAGAGGCCACAGCAGAGAGGCAGGTGGCAGCAGAAGGTAACTGACAGGCAGCTGGCGGGAACAGCTGGTGGGAGCAGTGAGCAGTTGACCAGCAGGATCAGCCAGCCAGCCAGCCAATGGAAGTGGCAAGCAGGCACCTGGCAGACGGGAGCAAGTGCCTGGACGGCTGCACCTCTGAACTCTGGGTCTTAACTGACATGGGGCAACAACTGTTAGTGGGGTGTTATGGGTGGGGTGGGGTGGTGTGGAGCGGGGGAGGGGGAGGAAGCACACTACAAGAACTTTGGTGTTGGATTTGAGAACCTTAAGCAAAAGACACGGCCCAGTGTACTCAGGGGTGGGTGTTTTTGCTCCTTGCTTTTATGTTTATGAATCCTGATCGTGCTGTTTTTCCTGATTAATGCTAGGTTACTTTTATTAAAGAAAACTTTCTACTTCAGACTGTGATTGTGAGGGCGAAGTATTGCCTCTTAGAGGTGCCCAGAGGGTAGCGTGTAATTTTCCCAGGTTACTGGGTGGGGGCTCGAGCCAGTTCTGTGTTATATTGTTGAAAAGGAACCCCTAGATATTGAACCTGGCCCTTCTTGCTGCCCACTCCAATTGGCAGAAGGGTTACACTTACTTCATTATAATGGGAATTGGCAGGTCAGGTCTCGATGATCCAGATAGATAAAAGCCCTTTTGCAGGTGCAATGTGCCTTAATGTGCAAAATTGAATCCCAATTACCTGTCTAACTATAATAGGGTACTCACTCAGGATCCTTTTCTGGCTGAGTGGTCAGGAAACAGAAACAGGCAAGCAGGTCCTCCCTCAGGATTGCTGTAAAGGAACTAACCACCCACCCCATTTCTGGAACGGTGCTGTGCTGCCAGGCCACACAGAGAGACCTTCTCTCCCTTCTGCTCCCCAGCTGGCCTCTGCTATGTGGAGGGAAAGCTGGGTTATTCACAGCCTCCCTCCTACTTTCCTGGTCATCCAGGGCTCTGCACAGGCTCAGAGACTGCTTGCAATCTGCCTGGCTGTCTTGTGCTCTCTGATTATCTTCTGGGGACTGGGGTTGTCTTCTCTCTGTCCAATGGTTGAAGGAGGAGGGTTGCCAGGGTGACTTTGGGGTCCAGGGGGAAAGAGGTCACATCTCCCTCCCCTTCCTTTCTGCTGCCTGGGAAGTCAACAGTGCATGAGTCTGCCATGGACCCTATGGGGGTCCAAAATGTGTTTCTCTTTTCTGGGAGTACATCCTCCTGGCTAAGAGAGGGTAGGGCTACATCATTCTGATTAAAGAGAAATGGCTAATTAAAAAATATCCATTCCATTGCAAGACATGACAGTGTACCGCTGACATAATTCTGCAATGTCCTCAGGCTTTCGTTAGGGCATGGCTACACGTGCAGATGTAGAGCGCTGTGAGTTAAACCAGCCCTCAGAGAGTGCAGCAGGAAAAGTGCTGCCGTGTGTTCACACTGTCAGCTGCAAGTGCACTGGCATGGCCACATTTGTGGCACTTGCAGCAGCATTGGGAGCGGTGCATTATGGGCAGCTATCCCACAGAGCACCTCTTCCCATTCTGGCGCTGTGGCTTGTGGGAAGGAGGCGGGGACTGATTGTTTCACGGCAGTACTCTCCTCTGGGTTTCTATGCCTTGGGGAGAGCCAACAGCGGCTGGGGCCCCTATACTGAATACTGTCCCCACATTTTCCACAGGATGAGTTCGTCCTGGAAGATATCTCGCTGCTGAGGGTGACCTGGGAATCAAGCGAGGGTTTACTACTGCAATGCGGCTTCCGCCCTGGCCCATATGCAGCTTGCCTTTGTGCAGCAATGGTCCTCCTCCACCCACCCCCCGCCCGTCACGGCACAGTGGTGTGGACATGTTGGCCTTACTGGGACAAGGAGCACAGTAGTTCTGCCAAAGAACCTGCGCAAGCGGATTGCCCAGCTTCTGCATGAGACCTTTGAAGAGATCACTGAGGCCGATTACCATGATGTGAGAGAGCACATCAACGCCCTATTCCACATCTAGGCATGCATGCAGCCCTAACCCTCCTCTTCCCAAGAGTCTGCACCGAACAACTTCCTTCTCAAAATAAAAGCCACTTACTGGACACCTCCTCTGCTGTTTGTTCTTTCCCAAGCACTGTCTGCTGCGACTGGCTACCCTCCTCCTGGCTTGAAAACAGCTCCTGGCTGCATGCATTTAGGGATGCCACGCTGTCCCCCTCTTTCTCAGCACCCTTGGTCCCGCTTTCCTCCTCCTCCTGCCTTGTGAACTGAGCTCTGAAGTGTCCATGGTGGTACTCGGAGTGGAGGTGGGGTTGCCCCCAGGTATCACATCCACGCTCTTTGTAGAAACAGCAGGTAGTGGGGGCAGCACCAGAGCGGCAGTTTGCCTCATGCTCTTTGTTGTAGGTGTTCTGCAGCTCCTTCCCTTTAACCCTGCACTGCAGTGCGTCCCGTTCATGGCCCCTTTCCATCATGTCCCTTGATATCTGCCCTAAGGTATTGTAATTCCTATGGTTGGAGCACAGCTGGGACTGGACAGCTTCCTCCCCCAAATACTGATGAGGTCCAGCACCTCGCCATTGCTCCATACTGGGGATCACCTGGTGTGTGGAGGCATGGTCACCTGGAAACATGTGCTGAGAGCACTCCATGCCTTGTTGAGCAAACAGGAAGGGGAATTTCAAAATTCCCAGAGAATTTAAAGGGTGGGTCTGATGGTCGGTCACCTGAGGGCAGGGCAGTAGAGTTCAAAGCAATGACCAGAGTGGCTAGAACAGGCATTGAGGGACACTTCTGGAGATCGATCAGAGCGCATTAATAGATCAGGGCATCCACGCTGGTGCTGCGGTGCTCCAGCCAGGGTGCAACAAGCATTATGCTTCTTGTGGAGGTGGATTACCGGGGGCACTCCAGCCGTGGAGTCCAGGCGCTCTATGTGCCTTGCCAGTGTGGACACATCAGGAGTTAGGGTGCCTAACACGCAAGCACAGCCAAGCCCAAAATTTGGAACTTTCAGTCAGTGATTGTTTCTTGTATAGAGCCCATGTAGCACCTCTGATGCTGTTCTGTGAATTACTGCCAATGATATTTATTACAAGCATTAACAGCAATTTACCCATCATTAATCAGAGCAGTCAGCCATAGTACTTATCAGTCATTCTGCACCCTTACTTTACTAGCTGGCTAAAATATTTTATGCCACCATTAGCCTCAAAACTTCAATAAACTGCTTGTAAATTTAGACTCAGGATCCTGAAAAGTGTAGTGCCCTATTTGTGGCTAATTTATAGTCTGTATTTATGTTTGTGCCAGGACTTGGGCTTTCCCACTGATCCAGGTTTGAAATATGTAGTCATAAAGTGTACTCTTGTGTTGGGCCATCAGATTAGGAGTTGAAAATCATGTTCTTCTTAGTGGAGCCATTAGTTATAGAGTTATGCATCATAGCAGCATATACATCTTCATATCTACAAACTTATATTTATCAGTTGAGTCACTTAACACATTACCTGTAGGCTAACTGAAATTTTCAGTTTTATTTATAGAACAACTAGAAGGTATGGCAGATACTGTAAGGTAGATGGCACCTACAAAATGAGAGACAACTGTTTGCTACACAAGTGTAAATATTTTTTTAAAACATTTTAGTATGAAAAGCAATTTCAGTTTTACAGTACATATCTTAATCAAAAGGGAGCATCTTTTCACGAGTGAGGCCTCATTTTCAAAATCAATGGTAATGGAGAGTGGCTGCAATCTTTATTGGTAAAAGGAAGCCACTGAACACTGCTCTACAGCCCAAATTCTTCTGAAATAAATGTAGTCTTTACTAATTCTGGGTCACTGAGAACGAAAATGATGCTTAAAATTGTTGATTGCCTCTAGTTTTCAAGTTATGCTATTGGGTCAGTATATACGACCCTTGACTTGGGAATAGTGGAGGATAAGTGAGTTATAAAGGGAAGGGATCTCAATTTAAACCAGAAATGATTAAAATACATCTTTGACTGGATCTATGAATAAATCTATGACTGGGTTTGGACAGTACTTGCTTTTTAGGCAAAACAATGAATGATGCAATCTGAAGCTGGTATTGCGTCATATATGATATGAATTGCATCATGTTATTCCTAGAAGTCATGGATGATGCAATCATAACGAAGCTTACATCACTCTGCTGAACAAATTGCCTTTTATCAGCTCTAGAAATCATACAGTGTCGTGCTCTCTTATTTGTCAGTGTTTGATTTTGCAAAGGGACACATTTCTGTTTAGCCAAAGTGAGCAGAGATGCCTTGTACTTGTGTGAACAGTGCAGATAACTTCTGCTATGTTTGTGGTGAAGTGACTTTTGCATCACAAAAGCGCAGTATAACCACTATGGTTAAGAAAGCCTATCACCTTTATTTTGGCTGCAAAATTGGAGATCAGGACAAGAGGTGGGCCCCACACATATGCTGCAACACTTGTGCAACAAATCTTCGCCAGTGGTTGAACAGGAAAAGGAAATCTATGCCTTTTGCAGTGCCAATGATTTGGAGAGAGCCAACAGATCATACCAGCAATTGTTACTTCTGCATGGTGCCTCCAGTTGGGAAAGGTGTGTCAAAGAAGAAAAAGTGGACTGTGCATTATCCAAACATTTCATCAGCTATACGCCCAGTACCCCACGGAGAAGGACTGCCGGTTCCTGATGCACCAGAATCATTCTCACTTGAGTCAGACGAGGAAGAGGAAGAGGATGAAACTTCTGGTCCTGAACCATCAATGTCACAGGACCCACATTTTCTCCCATCCTCCTCCTCTGAACTACACCTCATAACACCAGGTGAACTGAATGACCTTGTCAGGGATTTGGAACTACCCAAGAGTAAGGCAGAGCTGTTGGGCTCCAGACTACAGCAGTGGAATCTCCTGGCAGATGATGTTAGGGTTTCCATGTTCCGTGACCGTCAAAAGGATCTTGTCCCATTCTTCTTCATGGAAGGTGATCTTGTAGCCTGCAACAACATTGATGGTGTGATGGCAGCCCTCAACATCACTCACGATCCAGATGAGTGGAGACTGTTCATTGATTCATCGAAGACGAGTCTTAAAGCTGTTTTACTGCATAATGGCAATGTTTTGCCATCAATTCCAGTTGGTCATGCAGTCCATATGAAGGAAACCTATGACAACATGAAACAACTTTTGAGGTGCATAAACTATGACCAACATCAGTGGCAGCTTTGTGGCAATTTGAAGGTTGTTGCTCTCTTGCTTGGTCTGCAGACTGAATACACAAAGTACTGCTGTTTTCTCTGCGAATGGGATAGTCGTGCAAGAGATTCCCACTACATCAAGAAAGATTGGCCACTCCGACAGTCATTGGAGCCTGGGAGGAAAAGTGTTCAGCATCCACCACTTGTTGAATCAAGGAAGATTTTGTTACCACCCTTACACATCAAGCTGGGTCTGATGAAGAACTTTGTCAAGGCCATTGACAAAACACAAGCAGCTTCAAGTACCTCCGTGGAAAATTTCCAAGGTTAAGTGAAGCTAAGATAAAGGAAGGTGTCTTTGTTGGTCCTCAGATTCGTGAACTTCTTCGAGATGATGCATTTGACCATGCACTGCGTGGCAAGGAAAAGACGGCATGGAAAGCCTTCCAGTTAGTGGCAATAAATTTTCTCGGAAACAACAAGGCAGACAACTACAGATTGTTGGTGGAAAACCTCCTCAAGGCATACAAAAGCCTTGGTTGCAACATGTCACTAAAGATACATTTTTTGCACTCTCATCTAGATTTTTTTCCACCGAACTGCGGAGCAGTGAGCGATGAGCACGGCGAGCGATTTCACCAGGACATTGCAACAATGGAGAAACGCTATCAGGGCAAATGGAGCCCATCAATGCTTGCAGACTATTGCTGGACAGTGACAAGAGATGCTCCATTTAATGAATACAAGAGACAAGCCAAGAAGCGCCGAGTAGACACTGTATAGGACTAAACTATGTATATAGTAGTTTTTTGCCTTTTGTTTCATAATAAATTTTAGTTATATAACCCTTTTGCTGATTTTTAAAGTGTTACATAAACAGGACAGGTGAAATATTATCATGTAAAGCAACCATAAACACATGAAAAGACTTAGGTTTACAATTTATGATTAAAACTCTACTATCTACACAATATACATAGACATAAAATGTAAAAGCTTACATAACTTAGAAACAGTAGCCAATCAGTTGTTTTAATTGTCATATTTGAATTCAGCACATCAAAATACATAATAAATAGCACATTTTATCTCTGAAGCAGACAACTTCTGAAAAATTGTAGACCAGTATAGCACCTAAAGGTAAAGCAACTGTTTTGTATGCCTTTTTATATTGTCAGAAAAGCCAATCTAGCTATACATTTATACCAAAGACACCGAAGTGAGGAAAGAAAGTACTAGAGTGCCTCTGCTAACATACCTACTAATTTATCTGTGAATTCACACTAGAAATTCAATCTGTGTGCCAGTTCAGAAAGCTTTGTAACAAAAGCATTTTACAAGTTAAATGATTTTCTGGAAATCATTTTAAACTGGTCATTCTGCTTAATCAGCATGAAGTTCAGTACTGCATCAGATTACTAAAGCATACCACTACCCCCAAGGGCTTCAAATTCCAGTAGCTTCATCTCATTCCAGTAGATTCTCCCCATCTCCTCCTGATTATGCAACTCTTTGCCATGAGCTATGCAATTCCCATAACATGATCCAGGTCTTGGAAATAAGGGTAGGAGTACTTAAAATATCAACATTCACTTGTCTGACATACTCTATGCTGATAAAATATTTATTTTCAGATGTTTGGTTTCATAGTTTATTAAAACAGACATACTGACCAGATTTAGTTTTATCCAGCTCATGCTATATAATAATGAGCTGGTCAGAAACATTTTGATGAATTATTTTTGGTCACAATTTTTTGATATGTTGAAATTGAGACATTTCACAGAGACTATTTGATTTCAACCAAATTCTGATGGAATCCTACCTGATTTCCTGCCAGCTCACCTGCCTGGCTCTTTAGCAACTACAAAGAAAAAAATGCAAAGAAAATTTTTGTTGTATGACTTTGGATCTGTGATGTACCTTGAATCCACCTTATGCATTTGAGTCTGTTCAACTCAGCATAGCTTTGCTGTATGCCAAATAAAGGACTTGAATGAGGAGACTGGAGTCAAACTGAGTTTTTGGGGATCTGAGCGGAACCCCAAACAGACCGAATGGCAATTCCCTTTCATTGAGAATTTCAAATGTTGGGGGTTTTGCTCCTAATCAAATTAATCAAAATTTTAAAAATATCAGAATCCTCTTTGAAATGGAACTGCCATTCTCCCCCCCAGCTCTAACAACACTTGCTTGTCTTTCTGTATGCATCTTTTCAAAGTAATTTATACAGTTACTTTCTAATTTGGCCAAGGCTACTTTTCTATAGATTTGTATGCTTGAGAACTTGGATCAAATATTTGGTTTTTAATAATAATAAGGAAAAAAAAGATAATTGCATTTGGACATATGCAGAAATTTTCAAATGTGGTTCCTACATTAGGTGAGCTGCTCTGAAGTTGCATGCTCAAAGTGACACTTAAAAAGATACAGTGCACCTAAGTGCCCAAATGTGGAACTGCATGCCCAATTTAAGTGCCCAAATTAGGTTTATATAGGATTGTGAGGAACTTCAGAAGGGCCTCCCAAAACTAGGCAATTAAGCAAGATGGTGATAAATGCCATTCGATTTAGGAAAGTAGACAGCAGTGCATATTAAAAGGAAAACTTCAAACTATTCATGCACATTGATGGGTTCTAAATTCACTGCAAATAAAAAGAAAAATCCTTAGATGTCATTAATGACAGTGCCTTGAAAACATATGCCCAATGCACAGTTGCAATAAAAAAGTAAATATGATATCGGGTTGCATTTAGACAGGGCTAAAGAACAATCCTGAAAATATGATGTTACATGAATCAGTGGTACTTCCTCACTTTGTATACTATGTTTGGGTTTTGCTCATTCCAGTCTAAAAAAAAATGTAGCAGAATTTCAGAAAGAGGAAAGACCCAGAGAAGGTAATGAAAGAGATTATTGATGTGGAAAGACTTGCACATGAGATTTAAAGATTTAGTGCCAGAGTTGAAAATTGAAACTTTGACAAAAACACTTTTACAGAAATGTTTGTGAAAAATGTCTCTTTTTAACCAGTTCTAATTACAATGATTTAATTTAGAGAAGAGATGTATAAGTAGTGACACAATTCTAACATGTCAAATAATGAGGAATATAGCAGTACGATTGGTGGTCTTATTTATCGTCTTTCATTATACAAGAACAAGGAAAGAAGAATGAACTTAAAAGGCAACAAATGTTAAATTAACACATAATTGGCCTGCAAATCCCACTGACACTCTAAGGCAGTGGTTTTCAACCATTTTCCATGTGTGGACCCCTAAAAAATGTCAAATGGAGATACGGACCCTTTTGGAAATCTTAGGCATAGAAACAGGTTGAAAATCATTGTTCTATGGTGATGACAACCTTTCACAGACCCTTTAGACATAGTCTGTGGTCCACAGGGGTCCGCAGACCACAGGTTGAAAACCATTGCTGTATGGCAAAGCATTTAGTGGAATACAAAAAAGGATTAGACAGTTACATGAATAAGAAGAATATCACCGAGTTACATTAGATAGGATTAAAGTTATAAGGAATAGCAGGCTATATGCAAATCAACAGCTCCATAAAGTGAGGAAGAAACTTTGCTATTGTGCCATTGTTGCTTAATAGCCCATTATAGATAAATGTCACCTTCTTTTGAAGCATCTGGTATTGGCCAGAACTGGATAGACCATCTTGATTCCCAAGTCATTTAAGTGCACATTTTAAATTTTAATAAGCTGAAAAAGACCAGTTTAAATGTATAGTTTATCACTTTCCTTATTTGTTCATTCTTCATCTCTTCCTCTTTCCCACTCCCTGTTTCCTTCATTTTGAGTCCCCTGTTTCTGTGTGTCTTCTTGCTACCTTTTCCTATTTTCTTTTATTTCTCTCTTTTATCCTCAGACCTGCACTACTCCCTCGTCTTGTTTGTCTTCCATTTACTGCTATCCAGGTGCATTCAGGCCCCCATGGTGCTTCGTTTCTCATACTTTACATGTAACACAATTCTTTTTCTTCCATCTTATCTTTTTAGTGCATACAAGGATCACCCAGCTCCATGCCCAGGGAGACATGTTGCTTACAGATTCCAAGCACATCTTGCAGCAATGAATTTCCAGACTTGCTTCAAACATGTCTTCTATTATTCTTCACAGAAATAGAACATGCTAGCCCTCTCTCTTCTCAGCTTTGGATTCTAAGACCCTATACCTAACATTTGACACTTGTTTCCCCATCTCCTGGAATGTAATGACAATCTCATACTAATGAACTCTTTTGTCTTCAATCTCTACATATCTGACCAATAGTCAGGGGCGGCTCTAAGAATTTGGCCGCCCCAAGCATAGCGGCACGCCGCAGGGGGCGCGCTGCCGGGTGCCGGTCCCGCGGCTCCTGGTGTCCTCTTGCAGACGTGACTGTGGAGGGGCTGCTGGTCCCGCGGCTCCAGTGGAGCTTCCGCAGGCATGACTGTGGAAGGTCCGCCGGAGCCACCTGCTGCCCTGCCGGCAAAATGCTGCCCCACGCACGCGCTTGGTGCGCTGGGGTCTAGAGCCAGCCCTGCCAATAGTGTTTCAGACATATGTAGACTAGTTCTTTTTTAAATTGTTGTTTCCATTGCCATTACTCTCCTAGTGTTCCTTTTAAAAATACCATGCTTGAATTGTCTTTTTTTCCCCAGAAATACAAAGGTTATAATGACTGGCAATCAATTGAAAAAGATGCTAATACAGTGAACCTCCTGTTCACAAACGTCTGTTCAACAATAGAGTATGAATTCAAATAATGGCAACGCTATAGAAGAAATGGATAGAGGAACAGAGATGAAAAGCTCTTATTGACGGATTATTGAATCTATCCCTCTTCTGTGAGAGCAGAATCTAGGCCCCTGGTAGCTTGTGAAAATTCACTGACCGTGGCTCCAGGCGGAGGTCAAGTGCACCAGCCACTCTGACTACTGAATCCCTCACCCATTCCCACACAGACTAAAGCCTGTGGAGAAGCATAGCAGACAACCCAGCCCTTTGGGCTGCATATAGGTTTGAGCATTTAGTTCATAGGGAATTTTCTGACAAAATGTTTTCCACCAGAAAATGCCAATTCATCAAAACGGAAGCTGCAGGAATGGCTGAAACCAACCCTATATCCAGGTATGAAAAAAAAGAAATTCAATTGGAATGGCCCGTTTCAACATTTTCTAAACAATTTTCTTTTTGGTTTGAAATAATTTCATTTTGAAATTTTAGTCAATTTATTCTAAAAAAAAGTTTTTAAAAAAGGCTGAAGTTGAAATGAAGTTTTAGAGTGATATGATCCAAACAGGATTCTCCCCATCTCCTCCTGATTATGCAACTCTTTGCCAGAGAATGTTGTGAAGGCCAAGACTATAACAGGGTTCAAAAAAAGAACTAGATAAGTTCATGGAGGATAGGTCCATCCAGGGCCGCCCAGAGGGGGGGGCAAAGGGGGCAATTTGCCCCGGGCCCCGGGCTCCGCAGGGGCCCCCAAGAGAAGAGCGGAGGCTCCCGCCTCCGCCCCTCTCCTGGAGCCTCAGCGCATCAAGCGCCGAGACTCCGGCCGAGCCCCTGAGCCCCGCCCCGATCCGCGTGGTGAGGGGGCGGGGCTGGGAGATCCAACGGGGCCTGAGCCCCGTCCCGCTCAGAGCGCCGTGGGGAGGCGGGCAGCTCCTCCGCTCGGCGTGGAGCTCACACCCCCGCCCCCCCACCCCGCGGCTCTGAGCGGGACGGCGCTCAGGCCCTGCCGGCGATGCGCTCGGTAAGAGGCCGAGGCCGGGGAGAAGCCGGGGCCAGGCGGGGGGGGGGGGGAGAAGCGGCGGCCGGGGCTGGGCAGGGGGGAGAAGCGGGACCCGCCGCCGTCAAAGTGCAGCCCGGTCTTCGGCGGCGGGGGGCCCCTTCTGTTCCGGGACCCGCCGCCGAAGTGCCCCGAAGGCCCGCGGCAGGGACCCCCCCCGCCACCGAATTACCGCCGAAGACCAGGCAGCGGGTCCCGCTTCAGCGGTAATTCGGCGGCGGGGGGCTCCCGCCGCGGGTCTTCGGGGCACTTTGGCGGCGGGTCCCGGAACGGAAGGGCCTCCCGCCGCCGAAGACCCCGGGCCCCCGGAATCCTCTGGGCAGCCCTGGGTCCATCAATGGTTATTAGCCAAGATGGTCAGGGATGGTGTCCCTAACCTCTGTTTGCCAGAAGCTGGGAATGAGCGACAGGGGATGGATCACTTGATGTTTATCTGTTCGGTTCATTCCCTCTGAAGCACCTGGCATTGGCCACTGTCGGTAGACAGGATACTGGGCTAGATGGACCTTTGGTCTGACCCAGTATTGCTGTTCTTATTTTCTTATTATTAGTTCATGAAAATTTTCAAGATTGACTTTTTGGGATAGGAAAACACTGAAATCTCAAAAATTCTTGAGGGACATGAAAACCCTTTTCTGCCCAGATCTAATTCTAAGGCCATTTTTTTGCATAGTAAAACATAGTAGTGCATAGTGTGTCACTGTTCAAATACTGTCCACCATCAATTTGGTTTGTATGCTGGTTCCAGCAGATCTTTACATTTGGCTGGTGTAAGTACAAATAAACAATAAGAGAGTACCAGAAGACCAGTAGAAACAGAGTAAATTGCTTAAGGAACTTTAGAGCTCTAATTGCAGAAATTAGACAGTAATCATCCTTTTGAAGTCACCTGGGCGTGGGCTTGCCCACAGGCCTTCTGTTGCATTGGAGTGAATGTAAGGAAATTAAAATGGAGCCAAAATAGATTTCCTCTGCTTTCAAAACTGAAGCTCTGTTTTGGAAATCCATACAATTACCTTATAATGTTTAATATTAGGGTATACATAATACATAAACACATTGACAGCATTGTACAGACTATGTTATATTATTGTCAGGGCTACACAGAGGTTTATGGGGGCCCAGGGCAAAATCTGAAACTGAGGCTCCTGCCACTCTTCTAAAAAAATTACCACTCAAGGGAGGACCCAAGGAGGGGTTGGTTGGAGAGCAAGCCCCTCACATTCACACCTCAGCGGTGGCTTCTAGACCACAAGGCTGGGCCCCGCTCCCACCTCTGGGTGTTGCAACCTGGAGTAGGGCGCAACTGCCCCTCTGTCATGACAGAGTGGTGCTGCGACGCTGCATGCTGGGTTGCAATGCCACTCAGTTTGGGGGCCTGCTCAAATGGGACGCCTGGTGCAAACTACCCCTTTTGCCCTCCCTATCCCTTTTGGGTGACCCTCATGAGGTGTTGTCAAATCAGCAGTCTTACGTGATGAATGTCACTAAAATTTACAATTCTGTTTCTACAGGCCAACTTATGAGATGCTGGTTTCTCTAGCCAGAAAGTCTGAGTCTCAAAATTTTCACCATGGGCCCAGGGCTCGATTGGTTTTAATGATTTAAATTAAATTGAAGTGCTTTCCAGAAATACAAGTATACAGTCAAAGGACAGACAGACAGCTAAGCAGAGGTCAACAACAAAAGTGATTTTTCTGTACAAATCTACAAGACAATTTAAATTGTTTTACCACAACTGAACTCCAATCATTAACAGTCATTTTTGCCATTTTTGTGTAGTGCCGTTGTACACTACTTCCTTTTCCTTTGTGTATTTATTGGTGTCTGCTTTCTTTTTTGTTTGATGTATAGTTTATACCTCATGTGTCAGAAAGGATTGTGGTTAAGGCAGTGGCTAAAAGTTTCAAAGGAATTCCTGCCTGCGGGCCATGATTGAGGGGCTTTATTCCACCCAATAATTGTTGTTACCCTCTCACCTCCTTGTGGTGAACTTATGACTGGCTCGTTATTGCTTTCTTAAAAGTGCGTGGAAACTTGTTTCATTAGGTTGACAAGTCTAAGCTAGTCTCCAGCATCCATGTCCATGGAGTTCAAAGGAATGCTGAAATTCCTTATATAGAGATCAGAAGAGGGGAAGATTCAGACTTTTCCCCCAAACTATATAGAAATTAGCATGAGGGTGCGTATGAAGTACGAGTGTTCACTGAAAGCAAAAGGGATTTATGCCTAAAGCAATATCTTCAGGCTGGCACTAATTAGTTTCTCAAAAGCACATACCTGGGTCTGAATAACAAAGATAGCATATGATTGAAATTAACCTGGCTATAGGAATTTAGGGCCTATATGTCATTTACACTGCAGCTCCTTTTCTCTGCTCTGTCAAAGTAAAAGTGGGTGCAAAATATATTCTGCACAGTGGGGTAAAGGGACATTAAGGAAATTGAAAGTCAGTCCCTTAAGGCCAGATTTTTAAAGGTATTTAGGTGCCTAACGATGAAGATAGGCACCAGTGGGATTTTCAAGAGCACCTAGGCACCTAAAGCATCTGCATCTTTAGGTGCTTAAATACCCTTAAAATCTGGTCCTTAGTATCTAGTACACTGGATCACTTGAAGAACATTACACCAGAGTGCTATAGATTGTACTGACTCTCTAATTGCTTCTAGATGCAATTCAAGCTGTTAATCTAAAGACCTATATGGATCTACCTCAAAAGTTTATTCTGTTTTGAAAAAAATTCCACTCATTTGCAAGATATTGCCTCTACTGAAAATGAGGAATCCCAGTAGAACCATTAATTTCATAAGCCAGTAGAAACTTTTGAAGTGCAACTACTATACCTGGGGCACTGTCTTCATCCCATCCACTGCCTTGAGAGCTGAGATCATTTGACACACTCTCCCCAACAGCCTCCGTATTTATGTCTATGAGGCTGACGCTAAAATGCACACTCACTTGCTGGCACAGTACAGTCTGAATTTGTTGACCTCCAGGATAGAGTGCAAACCACTCTGCCTGCACTATATCTTTCTGTTTTGGCTTTTTGCCCAAAATTGGTTGGTGAACACAGGTGTTATAACATGAAGAACAGTCCTGATGATCGTGTTAGGATTGTAGTGTTTGGTCCCAGGACAAGAATAGCTTTAATGAAGTTTACATTTTTAATTAATACCTAGCTCTTATGTAGTGCTTGTCATCAGTAGATCTCAAAGCTCTTCACAAAGGAGGTCAACATCTTTATCCCCATTTTACAGATGGAGAAATCGAGGCACAGAGGCAAAGAAACTTGCTCAGCAGGCCAGTGGTAGGGAAGGAATATAACCCAGGTCTCCTGAGTCCCTGTCCACTGCCCTATTCACTAGGATCTCCTCATGGCACCGAACTAGCCAGAGACTGGAAACACCCTGCTGGCCTTCCCCAGCCCCACCAAAACAGCAGCAAGCACCATCCAGCTACAATTCCAGTATGGAGAACAAGGAAATCACCAGGAGGAGGCAGCCAAAAAACCAAAACCCCCAGCCCCATCAGGCAGCTCTAATTTGTCAAATTTTGATGCATGTAGCAAGTAGAGAAGGTCAAATCATATATTGCAGTGGAATCACTGGAGAAATTGTTTTATATGTATTTAAATACATTTTCCATTATTGAGACAACTGATGGAACTGGGCAAAGTAATGGATTCATATTTTTGCCGTTCTTTAGCTTTTTGCTGTTCGCCAGCTCTAGTAACAGGGATTCTACTTTTGATTGTGTTAATCCTAAGTCTAGGGTCAGAGCCTCAGCCGGTGTAAGTGGGGCTAGCTGTATTGGACTCAATGGAGTTAAACCAATGTAGCTATGCTTCGGTAAGCACACCATTGTGACATACACCAATAAGTGTATGTAGGAACAGGGGGATGCAGCTCCAAAAGAGAAAAAGCAGCTTCAGATATGATAAAAGCCTTAAATCCTTTTATTGAGTAGCCTGGCAGCTGGATGCTGGCAGAGCAGAGAGGCAAGCCTCTAATAAAGGTTTCTATGGCCATTCTACAAAGAGAGCAGTAGGAAGTGAGACAGCTACATAACTGACATGTCTAGACTGTTCTTTGTCCTTTCTGTCTGGGGTGATTTTTAGATTCATGCTAAAGCTCTGTGTCCCATTGCAACCTTGATGCACATTGTCCAGCACTGCTTGTAGGGATGCATTTTCAGCAGTGTGAATGAGAAGTTCTCTGCAGAGGGCTGTCTAATAAAGGCCAGAGTTGTGCTTCTAGATCTGTGCATAGTGCCCACAATATTACTAAATAGGGCCCAGACTTGCACTGGTAATTCAGGCACAAATCCTTGAAGTCTAATGACTATGTGCACAGTATTTCCAATAAGGGTAAAAATACTTTCCTCTCTAAGACAGAACAGGCTAATTTAGATTCTAAGCCAGTATAATAGTCTTGGAATGTCATTATGGTACAAAACTGGTGTGGGACCAGAATCAGGCCTTAGGTACAGAATATAGGATTAGGTATGAGGTCTGACTTTCATAGGTGCTGAACATCCATACCTCCCACTGATTTCAGCTGGAGTTGAAAGTGCTCAGCACTTCTGAAAATTAAGTCCGCAGATACTATAGTAATGGCTGCATTAGGGTTATCTAGATAACGTAGCGTAGCCTGCACAAGTGAAGTCTGTGTAGCTCATCTCTGGAATGTGCTCTCTTCAAGTTAGCAAATTCATGTTTTTAGTGCCCTATTTTGAAAATACAAGGTGTTATCTATATATTTGATAACTATCAATAATTTTATTATTGAAGGTACAAGAAAAGAACTGCAGAAAGAAAAACTAAATGTGAGTTGTAAAAGAGGTTCTTAAAAATGCTCATCTGAAATAAAAACCACAATGAGCCAAATTCTATCCTCAGATAGACACAGTTTCTATTGACATCACTGGGGATTGAATGTAAGAATCGGAGGCTGGAATTTGCTCCAGTGGTGAAAGTCCTAATTATAAAATGAAAAGTACACTAGTTGAAGATACATATCTCTCATCTGCCTGTCAAGTTCTACAAAAATGGCACAGTGTGGATGCACAGCCAGTGGAGTTAGAGCAGTGTCTGTGTTGCTAGAAGGCCCTGTTACCTGAGGGTTCTTTGTTTCACTTGGAGCACCTGGCATCACACACAAGAAAACAGTGCCTGATCATGCAGGAATGAAGAGGAAAATCTCAATTTCCTAAAGAAGGATCTGTAGAGAGGACGAGGGAGAATTTCCTAATCAGTGTGACATTAGAAACTGAACTCTGCTTTCATTGTAATATATTTCAGAAGAGATAAAAGCAAAAGGCAGGGAATGCTCATTCTTTACAGCTATTTCTATTTGAAGATGCTACTCCTTCCTAATATTTCCAATCTGCATTTTCTGTACCTTCAGACCATCCATGCACTCTCATCAATTTTGATTAAACTGATTTGGAAGGGAACTATGGAATACTGAACTCATATGGTTCCTCTTATCAACGCCTTTATAGTCACATGCAGCAAGACTTTTTACAGTGCTCCCTGTGCTTTTGGCTCTCCCTCCACCCCCTGAGCTTGAAAGGAACAAAGGTCTCTCTTTTCTGAGATCTTCCTGAAACAGGGCTCAGCTAGCCATGTTCCTGTCTTCCCTCACTGCCTTCCTGTGTCCTTCTTATCAGTCTTGAGCTGATGGGTTAACTGGCTCTTTAGCTCACCCAACCCCTCCCCCCTTCCCCCAAGTGTTTAGATCATTTCAATTACCCCAATCAACTTTTCCAGGGGAACTAATTGGTGTCAGAGGGATGAGAATGCAGGCTCACCTGTTAACTCCCTGCACTCTGGCACACCTCAACTCAAGCCCCTGCTTCCCCACAAACAGTACCTGTAATTTGCCTTCAAAAATTGGTTTGAAATGTAATTTATTTGCAATTTTAAAAACTGGGTCAATTTTTAAGACTGACATCACTGGAGTCACACAGATTTCTACCAGCTGAGGAACCTGCTTCTTTTTTTTTTTTTTTTTTGCCTTTCCCTCTTTTTTGGCTTGGGATATTCAACAGTTTTATATTTCCAAGTCTGTCATTCACGTCTGAAGTCTTTTGTATGACTTTAATGTTAATGTGCAAGAACAAATCCATGGTGGATAGAGCAAAACCAAAATAGTACTTATACATTTTCTAATATTTATAGATCAATCTTTGGTATTTATGAAAGAGTTGCTGACTAGTAAGAGGATGGCAAGGTTCGGTGCTTTATAACAACTGTACTGAAAGGCTCTAGGTAGTCAAGATCATTCAGAACTTGGAGAAAGAGCATCTTAAAGAGGAGGCAACTGCCAAGATTTCAACATAAAATTGTTTTTAAACAAAATAATTTCTTACAATAATAGCTTCTTTATGAAAATAAAGATTTCAAATGGATGTTTCTGTGCCTCCAGTTGTCTTCTTTCCTATACTTTCAGAGAGCTGGTGAAAATTTTTCAGATTTTGTTTTTTTTTTTCTAAATGGCAGGTGTCAACATTTCAATGGAAACTCCCAAAGAAATATTCTACTACCTTTGAAATGTTTTTGGCTTTTGGAACAGCTATAAAACTGATTGGAGTTTTTTTGGAGGGGTGGGGGGGGGGAAAGACTCCAAGGAAATTTCAGAGACCGTAAAAAAAAATTCTAAACAATTTCAAGAATTGTGTTAGTGCTTTTTTTGACTGGCTGTAAATAGATTGTCTTTTTTCATTTCCCAAGTCTCTAGTTCCTGCTGAAGCTTTCTCCAGTACTGGGGTGTCCAGCACCCAGTGCATGAGAAGCCTGCTATTTGCAGAATTCTGCAAAGATAAAGCAGTATATCACTTTACACAGTCATTTAACAAGTCTGCTGTGGTACCTACAATTGACTGAAGAAGCTAGCAGCGATTTCCCTTACGACCAGTATTTGCGGGCCCCAGTGGCAACAGACTGCAGCAATTTGCTCAGCTGGTTGGGTCTTTCAGGTTCATTGAGCACAGGGAAAATGTTAGCCTACTGCAGGCCACCTGCAATCTAAATACAAAGCAGTCACTCAAAATCTAAGGGCGTGGCTGAGCCACCCAAGCTGAGTCAACAAGGCACCATGTACTCACCAACTGCTACTAACTTTCTTGTACGTTGTAGCCCAAGTTTCTGGTCCAGCCTCTCAGCCTATAGTCTCTTCAGAGGGCTGGGGCACACTGAAACATCCCACATGAGCCATTGCCAATACTCCAGCTTTGCTGTAAAGCTATGAAATACAGCTTTTATAGGAACCAAGGTGAAAGAATTGAGACAGTAATACAGTGAACATTTCACATTTAGAAAAGGAATCACTATTAGTGGTGACAGGGAAAAATACAGTATGTTATACTGATCATTGAACGACATAAGTAAACAATACAATATACACATTAACTTCAAGCATGATCAGATTCCCGGGAAGACCTTTTGACATGAAGCCAATCAAAAGTGACCACTCTTGCCCAACCACTGAGCAGATACTTGGGCCCTTAGAACATCTGCATTAACGAATGGGTGTGATTATGTAATTCTCATCCAGATCCACCTAATAGAATGTATAACAAACTGGCATGATCTTAGGGAATAGAGATGTATCTTTTAAAATATATCATGTTGCAAATTTACACCATCAAGCAATAATGTGAAGAGATGGCCAACCATGTCTGGGCCCTCTGACAGAGAATTGGTTGGTTGCCATAGTAGCTAAGACAAAAATGCACATGATTGCCACACAAAGATCATTAAAAATAGCAGCAAATAACGATACATTGCTTAGATGACGCTGAACAGAAAGCGGGATATGTACAACTTCCATGAGAACTGATGTGCCAAGGAACAATTTAAAAAAGAAGTTAAAGTTGGTTCCCTGTATTTGCTTGTATGTAATATATATAGAATGGACAGAGTTGTATAAATATTTAGTGTTGAGTTACCAGGAAAATTTGAAATCTGAGTTTTGCTGTTAGCTTCATCCCATAAGCCTTCCTAGTAAGTAAAAGTTATAGTATCTGTACCGCGATTTCTTGACATCATTTGCCCTTCCACTCATGCTTGATCGAGCCCTGCACAAATTTATGTAATCTGTGTTTTTCATGTGTGCTGTTACCAGACTGTTTCTTGAATCAGCATTGTGGTAAATGCAATGAGTATAGTACTACAAATAAAGGGGAAAACATCTGAGGCAATAAATAATTCAATGATGCTTTTCACTGTAACTGACTCTCTTTCGTGTTTCTTCATGATCAAGAGGCACCTAAATTATTCCACACTGAAAGAGTGAGCTAGAATCTTTGTTTCTTTGAACTGTGCATGGGGATACAAAAGTGTTTCCACTGGTTGATTAGTAGAGAGCGCTATATAGAGTGCATTGTCACTTGTAAATAAACATTTGTTTAAAAATCATAAGTGGAGGAAAAGCCATAGGCTAACACATTGACTCTATTCAAGCTTCTTTCCTAGCAGATGTGATCAAATTCATGGTGCTCTAGACTCCAGGTTATGTGATGATTTTCTAATGAATGTAGATCTACAGCACAGTTTCCCTCTCCTCTCCCTGAGACAACTGAGCTGTCAGTTATCAGAGGCTATGACCTCTGCCAGAGGAGTTTAGAGCAGTTTAAATAAAACAAACATTTTATATATAAGAACCCACCAATGTAATATCTATGGCCTTTCATTTGAGGAAAAGCTATTTCTGCTAGTACTTTTAGAACAAACTAGGGCAAAATCTGAAAATCTTTCTACTATCCAATGGATCTCATTGAGACGACATGCCTTGAGACTAAACTGGAAAAGTGAATTCTATTGTTTCATGTGGCAGATGAGCAGCAACCCCACAAATCCAGTGCACTATGATATGAAGAGAAATTCATCATAGCTCAATCAGCACTGAACTCTCCTGTAAATGCAACAGGACTTCTGAGGACTTCAAGGCCAAAGCCACTGTAAACACAGCAAAGCCTATTGGGACACATAACTTGAGCAACTGTTGAGAATCAACTGGAAGAAATAGAAGAAGTGACACATGCACCTATCTTTTTGTTGCTCAGATTGATGCTGCACTTGAATGATCAGGTAGATCTGTGACTAAGATGGTGTCTTTTTATTGACACTTTACAAGAAGCATGCAACTGTTTGGTTAGGATGCAGACCTTGTTACATTCATTCACGTGTGTCCAGGGGCGGCTCTACAAATTTGGCCGCCCCAAGCAATCATGCCCGGGAGGCGCCCCCGAGCCGCGGGAGCAGCGGACCTGCCGCGGGCATGACTGCGGAGGATCCGCTGGTCGCGCGGCTCAGCTGGACCTCCCGCAGCTCGGGCGGTTCGCTGGTGCGGCGGCTCCGGTTGAGCTGCCGCAGTCATGCCTGCGGAAGGTCCAGCCGAGCCGCGGGACCAGCGAACCGTCCGCAGTCATGCCTGCGGCAGGTCCGGTCGTCCCGGGCCCAGCCTGCCGCCCCCCTGGGAAAGGGCCGCCCCAGGCGGGTGCTTGCCCCGCTGGGCTCTAGAGCCGCCCCATGCGTGTGTCTCTTTTAGATTAGACTACTATCATGCATTCTTCCTAAGAGAAGGCAAATACGGAAAAACAACCAAAAACGGAACTAGCGGAGAATATGATTTCCTACTTACTCAGCAGTGTTTTATGCCATGAGCCTATCACATCAGTGCTTCTGGGCGGTTGCCTACTCATTTCTGGCTGTAGTGTAATGTGTTGGTTTTTACTTACAGTATTACTTCAATGAGACTATTCACATGCTTAAAGTTAGGGACATGTTTAAGCCCCTTGCTGAATCGCGGTCTCAAGCCCCAGATTTGACACTTACCTATATGATAGACCCCCACAGTTTCATGCAGTGGAGATACTTAGGCTGTTGGTCTTTTGGTTTAAAAAAAAAAGATGGAGCTTGTGGCAGGACATTTTCTATGAGGGTCCTTGATTGGCCTAATTTCCCATCTCAGTCAAAACCCCCAAATTTGCCGATCCTCAGGGTGTGTGAAAATTGCATCTTTATTTCCGATTTGTGAAGCATGGTGGGGTCAGGGTCCAGAAAGGGACAGCGGTAGATAATTTCAGCTGGTTAATTCATAGATTATAAAGCCAGAAGGGACCATTGTGATCATCTAATCTGCCTTCCTATACAACACAGGCCATAGCGCTTCCCTGAATTAATTCCTGTTTGAATTAGAGCATATCTTTTAGGACAACATCCAACCTTGACTTAAACTGCCAGTAATCATGACTAAGGCTATGATTTAGTCATGGGTATTTTTAGTAAAAGTCATGGACAGGTCACGGGCAATAAACAAAAAATCATGGCCATTACCTGCCCATGGATTATACTAAAAATACCTGTCATTAAATCTTGGGGGTGGCCATCAGGGTGTGTGTCTGTGGGTGGAGGGCAACCAGGGCCAGTGGCACCAGCTGCTGGGGCCTGTGGATTGTGCTGCTCCAGCTGGCTGGGAACCGCTGCTGTGGCTGCTGGAGCAGGGGTTGCTCTGGCTGTCCCGGAGGCCCCTCATGCAGCAGCTGGTGTGGCTGTCCCAGGGGCCACCTGAGCAGCTGTCTCCGGAGCTAGCTGCTTGGGCGGTCCAATGATAAACAGCCCTGGACTGTTAACAACTTGCACCTTAATTCTATTCTGAATTTGTCTAGCTTCAACTTCCAACCATTAGATGCTGTCAGGGCCGCCCAGAGGGGGGGGCAAAAGGGGCAATTTGCCCCGGGCTCCGCAGGGGCCCCCAAGAGAAAAGCAGAGGCTCCCGCCTCCGCCCCTCTCCTGGAGCCTCGGCGCATAGAGCGCCGAGTCTCCGTCCGAGCGCCTGAGCCCCGCCCCGATCCGAGCCGCATGGGGAGGGGGCGGGGCTGGGAGCTCTGGGCTGAGCGCTGCGCTCGGCGTGGAGCTCACAGCCCCGCCTCACCACGCGGCTCTGAGCGGGACGAAGCTCAGGCCTCGCCGAGACGCGCTGGGAAGCGGACCCGCCGGGCCGGGGCCGGGCCGGGCCGGGCCGGGCCGGGGAAAAGAAGCGAGACCCACCGGGCCGGGCCGGGGAAGGAGCGAGACCGCCGGGCCGGGCGGGGGAAGGGAAGCGAGACCTGCCGGGCGGGCCGGCCGGGCCGGGCCGGGGAAGGGAAGCGACCCGCCGGGCCGGGCCGGGGAAGGAGCGAGACCGCCGGGCCGGGCGGGGGAAGGGAAGCGAGACCCGCCGGGGCCGGGCCGGGGGGTGGGGGAGGGAAGCGAGACCCGCCGGGGCCGGGCCGGGCCAGGGGGTGGGGGAGGGAAGCGAGACCCGCCGGGGCCGGGGTGGGAAGCGGGACCGGCCAGGGTGGGGAAAAGAGGGACCCGCCGCCGCCGCCGAAGCGCAGCCCGGTCTTCGGCGGCGGGGCCCTTCCGCCTGGGACCCGCTGCCTAAGTGCCCCAAAGACCCGCGGCGGGGACCCCCCCCGCCGCAGGTCTTTGGGGCACTTTGGCGGCGGGTCCCGGAACGGAAGGGCCCCCCGCCGCCGAAGACCCCGGGCCCCCGGAATCCTCTGGGCGGCCCTGGATGTTGTTATACCTTTGTCTGCTCAACTGAAGAGCACATTATCACAGTTATGTTCTTCATGTAGGTATTGAGAGATTGATTTAAATTGTAGCGGACCACTAGTCCAGTTAGATTAGTCATCGTATTTTTTTTACTAATTGTGCATGGATAGATACTTACAGCACATAAAGATCACGGCAGGCTTTTTAATTATTTTAAATAAACCTAACAAAATAATTTTGAAGAAAAAACATGGCTACTGATTGGCTGAAATAATCAAGGGATGAAGCTTGTTTTCCTCCTCTTGAATCAAAAATATTGAGGGTAATCTGGAATAATGTTAACCATCCAGTCTGCATATATAAATACTACATCCTGATTCACTGATCACACTGAAAACATTTGTCTCTGGTGAACCAAATAGATAAACATATGCACATTTTCTTCCTGATTAGTTATAATGCTGAAGACTAGCACTCTCCCCACCCCCTGGATCATGGATTCCATTTCTCAGTCAGTTTGGAAGGATTATATAGCACATCCACTGCCATAATGGAGAGTGTACCAGGTAGGTATGATGAAAACATTCAGGGCCCAATTCCCTAGTTGCTCTGGATAGGGAACTCCAGGTGACTTAAACTTGAGTTCTGTGCTGAGAACGACCACAAGACATGGCCCTCACAAATGTACAAAATACATGTTTGCCCAAAGCCCCCAGTATGATAGAGCTGTGCTTGGAGCAAGGCCAGAGAGGAATGGGGAATATGGGGAATGGTGTCTTTGCAACAGCTTTTATCCCTTTCTTAGGACTGTTCAAGACCTGAGCTGGTCATTGGCATGGGTTAGAACAGCCAGGGATACATGGCACATAAGTATGTTCTAGCCATGCCCCCTTTCACTGCCCTGGGGTGTCACAGCAGATCCTCTGGTAGTTTCACATCAGCTGAGCATGTGTCTAGGCAGGGGTAATCCTCCTAGAGCTGATTAAGCAAGCTTTAGGGCTGCTTTGCATTACTGGAGAGGGCCCCAGGATCTGGACCATTGATATCCTGTTTTAATGCCCATCAAGTTTAGTGTCTCTCAAGATACATTGCTTTACCTTTGTCAGTATTTACCTCTTGGGTAAATAAATCTTGATGCTGACCTCCCAAAGCAAATGTCTGTAGAAGGTTTGACTTCCTTTATTGAACCTCAAACACTTACAGCCAGAAGAATTCCAGGTGCCACTTTCCCCCACATTTGGGTAACAAAGAAGTCTATATGAGAACTGGAGCTTTAATGCATGCTTACAAAAATCTTTCATATATTATTTATATATTTATTTGCAGAGCTCTTGTCACTATGGCAACTTTTCTACACTGTGAGATAAATCGTAACATGTACGGGAATCATGACTCCAAGCACAGTTACACACAGATAAGACTGCATGGACACAGCAAGCTTTGCCCAGATTTTCTACAGTAGTTGTTGACATGAAAATACCTTCCTTTTGTTAAATTCGAGAGAAGATTATGTTTTATTAAAGAGCTTCAGCTAATGGGTGCATATAGGCATGCAGCTCAACTTTGAATAGACTGTCCCATTATACCTCGGTATTACAAAGGAAATGGAAAATAGGGCCAACATTTTCCAATCTGGGACCTATAGTTATGATGCTTATTCCACATTTAAGCACTTAAATAGAAGTAGCTCTGATTTTCCAAGTTGCTAAGCAACCCCTCTTGCCACCCATGCAGGGGTTCAGTATCTTTTAAAGATAGGCCAGGTCTATTTAGGGGCCTAAATATGAATTTTAGGTGCCTGGGTTCAAAAATTTTGTGCTAGGTTCATTATTAAGGGACTGTCAGAGTAGAATAGGTCAGCAGACTGCCAGTAAATTAAGCATGAAAATACATTAGAGAATAATATTTGTTAATATTAGACATAACCTTCAATAGACTTCTCTGAATTAAGGAACTTTCAGGGTTGCTTTAAAAAAAAAAATTCATCCCAGATTATAAATACAAGTGCCAGTTAATTTTGCTCTAGAATTACAATTTGGCTTAAAGAGTGATAAAAATAATAAAATTTTATTATTTCTCTGACAACAATGCCTAAAGGTACCAACTGAAATAAGAGTCCTATGTGCTACACATAGAAAAAGACATGCCTTACCCTGAAGAGGAGACACAGACAATGTGATTTGCCCAAATTCACATAGCAGAACAGTAGCCAGGCCAGGAACAGAACCCAGCACTCCTACCTCCTTGCCTAGTACCCTAGCCGCTAGTCACTCTGCTAGAGTGCTCTGCTGCACAACACTCAATACTGAGGCTTGGCACTTCCCTTGCCCATTGTGTAAGCAGCTCTGTAGTCAATTTTAATGAAGGACTGGGGCACCACATTGGTTTTGAACAGAATTAAATTGCAGAAATGAGCAAAATTAAAGCTGATTTAATCCGACGAAGTGGGTATTCACCCACGAAAGCTCATGCTCCAATAGCTCTGTTAGTCTATAAGGTGCCACAGGACTCTTTGCTGCTCTTAAATAAAATGTTTCCCAAGAGTACAAGATTGTCCTTTGGCTGTCTGGACTATGTGAGATTTGCAGGCAACTTGATGGTTGCCAACAAAACCAGCCAGTTGAGTCTGCCAAGAGGCCAGATGCCACTTCCATAGTTTCCAATCAGTGTCATGTGATTGCCAACTAAGGAGAGGAATAGGACAGCACCATAATATTTCTTTGTGGAGGTAGATGATGCCTCAGCATCTAATCTCATTATTTTTTTCCTTCAAAGATTTTAAAGCAGCGGTGTTGTTTATTTAAGAGTATGATTTAGAACACTATTAGAGTATGATGTTGGTGGTCTCATCCTAGTCCTCTGTGATTCATGTTACTAAAATACCATACAAGTTGGCATAACTCATGCTTGGCAGTCTCTGATCAAGAGGCCCAGGATTGGAATAGCACAGGGGCTGCAGATCAGGTTACAGACACATTAGCAGAGCTGTGTAGGGAAAGTTTGTGCAACACCTGCCAAAACTATGCCTGGCTCGAGCTAGTATTGATAATCCATCATTTTCATAAGCGCTACATTCACTCAGAGTTTTGCATAAAATGAAACAGTGCATGCAATCAGCAAGAGGAAAATAGCCTATTTGTAAGTATTTTAATTCTCCCCTTAAAATAAATTCAAGGGCTTTCAGAAGTGGACAAATAGAATTAATGTTTTGGCATTAGATCTGTGCAAAACATTCTCAAAACATGAAGCCAGATGATTTTTGCCTTTTAAAAAACCAATTATAATCATGCAAATATTTGGCATCTATAGTCTCTCTCATGCATTGGATGATCTCCTAGCACTTGAAGAAAACAAATATATAATCAAAAATACTTTTAGAAAGAAAAAACCTATATTCCCCCTGTAAGGGTGCAGGACTCACCCCTGCGGCGCCTCCTGCTGGTCGTCTCCAGGAATTAGCTCTCTAGCCGTTGGAGCGCCCTCCGCAGGCCAGTGATCCACCTTAACTCACTCTGGCCCCCATGTCCCTCCCAGGACCTGGTGCCTCATTATCTGGGGTGCTGCCCCTCTGGCAGTAACTACTCACAGCCTCAGGGTCTTCCCTTCCCAGGGGAACCCCCACCCACTATCTCCACTTCACCTCAGTTAGGCAACTGTCAGTCTCTGTATAGCACTCACTCACTGGGACAGACTGCAGTGTAAGCCACTCACTGGGGTTCAGACCTGCTGCCTCTGCCTACTCATGGGATGCCCCCTGTAACCACGTACCTAATAGGCCTTACCAGGCCTGCAGCCTGGGGCTTTCCTAGGCCGGAGCTTCCCGGCTCCCTGGGCCTTTCCCCAGCCCTGCACCAATCTAGGTTCCCCGCTTGGCACCTTGCAGCCAGGCCCTTCTCCCTCTACAGGCAGAGGGGGACTGACTGGGTCCTGGCTCATTGCCTCTTATAGGGGCCAGCTGGGCCTGATTGGGGCATGGCCACAGCTGAGCCTACTTTCCCCAATCAGCCCAGGATTCTTGCCCCAGCCACAGCCCTCTCCTGGGCTGGTTTTAAACCCCTCAGGGCAGGAGCGGGTAACCACCCCGCTACACCCCCCAAATTGAAACTATCTGCCTATTATCACAGACCTATGAAACCTTATTAAATTCAGCTACCATGTGGAGAGTAACAGATCATGTGCCTTTAGGGATTATTCTTGGGGAGATCATGGGAACTACAGGACAGTTAGCTTTATTTTGACACCAAGTAAATTAGCTGACAAACCAGCACATCTTCTGAGAGGAAAAATCATACCTCTAAAATCTGCTGCTCTTTTGAACGTGTTGCAAGTTTGGGGACAAGGAAGAAGTGGTTGATATACTTTACTGGACTTTCAAAAGGATTTGACTAAGCCCTGGTTTACACTACAAGTTTAGGTCGAATTTAGCAGTGTTAGATCCATTTAACTCTGAACCCATCCACACGACGAAGCCATTTTAAAGGATTCTTAAAATCGATTTCTGTACTCCTCCCCAATGAGGGGATTAGTGCTGAAATCAACCCTGCTGGGTCAACTTTGGAGTAGTGTGGACACAATTTGATGGTATTGGCCTCCGGGAGCTATCCCAGAGTTCTCCATTGTGACCGCTCTGGACAGCACTCTCAACTCAGATGCACTGGCTAGGTAGACAAGAAAATCCCTGCAAACTTTTGAATTTCATTTCCTGTTTGACCAGTGTAGTGAGCTGATCATCATAGGTGACCATGCAGAGCTCATCAGCACAGGTGACCATGGAGTCCCAGAATCGCAAAAGAGCTCCAGCATGGACTGAACAGGAGGTACTGCATCTGATTGCTGTACAGGGAGACGAATCTGTGCTATCCAAACTCTGTTACAAAAGATGAAATGCCAGAATATTTGAAAAAATCTCCAAGGGCATGAAGGACAGAGGTTATAACAGGAACCCACAGCAGTGCCGCGTGAAGCCTACCAAAGAACCAGAGAGGCAAACGGCCGCTCCGGGTCAGAGCCCCAGACATGCCACTTCTATGATGAACTGCATGCCATTCTAGGGGGTGCCCCTACAACTACCCTATCCCTGTGCTTCCCTCCTCCCCCACCCCTCCCGGGCTACCATGGCAGTTATCCCCCCATTTGTGTGATGAATTAATAAAGAATGCATGAATTTGAAACAACAATGACTTTATTGCCTCTGCAAGTGGAGAGCAAAGAGGGGAGGGGAGGGCGGTTGACTTACAGGGAAGTAGAGTGAACCAACAGGGCAGGTTTTCATCAAGAAGAAACAAACAGAACTTCCACACCGTAGCCTGGCCAGTCATGAAACTGGTTTTCAAATCTCTGATGCACAGCATGCCCTACTGTGCTCTTCTAACCACCCTGGTGTCTGGCTGCGCATAATCAGTGGCCAGGCGATTTGCCTCAACCTCCCACCCTGCCATAAATGTCTCCCCCTTACTCTCACAGATATTGTGGAGCAGACACCAAGCAGTAATAACGATTGAAATATTGGTTTAGCTGAGGTCTAACCGAGTCAGTAAACTGCGTCAGCGAGCTTTTAAATGTCCAAAGGCACATTCTACCACCATTATGCACTTGCTCAGCCTATAGTTGAACAGCTCCTTACTATTGTCCAGGCTTCATGAGCCATGGGAGCAAGGGGTAGGTTGGGGTAGGTGTGACCACGCAGTGCTGCCAACTGGAAGACTGCCTGAGGCAGAAGCCTCCAGCTGGCATGATATACTAGGCAGGACTGAATCTCCATTAGACGAAACTTAAAGAAGAGAATGACCTGGACTCATTCCCATTTTTGTCCAGGTGCCCCCGACCAACCTAACTGAGGTCAGCCAGGAGCACCCACAGGACGACAACGACGGCTAGCAGTCTTATTGTATCATCTGCCATCTGCACGGCGAGGCAAGGCAAGGAGATGCTGCTGTGTAGCACTGCAGTACCGCGTCTGCCAGCAGCACCCAGGAGACATATGGTGACAGTGAGCTGAGTGGGCTCCATGCTTGCTGTGGTACGTCATCTGCATGGGTAACCCAGGAAAAAAGGCAAGAAATGATTTTTTGGCGTTGCTTTCACGGAGAGAGAGAGGGAGGAAGGGAGGGAGGGGGGCCTTACGACATGTACCCAGAACCACCTGTGACAACGTTTTTGTCCCATCAGGCATTGGGAGCTCAACCCAGAATTCCAATCGGTGGTGGAGACTGCAGGAACTGTGGGATAGCTACCACAGTGCAACGCTCCGAAAGTCGATGCTAACCTCGGTATTGTGGATGCACACCGCCGACTTAATGCGCTTAGTGGGGACACACACAAACAACAGTATCAAATCGATTTCTAAAAAAATTGACTTCTATTAAATTGACCTAATTTCGTAGTGTAGACATACCCTAAGGGAGCAACCCCTCTCTTCCTCTGCATTCACCCTCTTATGTAGACTTTGGAAGGCTTCCAAGAGTAGTTGCATTTAGACATGTTCTCCTCTCCTGGAAATAAAGAAATCTCAACCTGGCAAGACAATACAGAAAGAAGGAAGGAGAGCCAGAGACATCAAATCAGACACACAAAATTACACGTAAGTAAAGGGGAAGTGGGGGCGGGGAGAGGAGGAAAAGGGAATGTGTGAGGCAGGAGTCCTACATAAACAACTGACCTTGTCTGAGAAAAGAAGGGGAGCTTCTACCAACCAACTCCAGGGAGCTCTGTTCTCAGGGATCATTAAGCAGAACCTCAGACAGTGGCACTCTGCCATTCAACCTGCTTACCTCAAATTGAAACCCATGGAGGATGGGGCAGGGCAAGGAAAGGACAAAGAAATATGAAACACAACACTGCTGAATGGTTGTCCCTCAGTGCCCACAAACATGGATAGGTCATCCCCCTCTGTTAAAAGTTAGTAATGTGAGTAATACAAGCAAAAAAATGGAATAATCTAGATTAGCAAACAAGTATTGTGTTTAGTGAGAGCTAAAATGTTGGGCACATCCCATCCATCCCAAACCTTAAAAGCATGGAAATAAGAAGTGGAAAGACTTGTGCATTCTTTTCCACATTCATATTGCCCATAAAACATTCAGTAACACTCCAGGACTCCATAAAGCTTTCAGATTAATCTCCAACAAATACCCCAAAACAATACAAACTCCAGCTTCATCAAACTGGGACTCTTAACTCAAAACCTTAACAGTGATTTTGTATATTTTAATATCAGTTATAGCCACAGACTGAGACAGTCAGATGTGCCACCTTCCATGCATGTGGGGAGTTATTCTGTCTTAGCACTGCTGACGTCCCTGTAAGGTATGTTTCCATCTCTGACTGGCTAGAAGACCCCCATCCCAATATGATGGACCTGGCCTTGGCAGTACACAACCTTGTCACCTCCCATATGAACTACAGCGATGTGATGTACCTGAACGTGAAGCCGTCTACCTGTAGGAAACTCCCACTCATATAAAACATTGCAGCACATCACCTCAGCAACACAGCCTACCACAAACACCTCAAACCTCTGATCTGCTCTATACTGGCTTCCCATAGAATATCAAGTCAAGTTCAAGATCTCAGGCCTCATCTTCAAGGCACACGTTGCCTTGTATCCCCTGTATCTAAGAGATTGCCTAAAACTCTGGGATGAAGATCATGGTTGACAACTCTGCTCCTCATGCACAATGGAACTCTCTAGAACAAGGATAAAGCTTGTCTGTGCAGAAGACAGTGCTTTCTTGAGAGTTAGTCTCAGGCTGTGGAATGAACTTCCCCAGGAACTAAGGGCCAGCACATACCTCACCATCTTCCACTACAAGTGCAAGAGGTACTTGTTCATCCCTATCTTCTCTAACAAACATATAACTTCATGTACATTTATGTCAACTTTACCAAAAGAAAACTACTGCACTGTTTTGATTTTTGCTATTTCAATGAGATTTTTGCAAAATAAAGATTTAAGTTCCTGTTAACTGAAAGCTATTGACACAGCCTTAACTAGGGAATCATAACCAGCACTTCCATAATGTACTCATATGGCCTCCACTGCTGTAATATCTCAGCACTTGAGACCCAGGAACCTCTTAGTGCCAACTGGCAAGGGGATCTCCTGAGTCTGGTATTTACATTTTATCTCACCAAAAGAGGGCCATACAAGGTCTCTAATAAAAACTTGTGTCACGCTGGTCATCCATATCATTGTGAAATGTATGTATCAATACTAGGTAAAGAGTTCTGTATATATACTGAAAATGTGTGCTTAAAGTCTGCGTCTAAGGACTGGTCACCAGCAAAGGTGAAAAACTGATTTTTCTGTCAGACAAGAATTGTTTACCTATGTGGCTTTTTAAAATGTAAAACAAGTATTGTATAGTTCACAGTGGGTCACTACTCACCAGTCTGAACTGAATGCAAATAAAGGATTACAACTGCAAAGAAAGAAAGGTAAAGGGAAGGAATAAATGGGGGGAGGGGAAGGGAAGCCTCTCTTGAGGTGCACATCAAAGATTTGCTCTATTATGTTTGGCGGACAAAGATGACACTCAGACACCCTTCACTGAGGAAATAAGCAGACAGCAAATTTGCTTCATGGAAAAGAGGAGTCAGCCAGACTTGGTTGAAAATGCTGAAGAGAACTTTGGGTGAGAAAAATCTTTGGAGGGGAGATCACCAGCTAGTTTACTGTCTAGAAAGCCTGTTATGGTTTTATTTTATATGTAACCATTTGTTTTCCAATAATCGTACTCATTATCACTTGCATCTCTGTTCTTTGATAATAAATTTATTCTTGTTTTCACTAGAACTATATCTAAGTGATATGGTGTTAGGCAAAATGGTAGTCCACAGCTGAATCTTACTAGCTGGTGTGTACTGTTCCTTTGGGAATGTCTGGCCTGGTAATTCTGTGAGTGTTCAACGGATAAGGGGCTGGACACTGCAGGGAACACTTGGAAGACTCTCGGGTTGGTGTGTGCCTGTTACTAACCTGCAGAGGGAGTGAGGTCTGCGGGGGCTGGAAGGTAGGGAGTGTTTGTATTGCCAGAAGCTGGTGGTTTCAGGAAGCTGATCCTCATTAATCACAGACAAGACTTCCTCATGCTAAAGGCAGGTGGTGGTAAGGTGCCCACAACCCTGGGTATGCCTGGGGAACATCACAGCATGATCTGTAATGCATTTATCCTTACAATGCCCTGTGAGGTAGGAAAGTGCTATTATTCCTGTTCCTAAGTGAAGAACAGAGAGACTAAGAGCCGCCTACTATTATACTGCTATGGCTATACCATGTGAACTCTGTGACAGAAGTTAAACAACAGCAAAAGGCCAATATTATTACAAATAAAAGTATCCCCATTGGGAGTTATACTAGTGTAACTACAACAGTATAATTATACTGGTATAGTTATATCAGTAAATTTCCCCATGTAGACAAGCCGTAAGTGATTAGCCCTTGATCACATAGGAAGTCTGTGACAGAGAAGGCAATTAAAACCAGATCTCCCAATTCACAGGCTTAGTGCTTTCACCCCCAGCCCATCTTTCCTCTATGATTAGTCTGTGTAGTCGTAGGCGCCGACTCCGTGGGTTCTCTGGGGCTGGAGCATCCATGGAAAAAAATTGGTGGGTGCTCAGCACTCGACAGCTCCCTGCCCCGCCCCGCCCCCCCCGCTCCAGCTTGCCTTCGCCTCCGCCTCCTCCGCGAGCATGTCGCCATGTCCTGCTTCTCCCCCCTCCCTCTGAGCACTTGCGCCACAAAACAGCTGATTCACAGGGCAGGGACGGAGGGGGAATGCCGGGCGCTTGGGGAAGAGTTGGGGCCGGGGCGGGAATTTGGGGAAGGGATCCAATAGGGGCAGGGAGGGAACGGAGTTAGAGGGGGAATTTGGGGATGGGGTTGGAATGGGGGTGGGGCCAGGGGCGGGGAAAGGGGTGAGGAGGCGGGGGCACCCACTGGCACCGGAGAAAGTTGGCACCTATGTGTGTAGTAATGTGAGAAGGGACTCGTGATTTGATTCAGTGTTTCAAGTGGTATTAAATTTAAATTATATCATAATGGTTGTGGATTGATCATGAGAAGGCAATTGGTAGTTACAAGTCATTTAATGTTTGACAACTATATGACAGATGTCCCTTTTGAAAGTTTGGCCCAATACACATTAATCTGGCTTCCAATTTTATTCCCATATTTGCTTGTGCAAATAGCATTTCTTCATATAAGTAGGGTTTTGGATGGATAACTAAACAAGCTGAGATGCAAATGTAGCAGTTTGAGAAGGCCTTCTTTTGCAAATGTAGTTTTCTGTGACTAAATTAAGAAGTTGCATTTGAAAATGTAGTTTCATATGATTTAACAGCTATTCAGTCTCTGGAATAAGACAGGTTCACATTAGCAATGATTAAAAACATAGCATCATACAGTTTGTTACTGTAGAAAGGTGGATCGACCGCTGGAGTACTCTCTCATGAATGGGCATGGCATACCAGGGTTTGTCTCCACCTGGTACCCCTTGCAAACAGACACTCTGGTGGTCTGCCTCTTCCTGTGACACAGCCCTCTGGCCAGGCCACAATCTGTTTCCACCTTTTCTGGGGTCAGAGTCCTTTAACCAGTCCAGCAAAAATATCAGGCTCAGCTACCTCTCCTTCACGGGCACACCTCAGTTTGAATGTAATATTCTCACCCCTGTCCAATCCCCAACCCCAGTCAGGCTCAGCTAGCCACCGTCTCTCCAGGGGCGGTTCTAGGCATTTTGCCGCCCCAAGCACGTCAGGCAGGCTGCCTTTGGCGGCTTGCCTGTGGAGGGTCTGCTGGTCCCACGGCACGCCTGCAGGAGGTCCACCGAAGCCGCAGAACCAGCGGACCCTCCGCAGGCAAGCCGCCGAAGGCAGCCTGCCTGCTGCCCTCTTGGCGCCGGCAGAGCGCCCCCCGCGGCTTACTGCCCCAAGCACGCGCTTGGCGTGCTGCGGCCTGGAGCCGACCCTGCGTCTCTCACTCAGGCAGCTATAATGTGACCTCTTCACATCTGTCCACATTCTCCTGTGTCTCACTTTACCCCCAGCTTAGAGTTGGCACAGTTGTCTACCTTCCCAGGGTTTCAGGCAGGCCATTGGCCCACAGCAGCTGATCTTCCCAGAGATTTCATGCTCACTTCAGGAGTAGACAATCTACTTCTTTGCCCTTCCAGCAGGCCCCATCACAGACAGCACACTCACTGCATCATCTCCCCTGAGTCCTCTCCCAAATGATCCTTTTCTCTTCTAAATTCACCCCTTCACCTGGCCACACCCTCCTTAGGTGTAATCAGTGACATTATCAGCACTTTCAGGTTCTTTTAGCCATTTAGGTGCCAGTGCAGGACTTACAGCCCACCACTGTTACATAGTTTTTCTATATGTATGTTCTGTATGAAATATATCTTCAGTAATTGGTTACTTATTTTATTTGAATTAACTGTTTTATTTAATCTAAATTAAGTGTACTTGACACTCGTAGTGCCACTAAAACAACCAGGCAAATGAAAACCACCCAGGAACATATAATCCTAAATCAAATTTATTTTGGGCACAGTTTTGTTTAGATTTTTGTTGTCATTTTTGCATACTAATGTTTTTAATGGGACTCAAGGAGCATGCAGTATGCTTTTATTTCAGAAGATGAATATCTTGTACAAAGAATCTGTTACATTTGCTCGCTCTGTGATTCTACCACTTGCTAGTGAATAATGTATTAAGCTTGTCCGAGGCTCCTTCTGTTTGCCAGATGAGAGCTGCAATGGTTTCTTCTTATTCATTTATACTCAACATTCAAATAATGTCATATTCTAGCCCCGATGCAGTCATTGTTGAAAAAAATAATCACAGAACTGTCTGAGCTTTACATTTCTACACAAAGAATGGAAAAGGCATCCACTTCTTGTCTATCAACTGCCTGTAGCTAAAGGTATTTCCATGTTTATACTAACAGAAATATCTGCCATGTGTGGACAGGTTTTTCCCTCTCTCTCTCTATGAAATGCCAATTCCATCAGCAAAGGTTTCACATTTTTATACTGAAGACATCTGTTGCGGCACTATTCCCTATACTGCTGTTCTACCTTTGTTATGTTTTTCAGATCTGACTGGGACTTTATTATATACATTGATCTGATAATTTAGGACTAAGTATTGCAATAATGTCAAAGAGCACCCTAGTAGACATACTTTTGTCTATGGTTATTATTATTATTATTGCTATTATGTTTTACAGCATACAAAGATGTGCAATTTAAGAAGACAAAGAAAATGTACCTAGCCCAGAACTTGCAATCTAAGTTGTGGATGTTACAGGATGAGTCAGAGTGGCAAGTGTTGGAGAGGGCATTGTATGAGGAAGTGAGTAGGCTACAGCAGTACAATCATGCAGTTACTCAGCTGAGCTATGCACATAACATGGCTATTCATTTAAAGCAGTGGTTCCCAAACTGGGGTTCGTGAATGTTACGGGGGGTTCTCAGGAAAAAATTCCCTAATGGTGGACAGAGCTGTCCCTAGGGTCCCTGGGCAGCACGAGGCCAACAGCTCAGAGCCCTTGGACTTCCAAGAGCTAAGCAGATCTAAGTAACCATAACTATCACAGTGAAGAGATTTAAACTTCAAGACTCCTTATAAGAAATGGGAAGGGAGGTGGATATTTTTTGCTGTTTTTAAAATGAAGTAGGCAGCTAGTATTTTTTTTTAAATTATTATCAAGAACAAGTTTAAGCTTTGTTGTAACATGCATTGTTTGCCTAGACTGCTCAAGACCTGAATGCTCGTGTAGGAGGAACTCTTTGAGTTGGCTTCTTAAATACCTTTATGCTGTTTCATATCTGATACTCCTTGATCAATGTTTCTCAAACTGGGGTCGCCGCTTGTGTAGGGAAAGCCCCTGGCGGGCCGGGCCAGTTTGTTTACCTGCCCTGTCCGCAGGTCCGGCCGATGGCGGCTGCCACTGGCCGCGGTTCGCTGCTCCAGGCCAATTGGGGCTGCTGGAAGTGGCACGGGCCGAGGGACTTACTGGCTGCTGCTTCCAGCAGCCCCATTGGCCTGCAGTGGCGAACCGCGGCCAGTGGGAGCTGCGATTGGCTGGACCTGCGGACGGGGCAGATAAACAAACCGGCACGGCCCACCAGGGGCTTTCCCTACACAAGCGGCGACCCCAGTTTGAGAAACACTGTCCTTGATGAAACATAGGAGCCTTGTCTTATAAAAGGCTTATTCAAAATGATACAAGCTATGAAAGTGAGATCTTGGAAGAGTGTTGCTGTTTTCATAATGTAATAAAAATACTGTAAAGATAAATGTTAATTAATTAGTTAATTAATTAATTAATAAGAAATAGTGTGTAATAAGCATGCTGTAAAAACATATTTTATATTTCCAAGATCACTTTTATAATTTATACTCAGGTAAAGGAGAAAATCCCTGGAAATATTCATTTTTAGGAGGGGGTTTGTGAGACTTGACCTTTTAGTGAAAGAGGCTTCACAGATTATTAAAGTTTGGGAATTACTGATTTAAAGGGAACTTTTTCTGAAACAGAGGGATGTAGATATGCTTGTTCATGAGCAGGGAGATATGAGACAGAAAGGAAGGGTCAGATCTAGTAGGAGAGGGAAAGAAGAAAATCTTGAATTGCCTATACACCAATGCTAGGAGCCTGGCTAACAAACAAGAGAAACTGGAATTGCTCATTTATGAGCTAAAATTTGATCTAATTGGTATTACTGGTGGGATGAGTCACATGGTCAGAATGTTAAAATCAATGGTTATAACCTGGGTAGGAAGGATCGAGTGGGCAAAAGGGGAGGGGGAGTAGCACTCTATGTCAAAAATGGTATTACCTGTTTCTGAGTCACTGATAACTGTAAAGAAAATGATCTTGAATGCTCATGGACCAATGTCCTAGCAGATAAAGCACAAGATGGGGTATTAGTTGGTGTCTGCTACAGACCATCAAATTCACACTAGGGAACAGGATAACTGCCTCATTACGCACCGATCTATAATGTATAGAGAAAAAAGCAGCATGTTCATGGGGGACTTCAATTTGAGTGACATATGCTGGAGGTCTCATGCTGCCAGTACTAAAACATCTCTGGAATTTCTAAACATTATAGATGACAATTTCCTAACTCAAAAAATGCTGCAGCCAACACAGGGGAATTCTTTATTAGATTTTACACTAGCAGATAAAGAGGAACTGATCACAGAACTAAAAATTAACGGTAGCTTAGGTACAAGTGATCATGATTTGATTACACTTATAATGTGCAAGCAGAATAGAGTCCAGACCAGTAATATATATACTTGGTGCTTTAAGTGAACCAATTTAAAAAAGGTAAAAATAATTATGATGCAAATCAGCTGTGAGGAAGAATTTATTAAGAAAAATGTGAATAATAATTGGGAATCATTTAAGAATATCTTATTAGATGTCCCAAAAGCCACAATCCCATGTTTAAGGAAGAAGGACATAATGGTTAAAAATCTGACCTGGTTTAAAGGGAAATTGAAGGTATCTAAAAAAATAAATAACTATATATAACAAATGGAAGAAAGGGGAAGTTGAGAGTAATGAATATAAATCAGAAGTTAGAAATTGTAGAAAACTGATAAGAGAAGTAAAAGAACACAAGGCTAGCAGAGTTAATAACAATAAGAAGCTTTTTAAATATATTAGGAACAAAAATAATCCTAACAATGGTATTGGTCCATTACTACATGGAAATGGTAGAATTAGCAATAATAATACAGAAAATGCAAAAGACTTTGATACATATTTCTGGTCTGTATTTCTGAGGCACTCACTGGAATGTTAATGTTGATTTTCAATAAGTTTTGAAGCTCAGGTGAAGTTCCAGAAGACTGGGAGAAAGCTAATGTTGTGTCAATTTTTAAAAAGGATAAACAGGATGACCTGGGTAGTTATAGGCCTTTCAGCTTGACATCTATCCTGGGCAAGATAATGAAGTTTCTGATATGGAACTTAATTAATAAGGAATTAATGGAGGGTAATGTAATTAATGCAAATCAACATGACTTTATGGAAAATATATCCTGTCAAGCAAACAATATTTTTTTAATTAGATTATATGTTTGGTTGATAAAAGTAATACTGTTGATGTAATAGACTTCTTTAGGGCCTTTGACTTGGTACTGCGTGACAATGTGAATAAACAACTAGAATGATATAAAATTAACATGGTACACATTAAATAGATTAAAAAACAGCTGATAGTTCTCAAAATGTGATTGTAAACAGGGAATTGTTATAAAGTGTGTGTGATTCCAGGATATCCTGCAGGGATCAGTTCTTGGCCCTATGTTATTTAACATTTTTATTAATGATCTGGAAGAAAACATAAAATCTTCACTGATAAAGTTTACAGATGAAACAAAAATTGGAGGAGTGGTAAATAATGAAGAGGACAGGTCACTGATTCAGAACGATCTGGATCACTTGGTAAACTGGGCGCAAGTAAACAACATGCATTTTAATATAGCTAAAAGTAAATGTATACATCTAGAAATTAAAAAAATGTAGGCCATATTTACAGGATGAGGGACTCTATCCTGGGAAGCAATTACTCTGAAAAATATTTGTGGGATCATGGTGGATAATCAACTAAACATGAACTCCCAATGTGACTCTGTGGCCAAAAGAGCTAATGTTATCCTGGAATGCACAAATAGAGGCATTTCGAGTAGGAGTAGAGAGGTTATTTTACCTCTGTGTTTGGCACTGGTGCTATCACAGTTGGAATATTGTATCCAGTTCTGGTCCCCACTGTTCAAGAAGGCAGTTTATACATTGGAGGGAGCTCAGGTGAGAGCCATGAGAATGATTAAAGGATTAGAAAACATGCCTTATAGTGATAGAGTCAAAGACCTCAATCTATTTAGCTTAACAAAGAGAAGGATAAAGGGTGACTTAATTACAGTCTGTAAGTATCTACCTGGGGAACAAATATTTAATAATGGGCTCTTCGGTCTAGCAGAGAAAGCTATAACATGATCGAATGGCTGGAAATTGAAACTAAACAAGTTCAGACTGGCAATAAGGTATAAATTTTGACAGCGAGGGTAACTAACCATTGGAACAATTTACCAAAGGAGATCATGGTGAATTCTCTATCCCTACTAATTTTTTAAATCAGGATTGGATGTTTTTCTAAAAGATTTGCTTGACAATTATTTGGGGAAAAGTTCTATGGCCTGTGATATACATGTGCTCAGACTAGATGATGATCTTTTCTGGCGTTGGAATCCATGAATCTATTAAATGTTGTAGAGAAAGAAATGGCAAAATTTGAACATGGTGTGAATGTGTGGGGGAGAATGAGAAGGCAGCATCAAAGGTGACCCCCACATTAAGTCTCCAGATGCCAAGGAAAATGCTGATGTTATAAAGGTACTGGAGAAAGAATGGAGAAAATATAGGTTAGGTGGCATTTTTTTTTAAGTTGACCTTAATTTACCATGAAGGCAAGAGACATGTTGAGATGTGGGATTGGACAGAGGGAGACAGATCAGGCATGGTAAAACAGAGTTGTGAATCATCAGAACAGAAATATTCTAATGAGAACATTAGGAAAAATAAAATAACCCTACACCAAAATAGAACACATTTATAAGAATAATTAAGGAGTTTTGTCTGGCCATAACGATATATATGTATGGACAATCTGCAAAGATATTAATTTGCTGCATGAAACCAGAATGAAGGCAAATTAGTTTCACATAAATAAATATCACTCAATGATTAGATAAAGAGCAGTGGACGTTCTATGGAAAATTCATGCACTTCCAATACGTATTCACTTCTGCAATAACGAATTCCTAGTATTTGACAGTATAAAACATCTTCGCTAATGTTAGAAGCACATGAGGACGGTTTCTCTTTGGCTTTAAAAGCTTCTTCATTTAAGTATGGCATAATCTCACAAGCCTTATTTCTATTCAGGTTTCAGCAGTATGGAGGGATTTCATTTCCTGCTTTTCAAACTGAGAAAAGAGGCACTGTAGACTGTTTAGCTATTGTATTGCACTGCATTAACACAGCTGACAGATCACTAATGATGATCCCTGTTCAAGGAGACAGAAAGGCCACAGTAAACTAGGCTAAAATATTATCTTGGGTTTGAAGCAATTTTACAGTTCTAAAAATATTCATCAGGTAACTTAGGGCTAATATTTGTGAAATTTCTAAAGGGAGTATTTTGCTTCAACATTCAAATGACCTGAGGTATGACATGGTTTCAGTGAGGCTGAATTAAATGTGTAGCTATCTAGAGAAATGATGTAAACCCTTCCCCTAACTCACACATACACATCCCATGAATAAAAATGCCCCCAGGGGCTTCAGGCCTTGCTCATATTTTTTTTCCTGCAGGGCGCCGCTACGCGCCGCCGCCCCACCTGTGCCTGGCTTTAGCCCAGTCCCAGAATGCCAGGGCGGGCCTCTCGGGAGCCTCTGGGCCCTGCGCGGCAGCTGCCGGCGCCTGCTGCTCTCTGGCCCGGGCCGGCCTGGCTGCATTCCCGCCGGGGCCAGCCCGCAGCCCTCCCAGGCTGCTGGGCAAAGAGCCCAAAGCCGCTCTGAGCTAAGGCTCTGGGGGCAGGCCTGAGCAGGCAGCAGAGCAGGCTTTCATGCGCGCCGCGGCCAGCTCCTGGAGCCAAGCTCCGCCTCTGCTCCCGGAGCCCCCAGAGGGCTGGGCTGGGCAGGCCGCTTGGAGGCAGGGCTGGGGCAGGGGGCAGCAGCAGCCAATCAGAGGGGCCAGCTGATTCGGGATCCCCAGGGCCCTGGGCTGCCTGCTCCAGGCTGAAGCCCAGAGCCTCTGGCTCTCTGGCGCGGCTGCCTCTGCTGGGCCCTGGCGGGCTCGGAGCCCCAGCGGGCCCAGCAGCCCAGGCGCGGCGCCAGAGCGGGGAGCCCAGATCCAGGATCTGCCCCTGCCTGCTGCCTCTCAGAGCTGGCAGCCCATGCCCCTCTGGGCTGAGCCTTAAGTGTCTGCTCAGGGTCTGGTGCAGGGGCCCCAGAGCTCTTTAAATCCCAGCGGCGAGCTCTGTGCAGGGCTGGGCCCTGGGCGGGGCGCCAGCCAGAGTCAGGATTGCTGCCCTCCGGCGACCCCAAAGGCTCTCCTTCCTGGGAGGGCTGCCAGCCTGAAGCTCTCCTCTCAGCGGGGGCTGGGCTGGGCCCTCCTCTGGGATCCCTGCAGCCCAGCCAGAGCCCTCCCCTCCCATCCCCCTGCCCCCAGCCCCCCCCCCCCCCCCCCCCCCCCCCCCCTGCCCCCCCCCCCCCCCCCCCGCCCCCCCCCCCCCACCCCCCCCCCCCCCCCCGCCCCCCCCTGCCCCCCCCCTGCCCCCCCCCCGCCCCCCCCCCCCCCCCCCCCCCGCCCTCCCCCGCCACTCCCCCCTCCCCGTCCCCCACCCCTGCCCCCCCCACCCCCCACCCCCCCCCCCCCTCCCTCCCCTACCTACCCTCCCCTGCCCTGCCCCTGTCCCCCCCTCTCACCCCCACTGCTCCTCACCCCCTCCCCTGCCCCTCCTCCCTCCCTCTCCCCCCCCCCCCCCCCTCCTCTCCTCTCCTCTCAACCCTACTGTGCCCCACACACCCACCACCACCCCACCAGCTCCTCCAGCTCAGACAGTTGCCCTGGCTCCCCCCCCATCCCCCCCTCCCCCCCCTCCACCCCCCCAGCACCTGCCTTTTCTCCTTGAACTCCTCAAAATCAGGAGTGCTCAAGCTCGGTTTGGGCAGCTTTTTTTTTTTCTCGGTTTGGGCCTGCAACCTGCCAAGGTGGAACTTGAAGGAAGAGAGATCAGGTGGCCTCCTGTAATGGAGAGAGAAGAAAAGGGAGGAGGGAGGAGAGGTGCCTGTCAGTGACTTCTGGGAGTGAGTGTGTGTGTGGGAAGGGGATGATGGATTGGAACTGCATCCATACAAAGCCAGTCAGGACTCTGGGGGCCTCCCTCTCTCGGAGCATACTGTCTCAGGGCAAAGAGGCTTACCTCCTTCTCTCCTCGAGCTCGAGCATTCAGCATGCCCTTTCAGCATGCAGCTTCTCAAGTGAGAGTGTGCAGGGGGCTCCTGAGGAGAGGCAACCAGAGGCAGCTGCACCAGTCGCTGCACCTCAACTGACTCTCAGCCCAGAAGTAAAAACAGAGATTTTTAGAGAGAACACAGTTTAAACAGAGCTTGTTGGTACAGAGAAAAAGAAAACAGTCAGGTCAGTCCATCTTGGGGTGGGGGCCCCCATCCTGGGGTCTCTCTCTCCCACCCCCCAGCCTCCCCCCCAACCACTCCTCCTCTCTCCCCTCTCTCTCCTCTCTCTGGGACAAGGAGGACTGATCTCTTTGTCCCCTCACCTTCAGTTGGCCTGGCATCTGGCACTTGAAACTGCACACACACACAGTATTCAGAGAAAATATAAGAACATTCTACTTCATCACAACAGATGCACAAAATATAATACTGTATATTAGTAGGCAGAAGTGCTGCTTTTGACTTTTCACTTTTTAATTGACCCTTGTAATCTTGTGGCACTGACGCGTTGTAGCTTCATTTTATATCGGCTTACAGGGCGGGAGCGGGGAGGCACCACCATTTTGGGCCCCACCAAAAATTATACAAACCTGTCGCCTATGCGACATACACCCTCTTGGTAGAGATGTCATAATTTTGTTAGTTTAATGAGAGATGTTGCAGGGTTTGTAGTTTTCCTAAATAAAAAGAATCAAATGCTTCCATGGCCTAAGACTTTTATAGGCTTTAAAAAAATATATCTCCAAGGAAACTGCCAGATGTAGGTCAACAGTATAGTCCTGGGAACATGTTTTCTAATTCTACTGAGTTAAGAATAAGCATGTTATATGAAGCCATTCAGCTAATGTATACAATTTTGGGGATGAGAATATCTTTGGAGTGATTCTTCAGTGAGCTAAACTCAAAGGGAATGTTGCCAGGAAGATGAAATGAAGCTAAATGATTGCTCTTCGCCACAATAGCTCATCAGACTCAAGAGCACTGTTACCAGAGGAATGGCTAGGGGCTATTATTAATTATGAACATTTGGGGGGAATTTACACATCCAAGATCCACTTGACATAGGTTTATACTTGTCACTGCCTGTCTTTTAGATGCTTCATTTAAATTAGCATAAGCCCCTTGCAGATGGCTTAAATATGATACTGCTCGGGAAATGGGCCTCAGATAGCATCGTAAATGCTTTGACTGATGCCTCTCATTGCAAAGCACAGGAGGCAACATGAAAATCAGACACAGTAGTTCATACAGTTGCCGCCAGCAAGCACTTGTTTTTATTTGAACCTTTGCAAGAAGGACCAGATTCAGCTCCACTTACATTGAGTAGTACCTTACTTGTTGGTAGGTCCGGGGAAAGCCATGAGACTATTAATAGGGTGAGATACCACTCTGTCTCAGTACGGAAAGCAGAATCTGGCACTAAGAAAGTTGGAAAGGTGCTCCCCCTTCCCTACAAAACAAAGCAACCAAAAATAAAATAAATATAAAAAAAATCCCCAAACAAACAAACCCCTAAACCAGAAGTCTTTTCACAGCAGATTTGGTTCTAAAAAAATGATTCACTGCAAGGATTAAAATCTGGAATGCTCAAAATAAAAAAGCTTTTTGTTCACATGCTACTTTCTATAGCGACTGTATTCACTTTTTCATTGCTCATAACTTTACCATATCAAACAGTGCATTTCATGTTTCTCAATGAGGGGTTTGCATTAAGGCTGAAGTGCTTTGAACTCTGTATGCCTCCTTTCAGTTTAGCATGGAACCTTGGTTGGCAGTCTGCTGATCACTAGAAAGACTAAAAAGAAAGAACATTAGGGCAAATTAGGGCACTCTCTCTGGTGGAAGCTAAGTTTGTCTTCTACCACCAGGGAAGAATATATTTTATTTGCTGAATACATCAAGCTGTGCTGCTAAAGCAGTGTAATTATGGATCTGCATACAGTTCCTTTTTTTACAAGCTCTATCCCATTTTATAGAAGTTGTAAGTGGTAACATAATCCAGCAAACCCAAAGCTCTCTAATCAGTATGCGCGAAAGAGGGGGGTAAAGGAGAAAAAGAAGAAGTAAATTAATTTGCCCAAGCCCAGAGCAAAATATCTTCAACTTTGGGTAGATGTTAGACTCTGTCTTCAGACTTTTGTTTGCACACCAGCTCCCGGTCTTTTATTTCTTTAATGCTGTGATAACTTCAGCCCTTCATGCAGCTCAGGTTTCTTGAAAGTGCAATCATCATATAATAAAGGATGTAAAGGAAATCAAAGCAAAGCAATAATAAAAAAGGCAATAATGTGAAATCATAGCAAGAAGAAAGTCTAAGTACAAAAGAACCCTGCCTGCACATGATGGGGGAGTTGTTCTTGAAGTAATTGCAAGTCTATTTCATGTGATATCCTACACCAAAAGTTTTTTTCCAGTGCCCTGATTTTTTGTGTGTGCAAAACTATGCTATACAGCAGTCACATTAGCCCACTTCAGTTATCTTGCAATTTCCCAAGGAACTGAACTGAGGGAATTTTATTTAGCCTGGGGATTTAATGATTTTAATTAGCTTAATTATGTAGTTCTTATGCATGTAAAACATAAGAAGCGAGGTGGCATGTTTGTAACTATTTTTAACTGGAAAATGTTGTGCACTCAGATGCTTTACACTAATACAATGCAGTCCTACATATCCTTTGTCTCTAATGAACTGTGCAGAGAGAATTACTACTGGTCATTTCAGAAATAGTTTCTTGCAACTTCAGAAACCATGACTAGGAAGTACAGACAGATTATTTTTATCAGTAAAACGACAACTTTTAAAATAAACCAATAGGCAAACAGTCTCTGTCCCTCTAATCTACAAAAGGGATGCATTTTCTACAGGGAAATTAGTAGACAAATGGCAGCTCTCTAGGGATAATGTCCCAGATCCTCAAATTTTTAGGCACCTAACTCCCAATTAAGTTAGTTTGCAGTTTTATATATTATCAACTGTTCCTTCAGTTAAACATTTTTGATGACCAAGTTTCCTTATGAGTTGAATAAGTACTTGCCTCCCTCCAGCTCTTCCCTGACTCCACGCAGGCCTCCTAATTTTGCTGTAGCCTATCTCAGAGTCTCAGCAGCTCCAGCTATCCTTTTTAGGTTGCTGATTGTTTTTAAATCCCAGAGGTTCCTGGGGTCAAAACCAAAATGGGTCATCCTTGGCTTGGAAAAGGTTTGAATTGGCCAGACTCCTGCAGTACCAGATCTGAAACCCCTTTTTTGAATATTACCAAAAGTAAGGGGCCTATTGAGGGCTTGCAGCAGTAATAGAGAAGACACTGGTTGGCATGGGAACAGAAGCGTGTAAATCACATTGGCACACCATTGGAATTGATTCTCATTTTCATTAAGGCCCCTTTATACCACTCTGGCAGCATAAAGGAGGTTTAAAATGGGTGTCACTGTAATGCAGAGTGAGAAGCTATGAGGTTGTATTACCTAGAAAAGGGAGGAAGACACACTGCATTAAACTCGAAGATGATGCTGAATTTGAAGATGTTGAAAACACTAATTTCAGACAGACGCATGAGAGATAGAAATGTGGGCAGGAAATAAAATGAAATTTAACCTGGAAAATTGCAGACTAATACATCTGGGGATGGGAGTGGAGGAACCCTGAGACACAGATATGTCATGAGAAAGAGAAACCTGTAAAGAATAATGATAAACTGAACAGTGACAGAGGACAGCAAATTAGATATCAGTATTTAAACAGTAAGATAGCAAAAAAGAATAATGCATTTTGGGATTGTAAATTGAGAAATCTAGGAGCATTTTAGAGCAGAGAGATGAAAGACTGGTAGAACAGCACCCAAAATACTGTTCACAATTCTGAGTACCTCACAACAGTACGGAAGAGAGATGGGGCTCGTTCAAAGTGAGAAACCCCTGGACCTTTAACTAACCCTATAATTGAACAAAATCTGTTTGTGTTAAAGTGCTGGGAAACTCCAAGGGGGTCCCCCTGACCTCTTGCCATTCTTACCATTCCTTACTTGCAGTGGCAGGGGGTCTTAAGTGAACCAATCCCTACTGTAGTTTAAGCATCTTACTTTCAAGAGGAAGCCTCTGGATTTTTTAAAACGTAGGCCTAAACTGGCTGGGTTGAAGAATTTTAAGGCTTGATTCTCCACTACCCTAAACCTTCTGTCGTCACCTACGTGTGAATGTCAAGTGGGCATAAAACAGTCACTTTCATTTGGTATCTGTCACAGGATAGCTTGTTCCTGTAGACAGATTAAGCCCAGCCCTCACCTGGACCAGAGCATAGAATCATAGAATTATAGAGTTATAGAATATCAGGGTTGGAAGGGACCTCAGAAGGTCATCTAGTCTAACCCCCTGCTTAAAGCAGGACCAACCCCAACTAAATCATCCCAGCCAGGGCTTTGTCAAGCCAAGCCTTAAAACCCTCTAAGGATGGAGATTTCACCACCTCCCTAGGTAACCCATTCCAGTGCTTCACCACCCTCCTAGTCATATAATTTTTCCTAATATCCAACCTAGACCTCCCCCACTGCAACTTGAGACCATTACTCTTTACTCTGTCATCTGCCACCACTGAGAACAGCCTAGCTCCATCCCCTTTGGACCCCGCCTTTCAGGTAGTTGAAGGCTGTTATCAAATTCCCCCCCCACACACACACTTTTCTTTTCTGCAGACTAAATAAGCCCAGTTCCCTCAGCCTCTCCTCATAAATCATGTGCCCCAGCCCCCTGATCATTTTTGTTATCCTCCGCTGGACTCTTTCTAATTTGTCCACATCCTTTCTGTAGTGGCGGGCCCAAAACTGGATGCAATACTCCAGATGTGGCCTCACCAGTGCTGAATAGAGTGGAATAATCACGTCCCTCGATCTGCTGGCAATGCTCCTACTAATGCAGCCCAATATGCCGTTAGCTTTCTTGACAACAAGGGCAGACTGTTGACTCATATCCAGCTTCTTGTCCACTGTAATCCCCAGGTCCTTTTCTGCAGAACTATTGCTTAGCCAGTCAGTCCCCAGCCTGTAGTGGTGCATGGAATTCTTCTGTCCTAAGTACAGGACTCTGCACTTGTACTTGTTGAACCTCATCAGATTTATTTTGGCCCAATCCTTCAATTTGTTGAGGTCAGTCTGGACCCTATCCCTACCCTCCAGTGTATCTACCCCTCCCCCCGGCTTAGTGTCATCTGCGAACTTGCTGAGGGTGCAATCCATCCCATCATCCAGATCATTGATGAAGATGTTGAACAAAACCAGCCCCGGGGCACTCCACTTGATACTGGCTGCCAACTAGACATTGAGCTGTTGATCACTATCAGTTGAGCCTGATGATCTAGCCAGTTTTCTATCCACCTTATAGATGAGTCCAATCCAGCCCATTAAAGATGTCTGGGATGCCCCTGAGCCTAAAAGGGCTGCTAGTGGGCAGTTAGGAGATGGTGCGTCCTGGAGAAGAAAAGTCACGCTGGAGTGGAGTTAGTGCCTGCGGTGGGTCTCTGGAGGAAGGGGCTTGGGACTCAAGGAAGCAGCCCTAGGGCTGCTGGCCTGGAAGGGAGCAGAACTGACTGAAACTGCTGGGAAGCTGCCAGTAGCAGGAGTGCCAGAGACCCGTGCAAGGGATGGCCCTGAAGCCTGAGGCCAAGGAAGGAGTTGAAAGACTGTTTTTTTGTTTGTTTGCTAACTTCTGTTAAGGAAAATAAACCTCCTTGCAAAAGACTGGGGGCAGGTCACGCTGCATCAGCAACAGCTGCACTGATGCAGCTGTAGCATAGTAATGAAGACGTTCTAAGCCGACGGAAGAGAGCTATGTCAGTGGGAGAAGCTCGCATGCTGACATAGCACTATCTGCCTGCGGGGTTAGGTTGTTATAACGACATCACCCAGAGGTCTGTAATGGAGACCAGACCTGGGTGTGGCAGTGTATGCTTGGGAGCTGGGGGAGAAGCCTGATGTGGCGACAGCATCATTTTACACCTATTTTACACAAGTATAGATGACTAGCCAAGATGTGAGGCGGTGGAGAATCAAGTCTTTGGTGGTTATGTTTCCCTTTCATATATTACTATTACCTATAAATCTCTTCCTGTGTTTTTTCCTTTTCCCTTACTAGCCAGGTGCCAGTAGGGAGAAAAAATCAGACACAACATTTTGGGAACTGTGGATACATAGCTTATTACGTGCAATTTATTCCTTGGAGCAGTTGTTAATCTGTCAAGGCAGAAAGTGCATAGGCCGCATTTACCCACTATAGAGGTGCATAGTGCCTAATGGAGAAAGAATCACTGATGGGGAAAACCATGCATTTACATTAGCTTTTATGTGTGATGGGCCACATTCACTCCTGGTGTAACTCTGAGAGAGGCCAGGTGGTTAAACAAGGCATTAGTTTGACCCAACATCTAAGAAAGTAATTGTTTTTCCAGGAGAGAATGAAAAATGTACTTTCTGGCACCATGTCTGTGTGGGCTTCATGTGCTCTTTCATGCAACTGATCAATAAAAATAACTACTGACACAACTCTTATGTCACATGGTGCTTGGGTAGCCCTTTTCAGATCGTGTACATCTGGTGCTGGGGAGGCAGGAGAAGCTTCAAACTGTAGATACTGGCACATGACAAATGGAGATGCCCAGCTGCTGCTAAATTTACAAGGAGAAAGGAGGATGTGAAAAAAATAAATCAAAACTGACTCTCAGCCACGTTAACTGACAGCTATTGCTCATTCCTAAAACAAACAGGATTTGTGCTCACCACCCAGCAGTCCAAAGCCCACCATAGTCTCTGACAAATATTGTGTTTGAATACCCAGAAGCAGGTCCCCTCATATGCTACCAACTTCAATTTGGTGAATTAGTGAAAATAAAAAAATCAATTTCTTGGGCTCCCTGAACCAGACTAAGGCATCTCTTTTCTGCAGGTTTTACAAGTGGCAGTGGGGGGAGAAGGCAGAAGATGATGGTACCTTATGGCAGGGGTGCTCAGCCCTTTTCTTTCTGAGGCCCCCCCAACATGCTATAAAAACTCCATGGCCCACTTGTGCTACAATAACTGGTTTTCTGCATATAAAAGCCAGGGCCAGCGCTAGGGGGTAGCAAGCAGGGCAATTGCCTGGGGCCCCATGCCACAGGGGCCACTGCCGAGCTACATTGCCTTATGGGTTTGGTAACTCAACAGGGGATGAGAGCTTGCTCTGGGGCACAAGGGTGGGGGGAGGTGGGATTTAAAATGCTTTGGCATTGGGGGCTTGAGTTGGGAAATCATGTTTCTGTGTGTGTGTGTGTGTGTGTGAGATGGGTAAGGGGCAAGGGATACCCTTTCAATGGATTAAAGGAAAGAATGGAACAAGGGGCTACACGCCACTGGTGATGGGGGGAAATGATAGGAGGGAAATGGAGTGAGGTTTGGGAGAAAAGCATGGCAGTGAGAAGGTGATAAGGAGAGGGGACTGGGAATGGGTGGGACAAGGACAGTTTGAGTGGGATGAACATGTCACTAGGGAAGCTGGGAATAGGTTTAAGGAAAGGAACATGAAGCTGGAAGGGTGGCCATTTCAGCCCTCTTCTTCCATCTGCCTCCAGCTTTGCAGATTTGATTGGCCAACTTCCACTTACTTATATCCTGTCAACACTGAAAAATTACATCATGTTAGAACAGATGTTAACTAGCATGATATTAAGCACTCACTGAGGCAAGGGCCTGATTCTCAGTACATTACGGCTATTATACGCTGCTCTAGCAGTGTAAAGTGGCATAGGCAACTAACTAAGGTGCCAAATCTAAATGGGTACCTGGTATTGTTTCCCTCCAGAGCATGTTTATGCAAGAAGCTGGTTGCAGAAAGATGACTACACTCAGATGAGCCTAGTCTAACATTTCCCTTTGAAGTCGACCCTTTATGTAAGAGTTTGATGCAAAAATGAAAGAGGCTTCTACTAGTCCATTTTTTCCATCAAGGACAAACAGGCTTTACGCAAAGAAGATGCTGGAGAGTGAAACTAACTAGAATCCCAGACAATTTCTCTGGAAACTTTCAGCAATTCTGTGTAGAGCATTATTGCTGCTGAACCTGCAATGAGGACAAAGGAGTGTGGAAAAGACTAATGGGCAAAAAGAGGAGAAAGAACAAAGGGAAATTGGCTCAAGAGACCAGAGAAAGAGGGAATCATAATGCTTGGCCCTTTATATTTTCAAAGCACTCTTCAAACAATAACTAACTGGTCCTCCACATCTCTGTGAGTTAGGTAAGTGTCATTATTAGAGCTGGGCAGAAAAAGGTAATTGCATTTTGCAGAAGATTTCAATATCACAAAATGTGGTTTTCTACTGATTCAGAATGAAAATGAAATTATCTGTGCAAGAGAATGGAGCCCTGGCTCAGAGGCAGTCACCTGGTGGGCTGCCATGAACCTTGGAAGCCCTGGGGTCCTCGACCCCAACACAGTCTGCATAGCCAGGCTGCCCTGGAGCCATGGACCTGGGAAGCCCTGGTGTCCCAGACTGAGGCATTCCACCAGGCAGGCTGTCTAGGAGTTGGGCAGGTGAGCTGGCAGGAAACTAGTTGGGTTTCCTTCAGAATTCCCTATGTTCCATTGGAACTTTGTCAGAAATCCAGCTGTCTCTGCTGAACATTTTGAGTTTGATAAATCAGAAAATGTTGATTGAAAAAAATGTTTCATTGCAATTTTTCCAACTGGCTCTAATCATTACCCTGATTTTATAGCCTGGGAACAGACACATTGGACCAGATTCAGTTCTCGCATATGCAAGGGACTGTCTGTTAGCCTCAACATTATTTTCTGCCACTTATACTGGGATGGCCAAATTTCCTGACCCTCTGAGCCGCATATGATGATCTTCAGAAGTTTGAGAGCTGGGGCATGTGCCAGGGCTGGGGGCCCTATGAGGAAGGGGGTCTCAGGGCTCCAGCCCCATGGGGCACACCTGCTGGGGCTTGAGGCTTCAGTTCTAGGGTGGGGTGGTGATGCTAGGGGCTTCAGCCCTGTGGGGAGCGGGAGCTTGGGGCTTCAGTCCCATGGGAGGAGACTGCTGGGGCTTGGGCTCCAGCCCTGCTCCTACTGAAGCCCCAAGCCCTGGTAGGCATGTCCCGCTTGACAGAAGCCTCTAGCCCCACCACCCCACTGCATGGAAGAAGCCCCTATCTCCCCCTCACAGTCTGGTAGGTGGAAAACGGTGCGGGAGTGTAGAGGGATCTGCGAGCTTTACTTTAACTGTAAAAGAGCCGTATTCGGCAGATGAGCCACGGTTTGGCCACCCCGGACTTATACCATTGCTGAATTTGCCTTTGAAAAGTTGCAACTGGTGCAAAGCCAGGAAGTAAATCAGTTTGAGAGCCCAGATTAGAACTCTGGGATTCCTGGCTCCAATTCCCCATGTTTGATCACTAGAACAGAGAAAACAAAAGAGAAAAGGACAGAAGAAAAGAAGCGACAGAGAGAAGGCACCCAAAAAGGAGATGATAGGAGCCTAATTTTCTGAGTGGAAATATTTCAACTCCTTGAAACAACTGTGAACTCTGGAAGGGCTGACTCAGCCCTTCATCCCGGAATCTGAATGTCATGAAGTAGGGGTCCTTCTGGGGGAGCCTCCATCTGCTCTTTAAGGTTTTTGGGAACCTTCCATGAAAGTAGGCTGTCCTTAGCTAAATTCTCCCACACTGTTGCGTAGTGTGCTATGTATCAATTACGTGCTGCTGACCTCCACTGCAAAGCAGCTGCAGGACGTATATACCCTATGCAGTTTGCAGATCACTTGAGGATGAAAGATGCTATGTAAATGTTGTAAGACATATTTATTGTAAAAGACAAAGATGGGAGTGGGAGAAACCAATGTACAAAGACACACTCAGAAGCTTTTAAGGTAAATTTCATCATCCTCATGAATGTCTGGCTGATACAGAACAGTTATCATGCTCAGCTTCAAGTGGAACACTCTGAAGTAATCCTCTTTCTGGCTGAGGTTTGGAGAGACACTCATGAGCTCTGAAGGGAGCCATGTCCATCCTTTTCATAGAATCATAGAATATCAGGGTTGGAAGGGACCTCAGGAGGTCATCTAGTTCAACCGCCTGCTCAAAGCAGGACCAATCCCCAGACAGATTTTTGCCCCAGATCCCTAAATGGGCCCCTCAAGAATTGACGTCACAACCCTGGGTTTAGCAGGCCAATGCTCAAACCACGGAGCTATCCCTAAATGTTATGCCTTGGATTAGGACATAAAGGGGGAAATGTTGCAATCCAAAGAGGATCCCAAAACAAAAATCCCTGGAAATGGAGCCCTCTCTTATTGTCTAGACCATGGGCGGGCAAACTTTTTGGTCTGAGGCAGGGGCGGCTCTAGGAATTTTGCCGCCCCAAGCACAGGACGCAGGCTGCCTTCCGCGGTTTGCTTGCGGAGGGTCCAGTGGTCCCGCGGCTTCGGCGGACCTCCCGCAGGCATGACCCCTGCCCGCATTCAATCCCCCTGTTCCCTGCCCTCTGACTGCCTCAACCCCTATCCACACCCCAAACTCACCTACCCTCTATCCAACCCGCCCCCACCCGCTCCCTGCCCCCTTACCGTGCTGCCTGGAGCACCAGTGGCTGGCGGCGCTACAGCTGCGCCACCCAGCTGGAACCAGCCATGCCACAGCGCAGCACAGAGCACCGGGTCAGGCTGGGCTCTGCAGCTGCGCTGCCCGGCTGCCCAGAGCATTGCACCGACGGCATGGTGTGCTGAAGCTGCAGGGGATGGTGAACAGCAGGGGAGGGGCCGGGGGCTAGCCTTTCAGGCCAGGAGCTCAGGGGCCGGGCAGGAGGGTCCTGCGGGCCAGATGTGGTTTGCCCACCTCTGGTCTAGACAGATAGAAGTCTTCAATTATAATGTAAATATTGAAATGCTCTACCTTTTTCCTATGAGTGTAGTTATTTTAAGTGAAATGACTAATAGCTGGCATGGATTTTAGTTTGTATGGGAGTAAAGAAAGAAATCTAACCACACAACCATCTGTTGAAATTCCAAAAGTTAGCCATTTTTTCCCTTTTATTACATTCTAGACTGTCTTATTATGGTTTCCCAGTTAAAACAACCTTCACAGCAGACCAGTGCAAACACTTGGGCCCTCTGAATTCATAACAGTTGCATTTTAAGCCCCCTTACACTGTACATTGAAGCCTCCTAGAACAGACTTTTTGAAGTTTTCTTTCTCATTTCCTTGGATATTCAGCCTTGATCAATTTTCATTTGAAAAGGTAATTGTAAAATCTCTTGACACTCAGAAACAATAGTAATTATATACAGTAATCTGTGATACATGGTTTCAACCAGAACAGAGACTCATTCACCAAAGAATGATAATGCTGTTATCTCCTTTCTTTTTGCCTAAGTACATTGATTGGCCTAATTACAAACTAGGGAGAAAGCAAACAGAAATAAAGACCTTTCCTTCAACACACACACCTCCTAATGGATAAAACATTCTTATTACAAAAGGCCCAATTCTCCACTCTTGTATACAAGTCAATAGAGTTATTCTGGCACAGAACTGGTGTAACAGGTGGAAAATCAGGGCCAATCATTCCACGGCAGTGGAATGTATAAACAATCAAGGCTAAATTAAGGCTAGCGCTCCTGGATTCACTAGTGGGGGAAATTGAGCGGAAGCCAATAAAAGGCAGACATAATGTTGCTCTCGGCACGCCAGTGTGCAAACATCTGAGTCGGGAAGGAATAGCTAATAATGCCTGCAGCAATGGCTGGTCCCAAAGGGACATTTTTTGATGAAAACATACCTCCTTCATACTGGCAGGATTAGGAGAGAGCTAGCTATACTAACAGCCAGATTTTCACAATAGTTCAACTCCCATTTAGGAATCTAAATGCAACGGTCAGATTTCCCAGAGTGCTCAGCAGCCAAAGGCAGGGATCCCCAATTGTTCTCAGTGGGAGCTGCTGGGTGCTGAGCACTTGTGAAAATCTCACCACTTCATTTAGATGCCTGTAGAGGAGAGGAGATCTTTTGAAAATCTGGCCTCAGGGAGGCATTGTAGCTTCTGCAGGCATAATGCTTCCAGCGGCTGATTGGGTGGTGCATCTCTTCCTTTTCCCAGAGTACCTCTGCCTTTTAGAAGCAGCAAAGAGTCCTGTGGCACCTTATAGACTAACAGATGTACTGGAGCATGAGCTTTCGTGGATGAATACCAGCTTCGTCGGATGCATGTCTGCCTTTTAGGTGGCATAATTTGGCCCTATCAATATAAAGGTTTTATGCAAAGACCAGTTCTCAAATATGTGTGAGAGCTCATAGATCTTTCAGTAACTAGTAAAGCTGGGTGAAATTACAATTAATAGGGGTTCATGCAAACCTTATCTTCAGTTCCGATCTGCATGGGTTTTTTCCCTTCTGAGCTTTGTGTTAAGTTTTGGGTTTGAACAACTCTAAAATTCAAAACAAAGCTCAGTCAAAAATCACACCTAGTTGTGCATAAAAAACAGGCGAAAATGCAAGGCTTTGTCAGAAGACCCTGGACCAAATTCATAATTCCATTGACCTCGGGGAGAAATTTGGCTTATTGCTACCACCACAAACTTTGTTTGGTTTTGACAGAAATCCATAAATGGGAGCAAATTCACTTGAAACTGGATCCTGCCTTATTTGGAAGGTTTATGAACCTTTCAATGAACCTCTGCTAAGTTTCAGGTTTGCAGCGAAACCTGATACCAGGCGACAAAGAAGCAAAATGAGTTAATGCTTGTCAGAGTTACTGAGGGGAATATGAAGGACTTTTAGAAATGTATCAGAGGAATTAGGGAACAGGGAGAAAGCAGGTCCATTAATAAATGAAGATGAATAATAAATAATGTGCTGCAAAAGAGACTGAGATAATTTACACTGTTATCAAATCTGTCATCAATAAGAATAATATATATTGTGACAAAGTCAGGCCGGACAACTATAAGAGAGAGGCAGGTATGTCAGCCCTAGAATGGTGAAGGCTCTTTGCCTATGAGCTGAAAAGAAATTACCTCAGGTCAACTAGCATAACAGGGCAGCACCCCAGAGAGGCAGTTGGAAAAGTATTCCCTTTTTGTGTTATGATCTAGTTTCTTTTGTTTAGCTGAAGAATACTGCTCAGGCCTGCCCTGAGGCTCACCTTGTAAATACTGGAAAATAAATCCAAGTGAGGAATAAAAACTCGCCAGAGTGGGATTGCTTTATTCCAGGCCCGCCCATGGCCGGAGGGAGGAACGCTAAGTCCGGCTAGGCAAAGGAGGTCCCTTTCCACAATATTGGAAAGTTTTAAATAATTAGAAGGAAGGAAAACTGCTTAAAATAGCTTGGAAAATGTGAACATATAGAAGTCAGCTAATCTTAATGATATCCTAGGGCAGTGGTTCTCAATCTAGGGCTCCCACTTGTTCAGGGAAAACCCCTGGCGGGCCGGGCCAGTTTGTTTACCTGCCGCGTCTGCAGGTTCAGCTGGTTGTGGCTCCCACTGGCTGTGGTTCGCCGCTCCAGACCAATGGGGGCTGTGGGAAGCGGCAGCCAGCATGTCCCTCGGCCCGCTTCCTGCAGCCCCCATTGGCCTGGAGCGGTGAACCACGGCCAATGGGAGCCGCGATCGGCCGAACCTGCAGACGCGGCAGGTAAACAAACCGGCCCGGCCTGCCAGGGGCTTTCCCTGAACAAGCAGTGGCCCTAGTTTGAGAACCATTGTCCTAGGGCATTAACTGCTGACAATTGTACTTTATAAGTCACATGTCTGGTCTACAGTAGAAAGTTGCACCAGATTAACTGATGAAGTTATTGTAAAAGGATTTAGTTAAACTAATGCAAACCTCTGTGTGGCTGCTCTTATTTTGGTTAATTTCACTTTAATTTACATTGATTAGGACTGGTTGAAATTAAACCAAAATATCAATTTAAGTTAAACTGGTGCAATTTTGAGGGAGTAGAGAAGATTATAGATAACAGGGGAGATACTAGAGATCAGCAAATGTAATACTAATCTTTAAAAAAGAGGAAAGAAAAGCAATCCTAGCAAACATCATACCCTAGATGTAACTTTATCAATAGTAAAATAATTAAGCCAAATACACAGAAAATACCCACTAAACATATAGGGACAGATTCTTCCACCCTTAATCATGAGTAGTTCTTTACATCACAAGTAGTGTTATTGATTTTTATGGGACTGCTTGTGGAATAAGGTTGTTTTAAACATGAGTAAAGGTTACAAAATCCAAGTCAACCACCAGCAATAAGCGGCAACGACTGAGAACAAATCTTGCCCAACAAACTTGACTGTTTTATTTTAAATCACCAAACCAGTGGAAGACAGGATCACAGCAGATGTTGTATATATGGATGTTAGTTAAGTATTTAATACTGTGTTTTTCAAGATATTAATTCAACAATTAGTTTCCATCGAAGCCACTCTTAAATTATCATATGGATTGAAAATTGCCGGCCAGATTGTAAATAAAGGATATTGATATGTAGCAAATTATTGAGTTGTAGAGAGGTGATCTAGTAGGATACTACTGGCATAGGCATTAAGATTAATCTCATTTAACATCTTCATTAATGAGCTAGAAGAGCAAGTAAATAGTACTTTAGTGAAATTTGCATATGATACTAAATTGGGAGGGGTTGCAAACACTATTAAGTAGAGAGATCTAATATAAGGAACCTAGAGAGATTAGATGCATGGACAGAAAATAGCAAAGCTAATAAAACTAGCTAATAACACAGAACACATATTGAATGGGGAGAAAAGAGAAACCTGGGAGTCAGTAATGTTGACTGAAACCTGGGGATGCTAGTAAAATGTGTTTGTAATGTGATACGGCAGCTAAAAAGACCAGTGCAAGTTTGGGCTGTATGTGCAAAGCCATTTCACACAACAGGGAGATGACAGTCCTCTCATTTATGGTTGTCATGCAATTGCCCCAGAAGTACTGTATTTAGTTTGTACAGCTTGTAAACAGAAAGATAGTAACAAATTTCAGAAGGTGAAGTCACAAATTCTGAGGCTGAGTGATTACGAAAGTTAGAGATGTATCATTTAATTAAGCAACGACAAATGAGGGAATTGTATCAGGACACAGCTATCTGAAAGGATGTAGAAACCAAAGAGAGAAGGATAAGATTATGAAAGAGAAAAATCATGCTGGATATTAAAAAAAATGACATTTCTGAGTTAGATCTATTAAATTCTGGAATAACCTGCATAGGGAAGTGGTAAAAGCTATATTTCTTGGGATTTTAAAACAAGGCAGAGCAAAAGTGCTAGAAAATGTCCTGTTTGAAATAATCCTGCATTGGCAGAGTAATGAACTGTATGAGCAAATAGATCTTTTTCATTTTGTCTATGAATTTTTCATAGTTTTATAGGCTTTTTTAACAAAAGTTCCTCATAGCTCTGGTAACTAGATACAATGGAAAATTCAGATACTTTTTCTGGCTATCCAAAGGTCTGCAAAAATACATTATACAACTTGTAGAATCCTTCCCTTGTGGCAAGATTATCTGAAATATAACTTTTATTTTGTAATAAAAATGCCATTCCTACTCTTGATTGCCAGGTGTTTCAGAACTATTGTAAGAGCTCCAAAATCCACATTTCATTAGCTTTCCTTTCAGATTCTTTGTTCAATGACACTTGAGCCATGATCTTTTGCAGAGACGGTAGTTTCTCCATCGTAAAACTTGTGCAACTTAGCTCCATTTTCTGCTCCTCCCCAACTTTGCCAAAACTCAACTGATCTGTCTGAAATTTCTTATATGCACACTTCTGGCAGAAGACTTTTTTTTTTTTTAAAGCTGGGCTGCAGAGGGGATAAGGAGGAAAATAGCCAAGGCATTTATTAGGTATAAGATCTTGAAAAATCAGAGATATTGCACTATTTGAAAATTGTTCTTTTTTTTTTTTTGAGGGAACATTGTATCTCAGACTACTTGGTATAGCAGCTCAAAGTTTGTTTAATTTAATAAGGCCCATACCAGGTCTGGTACCTTTGACTATTTTGGAGTAGTTGGATGGTAAATTTTTTTGGAGTTATTCTGTCCGGAATTTAGGAGAATGTTTGCATGAGAGCACGCTAGGAATGAGGACATTGTAAGCAATGGAGTATGGTCATTCCCCAAAAAAGATTGAGCGAGCACGCACACGCGCATACATACACATACTCATTCTTCAGTTCTTGAATCTGCTATACTGTTCTGCATTACACTTTTACCTCCCTCTCGGAAGCTTCCCAGTCATCCCACAAATCCAATCAGAGTGGAAACAATGCCTCACATTGAACCTGTGCCATTCCACAAGTGGCAAGCCTAAGCCAACTGAGCCAAACAGCCACAATGTTCAGGTAGCTAACAGAGGCGAGCACTGGACTGTGGCAGGGAGTGGGAGGACAAAAGAAAACCAGTTCATGAGGCAGCAGGGAAAACAAAGTCCTGAACATATAAGTATGAATGAGAGTTACAGAGAATGTGGTGGGAAAATTGGAGCCTGAAGACTAGGGAACGAACAGGAAAATACCAGTCAGATTTTACAAAGTATTGGCCTCAGCTCCCATTGAAGTCAGTTGTAAATCTCCCATTGACTTCAGTGGGAGTGGAACGAGGCCAATGATACACACTTTTGAAAATCCCACCCTATAGGTATATTGGAGAGGAGGAAAGAGGGAAAGAATAAGCAGAGAAAAAAATGAGGAAAAGAACAAAAATATAAAAACAAAAAACCCAGAAGAGCAGGCGAGAGTTGACAGGTAGGACAGGAATAGGCCAGGGGTTCTCAAACTGGGGGTCATGACCCCTCAGGGGGTTGTGAGGTTATTACATGGGAGGTCGCGAGCTGTCAGCCTCCACCCCCAAACCCTCTTCACCTCCGGCATTTATAATAGTGTTAAATATAAAAAAAAGTTTTTAATTTATAAGGCGCGGGGGGCCTGCACTCAGAGGCTTGCTGTGTGAAAGGGGTCACCAATACAAAAGTTTGAGAACCACTGGAATAGGTCTTACAGCAGGAGCAATTATGCATTCATTTCTTTAAAAGGACCTGAGCCTGCAGAACCAGAGTAAGAAACACAGGGAAGGGACTGGGAGAAGCCAGGCTTGGGGCAGGACTCCTGGTGACTAGGAACATCTTAAAGCTCACATAGTTTGGAGTTTTGCTTGTGGCTTCAGATGTCTTAAACCACATGTACAGCAGGTTACGCCGGTGAGTACATATACTCTTGCCACAAAGGTACACCATCCAATGTCTGAGAGGCCTACAACTGAAGGAAGCTGATATCCGTGTGTAGTGAAGGGTTTAAAATGATTGTAAAACTCTCTTGACTTGACTTGAAGAAAGGTAGGGGCCCGATTTTTCTGCCATTTGAAGTCAAAAGGCAAAACAGCCACTGACTTCAATACTTGAGGGATTGGAACCTATATTAGGAGGTTGTGATAGGAGCTAAATAAATCTTTGGTGTTCATATGGAGGGTAAGAGGAAAGATGTTGGTGTTCTTTCCTCCCATGTATAGAATTCCTGCCCCTGCCTCTCACCCCTCCATTACACTGGTTGGGAGTTGAGGATCATTCAGTGCTGGCTCAATGATAAATTTTTGGTCCAAAATTTCTCACCCTCCATGGTTGACTTGTGTCTTCCCTCATATCTCAGCCATGAGTATCTCTTAAGAATTAATTAAATTCAAGAACACATCTCTCCCCTAATTCAGGAGCAGAGCACAGCCCAAGGAAGTGGTTGCGTAAAAGGCATTTAGAATTTTTTTTTTAGATGCTTGCTATAATAAATACCGAGCTCATGTCCCAGCTTAGGGGAGGTAGGGTTAGAAGGAAACTTGTACTAAGGATCATTCTGAAGGATAAGACAGTTACTCACCGTTGTAACTGTTGTTCTTCGAGATGTGTTGCTCCTATCCATTCCAGTTAGGTGTGCGCGCCGCGCGTGCACGGCTCTTCAGAAGATTTTTACCCTAGCAACTCCAGCAGGTCGGCCGGGCGCCCCCTGGAGTGGCGCCGCTATAGCGCTAGATATATACCCCAGCCGACCCGTCCGCTCCTCAGTTCCTTCTTGCCGGCTACTCCGACAGTGGGGAAGGAGGGCGGGTCTGGAATGGATAGGAGCAACACATCTCGAAGAACAACAGTTACAACGGTGAGTAACCGTCTTTTCTTCTTAGAGTGATTGCTCCTATGCATTCCAGTTAGGTGATTCCCAAGCCTTACCTAGGTGGTGGGGTCGGAGTGAGACGTGGCAGAGTGTAAGACTGCTGAGCCGAAGGCTGCATCGTCTCTAGACTGTTGCACCAACGCGTAGTGGGAAGCGAAGGTGTGGACAGAAGACCAGGTGGCCGCTGTACAGATGTCCTGGATGGGGACATGAGCTAGGAAGGCGGCAGATGAGGCTTGCACCCTTGTAGAATGAGCGGTGAGGCGGCTAGCTGGCACACGAGCAAGCTCGTAACATGTCCGGATATATGATGTTACCCAGGAGGAAATCCTCTGAGAGGAAACTGGCTTGCCTTTCATGCGATCAGCAATCGCTACGAATAGCTGGGGCGAACGCCGGAAGGGTTTCATTTGCTCTATGTAAAATGCGAGGGCCCTGCGGATGTCAAGGGTGTGAAGCTGTTGTTCACGACTTGAGGCGTGCGGCTTCGGGAAAAAGACCGGGAGGAAAATGTCCTGGTTCAAATGGAAGGCCGACACCACCTTAGGGAGGAAGGCTGAGTGTGGCCGAAGCTGTACCTTGTCCGCATGGAAGATGGTATACGGCGGACCAGCCGTTAGGGTGTGCAGCTCGGAAACTCGTCTTGCTGATGTTATAGCAATGAGAAAGGCTGTTTTCCATGATAAATAAAGAAGGGAACATGTGGCCAAGGGTTCAAATGGGGCTCCCATAAGCTTAGCGAGAACTAAGTTCAAATCCCAAGAGGGTGCAGGACGTCGTATCGGCGGGTACAAGCAATCTAGTCCCTTAAGGAAGCGGGAAACCATCTGGCTGGAAAAGATGGACCGTTCTCCTACGCCAGGTCGAAAGGCAGAAATTGCCGCCAGGTGCACCTTCAAGGAGGAGACCGCGAGACCTTGCTCCTTGAGAGACCAGAGGTAGTCCAGGATGGTAGGAATAGGGACTGTGAAAGGATTGAGACCCTTCTGGTCGCACCAGAGTGCGAAACGCTTCCACTTCGCGAGGTAGGTCACTCGAGTGGAAGGCTTCCTGCTTTCCATCAGGACTTGTTGCACCGCCACAGAGCAGTCACGTTCCGCTCGGGTCAGCCACGTAGGAACCAAGCTGTAAGATGGAGGGACTGCAGGTCCGGGTGGCGAAGCCTGCCGAAGTTCTGTGTTATCAGGTCCGGCCAGAAGGGGAGAGGAATGGGATCCCGTACCGAGAGCTCGAGCAGCAGGGTGTACCAGTGCTGTCTCGGCCAGGCCGGAGCGATGAGTATGAGGCAGGCCCTGTCCCTCCGGAGCTTGAGTAGCACGCGGTGCATGAGGGGAAACGGAGGGAAGGCATATAACAGGTGACCCGTCCAGGGGCGCAGGAATGCGTCCGATAGGGAGCCGGAGGAGCGACCCTGGTAAGAGCAGAACTGGTGGCATTTCCTGTTCTCTTTGGAGGCAAACAGGTCTATTTGGGGAAACCCCCCACCTTTGGAAAATTGTGTGCACCACATCGGGACGAAGGAACCACTCGTGGGAGAGGAACGACCTGCTGAGATGGTTGGCCAGCGTGTTCTGCACTCCTGGGAGAAACGACACTACCAGGTGAATAGAGTGGGTTATGCAGAAGTCCCAAAGGAGCATCGCTTCTGTGCAAAGCTGGGAGGAGCGAGCCCCGCCCTGCCTGTTGACATAAAACATCGCCGTCGTGTTGTCCATGAAAACAGCGACACAGCGCCCTTGGAGATGGGCGTGGAAGGTTTGACACGCCAAGCGGATCGCCCGCAGCTCCCTGACATTGATATGGAGGGAGAGCTCTCGGGGCGACCAGAGACCCTGGGTGTGTAGGTCGCCGAGGTGTGCCCCCCACCCCAATGCCGAGGCATCCATGGTCAGGGTGACCGACGGGCGAGGAGGGCGGAATGGGACTCTGGCACACATGACCTCTGGGTCCAGCCACCAGTTGAGCGAATCAAGGGTCGGTTTCGTGACTGTGACTACTATGTCTATGGAGTTGCGGTGCGGGCGGTACACCGACGCAAGCCAAGTTTGAAATGTGCGAAGACGCAGCCTCGTGTACATGGTCACGAACGTGCATGACGCCATGTGGCCCAGGAGTCGGAGGCAGGACCGCACCGTTGTTGTGGGAAAGGATTGTAGGTCCCAGACGAAGGAGACCATAGTCTGGTGCCGAGGTCGAGGGAGGCAGGCCCTGGCCAAATTGGAGTCCAGGATCGCTCCGATGAACTCCACCCTCTGTGAGGGAGCTAAAGTGGACTTCTCGGCATTTATCATAAGTCCTAGGCACTGAAACAGGGCTAGGATCTCAGTCAGTTGACATGCTACCAGTTGGCAGGATGGTCCGCGGACCAGCCAGTCGTCGAGATACGGGTACACATGTATGCGACGACGGCGGAGGGCAGCGGCAATGACTGCCATGCACTTGGTGAAGACCCTCGGCGCGGTGGAGAGGCCGAAGGGTAGCACCGTAAACTGGTAGTGCATGTTGTTGACGACGAAACGCAGGTAGCGTCGATGAGGAGGGTAAATCGCGATATGGAAATACGCGTCCTTCATGTCGAGGGCAGCAAACCAGTCTTCCGGATCCAGGGAAGGAATAATGGTCCCCAGGGTTACCATGCGAAACTTGAGCTTGAGTAGGTATCTGTTGAGCTCTCGGAGGTCTAGTATAGGTCGTAGACCTCCCTTCGCCTTGGGGATTAGGAAATATCGGGAATAAAACCCCTTGCCTCACATGTCGTTCGGCACCTCCTCTATGGCACCCAAACTCAACAGAGTCTCGACCTCTTGCGAGAGGAATTGCTCGTGAGAGGGGTCCCTGAAGAGGGACGGGGAGGGGGGCGAAACAAACTGAAGGCGGTAACCATACTCCACCGTGCGAAGTACCCAGTTGTCCGTTGTTATCTGGGACCACGCCGGGAGGAAGTGGGAAAGACGGTTGAAAAATAACGGGGAAGGATCCGGTGAATACACTGATGGGCTGTCCTCGGGCGTCCCATCAAAAGGCTTGCTTAGACCCCTGAGGGGGTTTGGAGGGCGCTTGGGACTGATTACCCCGGTTGCCCGACGGTCTACGGCGGTTCACCCTGCCTCTGCGCCTATTATCAGGCCATGGCCTGACCTGATTAAACTGGCAGTACGGTTGCTGCCGGAAGGACCTCCGCTGGGTAGCCGGCGTGTGCATGCCCAGGGTGCAGATGGCGATTCGGCCATCTTTGAGAGTCTGAAGCCTCGAGTCCGTTTTGTCAGAGAAGAGGCCCTTGGTGTCGAATGGTAGGTCCTGAATGGTGTGCTGGACCTCAGGTGGCAAGGTGGAGGCCTGCAGCCAGGAGATTCTCCTCATGGTCACTCCCGTGGCCAGAGTTCTGGCTCCTGAGTCTGCTGAGTCCAGAGAGGCCTGGAGGGAGGACCGGGAGGCTTTCTTGCCCTCTTCAATAAGGGCTGAGAATTCAGGTCGGGAGTCTGTTGGTACCAGCTCCGTAAACTTTGAGAGCGACACCAAGGTATCGTAAGTGTAGCGACCGAGGAGAGCCTGTTGATTGGAAATCCTTAGCTGGAGGCCACCGGCCGAATAGACCTTCTGGCCCAACAGATCCATTCTCCGCGCTTCTTTTGATTTTGGCGCTGGAGCTAGTTGCCCATGCCGCTCCCGGTCATTAACGGACTGCACTACTAAGGAGTCCAGGGCTGGGTGCGTGTATAAATACTCATACCCGCTGGGTGGAACTGAGTATTTCCTTTCCACCCCTCGAGCGGTGGGAGGGATGGAAGCCGGTGACTGCCACACCGTATTGGCATTTCTTTGTATGGTCCGAATGAAGGGCAAGGCCACCCGCAGCGGGGCCTCAGCTCCAGTTATGCTGGTCACCGGGTCATCGTCCTCAGCAACCTCCTCGACAGGGAGGTTAATGTTCTGGGCCACCCGTCAAAGCAGGTCCTGGTGGGCCCGCAGTCGATCGGTGGAGGGCCCGATGCCGATGCCCCCGCCACCGCCTCATCTGGTGAGGAAGACGATGACAGGCCCTGGGCCAGGGCTTCCGGTGGGGGCTCGTCCATGGGCTGCGAGGCCTCCGCATCTGTGGGATGGTCTCCCACTACAGGTGGCGGCGGTTTGTCCACCAACGGGGATGGAGGAGGTCCGCTGACTGTGGCTTCCGGCGCCCTGTGGTCGGAAGTCCTGGGCCGCTGAGTGAAGGGGACCCCTTGAGCCTCGTGATAAGCCCAGGGGGTCCAGAAGCCCCATTGTTGGGGGCCGCGGTCCTGCCCTTGGGGGTCGGCGCGTAGATCGCCCACACTGCCCGCTTGGGAGGAGACTGAAGGCTGGCGGGAAGGCCACGGGGGGGGGCAGAGACACTGTGGGACTGTGCCGTCGATGCTGCCGGTCTGTCCCTGGACGGTGCCGGGGAACGGTGCCGGTCGTCGCGGTGCCGGGAGCGAGAATGGGACCATCGACCGTGCCGGTGCCGGGAGGTCGACCGAGATCTCGACTGACGGCGGTGGGAGCGGCTGCGAGATGACTGGTACCGCGAGTGGTACCGGGATCCGGACCTTCGTCGGTACCGACGGTCGGGTGATCGGGACCGGGATCGTCTCCGGGAGTGCGACCGGTACCGCGATGTGGAGCGTTACCGGGACTGCGACCGGCGCCGAGATGGAGAACGGTACCGGGATTGTGACCGGAGCCGGGATCTGGATCGGCGAGAAGGCGAACGTCTCCAGGATCAGGACCGGGACCTGGAATGCCTTCTATCCCGTCTGTCAGGGGAAGGAGGCCTCATGATGGCCGGTTTGCCCACTGACTTCACAGCCCGCACCGGCGGTGCCAGAGGCTGGAGAGACGGTGGCTCTGTGAGCTCTATCAGCTCTCTCGCCATCAAGAAAGTTTCGGGCGTCGACGGGAGAGGCAGCTCGACCACGGTTTGCACCGGGGAGCAGGGCGGTACCGGACTCAATGGCTCTCGCGGTGCCGGAGTCGACGGTACTGTGCACGGTTTGTGCACCACCACAGTCGGTGCCGGAGGTGCCGGCGGTGGCTGGGTGAGCGGTCCCGGTGCAGGAGGTTTGGAGGCCGTCTGCGCCGTCTTACGCTTCCTCGCAGGAGAGAGGGAACGGTGCCAGGACGCCGGTGCCTGCTGTTGTTTTTTCAAAGTCTCGGTACCGGACCGGCTCGGGACCGCTGGTGCGCTCCGCACCGAAGAGGACTGCTGAGCTGCTGGTGTCGACACCGTAGGGCTAAGTGCCGACTCCATCAAGAGCTGCTTTAACTGAAAGTCTCTCGCTTTCTTTGTCCTCGGCTTGAACGACTTGCAAATAGGGCACTTATCTGCATGATGGGACTCTCCTAAGCAGCGCAGGCAGGAGTCGTGAGGGTCTCCAATCGGCATGGGCCGCTGGCAAGCCAAACAGGGCTTAAACCCCGGTGCCTTGGGCATGAGCCCGCACCGGTTTGGGAAAAGAGGGGCTAGCCCCCATGATTCCCCTGAATCCACTAACAAACTAACTAAACTAACAATTTTAAATAACTATATACACTAAATACAACAAGAACCAGAGATAAGCTAGGGATGTGGAGGTCAAAGGAGCGCTCCACTGTTCCAACACCCGTCACGGGCGGTAAGAAGGAACTGAGGAGCGGACGGGTCGGCTGGGGTATATATCTAGCGCTATAGCGGCGCCACTCCAGGGGGCGCCCGGCCGACCCGCCGGAGTTGCTGGGGTAAAAATCTTCCGAAGAGCCGTGCACGCGCGGCGCGCACACCTAACTGGAATGTATAGGAGCAATCACTCGAAGAAGAAATAGTCTTTGCCCAATCACCTTTGCTACCCTATGTCAATGTTAACAGGAAATACAGATTACATTTTCTCAGACAGTGCTCCTCCATTATAATTATGTGAATCATTTCCCCTCTGACTTACAATAGCATGACATTCCTATGCTAATCACAGCATTTGCTGATATGGAAGAGCCATATTAATAAAGTATCTAATACATTTTACCTGTATACTAATGCAACATAGCTGCTAGAAACAAGGAGGAGAGCCAGTGTCATGTGACTAGCCTATTTTCTGCAGTTTGCTAGAGAATGCCCCATGGACCACAACTTGAGAACCTCTGCCGTAGTAGAATTCTCTCTTCTGCCTCTTGCTTAAGATTTGAGAGAGTGCCTATCATTGTGGTATCTAAGTGTGGTCCAGAATTAAAACTCAGACCCAAAAGGTTCATTTCTTTCTCAACTCTTCCGGGCAGATCACTGAGACTATGCATGATTTGTTTTTTTAACATGGGATGGGTGCTGGAGAGCAGACTCTGAGGGAAAGGAGTGTTTAAACACCTCTATCTGAATATAGTAGGATGAGACTCAGTCAGAGCTTTTGCAAAGAGGTCCACAGCCAGGAAAGAAGAACAATCGTAATGGCTGAGATTTTCAAAGGGCCTGGGCCTGTTACGGTAGGAGCTGGGTACCTCCCTCCCTTGAGCTGCTTTGAAAATTCTAGCCACTAATGAAAACAGGAGGGGGTGCTTCAGGCTGTTTATTTTGTACTTAGATGGAGCCATGGAACCCAGCTAATTGTGCATTGCAGCATACTGTGTCTGCAATTATCCCTGGTGTACCTGGTGGACTGTACCGTACATATAGTCCTACTGGTAGATACCTCTAGGTTGTTCAGCTGCTAGACTAGACATGAAAATGCAGTGAAGGGAAAACTGCAGAGTTTCCAACTCATGAAAAATTGCTTTTTTTTCCTTCTGATGATGCATCTCGGCAAGGGGCTGGTGTTTTACTTAGATTGATTTTCTTCAAGGTGATAGGAGCTGAGCTAGATAAGAATCAGTGCAAAGGGGTTTTATTTTAGATGGTCCAAAGGCAGCTGCTGAACACAGTAAGCTTTAATTTCTTTTTCTGGAAAGAAAGCCAGTGCACCCTTCCCTCCTGCCGAGATACATGTTTGCATTCTCAGATTGCCTAGGTTGAAGCTTTTCACGCTTCAGCAATGACAGCCGCCTTCTCACTCCTCACCGCTTTCCAGAGAGGCTATAAATAGCACAGTCCATATTTATCAATTATTTGGCTGGATTTTTCCATTTATTTTACTACATAGAACAGAGGAGGAGCAATTACTTGTGCTGGAACAAATAATGAGTTAGGGAAATTCATTAACAAAGCAGACAATGGTGCTTAGGGTGAGGATATAAGTGGAAACTGAAATTAAGGGCTGGATCCTTATCCCCTTGAAGTCAATCGCAAAACTATTGACTTCAAGGGAAGCAGGATTGGATGCTAAAACTGTTCCAGGGAGGAACAGAAGCTGAGGTTGATAATTCAGTTAATGCTCTGCATGTTAGAATCTTCTCTCTGCATCAAGATGAACACAGCTCCCACTTCCTAGAGGAGTGACTGCATCCCTGTCATCTCCGGATGTTTGTTCAACCAGCCTTGACCTTGGGCACCAAAAAAGGCATCTCCGACTAGATGTTGTGTGTGACTTCTTCATCTCATTGGGTGGTTCTGGGAGGATCTTGTGGTGTGTGTGTTTTGTGTGTTAGGTGGGGAGGGAATGAGGGATGGTGGAAAGATGCTCCGTTAACGAGCATATTGGCTCAAACCCTGTGTAACCATCCTCCTCAAAATATCACTTAGCTTTATTCCAATCAGAGGCAGCTGAAGGGGTGAGAAAATATCAATCAGCCACTAAGCAGGAAGGAAAAATAAGATTTGAAACTGAATTCTCAGATGTTTGGTCACAAATATTCCTCGTATAAAATACACAGGACTTTAGAGTAGACAGATTTCAGAATTTCACATAAATATAATTTAACTCTCAGTGTGAATCCACACCATCCTCACTGCCTTCTATCTTAGTGCCTCACAGGTATTAATGGATTTTATCCTCACAACACAGCTTCCTGCGAGATAGGATGTATTATCCCCACTTCACAGATGGGGAACTGAGATAAAGTATAGAATTAGTGACTTGCTCAAGATAACACAAATTCTATGGCTGAGCGGGGAGTTGAGCCCAGATTGCCTTACACCCATAACAGCATCCAACCCTCTAAACTGTCCCTATCTCTAGCTAGCAAAAACAGTTCAAGCAGATATGGCCAGACACCAACGATATAACCACAGTCTTCTACAAAGTTTTCTCTCTGGACATTCTCTCCCTTGAATTGATTGTGGCAGGAGGTAGGGGCAGGAGCAAACAGAATTTCTTCACATCAGCCTCACTCCATCTACCCTCTTTGCTCCCCTCCTTCCTTCCTGTCCTTTTGTCCCTATCCTTCCTCTCTTATCTCCCACCCATCAATGTCCCCTCTCCTTTCTTTTGTCCTTCTCTTTAGCTAAATCCATCCAACACAAAGAATTAAAACACACAAACAGCCAAAAAATCCACCACTAATCCTGTCCTCCTACCCCACCAAAATAATTGTGGAAAGAACATGACACTTGCAGACCATCACTTTGCTTGTGGGTTATATTCTTTTCCCTAGCTTTCCTCTGCCTGGCTCTTTAGAATATAATTTTCTGGGGCAGGGAACATTTGCTACTCTGTGTTTGTGCACTTACTGGCACAAGGGAGCCTAGTTTTCAGTTGGTCCCTAGACATTACTGTAATATAAATAATAACAATGTTGATTACGTTATTTTACTACCATCCAACAGAGTCACTATTAGTTTTTCAAGTGCATCACACCATGCTGTTCCTTGGTTCAAAGGGCAGCAGTAACTAGGGAACTCCATGGCCAAGTGGGGAGTTGAATTGAAATCTTGGTCAAATTGGATGGCGTGGCAAGAAGGAGAGTTGCCACAAAAAGGAGCTGCAGAGAGAGTGGCATGGGGAAGTAAATAGGGAGAGAAATTATCTCAATACAGAATTGCTGCCATTTGCAATATTTTGTGCTGTGCTCAGTTGCTGCTGGGCTGTCCGGAGGGTGGTGGTCAGTGGGTGGATGGGTGTGTGTGTGTGTGTGTGTGTGGAGCTGGTTTGTACTCTTTTTTCCCCCTTGAGCTGGTTCTGTACTGAACTTAGGGCTGTTCTTCATGACATCAGTTTGCTATGCTCCCCAGAGGACCATTTTTCTCCTTGTTGGATGTAGGGTTTGCCAAGTCAATTTGCAGCAGCCTCATCAATGAAAGTGCAGAGCACTTGGACCATCATCAAATCTGGTCAGAGGACAGTCATAGTGATGTGTGATATTGTCTGTCTTTGGCCACAGCCACATGTGGGAGCTTGTCATTGGCCCCAGGTGTGAAGGCTGGCTTTACATTCACCCTGGCCCATTCAAAAATGATTCAGACAGGTCTATGAATGGTGTGACAAAACTGGGTACACACATGCTTGGGTCAGTTATAAGAGACTGGTTTCTGATGTCCAGTGGTGCAAGTAGAATGAATTTCTTATCAGTATGCTGCACCAACTAAAGGGGGAGCACATGACCCCCTACATGACTCCTCCCCACCCCACCCCCAGCCCTGGGCCCCATGCTCTCCCCCTCCCCACTCCATAATCCATTCCATGTTACCTGGTGTGCGGGGGGTGGGCAGGGGGAGGGCGGCTCTGTCCTCCCACTGTGCTGGAACCACAGCAACGAAATGAGCAGAACGTGGGGCTGCTGGGTGGCCCCACGCCAGAAGCTCCTCCGGCATGGTTGTACTGTCCCCAGCCCTGCCCCCAGCCCTATCTTCCTGCGGGGCTGCTGCACAGACCCCAGACAGGACTCAGGAGACAGCTGTGTGGAAGGGATGGGGGCAGGGCTGGGGGTGGTACAGCTGTGCTGGAGGAGCTGCTGGCGTGGGGTCGCCCAGCAGCCCCACGTTCGGCTCCTCTTGTATCTTTCCGGTACAATGTACCGGCTATAAATATCTCACTGGTCCGGCGTACTGTACCGTAGGGTCCTACTTGAACCACTGTTGATGTCAGCTGTGGAGCATTCTTTTTCGCCTTCCTCTGCAGCGTGGGGCCTGGGTCACTTGCTGGAGGATTCTCTGCAGCTTGAGGTCTTCAAACCACAATCTGAAGACTTCAATAACTCAGACATAGGTTAGGGGTTTGTTATAGAAGTGGATGGGTAAGATTCTGTGGCCTGCTTTGTGCAGGAGGTCAGACTAGATGATCATAATGGTCCTTTCTGACCTTAAAGTCTATGAGTCTATGCCACATTGATATCGCAGAGAAATCTAGGCATGGCAAATGGGCCCACAGCGGGTGCCTCGATGACAAGTGTGCTCTTGGGTGGTTGAAGAGGTCTGTGGATAGTGGTAAACTTGGGTTTGCCCTGATCTTCTGAACCATTCTGCCTGTAGCAGCCTCCTGAAGGATGTATTGAGAAGTGATGTTGCTTAACTTCGGGGGCTATGGTACTGGTGTGGGTTGAATTGTCCCAGTTATGATGTGCATGGCTGTGTGTTAACCAACTTGACATGAGACGAATGGAGCCAGACCAGAGCATTGTATTCTGCTGCCAAGTAATAGAGAGCTAAGCCAGATGATTGCAGAGTTTGAGTGTTTGCTTCCCATGAAGTGCTGGCCAATTTGCTTAGAAATTTGTTACGTGTCTTCACCTTAGCCATAGTGTTCCTCAGGTGGGTAAGATATATGAGAGCTGTATCTAGGGTTATTCAGAGATAGACTGGGTGGGATCATGTTTCAAGCAATGTCTGTTGAGAAAGATATTCAGCTCTTGGTCTTCTCTGGTGTTGTAAAGATCGAAAACACTTGAAACTGTCTTGGTCACACTTGGTTGTAAATGACACCAACTACATTATTCAACCATTTTAATCAAGTCAGCGATTGGGGTGTCTTCAAGTTCTGGGCATGACCATGCCTGGATGCCTAAGCAAATATCATCTGCATATGTGAGCTTGTGGGACTAAATGAGTGCAGGTTGAAAAGCATTGGTGTCATCAGAGAGCCATGGAGTGTCATTGGTTTGGTCTTTTCCACATGCTAATTCTGTCTCCCATGTGTACTTGGAAACATCTGTTGTGGAGGAGAAGGTCATTGACATTGACTATCCATGCTGGGAGTGCACTTGACAATTTGACTAAGAGCCCCATGTGCTCGACCATGTCGTATGCTACTGTCAGGTCCAGACATATGGTTTCTGTCTTCAGGTTTTTCTGAAAACTGTTTTCGATTAATATTGTTAAAACTCGGACTTGATCTCCTGTGCGCCAACCTCTCCAAAAGCCTGCTTGCTCAATGCTGAGTATTGGCCCCACTTCTGTGGAGATGCACTGAAGAATGAGATGTTCCAGCACCTTGAATGACACAGACAACAGAGATATAGGCAATAGGACCATTCACCAGCTGAGAATAGATATGGGAGAATGGGGGTTGGAGTAGCAGCCAGCTAGGTACTCCCCACACTGGTGGAATTCCCACCTAGGGAGATCTCCCTTGTTTTCCATCCCTTTTGCATTACTCAGGACCAAATGACAGTATTTCTGGGCCATATTGTCTTTATCTAACTCACAAGGGTGGTGTGAGCATAAGTTAAAGTTGGCAAAGTACTTTGAAAAAGTAAATCCCTATGTAAATGTTAAACTTATTGCATATCAGTTTTTGCAAAAAATCATATTGGCCTTCAAATCCCTTTTCCATTTGATTGTGTGATGTTGTCCTCATAATCTCCACTATTCTTTAGAATTTGCTTCCAATATACACCTTTGCACACAATCCCCCGCTCCAAACAAACACCACAAACCAAAAAACCACACACATTCCTGGCCAGAAACTCTTTCTAGACAACCATTTTAACTGTGTACTTTTACAGGGAGGACTCATGGTTTAGCTTAGAAATGGAGAAAAGGCATTGAACAATGATGCCATAAAAGGCACTTGTTCTTGTTGTAGCCCTGAATTTTTATGAAATGACATCTCTGTTCACCGTGTGCCATGTGATTTTAGTCTCCTGCCACCATCTCAGACTTGGATAGATGTGCAAAGCTGTAATTTGCTAATAAATGGGAGAAATTCATCTTTACAGTAGAGCCCTGTAAGGAACACCTTGCTCACATCAGAGCAAACACATTAATATTGGAAATTTACCTTTCATTTTACAGGAGGAACTCTCACCCATATGTTAAGTGTTATGAGTCCATTTGTTTTAGTCAGCTCCCACGTCTTCTAAATTGAATCAATTTGGAACTGAAGTGGAATAGAGCTGAAGTGGAATAGTATCCTGTGAACACCTCCCTCCACACTCAGACACAGCCTTCCTTTGTAGGTGAACAGTAAAACATGATTGGTTTCTGCAATAAGGATTAGGGTCTTACCCCTCTTATTTCATGGAGTAACAAATGGATACAGCATGTTTTACATATTAACCAATCCAATGGATTAGTTAATGTCTTAAAAGAGAGGTTTTAGGGTCATTACCACATCCAGACTCTTATGCCATATCCTAGTGAGACAGTAATGGCTCACTCTTAAGATCACTCAACAGTGCTTTGTTTATGTTACATTCAATGCCATATTATCACATGCAATGCATATGCCATCTAGTCCTGAGTTGTCTGTATAGGGTTGTGTAAATATCACATTCCTTGCTAATTAATACCTTTTGGAGACCACTAATCACATCTCTGGGTATCTCTATCTGTTTACCTGTTGGTGCCTGTAACGATGTGGCGACTCACCAGCACGGCACCTTCTGCTGGTCGACCACGGAATTAGCTTTTCCAGCTCCAGAGCGCCCTCTGTTGGCCGATATCCCACTTGCCGCTAGCCCCCATGTCCATCCCAGACCCTGGTGCCCTTTACCCAGGAGTTCTGCCCACCACAGCAATCCCCAATCTGGGTCTCCCCACTCAGGGGAACCCCCTATCCTCACCTCACCTCAGTGGCTACTGCCAGTCACCATCTAGCCCCCACTCATTGGGGCAGCCTGAAGTCTGTAAAGGCCACTCATCATTGGCAAGCGGGGGTTGGACCTGCTGCCTTGCCCTACACTGGGCTGCACCCCTGCAACCCAGTACCCTTCCTGGCCTTTCATCAAAGGCCTTAAGCCTGGGAGTTTGCCAGGCTGGAGCTCCCCAGCTCCTCTAGCCTTCCCCCAGCCCTGCTCCACTCTCGGTACCCTGCTCAGCTTCCAGGCAGCCAGGTCCTTCTCTCTCTATGGCCAGAGAGAGACTCTGCCAGCTCCTGGCTCACTGGCCTTTTATAGGGCCAACTGTGGCCTGCTTGGGGCATGGCCCAGCTGCGGCTGCTTCCCCAATCAGCAAGCCTTTAGCTCGCATCCCCAGCCCTCTCCCAGGGCTGGTTTTAACTCTTTCCGAGCCGGAGCGGGTGACCAGCCCGCTACAGTGCCTGGTTCACAGGTCATATCTGTTCTCAGGCAGTGGTCTATTGAATGGTGGTGCTTCCTGGGATACTTCCAAACGGTCAGCAAAATTGTTTATGTAACAACAATAAAGTCTGTGCCAATCTTCAATCAGTGATGCTTCTTGTCAGTTGAAACCCATTCCACGTAAAAGGTACTAATTTTATGGCACTTAATAGAAAAATGATATTTTTTCTATAATTTTTAACCATTATGCAGAATTTAATACAAATTTATATCCAAGCTATAGATTTCTATAGAAAACTCTGAAAAAGCCTATAGAAACAATATCATTTTTAAAATTAAGTTCTTGACAATTTTCTATATATTTCTATATTGCCCTATTACATCTTTGTGTAATAATGAATAAAACTCAGTTCTATTGTCTGCATTCTTATTAAATACGGTAGATCTTTTCCTTAATGACAGGACTTCCTTGAGGTTTTCAGAGTTTTTTTTGTGACCAAGAAAACCAAACAGCTTTCTAGAGGGCTACCTCATGTTTTGTGTTGTCTGTTAACACTGATGTAAATTTAATTGTGATTCAATCTATTAGACCCAGTTTCTGACAAATGAACCACACCTAAAAGGCCCAACCAGAGTTACATAACTTGCTGCTCCAATCTGCATTCAGCACAAGTTTACATATGTGCCCTTTTCATAGTTAAACACCTGTTGGCTACCAAACCCTATTAGTCCAAAAACAATTTCTATGATCATTAGACCATATTTGACTTTCATTATCAAAGCCACCCTGTATATGCTCAAACAATTTTACTGTATATGTGTCACAACCTAACAGTTGTGACACATAATCCCATGCTCTGTTGTGAAGTGCTGATAATCGGAGTGTAGTTTACAGATTTACACCATACCACTTTGGGCTTAAGTCCACTCATATCTCATTAGCTAAACTGCATCAGGCTAGGTTAGTACCCTAGGGAAAACATGAGGTGACCATGATTCAACACGTTGAGTCAGAGTGAAACAATACCTTGGGATGGTGCAGGGAAGCATTCAATTGCTGGAGGAGGTGAAATTTGACACCAAGGCCCAGTTCATTTTGAGCTGTTTAAAAGCCAAACAAAATATGGTACTTTCTGCAAGAGCAGGGTTTTTACCCATGATGTCCTGGCTCAGTTCCAACTTGAGTACATTCCAAATATCTAAATTCCCCTGCCTCTTCGGGTGGTTAATGCATCCTCCATTCATGTCATAAACTGCAGTGTGGTATTGCTGTGGTGGCCACATCTACCCCAGAGGGACTGTACCTTGGGGCGGGTGAAGTGAAAAGGTCACACATATACTATAGAGCTTATAATTTTGTAAGCACCTTGTTAAGCATTTATTGTGCTGCAGGAGAAAGAAAGGGTAAGGTCAGGAGCTCAAAGTACTTTGTTCAAAGAGGGACACTCACTGGGAATAACGCTAAATATTAATTAAACATAAATGCAATACAAAATAAAATTTAAAGTAAATTGGGCTCGCCTACACTACCACCATTTGGCTTTAAACAGACTTTAACATTCCCCTAAAATCCTTCAAATGCCATGAAATCCAGATACTGACTGCACATAATGTCAAAATATGCTTTTTATTCCCATTGGTGTCAGGAGCATAGCAGGAGAAATATTAACAATGAATTGCTGAGGTAGAACACTAACCTAGATTGATTAAAAATAGATGTTAAGATTTCCAGTGTTAGACACACATAAGTAGGGCTGTGTTTGGTGAGAATCCTGAAGTTAGCCTAAGTGAGGGCATCTTTTGGGGAGCAGGAAGTGGCCTGACCACACATAGGACAGTGGAAGAGAGGAAACACATCCCTCTCCTCACTTCAGGCAGCTGCGAGACTGAGGCAGGGGCAGCTAGTGCTTCATAATGCCGAATACAGTAGCTAGGAAACTAGTACCGATTGTGCTATGGACTATGGAGCACTGTCTGTCCTTGCCTCAGACCAGTACTCATCTTCTTCAGGGGAAGAAATGTCTCCACACACCCCAGGCCCATTGTCCTAAGGTGAGAGGGCTCAGACCAGCTCCTGGCACCTGAAGATCCGTTCCAATTTATTGTGGTTCCCTGTTTTCTGCTTGTGGCACACAACAGTTTAGTCACCTGAGAATGATTTAGTCTCCTCCAAGTTATTGGGCTTAACGCAGGGGAAGCTGGATAAAGTCCAATGGCCTGTGTTATACGGGAGGTCTGACTAGGTGATCTAATAGTCTCCTCTGGCCTTAAATTCTATGAAATAGGTGTGGGGGAGGGGGAAGTGGCCCTTAATGAGCAGTGAAAGATGGTGAGATGGCCCTGAAGCCCTAGGAAGGGTCACCCATCCCCAGTACAGAACACGGTGACACAGAACCCTATTAGTGGCAACAGGCAAAGGGTTTGTGGTTCTTTACAAGCAACACCTGTCTCAAACCTGGCAAACTCACTACACCCAATACGTGGCTTTCATGGTATTTATCCCTAACGGGTAGCATGTGAGGTCTCTACTGGACACGTCTAAGTTATTGATACTCATAATCATTGCAATTATTTAAGGAATAATGTAACTATGTTGAGAATTATGCCCTTATGATCTTGGAGAGAAAGTGAGCCACCAGGGAATCATGTGTCTCAGTACTGGCCCATGCAAGTGGGAGGGAGTTTTCACCCGTCCCTGGCTAGCTGGTTATATAATGTATTGCTCAATTGTCCACTGTTGCATCAACTCAGAAAATTCAGTGGAAAACCATTACTTGGAGGTAAAAAAAGGGCTCACAGTGTCTGTGAATAACGACAAAAGACTGATTCAGCATGGAGAAAGGCACTCTGCATCCATCCACTAAGGAGACATTTTGCTGAGTGTGGGTGTCTCATAGAATCATAGAAGATTAGGGCTGGAGACCACCTCAGGAAGTCATCTAGTCCAATCCCCTGCTCAAAGCAGGACCATGAAACTCCATGAACCAATGTCATGAAACTTCATGAACTCATGAAAGATTGCACCCTGGTTCCTGTGAATCCAGACAGCCCTTCAACAGACTGAATGTTGCGGGGGGGGGGGGGGGGAAAGGGGGGGAAAGCTACTTTGTTAGATAGGAAAGGGAGCTATTAATAAGTGTGGGCCCTGGTATGTCACATTTTCTGATTTTGTTTTGTATTGTAGCCATCTCCTTCCATCACTCTCGTTTCTAGTGGAATCTCTATTGTTTCTTAAATAACCCTTCTTTTGTTTTATTATAAGTGCTCACAAGTGCTGTGTGTTATACAGGAGCAGCGAGTTAAGGTAAAGGTCTGGGATTTCTGTAAGTAGCACTGTCGGGGGCTGGTTATCACAGGGGAACACTTCAAGGGGACTCGGGGACTGGGGTGCATTTATTCTTAACCTGCAAGGCACAGACAGGACTGGCATAGCCCAGAGGAGAGTGCTTGAGTGGCTGAAGGGGTGGTAATGTGAGAGAGCTAACATGCAGCCTCACGCTGGAGGCAGGTGGTAACAAGGTGACACACAGTCCTGGGTACCCTGAAAACAGTCCCAAGCACAACCCCAGAATTCAAGTAAGGGGTGCTCCAAACCAGCAGGGGTGAGAGTGCTTCCACCTGAAGGTTCGATTTAACTACCCCTTTCAAGCTGAAGCTCCAGCAATTAGTACAAAAGCCCCTTCCAAAGCAAACCATGCAGGGGCTCTTTACCTCTCACTAGCAGTATTTATTTGCTACAGTTACAAGTTGGGATAAAACACACAGTATAAAATATGTTAACAATCACATTATAAGAAGAAATGTTTTAAAGTCAGAATTACAAAACCGAAAGGATTTAATGTTCCACTAATTTATTTCTTTTGTGGTGACCTGCTAGTGAAATGTAGCTTAAACACATTGGTGACTTTCCCCCCACATATTATCCAATGAGAAATTACATAACAGCCTCCTGGAAGGAGACTTACTAGTTAAAAGATAACGAACACTGATGACAAATGTAAACTGATTTGCCAGATATGCTCTCTTTCCCCCTCTTTCACATACAAGCTTTTAGAAAAATCTGTTGAAGGCAGATTTCAGAGACTCCCAGTCTTGCAAATGCATCTCCAAGGCAACCTTGACACTAATGTCTAGAACTCAGAACGGAGTAAAACAATAAGCACCTTAAATCTGTATCCTTGGCCTGAACCTCATTCAGTATTTCATATTGCACAGAGCAATACTGGCATCCAAGTGCCTTGTTGCCAGCGTTCTTTCTGTGTCCCCTGATGGTTAACTTCTGCACCTAAGTTTGAAATTTTATCCATTGTCTAGCTACCACATATCAGAGCTTTCTTTTTTGATATATAATAATCAGGTTTGTTACTCCGGAAGACAGATGATAATAAATAATCCCCCTCCAAATCATAACGGCTAGTTTGTCCGCACTAGTAATACAAATAATTATATCGCACTGGAACAATGTCTTTCAAACGAGCTAAAATGGATGGTTGAATTTAGTGCACTCAACATATCTGTGTAAGGGAACAGTAGTTAGACAGCAATTTGTCTAGTAGTTTGGTCATTCATTACTCATACATTCATCTTACTATTACCGATCCACAATTCTTGTCTTATAGTACATAGATTTGCATGAGTATTTGTTATACTATCCAGCTTATTGTATGTTGATATTTCTGTTTAATCTTAAGTTTTTTAAAAAGTTCTGCATTATTGCATTATTGTTTCAGTCTTTTGTAATCATTTGTATTTTATTTAGGATTCTATTCTATTCAGGTTTTAATATCCCATCTGTCACAGTTTCAGGGTAACTGCACCTGTATTCCCGGGCTGTGGTCTCTCGGGGGCACCCACTTAAGGTTTCTGGCACCCAGCCATCACATCTCTTGGGCAGAGACCCACATCTCACTCACTTCTGACCAGGAGTTTTAAGGCCTCAGAGCTCCATGGCTTACACTGTGATATCCCAAATAAGTCAATCTGCATCGATGCCAACACCGGTGCTTTGCATTCTCTCCAACTGCTATGAAAAGTGTATTGCCAGCAGTTACAAGTTACCACACAGCTCTTGCTAAGTAATGCTAATTTTTAAGGTAAAAGCATTGCTGAGAAAACATAAAAACAATACAATTTCCTATCCGCATGCTAAAAGTTTACCAGAGCTCACCCATCAGTCTTATGGGCCTTAGTAGTTCAATGTCCTTCCAACCCTTCAGCATAAAGGGGGTTTGGGCCCCTCTATTGAACAGAAGTTTCTGTCCATTTGCTGGATCAAAAGAAGGCCCTGACTCAGTTTAAATGCAGCCTTTTTATACCCAAAGCCCTTTCTTTGTCTGTTGGTCTCAGAAAACCAAGTTTGAATCAATATACACAAGCCTTCCCATGAAGTGTTACTTCGCTGGAGATGTTTCCAACCTCAGTGCTTCACCTTAATTATCCCCAGCTGTTTTAGTTTCTGTAGGAGCTGTGATAATCCTCTCCCATGGAGTAAAACACAATAATGCAAAAACCATTCATAACCGTAATACAATAGGATCCCCAAAGATTTTGCACGGGGTTGCAATATTTGTCACAGCACCCATCACTGTGGTATCTGAGCACTTCCAATTGATGCATTAAGCAGCACGACTAGTATCTGTCACATGTAGTTCCTTCTTCAGTAGTTTCCTATAAATATGGAACATGAGGATTTGAAATAGAATTGAAGCAAAAAATCCCTATTTTCAGACAAACTAGGCCCCACTTTCCCCAAATTTTAATTTAAAGCGGATGTGTGGCCTTGCCAGTACAAATTCCTGTTTGGAAGACCAATGAACCATCTAAACAAGGATAAGCAGCCATTTTGACCCCAATGATAGATCTATCCTAGATCTAATAATGATTCTGCCATTAACATGCATGACGTTGTTACATGCTAATGCATTTTAAGAAATAGCCTATATAAAACCTATTGGTAAAATAGTTGACTTCAAGGCAATTGTATAGCAAAAAGCAATCCACATAATTTTAGCCAGAACACAGAAGCTGTGCTTTCCTAGAGTACCAATCCGGCTCCACAAGTGATAAAATCATCTTGTGTAAACAGTGAGGTAGTTTTTTCCCCATTATTTCTTTTTTAATACATCAGGTTAAACCTTTCAGCTAAAATGCAATTCTTCCTGCATCCATCTGCTCTTGATGGGGTACACATACTTATTTTCTTTGCTGACCTGAAACTGTAAAAGCAGAAATCAAGAAGTCTTTCTTTCTTTCTTTCTTTTTTTTTTGTTTGGATTGTACCCTGTCATAAAATTCCCTCTGTATAGTAGGTCATTTAAGAAAGCAGCAGGCTTCCACTTAAAATCAGTTGATAATTGCTTTCTACTGAGTGAGTCACCCTGCCAGGAAGTGTGCTTTATTGTTGATACTTTGGGGGTTGATTTTTCAAGCTACCCTCAGAGCTAGGAGGTGAGCATAGGCAATGTGGCTGTATACATTATATATGGTCTTTGGTGCCATCTGTTTTTATGGGATAAAGGATGACTCTTCAGCTGTCCCTTTCATCATTGATATGAGCAGGCTAACTGTTACTCTCCGCCAGTCCCCCTCCTCTTGTTACATTTTCCATTAATTCCCCCATTCAGAGGATGATCTAAATAATGTCAGGAACAGAGGATTTGACAAGATGCCAATGCAGGTGTGTTGTAACAGTGGGGGAATGGCGGAAGGGAGGTTGTTTCTTTCTGAGGAGGATTAAGTATATATATTTTAAACACAGTGCAGAGGGTCCTGGCACACTACTCCCACGTTACCTAGCAGGACACACACTAGTATGGCTCAACAGGAGTTACTTTAAGTGGAACAGTAAATCATTCATTTAATTTGAAAACAAAAAGGGCGATTCTCAAATGCTCTGTCTGGGAGGGTCAGAAGCATTCATTACTGTGGGCTTCTCCATTGCAATAGGCAATACAAGTTTATACAATGGGGACTAAACATACTTTCACAAATTCTTGTAAACAGAGATGGGTCCAAACTGCAGACAGGTATCTGACACCCACCGCATTTTCTCCCCACACCTTGCTATCTGCTTGGGAACCATTTTCATTTTGCAAAACCAATAACTGACCCAATGAGGTTCTGAAAAACAAAAATAACTGTGGTGGGTTGCCCCTTCTTAAGATGCCACCTGATGTGCTGAGATACCACTGAGCTCGCCTGTTCTGCCAGCTTGGGCCCCCTTTTTACCTGTCTTGCTGAGCCAGGCTCTTAAGCATCCTCCAGCACACACACAGGCAGGGCCATACCCAACTGCAGAATGACACAGACACGGAGATCAGCTCTGGGAAGACTCAACTTAAGGGACTTGTCCCAGCACTCAGGTGCCCACCTCCCTAGGAGGGCAGACCCAAAGGTATATCATGAAATCCGCCTCCTCCCTCAATGTGGAGGAAGGTATGCACTGCCTCTTATCCCCCGCCCCCCACAGTTATGAATTGCACAAACTGGGTAATATTATAAATAAGAAATACATTTATTAACTATAAAAGGTAGATTTCAAATGGTTAAAGAGATAGCAAACAGAATAAAGCAGATTTCTAAACAAACAAAACAAAACATGCAAACTAAGCTTGTTTCACTGAAGAAATTGGTTACACAATGTAGTTTCTCACCCTAAAAGTTGAATTAGGCAGGATGCAGAGTTTCTGTAATTCAGAGTTCCAGTTATTTTTTCTTACAGACTGGACCCCAGTCTCAGTCTGGACTCTCCCCTGCCTTTTCCTTCAGGTTAGTTTCTTTGCCCCTTCAGGTTCTTCCAGCAGCCCTTCTTCTTGGGTAGGCCATGGACGAGAGGGTCCTGTTTGCTTTCCTCCCCACCCTTAAATAAGAATCTTTTGTTTCCAAAACTTGACCCCCTCCTTTTTCTTTTAGTGGAAAGTTACAAGGAGTCCAATATAATGTTTAGTAGCAGGAGACAAGACCACCTGACCTAGTAGTGTCACAGTTACATCCCAGGACACCTCCCAGGAGGGAGAGAGATTAGTATCTTCACAGTCTTGTTGTTTCTTCCTAATGGCCCATCAAATCTGATGGCCTGTTATCCCATGTGTGTTTTTCCAATACACACTCAGTTGTAATTGTTACATAGTCCATATGCCTAGCTATAGATACAGAAATGATACATGCATACAAGCTGGATAATCAAATTCAGTAAATCATAACCTTTCCAATAATATCTTACATGAGCCATCTTGCATAAAGTATATCTCAGTTATGTCATATCCAAATCATAAGCACATTTTCATAAAGAATATGGAGTGTAATGTCACAATAACTACCAGAGATTCGCCCATCTGTATTTGAAACAGCAAAGGGCCATAATCAGAGCTCGTTGTTGGACTCTCCCCAGATGTAGGAGGTTCAGGGAAAGGTTTGAATCTGGACTGCTCCTGGTACCTAACCGATAAGGTGCCTCAAATGAATCCTTCTTTTGGTCATTTCTTTTTGTTAAAAAATAATCAGTGATGACATGAAAATAGCTGACTGCTTCAAGGACAACACTGGATGATTGGCACGAAGCCCCTGTGTGGGTAGCAGTGTGGAGCAGCACCACCTTTGAGGAGCACCAGGAAAGCAACACAGACTCTCAGAGCTATTCAGTGCACTGTTTGTTTCTCCAGTTGTGTTGGCCCTGCTTTTTGAGCAGAGCATCATGTCATGATTCTGTTTCGTTTTCTGGGTGCTTTGCTCCCTGGAGGAACCCCAAGGCAAGTGACAAGCAGGTCCTAGTTACAGAGGCTGCTATCGTGATTGGCTCATACATGGGCCATGCCACAGGCTTCCTTTGCAACTCCTGTTCCTCTTCCCTTCCTCCCCCTGCAAAAAGGCTGATTGCAACCTGGCCCCAGAAGATAGAAGAAAGAAAACTGGTAAGTGGAGGACAAGGCTAAAAGAAAAACCCTAAGTGTGATCCTAAGAACACCCCATTGCTTTCTTAAGCAAGAAACTGACACCCACTGAATAGAATTACTCTGTCATGGAGAAACACTGTTATGCCATAGTGTGGACAATCAGGCATCTGGTGTGACCACTCTCCATTGATTCGGTTGCACATAACCAAGGGCTCCAACACCAACTGCTACAATGAAGCAGGACGCTCCAAGAATATGAGGTGGAGATTGTTCGTGTAAAGGGAAAGCAAATATGGTGGCAGACGTCCTGTCCAGGAAAGTTAGCCACTGGCTAACCCTCTTCTGGTTTTATAAGTGGGTGAAGTGTGACCCTAAAAGCACTCCAATGCCAGCTGGCATACTGTTGTCATGATATATACCCCAAAGGTGGCATGTAATAGATCATTGGAAAACTAATAATTCGCTGATCATTAATATTTTTGCATGATGTACGTATGGTAAACTCACAAAGGACTTTATAGATATGATATAGAAATAAATTCTTTAAAAGTATTTGGCAAGCAGTGCCTAAGCCACGTCTGTTTCCACCTGCTTGAATGAATCTCCAATGTAAATTAAGCAAAGTGTGACCTAAGACACACAAAAAACAAACAAACAAAAAACCCCACATTTACATGCAAGGTAAACAAACCCGTTAGGAGAGCTAGTGGAGAAAGCTGAGCACTTAACAATCTCACAGGGCATTGGAAACTGCACCCCCAGGAACCCTTTTTTCCTCTTGAAGCTGGGTCAATGAACTTTAAGAAGATATAAGCAGAGAGAAAAAGCCATTTGGCATCCTTCACTTCAGGAGACACAGGAAATGAGCACATTGAACTCTGTGAAAGGTCCTGCCCAGAGAATCTGATCAGCCAGTCTGGAAAAGAGACCTGGTGAGAAACGCTTCTTTGAACAAGAGATTCTAGTTTGTTAAATCAGTTCTTAGTCTTAGAAGCATATTTTTACTTTTGTTTGCTTGTAACCCTTTCTAGCCTTATTCCTTGTACCTGCTATCACTTAATCTATGACTCTTTAATAACCTTGTTTTACTTTTATATTAAATCAGTTCCATGCTTTGATTAAAATTCAGTGTTTGTTAACCTCAGTTAAGTAATAAGGTAATGCCTCTTTAAGAGAGTAGCAAACTTCATAAGTACTGTGTGTTCTACAGTCAGAAGGAATGGACACCACAAGGGTGATGGTTTGGGGAAAACGTGGCACTGGGAGGCTGCTGGGTTTAGGGCTCTGAACCAAAGCTGCACAGCACAGAGGTATCCAGGGTTACAAAGCAGGCAATGACAACCCCCCGAACAGGTCTGATCCCTATGGAGTCACAATAAGAAAATCAGCCAGGAAATGGCACACAACTTTTAGACCCAAACTCATGATCTCAACTTTTCTAAGTATTTGAATACATGTAAGGAAGAAAGCAATAAATGTCACCTTGGCGTATATGTGAACAAGGCTACAGGAGAGTAATGAGTCATTACTAGAGCATAGGAGAAGCAGAATCATATTTATGCATTTTAAAGTTGTCTGGGTTCAGTTTTATGTTGGTCAGTGTTTTATGTTAGATCCTCATTTTGTATACAAGTGATAGCTATTACCCTAAGAGGACTTGAATGAAATATTAGCCAATTTAAAACTGTGTTCCACACAGGGATGGAGAGTTTATGGATGGTTGCTGTGCCAAGAAAATTGTAATATCTGGAAACAGTCTGACAGATTGTGATTGGACCACAGATATGCTAGCTGCTGCTTTAGAGAGGATCAATAGCACTGCTCAGCTTTAATTTGCCCTATGGTACATGTTCTGGCCAAAACCCCCACAATCTTTTATATCTTTTCTTAATGGCCCAGATCTGGAAATAAAGGTTTTTGTAGCATGAAGGGATATACTCAGTAATTGCTTCTGTATGAAGATGTAATTAACATTAAAACAGCAAAATCATTATTATTCAAATGTGTTTTACATTTACTATCCTCAAATGCTGTTACATTCATAGATTCTAACTTCTAAGATCACAAACAGACATACTGAAGACCTGCACTGTCATGGACACCAGACAATTCTGTTAAGATGCAGAAGCATGCAGTTTTGAGAGAGTGTTTGAAATTAAATCCAAAGCCCACAGGGTTTGATCTGAGAGTTGGGCTATATTAGAGAAATTTGCACCAGTATAGCTGGACATAATATAGTTGTGCTGCTCTGGGGGAAATCAGGATTTTTATTGGTGAAACACACTCTGGTAAGTTGTCAGAGTAAGTTGCCCTGTTTTACACCGGCATTGGGCATTTACCTTCAGGATTTGTGCTGAGTGGTTCAAATTTCCCTACTGTAGACCAGGGATCGGCAAGCTCTGGCATGTGGCCTGCCAGGATAAGCATCCTGGCGGGCCGGGACGGTTTGTTTACCTGCCACGTTCACAGGTTCGGCTGATCGCGACTCCCACTGGCTGTGGTTCACCGCTCCAGGCCAATGGGGGCTGCAGGAAGTGGCAGTCAGCACATCCCTCAGCCCGAGTTGCTGCCTGCAGCCCCCATTGTCCTGTAGCGTCAAACCCCAGCCAGTGGGAGCCGCAATCAGCCAAACGGCAGGTAAAGAAATCGGCCCGGCCCGCCAGGGTACTTACATGCCACCTGCCAAAGGTTGCTGATCCCTGCTGTAGACTGACCCTTAATCTTGATGGTTAATTAACCAGAAACAAAAATAAGATGTGTTACTCGGGGCTTGTGCTTTAAGTTGTCCAAAATAATAAAAGTCCAACTCAGCCTGTTACATAAAATTGATTATAAAAAGTCAGCAAAAGTTGACACAGATGGACGGATACAAACTGGGCAGTTTACATTAAAAGTGGTACAAAGGTGTGATGTTGTATGATTAAAATATGACCATGTATATCATTGTTGCTACCTCTGTTAAACAATTGCAACAAATCTTGTACAACATATGTCATGTAAAGTTTCAATGGAAAAGCTATGATTTGCTGAATATGATTTTCCTGGTTGTATGTATATGCCATTTTTGTATCTGACGTTATGAATATTGATTTTATAACTGTATTTCAAATGTGTTTGCTCCTGGGATAATACCCACAGGGTAATTTACATCCAATCTGGCAAGCACATTGTGAATGGCCCATTCAATCTGATGCCCCATTAACAAACACAATGGGCAATAGAAGAAGCTTATTCCTGCCTGATGGGCTTTCCTGTGGAAATGACTGCTCCTATGACCATCAAAGCATGCCAGGGCATGTGACTAGCTCATGTGACCCTGGACTCCATCTTGTGGCTGTGATTTTCCACAAACTAAGGCTGAGAGCTTTCCCTCCACTTGGGAGAAAGTATAAAAGGCCCTGGAAGCATCTTCATTTTGCCTCTTTCCTGCTCTGATCTCTGGACTTACACTAAAAGGATCATTCAATAGACTGAGGACCTTCCAATCTTTTGGAAATTACCAGAAACGTTATTCCATCACTGCTACAAACGTGATCCAAGAACTTTGCAATAAGTGTGTGTATTTGATTTCCTTAACCATTGTAACTCTCTCCTCTTTCTTTCTTCTTATAAATAAACCTTTAGGTACTAGATACTAAATGATTGGCAACAGCATGATTATTGGGTAAGATCTGAATTACATATTGATCTGGCTGTGCGGCTGATCTCTTGGGATTAGAAGAACCCTTTGTTTGATGAAATTGGTGTTAAATACCACTCATCATTAAGTATAGTGTCTGGGTGTTGAAACAAGGGCTAGGATACCTAAGAAGACTGCATGTCTGACTTCTTGTTAACCAGTGAGGTGAGACAGAAGTTTACTTTTGTTACTGGCTTGGTATATCTTATGGAAGAATAACTACCAGTTTGGAGTGGGTCTGCCCCATTTCTCAGCAGTTGGTCCTGAATCTGGTATTCTCAGCTGTGATTCACTGAGGCACGGTGGCTGTAGACAGACCTTTAATCTTGATGCTTACTTAACTAGAGACAAAAATAAGATGTGTTATGTGGGGCCTGTAGTTTAACTTGTCCAACATAACAAAAATCAGCCTGTTACATAAAATTTTTATAAAAAGTCAGCAAAAGTTGTAACGGGGGGGAGGGGCACAGGGGAACTGCTCCCCACCCCAGATCACCTCCACTCTGCCTCCTCTGCTGAGCACACAGCCCCCGCTCTAAGTCTTCTCCAATTGGTGCTGCAAGCCTGGGAGGGGAGGAGAATTAGAGCAGCACCGGCGTGCTCAGCGGAGAAGAGCTGGGGTGGGCTCCCCGGGCGGGGTTAGCTGCTGCGGCAGGTGGTGTTAGCAGGGACGGCTCTAGCCATTTCGCCGCCCCAAGCACGGCAGCATGCTGCCGGGAGCGCTCTGCCGGTCGCTGGTCCCGCGGCTCCAGTGGACCTCCTGCAGACCGGCAAAGCGCCCCCCGTGGCATGCTGCCCCAAGCACGCACTTGGCATGCTGGGGCCTGGAGCCGCCCCTGGGTGTTAGCTGCCGCAGAGGAGGGCAGGGTTATTTTCCACGGGGGGAGGCTCCCTGGGCGGATTAGCTGCCACGGCGGGCAGTGTTAGCTGCCGTGGAGGGAGGCAGGGTTGGCTTCCGCGGGGCGGGGTGGCTCCCTGGGCCAGGTTAGCTGCCATGGAGGGGGGAGTTTCAAGGGGGGTAGCTGCTGCGATGGGGGGCTCCCCGGGTAGAGGGGGTGGGATAGCTGCCGTGGCGGGTAGGGTTAGCTGCCGCGGGGGGGGGGGCATTCCTCGGGTGGGAGGGGCGGGTGGGCGTGGTTAGCTGCCACCGGGTGGTGGTGGGAGGAGTTAGCTTGAGGAGTAGCATAAGGTGGAAGTTTCACGTAGGGCGCAAAATTTCCTTGCACAGGCCTTGAGCCCAGACAACCCCACCCCCGCCTTACTCAGGCCAAGCTACCATCAAGAGCCAGTCCTCCAGAGACCTAGAAGGGCCAGGAGATGCCGACCAATCTAGAACCAGCAGGCCAGTTAAAAAAAAGGCTTGCATGCTGCTCTTAGGGGTAGAGCTGGGTGAGACGGGGACAGCAAAGGAGTTCCTGAGCACTAGCCCCGGCCTGGCTTTCAAGCACTGCAACTAAATGCTTGCCTTCAAGGTTTTGTCTGTTTCTTTAAAGGTGCAGGCAGAGAAATTTTGAGTTTGTTATTTTTGTTTAACCGAGCTTATGGCACAGGCTACCCGACTCCAAGCAGATGGCCACAATTTAGTTTATGGAAGCACCCGCAGTACCACACTTGGCCCTGCGGAGGGTGCTACAGATCAGCCCCACCTCTGACACTGCTTTAAAACACAAGAACTTTGAAAAGAGATTTTGTGATATCATCATTTTCTCCAAACTCTGAGGATTCTCTAATCCATATCTCTGTTTCTGAATCAGCTTATCTGTGCGGTTGTATTTATGTCTCTTGTACAATATACTGCATAAAATATGTAGCAGAAATACCCTCTAAGCAAAAGTGGAGATAAGTAGCTCCCATTTCCTTTTAATTCAATATTATAAATCCGGGGTGGGGGTGGGGGGAGGAATCCATGTTTGCAGTTAATTCCCTGGGCTAATTCAGCTGACTAGAAGTGTATAAATTTGCTTTCTTGGGCTATCTGAGTGTTGCAACAGTGACCTATAACCTCACCTTGAATCTTCATGCAGTATAATCAAGGACCACTAGCAAGTGTTCAGGAGCAATAGTGATAGATGGAAAGTGTTTTATCAAGCTGCATTGCATCCAGCTTCACATTCTCCAGCCACCCATTTTTCATAGTGAGGTACTATGTACAGCCCACTCACAGGTATATATAAAGGTATTGTTTGAAACAACCAGAGAAAAGGGCTGTGCCAAAAAAAAACCAACAAAAAACTGAATAAATTTAGTTCATACAAGCACCTCTGGGTACGAGGAAATCTTTCCCATGGATACTGAGGATGTGGCCTTGTCAAAAGTTTTGGAGATTTGTATAAGCAGTAGGGAAAAAATGGTCTGAATGCTTATTTGAACTGATTCAGTCCAAACAACAGGACTGAAAAGTCTCACTAGTCTCACGGCCAGTGTTTTCCCCAGGAATTGTTCGAATTTATGGGAGAGGTGGGGGATGGTCAGGGCCGATGAGGGGTGAGACCATAAAGGCGAAGGTGGGCTGTATGACACCATAGTAAAAACTGAAAAATGTTTCACGACCATTTTATTAGATTTAATTCATGTTTTAAAATCTTCACACAAATTAAAGTTGGCTACTCAAGCCTTCTATGACACACTACATCTACATCCTTCTTCGTTTCTTGTTATAATTTTACACAGCTCTGTTAATGAACTTCTTGAATGTAATGCATTCATCTTTGGTGGCTTCTTGTGTGTCTGGTACTTCCATTCCTTCAATTGATATGCTTATTAGTTCAGTCACATGATCAGGCAGAAGGCGACTTCTTTTAGAACACAAAATTCTACTCAATGATGAAAAAGAATCCTCAATTGTAGCTGTTGTTACTGGGAGGAGCAAGAGATGAATTCCTACTTCTTTCATCCCAGGAAACATAGCACAAAGATTGGGTTGAGCCACTAGTGATGATAAAAAAGAAGTTGAAGTCAAATCTTCATTCATTTGTCATATGATATTCCACTCTGTGTTCAAATTTTCTATTCTGTCCTGAGCACATGGCAGCCTCATTGCTGGTAGTACTTCACTCCACTCGACTGTCAGTGTTTTATAGGACAGGGATCTGTAAAAGCTACGTAGAGGTTGAGTAGAATCTAGAAGTCACTGTTGTAGATTTTTAAGAATCGAGTCTGTGTACTTTTTCAGTTGTCTTAACAAACACTTCTTGTCCTCTTCATTTAAGGATTCAATATAAATTCCTTCATCAATCAACTTCTGGACTGAAGTCTTTGCTTCTTCCATTACTTTTTCAGTGGATAGTTCTCTGATTGATCCAAATGTAGCTTTTATTGCTGGACAAAGATCTATTACTGTTGCAGCAGATGCCTCGATGACATTGTTTAATGACCCAAGTGGTTTCAACATTAGACTTACAAGAGAGAGAATGGCAATAGTCTTCTCTGAATGTAGTAGCAAAAGTAATCCACCAGCCTCACTACTTGATCCATCCCATCTTGGTAGATACTTTCGAAAACCAGTAATAACGGCTAGTGGACAACAGCCAAGAATCACTCATGAGAAAGCCAGAGGGTTTTCCCAGATTGGACTAATTTGAACTTCAGACCCAGTGTAACATCTATATTTTCCAATATATTCAGTCTTTTTAGACTCTTGCTGAAAAAAGAATATAATGAAGACATTAAATTTATAGCTTTTTAAATGTCTTTTGAAGAGTCTGCAGCTTGTACTAGTGCTAGTTGGAGTAGATGGCCTTTGCAGTGTGTATAGGAGAAATTAGAGTTACACTTTTCTCTGAGCAAAGCTTGTACTACACTATATCTTCCAGAGAAGTTTGCAGCTCCATCAAATGCACAAGAAGTCATCCATCTGGGGTCTAATTGACAAGCATTTAACTCTTCTAAGATGTGGATTGTCACAAATGCAGCCAATCTGTGTTCTATAACTTGAACATCTAGAAATGCATCTACTGGCCTACCACTGACATCAAGATAACAATGACTTAATACTTGATGCCCATTTTCAGCGGTGCATTCATCAGCCATGTATGCAAATTTTCTGAATGTGGTGAGTTCTTCACTTTTTCAGCTGCTGAGTCTTTCACTGTTGCACTGCATGCTTCTAGCCAGTAGTTGAGTTTCTTGCAGAAAGATAGTGAGCATTTGCTGGTGTTGTTTGGAACCAGTGTTCAACTTCAGGATGAACAAGTGACAATGCACTCAATTCTGGCCTCCAATTTGTAGTGTGCGGTATCTCTTGCTTAAATAGAAAGTATGATGACACTGCCATGTTTGTTTGCATGAACTGTGTTGTGTCTCCAGGATTCTTAACAGCCTCATTAACACTCACCAGTGTTATTCTTGGTCAGTGGAGACTCAGAGTTCAGAGGTGCTTTCACATGAGTTCACCTCCCAGGTGGGGGCAAGAAGCTGCCTTGCTCATTCCTCCAGCTACTCACTGTTCTCTCTGGCCACTGATGTTCATTGTGCCACCGTTCACTCCATTGCTCTGTTGCCAATGGCCCTGTGCCATCACCTTCTGCTGCCATCTGCCACTGTGACCTCTGCGACTTGGTCTTTTGTGGTTCCACCCAATTCTCAGTGATTTCAGCTGAGCTCTCAGTGGGGGAACCTCACTGCTAGTGAAGACTGGGCCGTCTCTTCCACAGAAACACTGTCCCACAGCAAGTCTAAGCACTTAGACCTGATTATCAGCTCCTCATCAGCACAGGGCAGACGAGGAGCTGATAAAAAGCTGGAAGCAGTAGAGTGTGGGAGGATGGAGCTCAACTTATATGATTTCTCTTGCTTTCAGGCAATTCCACAACTCCCTATTTTTCAGTGGTTTGGTTTTGTGGGAGAGGTTGTTTGGTTTTAACCTCCATTTTGGATGATTCCACTTGCTAAAGACCCAGAGCCTTCCTGCCATGGATGAACTGGACTGACTGAAAAACTGTGTCAGTTATGTTTGAATCTCTCAACTTTCCAGCTCAAAATGCCTTTACAAATAGCCCTATTTACCCACAGATACAGCTGTCAGGCATGTCAAGGTTTAGATCAGATTCATAAATGCAGTAAAACCACAAAATATTTATGCCACAGACAGATCTGCCTTGGAAGATCAGATTCTAAGTACACAGGAAGATGTGTCTGCCTAAATGGCTCAGTGAGCACAATACACCAATAACACGCATATGGTCTTTATTCCCAATCCTGTGAGGTGCTGAATGTCACCTGCAAGATGCCAAGAACCCACTCTGGGAATAGAGGGCAAAAAAATCTTGAAAGAGATCTGAGCTCCATGGAGGACAGAGGCCTTAGGGCATGGTCGTTCTTTCCGAAGGCAGTTTAATCATTTAACTGTCTGAGCTGTCATTACACATTGCTTTGTGAAACAATAGTTTCCTGCCTTTAATTAGCCTTTCCCTTTCCTTATTAGGGCTCTGAAGAAAAATCGTTAGCTCTGGCATATAAGAGCCTGCTAAGGTGTTTGTACACCCTGTCATCTGCAGTGATTTCCAAAATAAATATTTCTGTAAAATCTTAAGACTCTCTCCTGTGATGCTCACAAGAAGTGAATCAGTAGTAACAGCTGAGCCACCAAGATGTGCGTATGCCTAGGCTGCATACATGTCTGATCGCATTGCTGTAACCTCATGCTTCCTCACCCTCGAGCCCCACAGATTGTGTCACAGTTAGAATTAGGTTCCTATCCTGCAACCAAGTCTGGAAAGGCAGACATGTGTGGCTTCACAGAGCTCCCGACTTTACTGGGGTTCCATGTGGGCTGAGTGGTCTGTCAGTGTAGATCTGATTAGAATGTAAGCTCTTGGGGGCACAGCATATATTCTATTTGCAAACCGCCTGCCATGATTTGCATGCTTTAAAAACAAGAGACCAAAAGGAATGCTTTTTAAAAAAAATGGAACAAGCCTTATTTGGGGGAGGGTCTCTGAGGAGTTGAAGTTAGCATATTTTATTGACTATAATACACATACATGATCATTTTAACTTTGTCTCTCCTTAACACAGGTGTCAAATTTTCTGAGGAGGACCCCGTCCTGTGAAGATTTACACAGGCACTTCACTTTAAGCATGTCCCACTGAAGTCAATAGGTTTGGTTTTTTTTATTTTTAACTCCTCATAAATTCATAATTGGATTACTCAGGTGCTTAACTTTAACCATGTCTGTAAATCTTTGCAAGATCGAGCCTTAGCTATTATGAGTGTGTTCTGCTAAGAATCTTCCTTGCCTAGTTCCCCTAACAAAAAAAAATGAGGGGGAAGCAAATACAAAGAGTTTTCAAAAGCCGGCTCCTTTCAAAAGAATTTTGACTTACTCAGGGAAAAAAATGATAAAGCTTATTTGTTATGTTACCATGGGGTAATTTTTTTTTTGAGAAGTACAGAACAAGCAGTGAAATACAACCAGTCTGCAGTAAAATGAAGTGCTGAGGCAATGTAGCATAGTTAAATAGCTTTGACAGCACAAAGCTGGAGTCAGCATGAAAGTACAGAGAGCTTGTGTATTATGAATTTATAATGAGTAAAAAAATAATCCTATTGTGGAAATCTATTTAATGGATATTCTCAATACACAGCAGTTCGGCCTGCCTGTGAGGCCTGGTCTTCTAGGATTTATATAAAAGGAAATACTATATAAACATTTTTAAAATATGAAACTAAAACAACAGCAGGTCTACACAAACAGCAATGGAGCAATAGTCCTGAGAAGCTGATCTGTTTATCTTTTCATTTATAGAAGTGCACAAGCGCTCCACAACTCCACACATGTAAAGCAGTGAATATCCCTCAGCACTGGGGACATTGAGGAGCTGAACTTCTATTCAAAAAATAAGTGGAGCCGTGAATTTTGAAAAACATAACCAAGCTGAATTGCTTATGTGCACCATTACTTCTCTTACCATCTCTCATCCGTTCAACTTCCCCTGCAAACTACTCTACGCTGGCACCAACAATGTCCTAGCACTTTGAGAAGGAAAGTTCCTCTGTTTTGAAGTTAATAGTGAGATGCCTATTGTAACTAATTACAGGGGCAGAGGTGGGTCGAGCACACACTGGTGCTGGCAGAAGTTGGGGCCTATGCTAACAACAACGTCTTAGATTTTTTTATTTTTTTTTTAGCCAAGCCATTAGGCATTACCACATCCCTATTAAAGTCCTGATTTTGAAAACCACCTCTTCAGTGGGTATGCCTCTTTCAGAGGGTTGTCAAGATTTGACTCTACAGCTTTGTGAAAGTAGGGTTTCATACATTCACAGATTTCAAGGCCAATCTAGTCTCAATTCCTGTATAACACAAGCCCATAGAACTTCCCCAGAATAATTCCTAGAGCATATATTTTAGAAAAACAGCCAATTTGATTTAAAAATTGCTAATGATGGAATGATGGAGCAAAGTGGGGGCTAGCCAGTTTATTCCACTGAATGCAGCTTGTGTGATTATCTGCCTTGGGGGCAGGTGGCGTATGTGTGGTGTGCATTTGGTGCCAGGAGCTCGTGGCCCTCAGAGACTAAGTACAGGCTCTTGAGGCCAGAGTGGCTGAAATGGAGTTGCTAAGGGAGACACAGAGGTACACAGAGCAGTACCACCTCCGGTCTGACAACCTCTGTGCTGTTGAGGAGGATGAAAGTCTTGGGGAAGGAGAACATCAAACTGGAGTGGAGGGAAACAATCCCCTAGTTGGGACCTTCCTTCCAGATGATGTCACAGTATCCTCTCACACTGAGGATACCCCTCCAGGGAAGGGGACCTCAGTTATGAGGAAAAGACTGGTAACAGTAGTGAAGAATTTGAGAATCAGTTGGATTTGTGATGACCAGGTAGCAGCTGAAGACAAACAGGCAAATGAAAAAGAGTCCCATTCAATTACATCACATGAAGATAGACAACTAAATACTGACAAATTTTATAAGTGTTTGTAGACAAATGCAAGAAGTCTAGATACTAAAATGAGTGTACTAGATTGCCTGGTATTAAATGAGGATATCGATATAATTGGCATCACAGAAACTTGATGGAACGATGATAATCAATGGGACATGGTAGTACCAGGGTTCAAAATATATCAGAATGATAGAGTGGGTTATGCTGGTGGGATATTGACAATATATGTAAAAGAAAGCACAGATACCAATAAGGTGAAAATCTTAAATTAATCAAACTGTACCATATAATCACTATGGACAAAAATTCCATGCTTGAATAATAAGAGGATAGCAGTAAGAGTATACTACCAGCCACCTGACCAGGAAGGTAATGGTGATTATGAAATGCTCAGGGAGATTAGAGAGGCTAAAAAATTAGAAAACTTATTAATAATGGGGGATTTCAAATATCCCCATATTAACTAGGTACATATGTCCTCAGGACGGGATGCAGAGATAAAATTTCTAGAAATCATTAATGACGGCTTCTTGGAGCAGCTAGTCCTGGAACCCACAAGGGGAGAGACAATTCTTGATTTAGTCCTAAGTGGTGCACAGATCTGGTTCAAGAGGTGAATATAGCTGAGACGCTCAGTAATAGCAACAATAATATACTGTATCCTTGTGTAGGAGAAAATAGCAAAGAGGCCCACCACAGTAGCATTTAACTTAAAAAAAAAAGGGGAACTATACCAAAATGAGGAAGTTATTTAAATGGAAATTAAAAGGAACAATCACAAGAGTAAATGGAAACTTTTTAAAAAACACCACAATAGAGACCCAAATTTAATGCATACCCCAAGTTAAAAAAAAATAAGAGTACCAAAAAATGCAGAATGGATAAACAACAGAGTAAGGGAGGCAGTTAGAGGCAAAAAGCCATCCTTTAAAAATTGGAATTGAAATCCAAGTGAGAAAAATAGAAAGTAACCCAGACAACATAATTCTTTCCAGCGGAAATTAGCTGAATAGAAGGTGCAGAGGTGGAGTTGTTACAAAAGCCTGCATATTGTGACAAAACAGCTCTGACAGCAAAGCTTGAAGCATCTGCCTGTATGGTGAAGGGCTTGTCAGGATCCAAGTGTACAAGAATGGGAGCTGAGGTAAAAGATTTCTTTAGCTGATCAAATACAAACTGTGCCTCCGGCAACCAGACAGAGTGACCCCCTTTCTGAGATATAGTTATTGGGGCTACTATGTGAAAGAAATTGATAATTTGAAACTGGCAAAAACCACTGAAATACTTCTTACATCCTTTTCGGGGTGTTCCATCCAGAAATGGCAGATACATTTCATGGATCTATTGTTAGCCCTTCAGGGAAAATAATATACCTGAAGAATTCAATTGTATCTTTGTCAAACTCATATTTCTTCAGTTTGGTGTAAAGATAGTTTTGGTAGAGTCTGTTGAGAACATGGTATATATGTTGCTCATGCAGCACCTGGTTTTCAGAAAAAAAAATGCCTCCAGGAATATTATCCAAATAAATAACCACTAACTGATCCAATATGTCCTGGAAGATATAGTTGACAAAATGCTGAAACATCACCAGAGCATTACACAATCCAAACGGCATAACTAGATACTCAAAATGTCCATATTGGCTGCAGAATGCTGCTTCCACTTGTTACTCTTTCTGATTCAAACCAGGTTGTAGGCCCTACAAAGGTCCATCTTAGTAAAATTCTTGTCTGAGTGGAGCCTCTCAAAGAGTTCATTAATAAGTGGCAAGCGGGTTGTGATACCGTCACCTTGTTCAGCATTCCATAGTCAGTGCTTCTTCATTATGAAGAAGAATATCGGTGTACCCGACAGAGAGGTGCAGGGGGAAAGGAAACCTTTCTCCAAGTTCTCACAGAGCTTCTGGAGCTCAGGTTCTGGGAGGGATTATATCCGGCCAAAGGAGTTCTCAGCTCCAAGTTGTAGGTCAAATGGACAATCATAAAAGCAAGGCATCAGCTTTCTTTTTATTAAAAACATCAGCATAATTCTAATATTTCACCATGATTCCTGAAGCTATTGAGGTGGTCACAGGAATGGTGGCAGTCACCTTCAGAGTACCTCCTGCTGTTTCTGAATTTACGGGCAGGTGTGGGAAATTGCAGTGGGGTTCTTGTCCACAACATTAAAAAACTAATAGCAAAAACTTTTTGAAGTACACCAGAAGCAGGAAGCCTGCTAAACAACCAGTGGGGCCACTGGACAATCGAGATGCTAAAGAAACATTGTGGAGAAACTCAATGAATTCTTTGCATTGGTCTTCAGAGCTGAACATGTGAAGGAGATTCCCAAACCTGAGCCATTCTTTTTAGGTGACAAATCTGAGGAACTGTCCCAGATTGAGGTGTCATTAGAGGAGGTTTTGGAGCAAACTGATAAAATAAACAGTGATAAGTCACCAGGATCAGATGGGATTCACCCAAGAGTTCTGAAGGAACTCAAATGTGAAATTGCAGAACTACTCATTGTAGTTTGTAAACTATCATTGAAACCAGCTTCTGTACCAAGTGACCGGAGGACCAAATGCACCAAATGATGTGATGCCAATTTTTAAAAATGGCTCCAGAGGTGATCCTGGCAATTACAGGCCAGTAAATCTGACTTCAGTAAAACTGGCTGAAACTATAGTAAAGAACAAAATTGTCAGACACATAGATGAATATAATTTGTTGGGGAAGAGTCAACATGGTTTTTGTAAATGTGAAATTATGCCTCACCAATTTAGTAGAATTCTTTGAGTAGGTCAACAAGCATGTGGACAAGTGGGATCCAGTGGATATAGTGTACTTAGATTTTCAGAAAGACTTTGACAAGGTCCCTCACCAAAGGCTCTTAAGCAAAATAAGCTGTCACGGGATAAATGGGAAGGTCCTCTCATGGAACAGTAACTGGTTAAAAGATCAGAAACAAAGGGTAGGAATAAATGGTCAGTTTTCAGAATGGAGAGAGGTAAATAGTGGTTTTTCCCAGGGGTCTGTACTGAGACCAGTCCTATTCAACATATTCATAAATTATCTGGAAAAATGGCAAAAATGAGGTGGCAAAATTTGCCGATGATACAAAACTACTCAAGATAGTTATGTCCCAAGCAAACTGCAAAGAACTACAAAAGGATCTCACAAAACTAGGTGACTGGGAAACAAAATGGCAGATGAAATTCAATGTTGATAAATGCAAAGTAATGCACATTGGAAAATATAATCCCAACTATACATATAAAATTAAATTAGCTGTTACCACTCAAGAAAGAGATCTTGGAGTCATTGTGGATAGTTCTCTGAAACCATAGATAATAAGACAGAAAATATCATATTGCCTCTATGTAAAATCCATGTTATGCCCATATCTTGAATATTGCATGCAGATGTGGTTGCCCCATCTCAAAAAAGATATATTGGAAACGAAAAAGGTTCAGAAAAGGGCAACAAAAATTATTAGGGCTATAGAACGGCTGCCATATGAGGAGACATTAATAAGACTGGGACTTTGCAGCTTGGAAAAGAGACGACTAGGGGGGAATATGATAGAGGACTATAAAATCATGACTAGTTTGGAGAAAGTAACTAAGGAAGTGTTATTTACTCCTTCTCATAACACAAGCACTAGGGGTCACAAAATGAAATTAATAGGCGGCAGGTTTAAAACAAACAAAAGGAAGTATTTTGTCACACAATGCACATTCAACTTGTGGAACTCCTTGCCAGAGGATGTTGTGAAGGCCAAGACGATAACAGGGTTAAAAAAAGAACTAGATTAGTTCCTGGGGGATAGGTCCATCAATGCCTATTAGCCCAGATGGACAGGGATTGTGTCCCTAGCCTCTGTTTGCCAGAAGCTGGAAATGGATGACAGGGGATGGATCACTTGATGATTACCTGTTCTGTTCAATCCTTATGGGGCACCTGGCATTGGCCATTGTCGGAAGACAGGACACTGGGCTAGATGGACATTGGTCTGACCCAGTATGGCCGTTCTTATGTTCTTATGTTCACATTGTTTTGGGAGGCAAAATTGATGGCAGAGTCTTGAATCAAAATGTCCTGATCCTGTCCCCTAGTTGTATGCATGGATCATGGGTGATGAGCCAGGCAATACTTAGGATGATGGAGGAGTGAGGTGTATTGATCAAACCTAACTGTAGAACCTCCCCATGATCCTGTAGTGTGGTAACAACTAAAGGTTCAGTGTGATGAGTAATTGGGCCAGAGGAGAAGGGGGATCCATCAATAGACTCCACCAAATCAGGGATGCTCTTGTGCTTGGTTGGAATATTGTGAACCCTGGCAAAGGCTAAGTCCATGAAATTGTCAGAGGCCCCGAAGTCCAGAAGCGCCCTTAGCTCTACCTCTGCCATAATGGGAGGTTGTAGCTAGAGGGGCAGTTGGAGGGTGCTGGCACAGTGTCCATCCATAGCTAGGGTACCAGTATACAAAAGGGATGCAAGGTTCTGGAGTGAGGAGGGGACACAGTCTTAGCCCAGACCCCCTTATCAGGGCTGAGGTCTGCAGTCTTTCGGGTTGAGACACAGCCTGGTTCTTCACAGGGCATCCCACATCATAGTGGCCAGATTGCCCACAATACAGGCATAAGTCCCAAACATGATGCTAGTCCGTCTCAGAATCAGAGACGCAAGGCTGAACCCAGCTGATCTGTGATGAGAATGTGAAATGGGGTCAGGAACTTGACTCTCCCTCCAGGCGGCATTCAGTCAGGTGGCCATCAATACCAATACACAACTTGACCAAGGCATCCAGGTTGGGTGGCAGCTCCACCTGTCCCAGCTCATCTTTGATTTCCTCACTTAGGGCATGTCAGAAATGGTATCCCTGTACTGCCTCATTCCACTTGGTGTCTGCTGCCAGGTGCCGGAACTCTGAGGCAAACTTGGTGACTGCCCTGTTTCCCTGACACATCCCCCGAAGCCAGTTCGCTGCAGACTTCATGTGATTTTTATCGTCGAACACAATTTCCATGGCTCCAAGGAACTCTTCAAACCCCAGCAGGGGGCTAGAAGTCTCCAGAAAGGGAGAAGCCTAGGCCAAGGCCTCGTCAGTTAGTAGATTAATAGTAAGTCCTATTGGGTCTGGTTAGTGGAGAATAACTGAGGCCATAGCCTGGACAGGTGCTGGCACTGGTTCATGAAACTGGTTCACTTTCTATCGTCCCCATCAAATGTATCCGACATTGGAATCTTTGGCTTGGAAGCCAGGGTGGCAGATACAGGTGGAATGGCTTGAGCCTGTAGGGCTGCTTTTCGTACCTGCAGGGCCATAACATGGGACTGTAGGGTCTGCAGGATTCCCACAGTGTCTGGCAGGGACATGGCAGACCTTATGGCAGTGTTTCTCAAACTGGGGTCACCGCTTGTGTAGGGAAAGCCTCTGGTGGGCCGGGCCGGTTTGTTTACCTGCCCCAACCGCAGGTCCGGCCAATCGCGGCTCCCACTGACTGTGGTTCACCGCTCCAGGCCAATGGGAGCTGCTGGAAGTGGCATGGGCCGAGGGACTTGCTGGCCGCCACTTCCCACAACCCCCATTGGCCTGCAGTGATGAATGGCGGCCAGTGGGAGCCGCGATCGGCCACACCTGCGGTCAGGGCAGGTAAACAAACTGGCCTGGCCCACCAGAGGCTTTCCCTACAAAAGCGGCGACCTCAGTTTGAGAAACACTGCCTTATGGAATCCATCTGAAAGGCAGTCCAACCACTTACCCACCTTTGTTCAATCTTTTTGGGCTGCTCAAACTGTCAGAGACCAAGTCTTGTGCGGTATAGCCTAATGGTTAGAGCAACAGTCTGGCCTCCCAGTTAGAGCTGAATCCAGCCAGGGTGGGGTCCTGGAGAGAAGCCAAAGATCAGAACTGGGAGTCAGAAGCCAAAGCCTAAGCCAAAGGGTAAGCCAGAGTTACAATCAGAAGGTGTAACCAATACACCTCTACCCTGATATAACACGACCCGATATAACACGAATTCGAATATAATGCAGTAAAGCAGTGCTCCGGGGCGGGGCTGCGCACTCCGGTGGATCAAAGCAAATTCAGTATAACGCTGTTTCACCTATAACACAGTCCCGAAGACAGAGTTATATTGAGGTAGAGGTGTAGTTGGATCCCAGAGTCTTAACACAAAGCTGAAGCTGCAGGGTTAACCAGAGTCACTACCAGGAGGTTTAACTGAGGGTCAGAAGCCAGGATGGAGTGGGATGCTGTGGCAGGAACAGGTACAGGCAGGGCCTGGAGAAGAAAGAGAACAGGAGCAGGTACAGGCTAAAGATAGCAGAGGCAGGGACAGGACCAAGCACAGCTGCAAGCGAGGAGCACATTGAGCAGCTACTGGACTGCTGCTACTACTGAGCTTAGATATCAGCCTTCTGTATCCTGTCAAGTGCCTCAGTCAGACAACTTCTGTCAGGGCCAGCTGTATTCATCAGGTTGTCAGGAGACTGGCTCTGCAGCAGGTTGGCTACAGACACTAGCACTATGAGGCAAGTTCTCTAATCCTTTAATAATTCTCCCGGCTCTTCTTTGAACCCTCTCCAACTTATCAACATCCTTCTTGAATTGGGGACAACAGAACTGGAGAGTATTCCAGCAGGGGTCTCACCAGTTCTAAATACAGATGTACTCTTTACTCCTACTTGAGATTCCCCTGTTTATGCATGCCAGGATCACATTAGACTTTTTGGTCACAGCATTGCACTGGAAGCTCATGTTCAGCTGCTTATCCACCACACCCCCAGACATTTTTCAGAGTCACTGCTTCCCAAGATAGAGTCCCCCACTGGGCTGAAAAAAGATCCTTTCCATCTCAGATTTGGTTTAACTGTGGTATACTTTATGAGAACATGCCAAGAAACATATATGATTCTATGATTCTATGATCTCTTCTGAAACAGAAAAGTGAAAACTGGCGGAAAAATAAGACAAAAAGCCCTTAGCAACTGAAAGAGGAAGATTCAGCAAGCCTCTTGGCAAAATGGCCACTACAATTCCTTGACTCTGCTCAATTTAAAGAGACACACACACACATAAAAAGATATGCTGACAAAAGATGCCACAGGAGGATAATCCTGCCATAGGAACGTTATCTGGGATCAGGAAATCACCAAGGAAGTAGCTGCTTCTGTTTTGTATGTTATCTCTATATCACAAGTATATAATCCTGGGGTTATCATGTGATTGATTAGCCACATAAATAGCCAGAACACCTACCTACTTCAGCCAAGTTTAAATCAGTGTTTTATAATAATAATTAACCATTTTTTAAATAAATGTAATTTGAATAGTTTAGTACCCCATTTCCTTGGTAAACTCTGCCTCCCCTTTGTGTGTTTACTACTCAAGAAACGCATAGTTAATTGGCTTAACTGTTTCTTCCTAGAGGTCTATGGGGGTGCCCACATACAGCCTGACTCATTTTTGGTGCATCCTATATATTATCAAGTAACTATGGGAGAAATCTGTGTCAATTTGAGAAAGAAAGCCCCACTTACAATAAATGAATACATTCAAGCTTGGTTTCCAACCATCCAGAGCCTGTTTTCTTCTTTTTCCCTTCCCTCCCAATTTATTTTAGGTACAATATTTTGAATAAATTGTAAACCCAACAATATAAAGCTCTATGGTCAAATCCTGCACTCTGCACTCAGGCAAAATTCCCATTAGTTCCAGTGGCAGTTTTGCCTGAGTAAGGAGTGCAGGATTTGCTGTAATGTCTCTTCCTGCCTCCCACATATTGATCTCTCTCTCTCACACACACACACAGGATGTTGGCTACAATGACATACTGCAGGCCTTTCTGTTAAAGCTCAAGGCATTAAACCATTCTGACAATAGGGCTCTGCTAAATAGCAGTGTTGCTGTTCTATTTATTATTAATAATCCAAACAAAGAAAATAATCACTTTTTATTCGGTGATTTTTTTTTCAATTGCTTGTAACATGTGGTAGATTTACAGAACTGGAAACAAAATTCTGTTTATCTGCAGAACAAATATAACATTTGCAGTGATGCTGCCCCCACCCCTGGTGTGCCTCCAAATGCTAATCTTGGGAGACTACTCATGGGAATGAGAGTCAAGTGCTTGTCTGTTACAGCTGTCCCCCTGCTGCATTTTTTTTCTCCCTCTCCTTTCTGGTTGCTCTGTGTCTGCCCCTCCCGGGCCTTGGGCTAACAAAAGTCACAACCTGGCCCTGCTGTTCATGGAAATGACTTGTGCAGACTAACTGGAGCCATTGCTCTGCCTAGGGAGGGGGGCTTTTGGCTCCTTTGTTCAGACCTGGGCTCGGTGTAGAGGTGCTCTGCCCAGATGTGCAAGACCTTATATGGCCACATAGCTGAGCATGTGAGTCATGCCTGTGACTTAGAGCTTGCCCGGACACGTCTGTGCTCACCTGAAGTCTTCTCTCCTCCCCTGTAAGAAGGGGAACCAATCAAAGTTATTGGCGGGAAACTGCCTAAGTTTGCCTATATAACCAGACATTTTCTGATCAGACCTTAGAAAGATTCCTGCATTGCTGCCTGGTCTGATCAGCCAGGGGTTCTGGGGGTTCCTTTCTCCGCTCTCGTTTTATTTTTGAGTGTACCCCTGTTTTTAAACTCCCCTCCCACGAACAACTAATTTTGCCTGGAGATCTCCTGATTATTGTGAACGAATTGAGTCCTCTCTGTGTCCTCTGATGCTGCTGCTGTGCCTGCTTCTGCCTTTGCTGCTGTCCTGGGGATTGGTAAGAACTCCCTCTTGCAACCCCCCCCCCCCCGTCCTAGCTGCTGGCTCTGTTTCCCCAACAGACAGACCTAAGTTAACTTCGTGGTCTGTGCTGCTAACATAAGCCTGTGCCGCTGCTAAGCTGTAACTCCCTGAGCTCTATCCTGGACACACACCACTCTGCCCTCTAAAACTACCCTTAGTATAAGGTGCACCCATTAGGTTAGGTTTAGCTTTTAGTCTAGACAAATTGTAATTTCATTTTGCATAGCTGTGGTTAAGTTAGGTTTAGCATTATACTCTGTAAGTTAGGCTTAGAGAATTGTTGCATTGTGTTGTGTTACTTGCTAATTTGTGTAGTCTTGGTTAAGTTAGATCATAGATAAGATTTTGCTGTGTTCTGTATAATTGTAATTAAGTCTGTCTTCCCACTGCCAACCCCCCCCCCCGAGCTTCTCTGTGTCTTTCTACCTTGTTACACTCTCTCTGCTGCTTAAACTTACAGCCTGTTTGTTCTGTGTCTCACTAAGTTTAAATCTCTAGCATAAAACCCCATTGGTTACCCCTTTTCCTCTCTGATACACCTCACACTCTACATTTACACCACTGTGACACATTTTTACCTAAAATTGTTTGTTATTTAACATATTTTTCCATAACTGTTAGTTGGTTATATGCTGCTGTGACACACCCTTTACATAGAAATTGTTAACTACCTGTTACATGATATATTTCTGTGTTAATTGGTTACCCACTGTATTGTATCCTACTGTATTGTACCCCACTATTGAAACCCCCTTACTGTTCACAAAAAAACCCTCCCCAATTGTCTACCTTAACAAACCCCATACCCCCCACTATTGAATTTTCTCTGTTTTTCATTTGCTTAATAAAGTTTATTTTGCACCCCACCAGTGCAGTAATTGTCCCCCAAGATCCCCTATCTGCTGGCAGGGACAGTGCTCATGCAGTTTTTGCCTCTTATGTTGAGACTGCACAAAATAGGTGGTATATGTAAAGTCTACCAGGCTCTGAATAGATGTAATCGGCACATCTCACACCCATCCTATGAACATCACTCCTTCCTGTGCTGTTAATCTTCTGGACAGTGCTAGCCAACTAAGGGTTTGACTGCCAAGGGAAGTTTGTAGCTGTTTTGTGCTGCTGAAACCTCCACCACATGGCTGACTTTCTGCCTCAGAGGCCCTCTATGCCAGCAGATGCCAATATAGGATCAGGACTGAGTCTGGACCATTGAAGCTAGAGAGACAAATTTAGATCAGAGAAGTCCATCTCACCTGGAGTGCAACAAAAGGGAATTGCTCTGTGGGATCCATTACTGCAGGTTATTGAAGATAAATGAAGTTCCAGCTGTAAATTGAAGTTTGGAACCTGGAGTTGCCTGGATATCTTGCTGCAAAGCATCTTCTTGTAATGCATTGTAATAGTAATCACAATTACTAGTGTGCAATACACTGCCCAGTGTCAGATCATGCTGACAAATGTTCCTTCAGAAAGGGTAAAAAGTCAAAGCATGTCTTAACATTTCTAGAGGTTATTTAATTGAGATTTTAAAGTTTATGTGCACAAAAGTTTGAAATTCTCTTTCCAAAATCATATACTGAGGATGCAAAGAAGAAGATGAATGACACATCTGAAGAATAGTGTTGTGGCTTGTAGTGCCAGTTCATATATGTTTCTTGCATTCTGGGACATTTTTTATGACTCTTAAGCATATTGATAAGGATACTAACTGGATGGGATGGAAGCTCCCTTCTCCATAGAACGGAGAAAGGGTCATGAATGGAAGATACCAACCTTTCGAAATAATGGAATCTGTTTTATTTTATTTGTTCAGAAAAACCTAGGGAATTCTTTATGAAAAATGGAAGCTAAAACCATTAAGATTGTTGGATTATAATGCAGATCAGGAAATAGAAGAGTTGAGTGTGCAATTTTTACTCTAACTCTTGTGTTTATGTATTACTATATAATCTTCCATTGTATCCTTATACACTATTTCTCAATTAATTCAATATGGGTGGGGTTTTCAAAAATGCTCTGTGTTGGACTAAATTCTCCTGTTGAATTTGATGATTAAACCGTCATTGATTTCTCCGGAAGTTGAGTTAGGTCCAATGCCTAGCTCAGTGAAAATCCCAGAGTGCATAACATATCTGTGAAAACATATACTTACACAAAACAAATACAGTATATACTTAAAATTTGAATGTATTTACAAGAGGACACAGGCATGGCTGTACATATGGCTTTAACTGTATCATTTCCTGTCTTTTGAGGGATCTCCTTAACATTCTCTTAACATCATTTTTTTGATGGAATATAACTTGAGCTAAGATTTCTCTCATTAATAGACACTTCCAATCCTTTCAAATTATATTTTGGCCAAATGAAAATATCTTAGATCTTGTAAGTGGACCCTAACTGCTGACTTTTCATGGTACAGTGTCATATGAAGATAATTCTGGTATTCCATGATATAAATATCTTGTAGTTTTCTATAGCTATTCAGAAAATAAAATCTCACTGCTGCTCCATTGCTGTGAAAGACTTCAGGATAATGAAGGATGGTTGGAGTGAGCCTTAGGAGAATTTGCCCTGTAAAATCTTGCATTAGACTCTACCTATAAATATATTAGAGATATCTCCAAGATCTCATCTTACATGAATATTTGTTATACAACTTTATATCATCAGTATATTTCCATTAAGACAGAATTCCTTTTTCAAGGACACACAGTGGTTAAATAAGTCCACATATAGTACGTTTCACCTGTCCTTGCATTCACACAAAATGCAAGAATATATTAAAAATTACATAGTGACTTATATACTGTGATATAGCACGGCCAGAGGGCAGCAGGAGAGTGATAGGTGGGAGATATGAAAGCCCCAGGATGATGAGAGCCTTATTCCCTGTAGAGGGAAGAGAGGCTGCTACAGGTTAATTAGAACACCTGAAACCAATTAAGCCAATGAGAGCACCTGATAAAACCCCCCTACTTCAATTAGACAGTTGGAGGAGTTGAAGCAGAGTGGTTTGGTGTTGGAGCGAAGAACGGTTTGGAGGAGAGCAGTTTGAAGGAGTTGAAGCAGAGTGGTTTGGTGTTGAAGTGGAGAGTAGTTTGGAGAAATGCTGTGCCGGGCCAGAAGACCAAGACCCTAGGTAAAGGGAAACCTGGCTTGTGCAGAGCAGAGGGACTCTGCAGACACAAGGAGTTGGGAGAAACTTGGCCCAAGCGGAGAGAGGGCAGGAAGCCCCACAAGCTGAAGGGCCGTAGAGGGAAGTAGCCCAGGGGAAGGAATCGCTAGTTCAAGTGGTTTACCGCTATTCCTGGGCTGGGACCTGGAGTAGAGGGTGGGCCCAGGTCCCTCCCTGTCCACTCCCCTCTTCTTTAAGAGCCATAAACTATAGTATGTTTTTAAAGAAACAATGGTGCTATCTTAGTTATTTCAAAGACACTTGTGGGTTTTTAAGCACTGAATTCCTATAAGAATTCCTTCCATCTTGTGCTGCCACCTTGTACAAAGTGAGTGCAATATGGTTTTAATTGGCTTCTATTTAGATTTGGGAGAGTGTTACACCCCTTTGCACAGATATAAATGGCTACACAAGGAGCAAGGTAGTGGAGAAACAGGTCTCTTATGCCACTTGGGAGGGGACTCCAAATAGAGGAATGTTTATAGGAAAATATTTCCCCCATATTCCCTGATCACTCTTGATATGTCATACAATTAAGTCTAAGGTTACATAAGCCAATAGACTTCAAGATAATTCAGTGAAATCATAGAGGTATTTCTAAAAACAGGTAATGCACCCAAGCCAGCTTTCCTGCAGTCTGTAATTACTGCCTCCCCTGTCTATTAAATGTCATAATCCTGAGTCATCTTATTATCATTAGTTACAGAATGACTAGGTTTGTTAAATATGTCAGCTAATCTACTAAAGTTTGACTTAATGGCAGTTAGTATATTATGCATCACATTAGTCCATTAACGAAAGCAACACCTGCATGACTACTAGATCCTCTTTTCTATCTGTATTCAAACAATACATAGATTTAAAATGAATGCCCAGTGTAATGGGAACATTTGTCAAAGCATTGGTGCTCTATTCAGAATTTAAGGAAGCACCTGTTAATATTCCCCCATTGTGTATCTTAACTGAGCATTGAATGTGGGAGTGGTATATCTATGTAAAGTGATTAAGCAATGCCTTTTCAACCACATCACTGCAGTGATTGATAACATTCCTTTCATAATGGATATGGGCACAGTTTAAAATTTCTAGTTGTGGCTTCTTGCTGCAGTTGGAGGGGTTTAGTTAGGTAAATAAGACTGAATCATTTTCTTTTTTTAATCTTATGTGGTTTTAGTCTAAACAAAATAAATGGAACTAATCACTTGAGTAAGGTATCAGGAGGTAGCCATGTTAGTCTGTATCCACAAAAACAACAAGGAGTCCGGGGCACCTTAAAGACTAACAGTTTTATTTGGGCATAAACTTTTGTGGGTAAAAACCTCACTTCTTCAGATGCAAGAATCTGAAGAACTGGGGTTTTTTACCCACGAAAGCTTATGCCCAAATAAATCTGTTAGTCTTTAAGGTGCCACCAGACTCCTTGTTGTTTTAACTTGAGTAAGGTAAGCAGGAGCCAACCCATGACCTGAATTGGATGGCAAAATTTGTAGAGTATATCACTGCATCACACTCTGTTCATGTATGGCAGATTAAAAAAAGGTGGATTGGAAGAAAATATAAATCATTTCAACAAAGTCTTGTTAGTGCAAGTGTTAGGGATGTTTTTAGAGTGTTGTATAGAATAGCTGCCAGGCATCATTGATTTGAGGTCAGAGGACAGTTGATGTCAACATGGTATCTGGCTCTTCCATTTACATATGATTGCATTTTGAAAATCTGGATCTTCTTGCTCTCAGACTGTTGGTCATAACAAGTGTTAAATTTTTGTAGCTCGTTGGGCCTTTGGGCTGTGGTCCGTGTCTCTTCCTCATCCTAACTCAGTCAGAACTTCTATTCACATGAACTCAACTCATTCTTCACAACCCCCTTAATCTTCTAAGTTTCCTTTCCTTAGCCCTCAGGATGCTTGCTGTTCACTGCCTTCCCCATGCTTCCTCCTTGACAGAGCCGCCTCCAGGCTGGCTCCAGGCACCAGTGAAGGAAGCGAAGGAAGCGACAAATAGAAACGGGCGGCAGTTCATCTGTTGCTGGGGCAGCATATCGGGTTGGTGGTGGCAGCACTTTGAAGGCAGCTCAATTGGCCCGCTTCCGTCTTCGACGGCAATTCGGCAGTGTGTTCTTCACTCCCTGTCTTCCTCTTCGGCAGCACTTTGGCAGCAGCTCAATAGGGTGTTTCTTTTTTTTTTTTCACCTCTTGGGGCGGCCAAAAAGCTGGAGCTGGCCCTGCTCCTTGATCCCCCAAAGTACCCTTACCAAGAGGTTTCCAATAGTGCTGAGAGCCTTAGCTCTAGTCATGATAACAGGACAACAATAACTCTCAGTTACCAGCAGGTATAGTTTCCATGGCCAAGGGGTACAGTCAATGCCATCTTTGTCTCCAGGGTCTACATCTAGTTCCATAGTAGACAGAGACTTTAGCTTTTTATTTCAGGCATGTTTCACAGATGTTTGCTAGCCAATGGCTAAATTATCACCCTTCTTTCCTATCTTCTCCATCTTTTCACTTGTATCTTCCCTCTTCACTCTCTCACATAAATGTGCCAGCCAGGATTCTCTGCTGAACTTTCTTGTAAGGTTACCACAAATTCCAACAATATATTTAACTAGTAATTAAGAAAACACACACACAGATTGTACTTATTACTTATTATAACCCTGCAAACAGAAGAAAATATTATGGTGATTCCACCAGTGATTTCTGCTTCAGCACTCCCATGCCCAGCCATTGTAAACACAAACAAAAATAATCAGTCCCCACAAGGAATGTACAAAGCAAAAGGCAATTTATGATGCATTTCCTTGACAAATTATGCTCCTGAAATTATCTCTCAAGAGTAATTTTGCCCTCGTCTTTTTCCTCCTTTCCCCTACTCTGTCATGATCTGTTAATTCATTCTTGCATTGAATAGTTTAATTTAGGGCCTGATCCTGCATTTCTTAAGTGCCTAAAATTTCTGCTGAGATCAATGGGAATTTTGGAGGTACAAGGAATTCAGGGTAAGCCCCTTAGACTGTAAGCTACTTAGGGAAAAGATTTTGGACCATGTCTTCAGCCGACGGAAATCAGCATAGTCAATTGTTGCCAATTCACACCATGTGAGGATCTGGCCTTTGGATTTTCTGCTTGAGAATCACTATGCACACTTACAGTTATTGAATAGACAGAAAGGGACCAATTGAGCAACCTTTCACACTGGCTCTCATGTGGGTAAGTAGCCACCAATGGGAGTGCTTGTCTGATCTAAGAACTCATGATTGTGAGTACTAGTCATACAATTGGCTCCTAATACAGCAAGACTCAAGCTTGTTTATAATATTACGTCAAACCATGATCAATGTTTCCCTTTCTTATTCTTGGTGGTTGAGAAAAGGGCTAAAGAAAAGTTTAAATAAACCTATAGGCAGGGCTGTCCCTGGGGGAGTGAGGGGCCTGGGACATAGGTGCTGAATTTCTAATCTGCCGTGGGGTGCTCCCCCTGGATCTGCCCAGGCCCCGCCTCACTTCTTCCCACCCTGCCTGCCTCTTCCCTCCCCACCTCTTCCCCACCCAGTTCTGTCCCCTCCCCCGAGCGCGCTGTGCCCTCGCTCCTCTCCCATCCCCGCAGCACCTCCTGACACCATGAAACATCTGATCCGTGGCAGGTGGTAGGCGCTAATAGGGAGGGGGAGGCGCTGATTGGCAGAACCTGCCAGTGAGCAAGAGGCGCTGGGGGGGTGGGCGAGGTTCTGGTAGAAGTGCTCTTTCTCACCCCCCCATTCGCCTGCTGGCCTGCCGCTCACTCTCCATTTGCCTCCTCACCCTGCTCACTCGCCCGCCTCCTGCTTCACCTCCCCGTCCACCTCCTAATGATTTTAGAAGCGTGGGGGCCCCCCAAATCACAGGGCCCAGGGCGGTCACCCCAATTCACCATACCCAAGGGACGGCTCTGCCTATAGGGCCCAATTCGCCTTTCACAGTGGTGTACATCAGAAATCACTCAAATTAAGTCAAGGGAGCTACATCAGTATAAAACTGGTATTAGTGAGAGAAGCATCAGGCCTATATACATTAAAATGGCCTAATTGCTTCATGGAGATTTATAGGTCAGAGAAAGAGGGAAAAGGAGACCACAAGTAAGTTGGTCAGAAATTGTATGAAGGAACATTTTTCTGTTGGAAGACGCTGATTCATCAAAATCAAAACATGACACAAGACCATACTGATTTTGCCAAATCTGCCGTTGGGACGCAGACAGGGGTCTGATGGAACTCAGGCTAGTCACCTGAGCTCAGACCTAGGGGATCAGGCAGGCTTGAGAGCCCCAGCTGCCACCTGACCTGTGACGTCCACACTGCTATCTTTATCATATTAGCTTGCAGCCAGCTAGTGTATGTCTGTCTACCCGGGTTGGGAGACTCTCTCCTAGCCACAGTATAAACACACATTGTATCCAGATCCTGACAGGAATCAGGGAACCTGGAAATTTTCAGGCTCCCAGCAGCAGTGCGGAGAATCTGAAAACCCTGGGAGCCCTGGTTGAGTTCAGGGCTTTAGAATTAGAACCCCCAGGTGGAATTTTGTTTTGAAAAATTCAAAACAAAACATTTCAATTCTTTCAAAATTGTATTTGTTTTCTGAATTTGCTTTTGCAGCAGTTCCAAAATGTCTATTTTTCTTTCCAAATCAGAACAAAGCATTTTTCAAAATTTTGGAGTTTCTCACAGAAGGGAGATTCTGATCATGTCTAACTGCAAGAGTTCCCATTTATAGTGCAACTCAAATTTCCCTCAGTGGAAGTTACTGAAGTTCAGTTCTTTTATATAGGAGTGGACTAGCAAAGATTTGTACTCTGCTCACATAGCATATTAGTTAAGATATTGTATTTCAGTAAACTGGTCAAGTCTCATTTTCTTTCAGCTGAAGAAGAGAAGCCTAGAGAGTGATGCACAACAATATGAGATGGAATATTTAATAGGAAACAAAAGATTACTAAAAAAAAATCTTCTGTCATTAAAAAAGCAACATAGAAGACTGCATTACAGTATATAAGTCATTAAAATCAGATAGAGACATCTATGATGATCAGATAAATCAGGGCTCAGAAATGTTAAGAGTGGATTGTTTTCTTTAAAAAAAAAGATAATAAATTGGTAATAGAAGAGATAAAATATATTGTATACTTGAGATACATTTTAATTGCATGGAAAGGAGAGGTGCTGGAGCGGGTTTTTTTTTCATTGAGGAAATTGCCTGAATTAAAAACTAGAGATAGCATCTCTTTGACCATATTAATGGAATGCTAAAGTTGAGATTGAAAACATACAAAAGTCTGTAAAGTCAGCCAAAATAAAAATCTATCACGATCTGTATGTAGAAATGTAGTAATTTCCACAGCAAATCAGCTAAATGTTCTACCTACTCCAGAATCCTGTACTGGACAGTGGCTAGTGTCATATGCTTCAAAGGAAAGTGCAAAAAATTCTGAAATGGACAATTATGGAATAACCTACTCATAAAAATGTTTCCTTATGGTTGGATAATGCCCTGAAACATGATATCTTATATACATATTACATATATGTTGAAAACATTTAGATAGCAAAGTCAAAAATTAGAAAATGTCAGGATTTAGGCTGCTGGGGCAGCCTCAATTTGCCTCACTTGTGCCTATGCATTAGGACACAATTATATGTTCAGGTCACATACTATTTTTTCCACAGGATCTCTGCCTTGTTCAGTGCACAGGATGGAAGATGATCAGGAAATGGTGCAGTACTTTAAGATTTCTTTTCATCCTCAATATATAGTATGTGGCCCCCGGTTTGTTTATTATACAGCATGCAAACCTTACACCAGGGGTCGGCAACCTCTGGCACGAGGCTCGCCAGGGTAAGCACCCTGGTGGGCTGGGCCAGTTTGTTTACCTGCCATGTCCACAGGTTCGGCCGATTGCGGCTCCCACTGACTGTGGTTCGCCGCTCCAAGCCAATGGGGGCTGTGGGAAGCGGCACGGGCCAAGGGATGTGCTGGCCGCGGCTTCGCACAGCCCCCATTGGCCTGGAGTGGCGAACCATGGCCAGTGGGAACTGCGATCGGCCGAACCTGCAGACATGGCAGGTAAACAAACTGGCCCGGCCCGCCAGGGTGCTTACCCTGGCGAGCCGCGTGCCAGAGTTTGCCAATCCCTGGCCTACACTGAATTGATCCTTTCCTCGGAGTCTTTTCTAGGACACACAGCACTGCAGTAGCTAAGTGCTTCACAAATACTAATGAATTTATCTCCACATTTTCCCTGGGAGATGAGATGGAGAAACTGAGACAAAGTCTTACATGAAGATACTCAGTGAATTTGTGGCAGAGTCAGGATTACAAGTCAGAGCTGTCTGAGTTACAACCCTATGTTTATTCCTCCAGACCACACTGCTGGAGGAGTTTAGCATCCACCGCTCTCATTGACTTCAGCTGCAGTTGTGAGTGCTCAGCACCTCTACAGATCAGATTTCAGGTGTCTAAGCTGGGTCCAGAGAATGAAGGACACAAAATTAGTAGCACTAACCACCTGCCAAAATGTTGGTGTGATTTGCTCTGAATCATACAGGAAGTCTGTGGTAAAGGCAGAAATAGAACTGAGATCTTTTGTGTGGGATTCATTTGCCTTAACACAAGAGCATATTCCTCCCCGCCCCCATCTTCTTCTTGACACTCCTTCCAATTTCTAGACCAAATGAGGGAGGGGCCCTCCATAGAACCCTTTTCACTGCACAACCCTGATTCACTCTCTAAGCACAATTCAGTCTATGCACTGAATAAGGCAAAGATCCTTTGGGAAAAAAATAGTATGTGTCTGTGTAATTAAAGACTGCATCATAATTCATGCATATAAGGGGGCAGAATAAAGACTGTCCAGGCAACCTAGATTTAACATTTCCTAACTTTCACATGCTTGACTTTGCAACCTAAACAATGGTCTCTTAACTTGGAGAGAAAGGGGTTAATGCAATTTCCTAGGTATTTTAATAGAAAAAAGGTAAAAAAGATATTAAATACAACTGTGACACACACCCAATGCATCAGTAGCAACAGGGTCAGAACTCTGAACTGACTGTTACCATTTCAGCAACAGAACTAACTACAGGAAGAAGAGAAAGCTGTTATCCCAAGGGGGAATGGATCACTGGTGTCTTATGCTGGACATGAGATATGGTAGCAGGGAGCACAACTTCCCACTCTTTCTATCCCCCTAGCTTTGTGGGGAAAAGGAGAGTGTAAAACGTTCATGTATATGCATGTGTTTCAAAAATGGCCAGGGAGAATTCTAACAAACTTTCGTCTCTGAACTGAAAGTAACCATGAGAAATCTGAGTCCAGAGGGTACTTTTTTCCCTCTTGAACGTTAGAAGTGCCTGAAATTAGGGACTTATAGTGAAGGTGCCTCCTCAACCACAATTACCACATCACCACTGTGAAACTATAATCAAAATAAGAACAATAACTGTATAAATTGTATCACAGAGGAGCTCATTGGAGCCAATTAACCGGAGACAGCTGCTGTATTGTGGGGGCAGAGCTTCTATTATGAAGAGGAAACTAATCAAATGTTCAGTATTTTTCTGTTAATTTGCAGCTTGGATACTGGTTTGGGCTCTATATAAATCTAATAAATCACATAAGCCATCAAACACCATAGAGATGGCAATGGCTCTTTGTCAATACCAATGTGGGTCAGATTTCAACCAGTAAGATAGGGATGAAAGACTTGGCAGTCAAGGACCAGTCTTTCCAGGCATTCATCCTCTATGGGCTCAGATGGTTCCGATTGGAAACCTGAGTCTGAGCACCACCAGATTCTCACACCCCAAAGAGCAGCATCAATCAGTCATGGATCTAGCACCAATACAGTCACCACGGCTGTCGTGCATGAGAGATTTGATAGTACTAAGTTATATTGTATGGTGGGAGTTACAGAAGGGGAATAACTGCCCATTCTTCACTGTTTCTATGCTTTACGCAGACAGATTAAGCCTTTTAGAAGCTTGAGATTCAGCTTTAATGGCATTTTGCAACTAAATTGTTAAGAGTGGAGAGGTGATACTTTATCAGTTTTTTCCCCTCTCTCTGCTCTAGCTCTTGGCAAGATCACTATCTTCCTACAGTGATGAAAGAGAATATTAAGTACAGACATCAAAATGAAAAACATGATAAGTCTTTTTTATCTTACTGTTTATTAAGACTCTTCATTCCTGATTCATTAAACGTTGTATTTTTAATTGAGGGCAGTGAAAATTAGAGATATGTGGTCATAGATTATATCACTATATCGCTATCCTTGTATACAGGACCAGAAGCTAAAAACAATGATGTACTTCTTGAAGGTAACCTCACCTATATTTTTACATATTAAGAGTCAGTTTCTTCTCTTAGCTTGTCCTTGTAAATTCAGAGTTACTCCTTAGAAATCTAGGGGGTTACTTCTGATTTACACAGGGGAAGCAGAGAGCAGAATTTAGACATAATAATTGGGTGAGTTGTTTTGGTACTTAGTGAAAGAGGTAGGATTGACCTGAAGATCAACAGACCTAGGCTTTTTCAGAACAAGGAAGCAAATCGCAACATCAAAACTTCCCCTCTGAGAACACCATGCCTGCAGCCCACGCAAAGTTTGAACCCAGGTTTTGTCAGCAAGACCGTCCTTTGCACCCGAAACAAACTTGAAACCAGTGCAGTCTGTGTAACACTGGAGTAATATGCTTTTCAAGAGAAGCAGAAGATTCTGCCACCATATGCATGTTGAGGAGACCTCCAGAATGACCCACAGCTCTACATTTTCTTTTCATGAAACCTGTAGAATGTATTGTCTTTGCCAGTGCCTAGCTTCAGTTTGGATGATAGCTGGTTGACTAAGGTTCAGTCTGGATAAGAGCAACATGATTCTAGATTAAAGCAACACCTGCAGGACATGATGGAAGTGGCATCTGTTCCCTTGGTAGATCCTTTATTTATTAACAGACTTGCAATCTGAGATCTTTGTTGTGTCCTCAGCTGCTTCTGAATTTTTAGGTAGCAGCATTAGCTAAGTGTGTTTTATTTTTCATCCTTCCTTGGCAAGAAGACTGTGACCTTTCATGTTGTCTGCAGACTGCTATCTTACCTTTCTGTAACATCTGCATTAGATCGCTGCTATGCACTTCATATGGGGCTACTCTTACAGGCCAGGCAGTCTTCAGCTAGTTCAGAATGCAGCTGCCTGCTTACTTGGGGTTCAATACTGCCACCCTTACTTGTGCTGAAAAAGGCCTTACTCCACAAGTATTCCTTTGAATCCTCCTCCCATGTTATGAACTTCACATAAAGGCCAGGAACAACTGGCAGTCCCCGCATTCAGCTTAAAGTGGTGACTTCTCCATGTACCTTAGTGTGTAGCAGACTCCATTACCCTATAGGATCTTGCAGCCTGCACAGCTCCTATGTATACAGGTAAGCTCAGGAATGGTTCCACATTGCCCTGAATGTAGGGCTATGTCTTACAGGTAGAGTCAAATTCTTTATGAGTAGCAACATTTAGCCACCATTGAAAGCATTTTTCCAACAAAACAGTGGTATCTGAGCTTACTATATATTTTCCATATACAATATTTAAAACCAATATTTTGGGGTTACAGCATGGTAACGGTTCACAGAATTGACTTTTTTGTGGATTTGTAGGAGGGCTCCAGTGGAGACTACTGCATTGGTTAATCAGGTATCGAGACTACATTTTGATGAGTGAGTGACATCTAAGAAGAGTGGGTTGTTTTTGGAACTCTTGCGGCTTTTGTTTGAAACAAACTGATTGACATATTATTCATAATCAACCTTTTAAAAATCTGACAAAAAGAAAACACATTCTTATGAAAACTGTGCCTTGCAGGTGCTTGAAAAGAAATTCCCCTCCCCTTTCGGTAATTTCGTATGTTTTCTGTATTTAGACTTTAGATATTTTAAAGATTCTGTTACTGGTAACTGCTTAAACACAATTACATCAAGACAACTTGTTTGTCCCCATCTAGCTCTTGTTTGCTCTTGTGTTTGAGTTTGCCGCTGTATTTGAAGTGGAATAATATTCACTGGCATGAATTGTGTTTTCTGTTACTTATGATTATTCAACAAATCATTCTGGAGTGTTCACCCTCCCCCCCCCCAATTATTGGGTTTGATCTCTTATTGGGGAATTGGGCATTCTATGCTGTGCCATCCTGAAAATAATTGCATTTGCAGTGATTGTTTTGTAATAACAGTTCTGCGGTATAAATGCATGTGGGGCAAAAAATTTCTCGGTGAAATCAATGGGAGCTTTTCCTGTGAAATGATTGAGTAAGGACTTTGTGACTGAGCTTATTATCTGTAAGATATTTATATAATATATGTTAACTATTATTTCTTTCTAGCTCAAAAAGCAACCATCAGATCCAAGCATTGCCTGTTACAGCATCATTGTGCAATTTGGGCTGCATTCTGTTCTCAGTTTGGACATGCAGCTTACACTGATGTTAGTGAGAGTTGTGCGCACAGATGGGGGAGGTATGTTGGTTTTTTATAGTAATATTGTTGGTGGATTATTAAGGGACAGGTTCTGATACCCATACTGACACAGAGCAGTGCCTTACTCTACAAGCAGCCCTATTCATTTCAAAGGGGCTGTTCATGGTGGAAGCTGCTATTCAAGGTGAATAAGGGTAGCAGAAACTGCCACTAAATAATTTTCCATTTGATTATAAATGGTGATTACCTGGAAGGTTTGGGGAATTTTGCAGTGTGATGCATAGATTTAGCTGTGCAACAGCTATTAATTTCCAGTGCGGTTCATAGCAATTTAACCAAATAATTTCCTTGGACATCAGTGATGATTTTCTATAGGTAAATTCCTGTATAGTACAAGGAAAATATCCCCTTCTTTCACTTACACTACCGTTAAGGGTCAGATTCATCTTTCATATAATGTACTCTTCATTTTTATTCACACATTGTGACATCTTGAATAATTTGGGGACAAATACTCACCTCCAGCTAGAAGTCCCATATATTTGCATAAGCACAACAAGTAGGCATCACCCCTTTGTAATTTATGCAAGCACCAGTATGTCTTTCTAATTGTTCTTCTATGATCTGTGGGTATATTACTTGATTTCTATATTTCAGTCACTGCAGTTGTAGCTTATTTAAGGATTTGATGCTGTATAAATTTAAAGCCCAATCCTGAAAGCTTGATTCACTGGAATAATCTTTACTCACATAATAGGCTCATTGACTTCTGTGGGTATAGTCATGGAAGCAAAGGTTTGCAGACACAGGCCCATAATTGTCCAACAGTCTAAGATGCTATGCATCTATACAGGAAAAATGCTGTAGAAATGAAGGGCCTGCTCTGGCTCTTACTGAAGTAAATGACAAAACAGCTCTTAACGTCAATGGGACGTGAAATAGGCCTAGTATTACTGGCTGGCTCACTGACTGAGGGGCATGGATTTCTAGAGAATTATTGTGACGTGCTACTGCATTTTAGGTGCCTTTAGCTATATAAAAAGCCCCTCTAATGTGCTGTTTGTGGCTGTGGGAAAAAGAAATTTCATAGACACACATTCTATAGGCCAGATCCTCAGCTGGTGTAAATTGGCATAGTTCATTTGGCTTAATTCTAGATCATGTGATTATTGAGGATTGTCATTTTCCATCTTTCTTAAAATTCATATTGATCACAATGAGACATATATATGCATGAGTATATATAATTAACCAATATCCTTGCCTTTACTGTGAATTACCGTTGCAGGTGCAATATAGGATTAAGGGTTCCTAGCCCGTTAGAATGCTGATGGCGTTCTCACCTTGTGGCCAACAGCCAACCAGTGATCACAAACAGAGATCGTGATAGGAAGATATTGTCAGGTCTCAGAAAGATTTAGTCAATCCCTTCAGCCAACTCCAGCTTATCCCAGCCATTTACTAGGGAGGAAATGGAATCAGCTATTCCTATCTTAAAACCTTACAAGGCTCCTGGGTTTGACAACATCCATGGGGAGTTTCTTCATCACAGGAGCTCATCCTGTTGCAACTTTCTACTAAGACTCTACAGTACTTGTCTGGAATGATGTACAGTTCCAAAGCTCTGGCGAAGGTCACATGTAATGACACTTCTTATGCCTGGAAGGAAGGTGGATGACCTGAAGAACTATTGCTCAATCGCTTTGATCAGTGTCACTTCTAAGCTGCTGGGTTTTAATCGACTGTTGCCTTTAATTGACCACCGTTACCTCATTACCATGCAGGGTTCCAACCGGTTGCAGTGCTGAGGATTAAGTGGTTAGACTGATCTCTTTGATTAAGGATGCCTTTGAGGCAGGACAAAAGATTAGCACTGCTTTTGTTGACCTTTCATGGGCATACAACAGTGTGGCAACAGGGATTAGTCCTAAAATGATACTCCATGGTCCCACACAAGAGTTTAGTATGCAGATGATTTCTAACAGAACAGTGGTCATCAAGTGTGGAGATGGATAAAACTGCCCCCATTGTATGAACACCGGCCTTCCCCAGGGATCAGTACTTGTTCCAGTGCTCTTTAATATAGGTATAAATGACCTGCTGCCCACCTTGGCAACTAAATTTATGTGCACTGATGACATCTGCCTAGCAATAGCCAGCAGGAGCTTTGGGGTACTGGAGTTCTGCTTGTCATTTGACCTTGACACCTCAGTTAAGTACTTTTTTGTAGTGGCAACTTAAGATGACATTGTCTTCAGTGTGTTTAATTTGTTTCCATCTCACCCACTGGTTAGCTCATTTATAGCTGCTGGTTCTTCTGAACAATCAGCCAGTCATTTTTTAACCATACCCTATTTCTTGGAGGCTAAAGCTTGACCACCCTCAGTCCTTTCGGCAGCACATTAAAACAACATGTACCAAAATCCAGATGAGAGTTGCTCTCCTCCAAAGGCTTGCTGACAATTCATAGGGTTCTAGCACTGCAGCCTTATGGACATCTAACAATGCCCTAATTATTGCACCTGCTGAATAATCAGTGGCAGCATAGTGCTCCAGCTGTCCTTGTGGCAAGTTGGACTCAATGATCAACCCTTTGTATCATCACTGGTGCGACCTGGACAACTCAAATCTCCAACCTTCTGGTCCTGGCTGGCATGGTTCCTCCAGGGAGCAGGGCCTGGCTGCTTTACTGTGCACAGCCAACTACTATTAAGACAGCTAACTTCACAATTTCATCTCAAAGCCACATCAAAAACACTGGTTAAAGTTAAGATGCCCTTTTCTGAAATAGTTGAGCCTCTCTATCAGTACATCAGACACAACCTGTCCAAGATGGTGCAAGACTATATTTTGGATTGATGGAGCATTTCTTGGCAGATCAACAGCTCAGATGTGCATCCCTTTGTTTCTCCAGATCAGCTCTTGCATGCACCTCAGAACAACCATAAGAACCAAAAGATCCTGTTTTCTTATAACAGGATACACTGGGGTCACATGTGGTTTACCTTACATCTTTGCCACTGTGTGTATAGGGGCGGGGCGGCTTCTTAAACTCCCCATCCTGCCCCCATAGATCTCAGGAACAAAGATCATGCCATGTGATTAACAACTACCCTCTATATCATCTTGGTAGTGGATTGATGACCTTGTCATCTCTGGATGTTGCTGCCATCAGAGTGGCTACATTACTTACCGAACATCTAATTCATTGTTTGTGCCACCAGAAGCTGTACACCAGAAGAATGACTGCTAGACATTATGGTGAGAACACACACAGACTGCCATAGATAGATCTCTGCTCTGACATTTATTCAGAGAGCTGTCTCTGTGCCCAGAATTCACAGATCTCATATCAGTGGAATAATGTGTCTCCAACCATATCTAATAAGGCTGTAATGGTTGGTTCAGAATACCAGAAACTCAATTTTTTTTCACTGAAGTCACTAGGGTGTAATATTTAATATTATACATGGCTTATGTCTCTTGTTCTGTTCTTCTCTCCCTTCAATATATCAGACTGCATTTTACCACAGCTCTTCCCTTCACCTAGCATGTGAGTTAGAGTGCATAATAAGGGATATAGGCCCGGAACTTCAAAGGTATTTGGGTGTCTAACTTCCATTGAAATTAATGGCAGTTAGGTGCTTGAATACTTTTGAGATCTGATAGACCTTTTGATCCATGCATGCAATTTCCCTAAATGTCAATGGTAGTTCTGTAGAAAGATAAAGAGCCTTAGGCTAAACCCCAACATCTTTACTTAGTTCTTCCTGAGGCAAAGATTCCATTGGCGTCAATGAGAGTTTTATCCCAGAAAAGACTGAATAAAAACTGAGGAAGGACTTTAGGACTTGACCCCTTAATTATCTATTTTCCTGGTATCACTTACTTCTTATAGCTGCACGTACTGAACAATATCAAGAAAACAAACATGCATTTTTTAAATACCTACTAGAAGTACTCAAATACATGATTCACCAAGTGTTGCTGATTTCTGCTAAATACAGTAATTGGCTCTACAAATATTTCTGGTAGTTTTTGACCAGCTCTGTAGCTGGTCAATTAATATTCATTGAATAATTTATTAAACTGTTAATGGCAAAATTAATCAAATAAATTGTGCAATGAATATTTTTTCAAAGCCTGTTACAGTCTTTCCTTTATAATACATACAGTCCTCTATATAATAAATTAACAAGCACTGTGAATTACAGAGCTACAATTTTACTGAAGGCTTTTGGGGATATCAGAAACCTCCAGAGTGAGGCTCAAGTGGTTTGGACAGTCACTAGAATCCAAAAATGTAATTATAGCCCCATCACTCAAATTGTGCTTGCATTTTAATTAACACAGGGATTCAAATGTAATGGTACATCTTTCCTCACCTCCTCTACCTCTCCTCATTTCTTCTCTTCCTAGCCCACTCCCCCTTGTGTCTCACCTCTTCTCCTCCATACACTTCCAGTCCTGACATTGCTCCCTCCTTAACACAGCATAAGAGGCTCTCTCTGAAGATCAACCCTAGGACCAAGTAGCAGGAATGAATTAGGCTCCAGTATAACAAAGCACCTACTTAATTGTACGCAAATGAATTGTCTCCCCTGAAGTCAATGGGTCAATGAGACTGTTTACATGTTTAAGACTGACTGCACGCCTAAATGGTCTGCTGGCTGAGGGCCTTGAACACTAATTGAGAGATTTTAGTAATACACAGGGCATCACATCACATTAGAATTTTTATATTTTATTTCACTGTTTGGTTTACATTTTACACTGCAGCACACATATTAGATACCACAAAGTGTCATGTACTCATGCATTAGCTTTACGAAAAACATTGGGATAAATGTACTCCCTCACCACACAAAAATTGTTTTCACTAAAGGAGGATAATTTAACATTTAGATAATAAGTGTGTGATTTTAAAAATTGTAGGTAGTGTTTGTTCCAAAAAGATGACTTTCTCCCCTCTATGTAATTACATTTTTGGAAAGTCTATTATTGTATCTCTAAGTAGCTAAAACCATTGGCAAACTCCGATTTTGAGGATTTACAGTATTAGGATGCTCACAGAAATGTAAACAGAGACCAGATAGGAGAGAAAAAGTCTTCTATATTACTAAAATATACCAACTCAAACATATATCACCTCAAAGACAGGAAGTACACCTCTCTCATAGACAACAATAATAATAATACTTAGTTCTTATGTAGCCTTTTTCAGTCATTCATCCCAAGGTGCTTTACAAAGGAGGGTAAGTATCACTATCCCCATTTTATAGGTGAGAGACTGAGGCACAGTGACTTGCCCAAACTTTGGAAGGTGGGACTGAAACCTAAAATCTCCCGATGCTCCTCCCTGTGCCCTATTCACTGGACCATGCTGATTTCCTTCAGCCTCAACTTTCTGTCTGGCCAAAGTCAATGCCATAGTTGGCTATAGAACCCAGGTTTTTTGGCTCCCACTAGCCACATTGCATCCCCTAAAAAAGTCAGTTTAGTTTCCCGACCATAATACCATAATATCTAATACTCAGTGGTCTTGATGATTCAGTTCTATTCATTCCTTCTGAAGCACCTGGCATTGGCCAGTGTTGGAAGACAGGATGCTGGGCTAGATGGACCTTTGGCCTGACCCAGTATGGCCGTTCTTATGTTCTTAGTTCTATTTAGAAGATGCTTTCTTCATACATTAAGCTTTGGCAGTTAGCTGGAATTCTGTCCATATGATAATGTGGTTGCCTCTTTGTTTTTTTGGCAAGATTTCATTTTATAAAAAGGCTGTATGCAGTTGCTGTTGCTTGAGAGGTTACTTTGAGACTGCACTTCAAACCGACAAGAATGTGGTCTCAGTATTTTTCCCTTTGTAACTTTCTAGTTAGAAGGATGCTTCTTCTAATCAGCAGGCTTTAGTGGCGCTAAAACTCCTATCAGACTTCAACAGACTCTTAATCCAGCTCTGATGTCACAGATTAATAAAATTACTAAAGTCTATAATGAGGTTTATCTTCCCTTTCATTTTCCAATATTTCAAATTTGCTTACAATGTAGAATGCTTTTGTGAACGGCATGTGTTTCCAGTCTTGTAGCTCCCCAAGAGCTGTATATTTTTGCAAAAAAATAAGCAGCAGCAGATTGTCATCGGCTGTAGCTATGTGAAGTAAAAAACAAGAAAACTTCTGGAAATATCTGAATCTGTCTGAATTTGTCTGGGAGTGACCTTCCCTACCTCGTGAGAAACAGTTCTGCCTGCTGAAAGCTCTCATCTTGATGCTGGTTTGTAGGATTATATGAACCCAAATCCACTGGTTCATCATTTATGAAACTTGCAGGTATGTCACCTCTCTATGTTCGATTAAAAACAAAACAAAAAAGAGAATATGAATAAAGTTCTTTGTGCCACTGCGATAAAAGAATATGAATAAGGTTCCTTGTATTTGTGATATAAGAATAAATGAATAGAGCTTCATGCTCTGAAGTAGGAGATTCAGTGAGCTGAACAGCAATACTGATTGAAAGGACAGAAGATATATATGTCTGCCGTAGGACCCTGGCAGCATTTTATCAGTCTCTTTATTCAGTCTTTTTTCCATCATGACAGAAAAGGCTTTAGAGAGGATAACTATAGCAAACTGATTTACAAGCTCTAAATGACAGCATTAGGTTTTATTACTGCAATGCATTTAAGAATCCTTCTTTCACCTTCCTTAGCCCTAATAATTTGTTGTACTTAAATTTTTAAAAATAGTGGGATGGAATGGTCACCAGCCATTGCAACACTATATGCCAGCTGCAAATGTGTGTACTTTAATTCTGCTAAAGCCACTTCATCTTCTAACCAAGGTTAGTATCTTTCATCTCTCTTTGCCTGGCTTTTTTAAAGTTCCCTGCCTTCCATGTGAAATTCCATTTCACAAAGTGATTGACAGCAGACACAGAATCCTAAGGCTCTTCCTCCCTGAATGACAAAAATCAAGCAGAACACTCACTCCCCCCAAACCCCAACATACCCTAAAAAGATTGCCACTGCAGCTGCTGTTGCTGAGTCCTACTGCTGGCCTTTTGAAAGAATGACTAAGCAGTTGCTTCTTATCTACTGTGTTTTTAAACAGTCAGCTAAGTTATTTTCTTAAAAGGGAAAAAATACTTTAAAACAATTCAGCCTTATTCCTGAAGTCACGTGTCTTGCAATTGGAGTGCTTTTAGAGAGGCAGCATGCTCCAGTGGATAGGGCTCTGGAGTTGGAGTCAGGAGACTCTGGTTCTGCCACTGACCTACTGTGTGACCTTGGGCAAGTCACCTCACCACTGTTTTCCTGTCTGTGTTGTCTAGTTTAACAGTAAGATCTCCAGGGCAGGGACTGTTTCTTGCTATACTTTGTCAATTGCCTGGAACAATGGGGCTTTAGTCCTGATTAGGATCTCTAGGCACTACTCTAATTAATAATATAATATAATAATATAATATAAAATAAAACCTGCTAATGAAGGTCATCAGTGAAAAGGAAAATAATTTTTACACATTAATTTTAAAGAGTTGAATATCTGCTGTGCAATGGTGACAAGAAGCAGATGTTTTCAAAGCCCTGTAGTGATGCAAGTACACTATGAAAGACTCACTGTAAATGAAACGTAGGAGATATTTGTCGCACAGAGTGGCAAAACAGCACACTATGCCTTTAAAGAACGGGAGAGCAGACTGGAATCTGAGAGAGGCAGGAACTGGAGAGAGAGAGCAGGGATGACTAGACCAGGAACTGCATATGTTAGAGGGAAGATTGTGTCACTGAGAAGTCTTTGTTTGGAAGTAGTGTCACAAAGTATAACATGGGCCAACTCTTGCTACAACTAATTCCTTGAATCAGTTTAATTTGATCAGACAGCAGTAAAGTTATATAGCGCCCGTGACACCCTATCAACCCGGGACCAAAGAAGGACATTTGCACAGACACTAAATTGGAAGAAATGGTAAATATTTGCTTTGTACCAATGGAGCTTAATAAAATGGTCATTTCAAAGATTTGTGGTTCAGTTAGGAAGTCGGCAAATTAGACTATTAGCGTTAAATTGCAGTGAAAACAGGCCTCATACATAGTAATGAAGTTGAAGTTCAGCCAGCAGAGCTAAACAGGCAGGCCCGTCATTTTGTGTTAGTGCAGGCGGAAATCAGGAGGGACGTTGGAAGGAAACACAAGATGATAGCACAGGCAGACAAAGGCTGCAGCAAGCTGTTCACCAGAAATCTAATCTCTAGTGAACAACCCCTTCATAGGCTGGCTTTGAAAAGCTCGCAAATTCACAGTCTTTCACCTTTGGGCTTGGGATGAAAGACAAGCTGGCCAGCTGCCAATATTTAATTCAATTGTTTTATCTAAGAGTGAGATAGTGAGTCAGTCAGGGAGAGACAAGGACTTTCTGGATTCAGAAGAGGAGTTTTTTCTTGGAGATTTCTCAATTGACCTTAACTAATCTCTTCTTACTACACTTGCAGCCTTGGAAATCTTTTGGTTTTTTAAGAAAGATTCCTCACTGGAATTTTTTCAGACCTTCACAGCTCCAATTTAGAATTGAGAAACACACTCAATAAAATAAAGTACTTACTGACTGCCTGAGGATCACAGAAGCTTCTCTAAAGCCTTCCAATAACAAGCTGGCATTGTTTAGTGAACCACAAGACACACAGGGACAAAGCCAAAAATCTTTACTCAGGATTCTTTAAGGAACTTGTGGAGTTTGGTATATGTTTCCATGGGCATCCTTCTTCCTTCACCTCCTGTCCCTCCCCCGCACCCAGAAACGGGGAGGTGGTACTATAGAAGCAGTTGCTTTACTCCTTCCATTCAGAATGGGCCAGACCCCCAAATCTGATGAGTATTGCGTTTGAAAGTGAGCATTTTCCCACAGCTCCAGTGTTTATCTAAACAGCATTTGAATTGACTGAGTCTGTGGAATTTTGCTGGCACTCTTATAAGAACAGGGTTACTCACAAAATTTCTAGTACTTCTTGTTTCTTAAATGGCCAGAAATGCCTTGGACTCGGTTCATTACTGCTCTGCACCTTGTGCAGCTAGACATGTAGGCCTGTGCAAAGAGAGTGTAAATCACCACCATGCTGGGCTGGCGGCACTATACACCCAGTGTGCCTGGTTGTACATCACTATACAAGTGCAAGGCAGTAGAGAATCAGGCCTCATAAAAGCTACCTTCTGCCTTCATACCTGAAGTGTAAAGATACATGAAATGGAAGAAAAATAATAATTAAAAAAGAAGTTATCCAAATACTGTTAAACTGCCCAAAAAGTCAGATTTAAGTTTTGAAGAATCATGTCAGGTCTTATTTTAGCTAACTTAGTTTGCCCATCTTTATTATGCTGTCAACATGAGCTGGCTATCTAATTGGTTAGATGGGGTATTAAACATTTCTTCCTTCCTAACTTTATACTTTATTGTGACACTGGTATTGTTGTACTGTATTCTCCCCTGACCTTGTATTTAGAAGAGCTAGAATATGAATACTAAATTTGCATGACCGTTACTGTTCCAAAATACAAATTAAGCTTGTGTTCTTTGCAAAAGCATTTGAAAGGAATTATTTGGTCTGTAGTGCCAGCTGTGTGGAGGACAGATAAGCAACAGCACAGATTTATGTAAAAATAAGCATAATAATCTTCCTAAATACCTCTTCAGAGAGAAGTTGACAGGGACTCAGTCTACTTGACATGATGATATAAAACCCTGAAGTGGTGTCAGAGGCGGTCAGACCTAGTCGTCGGAGCAGGAGTCAAGCCTAATGGTCGGAGTTTGAATGCCAGAGCCCAAGGTCAAAGCAGAGTCAGAGCTGGGGATTGGAGATGAAGGTCAGAACTGAAGTCAGTGCCCAAATGCCAGAGCAAAGGGTCAAGACAGAGTCAGAGCCTGGAATCAGAATTGAGGGTCAGAACCAGATTCCCTGGAGTCAGGGAAATCAGGAGCAGAGCTGGTTCCAAGGCAGGGGCAAGGCTGGGAGAGGACTGGAACAAAGCTGGGTGCAGGGCAGGGTCGAGGCTGGAGCAAGGCATGGAGTGAGGCGAGCACGGGTAGGCAGAGAATCCACAGGCATGTGCACTGAGCTGCTGCTGCTGCTCTGCAGCTGCTGGGCTCCAGAGCAAGCCTCCTGAGTGTCTGAGCCAATCAGGTGGTTCTGCTGTGACCCAGCTGATGACTGGGTAGACGCAGCTGCAGACCCTCATTCCTGACAAATGATCTCTGTGAGCACCAGTGGAAGTTATCCTTTCCATTCCAAGTGGAACAATAAGATAAAGAGAGCGGTCAGCAAAAAAATGAGTTATCAGCTCATCAGACAGAAGTCTCTAAACACACATGTGCATATACACGCATACACACCCCTACAGGTATGCAGGAATACAAACAGAGCAAGTCACATATGTTTCCTAGCCTTCAATGTGGGATTTTTTAACTGTTCTGTTCAGTAAACCAGGTAAAATTTACTATAATTATATGACAAATGCACTTCACATATTTTCACACAAGAGATTCTGCAAAAGGAGAAATACAGTCTTTTAAATGAAATCTCGCCTCTGTGTTTTACCTTGTTAACTCTGGAATATGGGAGAGTCTTTTCCACATATATTTTCATACGTCAGACTAGGGGATCACAATGGATCCTTCTGGTCTTGGAATCTATGAATCTATGACTTTTGCCTCTTTTAACTTTCCTTCTGTTATCTGTTAGATACCTATGGTGGGTGGATGCTCACTCACTTCAATATCTCTTCAGCTACTAGTTTGAAAATGCTTCACTGTTTATACCTGATGAATCTTGGATTAAATCCATTAAAAAGCCATCATCACAATCATATCTTCTTCATATATCATTTGATTATTTGGCTGTAGTATGGATGACTCTTAGGTTCAAGCTAAACTCTTTTTATTCCCACTCAGCCACTATTTGCTTGGAGATACATGCAATGAAGGATGGGCTATCTTACATTTTGGGCAGTTAATTTAGTAGTTGCCCAGCCAATATCTCTGAATTATCTTTTTCTAATTCCTACAAGCAGGAAGGAACACAGCTATTTTTTTTTAAATCTGAGGCACAGTGGTTGCAGGATATTAGTGAGGAGCACCACTATGCTCTCCATTGGAATCTTTACCCCTGGTCTTCCTTGATTTGTTTCCCTTCGTTTAAAATAAATCATTCAACATGCTCTTTGTGACATGGAAAACATAATAGAAATTATTTGAAATGTCCTAAAATTTCCTACAACTTTTTTATCTCCTACTATGTCTTTCTCTATAAGCGCTTCTTGAAAGAATCAACAGGATCCAACCAAAAGAAGCCTGACTTCTTTGGCTAGGCCTCCTCTTTATAAAGGTAAGCCTTCTAGTTAAGGAATGGAAACACTAGGTGACCGAGCTGACCAATCACATGGTTCAAGCAGGGAATTCTGAATAAGCAATACTTGAAGGAATACTTGCTATAATAGGCTTATAAAAAGCTATTCATCAAGAGAACAGTAAAAGTCATGAACAGTTCATGGGTAATTCACTGACAGAAGGGTCAAATCTGACAAATAAATTGTTCACTAAGAATATTCTGATGAACTCTAATGATATGAATGAAATCTTCTCTCTTTGTCTCCTGATTGCTTGATAGTCACATAAAAGGAAGTGAATAGAATGGAGATAAAGTTCTGCCAGTAAGTAGTAGATGACATATTGATTCTAAGTTGTTGCTAGGTAAATAATTAAACCATGATTTTACAGCCGACTTTATCTGTTTGCTGTATGTGAAGGCAATTTAGATGCCTCAATGGAAAATTAATTAATATACCTCTGTCACTGCTCAAATATTGGAAACTTCTAATCATTAAACGATGAAATTACTGTAGTGGCTGGGAAGCACTCATTAACGATCTATTTCAGCTACAGAAAATCTCACTCTTAAGCCTAGTGCCCTGACAGATCAAGTGTAATTGTGAAAAGGGGTCAATTAGATGAATTTGCTGAGGTGCCAGTTAGATTTTAAAGCTGAAATCTAACAAACTAGATCTGCCAATTGGATGAGGGTTATAGCCAATATTAGAACATAATCTAATTGAACAACCACTTGTTATTGAGTCCAGGGAGCATTAGCTCACTAATTTAATGCTAGGTTCTTTTCAGGTCGACTTCAACTTGAACCATATTTCTCTGATCAGGACATTTGTTTACTCTTAGCCAATAAACAGTTTATTAATTCACCCAGTACCACATCAATATACAATCAACAGTCCATCAATCAAGTGTACACACAACTAATGTTCTAGGTATATACTAAGTACACCAATACTGTCCTGCAAGAAATTGTCAGAGTACAGTTGAGGCTCTGCAGTTATGCCAAGGAAGAATACAAACAACTATGATTTCTTATGACATTTATTTATGATCATCATCAGTTCTTTAGTACACTTATCACACATCTTCCAAGGATGCACTTGCCTTTAAGGCCACTTTAAGAGGTGGTGGGCCTTGTTGTTTGAATGGTTTGGCCTGAAAGGGGACAAGTTTAGAATATCAGAAGCAATTGCTTAAAGTTATGGTTTAAATCTCTCTCAGGCCAATTTGTTTGGACTTATGAAGGAGGGCATGCATATAGCATTAGTTAAAATCTAAAACAGGGAGCAGCAACCTTTGTCATGTGGCTCGCCAGGGTAAGCACCCTGACGGGACGGGACGGTTTGTTTACCTGCCGCATCGGCAGGTTTGGCCGATTGCAGCTCCCACAGGCAGCGGTTTGCCGCTCCAGGCCAATGGGGGTGGCGGGTTGCGGCAGCCAGCACATTCCTCAGCCTGTGCCACTTCCCGCAGCCCCTATTGGACTGGAAAGGTGAACTGCGGCCAGTGGGAGCTGCGATCAGCAGAACCTGCAGACCTGGCAGGTAAACAAACTGGCCCGGCCCACCAGGGTGCTTATCCTGGTGAGCCGCGTGCCAAAGGTTGCCGATCCATGATCTAAAATATGGTTACTTAAGGTCTCACTAAAGAGGCAGACTCCACAAGATAGCCCACAGTTATTTATGTTAAAGAACAAAAGGAGAAATACAGTCTTTTAAATGAAATCTCACCTCTTTGTTTTACCTTGTTAACTCTGGAATATGGGAGAGTCTTTTCCACACAGCTGGTCACACAAGAGATTCTGCAGCTTCTTCGTGGATTCAGTCCACTCTCATTAGTTCTGTGACCCTGGATGAAGGGGAGAGTCTTTTCCACACAGAGGTTCAGTGAGCTCTACTTTGTCCTGTGACTCTGGACAAGGGGAGCATCTTTCCTACATGGGGGTTCTGCAAAACTCTGGACTCCCACATGGTTACTTCAGTTTTATATATCCTGATTCCAGGGCACATTAGAGGGTGCCACCCTCTGATTTCTACTGACCATTTGCCAAATGGCTCTGAGCTTTCAGCTTTTTCAGCTTCTCTCCTGCTTATGTTGATATCCAGTGGATAGTGTCACTGGATGACAAATGTATTCAATGCTTCTTAGTTGGAGGGTTTAATTTATTTCATGGATTGTATTTCATAATTTACCCCAGATACTTATTGAGATCCTACTTTCAAGCAGTTTCTCTTCAAGTTCCAAAGTTCTACTTGCTTACATGATGATATCTTTCATCATTTTTTTTTATGCTGTACAATTTAATAAGAGTAAGTTCATTCAAGAGAGTAGTGATTGTCTGGTTTCACCCACATTGTTGTTATCAGGGCAATTAGTGCACTGGATGAGGTACACCGCATGATGTGATAGGCAGGTGTAGGACCCATGGATCTTGAAAGATGTGTTGTGGGGGGTTCAGTAAAGATATATCTGCAGTTTTTGCATCTGTTGTTCTGTAAAGGCCCCTTAGAGTTAGTGTGCCTGGTCTGTGAGGAGCTTACTTCTGATGATGAGCTTGGAGAGCGTTTGAAGACCAGATACTACATTGCATACAAAAATGTACTGAGCTTCACAGGGGTCATATACTTCCTTGATCCACTCACTGCACCCCCATTGACATGTCTGTTGCATGTATAGATTAAAGGCAGTACAATATATAACTTTATGTATACAAGTTACTGGAAAAGTAGTGTTTCTACCTTTACCCAGGACAAGCCAGATATTTCATACAATGGTTCTCAGTGAGATTCACTCGACTCCTTGCTTTTGAACAATAAAAACTAGATGCAATATGGCATACAACTTATAAACTGGAAGACAAATTCAAATGGCAGAAAATATCTGAATAACAAAGCCTCTGAGCAATTAGTGCTGTCATACCTGAGGCATATTTGTATGCACTGCATTCATGCTAATTGCCCATCACTGGGCTAATTTAACATAAGTTATTTCTGAGTTGATTCTATCATCACTATGTTTTTCCTGTTACTAAGCTACTGTAATTTCAGTGGCTCTGTTTTGACTTGCATATGCTTGCAACCCTTCAGTATCCACAGGGGGACCACATTTTACTATAATGTTTCCAGTTCAAATATGTCATACACTTAAAACCTGTGAATCTGCACTGTAGACACTTACATGCCTCATATCAGACCCGTGTCTGTCAAGTGTATCTGACATGCAAACCTCAGGATTACTGTCAGCTGGTCCTTTGCTGTTTTGGAGATAGTATTTTCTCACTGCAAAATTTCCTATCTATGTACTTTATATTATTTAATTGCTCTCAAAGTCTATTCATTCATGAAAGGTCACCTAGTCATTAGTATGAATTAGTTTCTACTGTATATCCAAATGGTTGTGGCAAATAAAAAGCACAGAAATAGAAAGTATAAAATATATTGTACTAGAGGGAATAACTGTGCATTTGCAGGGAGATTAACTAATCTAATGTTTTTCCATTTTTAACTTGTATTATTCTATGATATTTATATGTCTTAGTATTGTTCTACCAATGGTCTATAAAACCTTATAATTAATTTAAAAAAGCATTTTTTCTCTCTCAGATTTTATTGATAGTTTTAGTTTTGTTTAAGAACATATATAATACTCAGAAGCATTTATAGGCACATAACACAGGGTTGTCAATATTGTGATGCCAAACTATTAAACTCTAATTTCAGTTTGTGAATGAAAACGGACTATGCTAAAGATGAAAGGGCAGATAAGAGAATATTAAAGCAAGGCCTCTTAGGAAACAATAAGTAAGTTATAGAATGGTATACAAGTCTAGAGGGGACGGAGAATGGGTGGAGTCACTAGTCATCATAGAGTGTAGTGACTAGTGGGCAAAATCAACTGTCGTTAGATATTAAATAATGGAGAGTGCATGGATTTTAAATTAGTAGGGGTGGAGGTTGGTTTACTAGAATCTAGAAATTTTGGGAATATGGGTAATGTTGGGGCACCAGAACCAAGAGGTCAGGGGGGCCATGACCCCCCACTTTTAAAAGTGGGAGGCCTATGCCCGCCCATTTTTAAACATGGACATAGTTTGTGGGGGCAGGGAGTCTCATTGCCCCACCAAACTACAAGCCTTGGGCAGGCACAGAGCGGCACAGGTAGGGGCACAATATAAGGTGATCAGCTCCCCCACCTTAAAGCAAAGCTCCTGACTATGGCACCAGCCTCTTCCCAGTCAGGGGAGTTGAGGTAGACCTTAGCCCTCACTCGCCACAGGGCCCCACCCCTTCTCCTCCTCTTCCCCTGAGGCCCTGCCCCTTGGCCAGGCCGGAAGCCAGAGCCGGGCCATGGTAAGAGATGTCCAGGGAGCCTCGGCTGCTGTGGGGAGCCCAGGACCCTCCACATCCCCTGATTGGGGGGCTGGGGGTCCCAAGAGCTATGTCTCTGCCCCCTGGCCTGACCCCTAAATCTCAACTTTGCACCCCAGAAATGTGCATCTTGCACTGCTCAGGACCCCCCCCCAAACAGTGTAAGCTCATTAAAAGTCTGTCATTCCATCAAAAGGAATGATTATGACAAGCCTTTGTTAACGTGAGTAGAGAGTCTCCAAACATTTCAATCAAAACACACTGGTTTAGATAAAAGAATAAATCAAGTTTATTAACTAGAGAAAGATAGATTTTAAATGTTTTACAAGTGGTAAGGCATAAAGGTCAGAATTGGTTACACAAGAAATAAAAGGATAAATCTGCAAACTGATTCCCAAACTTTACCAAGCTAAGTAAGATCTGCAGCAAACAGCTTTCTCACCAGATGCTGAGGGCAGTGTACACAGTTCTTATTCCACAGGATGGATTTCCTTTCAGCCTGGGACCACGCCCCTTCAGTGTCCTTCAGGTGTTCACTGATGTTATGAGCAGAGAGATGTAAGGTGAAGAGGAGAGGTAATTTGTGTTGTGTGTTCTCCCTTCTTATATTCCAACTCCCTGTGCTGGAACAGTTCTTACTGGGTCATGGGGTTAGGCAGTTCCATGGCGTACATGCTTTGCAATCAGTCCTTCATATGAATTGTAAATCATTTTGTGTATACCTTCCCCCTTCTGTTGAATGTCTGATTAAGCAGATAATGGATCCAACTCTTTGCTGGTGAGCCAGTGTGCCTTTATCTCTGAGAAATTGGCCTGTTGGTGCTACCCAGAACTATAACACATTTCAAGTAACAATCATATAGTAAAATCTTAAAACCCTATATACAATGTTGGTACACACATTATAACAGTACACTGATGTTCAGCAGATTATGAGTTTTCAAATGAGACAGCATACTTTGTATAAAATATAACATAACCATATAAAAGTGGTGAATATGGGTACAGGGTGTTACATGGGGTACAGTGTGTCAAACTATGTCATGAAACTTTGCCTACTGAATTGGAAAACAGAATATTGATGTGTTTGTGTCATGACCAGGAAGTGAGCAGTCTGATCTACTGGTTGGAATGGGAGTCAGGAGCCAGGCCAGGTCAGGAATCAGGAGGTCAGGGTCTGAGATATGCCAGAGGGCAGACCAAGAGTCAGGTGTCAGGAGACAGGCAGGATCAGGTTACCATGAGGTCATAGTCAGTCAGTAGACGCATGTAGCACAAGGGAAGCAGCCGTAAGCAGGGGAAATCTAAGTGCATGGACAACTTCCTATTCCTGTGCTCAGTTTAAATAAAAGCATGGAACCAGTCAGGACCCCCCAAGTTCTGCCAATCAGGTTCCAGGACTGGAGCCCTCTGTCTGAATTCAGCTTCAAATTCTGGTGACTGTTAGTAGGTTACTGGGTGGTAGGTCAGAACTTACTGGCTCTTAAGAAGTGAGATCCATGATCCCAGTTTGATGAGCTTATGAGTGAGGCACTTGTGGTGCCATTGTCTTCACTGAAACAGTCATGATTATCATTTAAATCCCTGTTCCAATCCTTCCATCAGCTCTTCAATATCACCTTCATTTAGGAGAAATCTATGTTCATCTTCAACACCTGAACACAGAAAAGATCAATCAGTGACCATGCCATGAAAAGAACTGAAAGGCAAGACTTGAATTTGATAGGAATAAAGCGTCAACCTTCTTTTGTGTTAAGGTTACTGATAATATAGCAAAAAATTAGTAATTTAAACAAATTATCGTAGCTGCAGAGAGACACAAAGGAGACCTATTTAGAGAGCCAAGAGTCTGTCTCTCTACATTTGTGTCCAGGTACCTTAGGTATCTTGAAATGTGCACTGAGCATACGGAGGACTTTGATCAACAATATAGCTTCCTTTTTAGACAACAAGGCATTCCATGGAGAGTCACTAAATTTACAAGGGCAACTGAAGGATGTTTCAGATACATGACAGATTACAGGCTGCTGGTACTACTGTTGCAGTCTCAATGTAAAGCTGCTTTAGTGGTGAATTGTCACCACAGGAAGACAAAAATGAAAAACAATTCAGAGAAGCTACAGAACTTTTCCATTACTTGCCTAAATACAAAGGTCCCACATACAAAAGTCATAGGTTGAAGCCAGGGCAGAAAACAGAGGGTGACACATGGCTGATGGAAAGCAAGCCAGGGTTACACCCTTTACATTTAGCATTTAAATTAAAGGTCTAGATTTCTAATTCAAATTTGTGTTTGCAAAGTTGTCTGGGTCACACTTCAGTGGATCAGAATAGTAGAATCATGGAAAATGGGGCAGCTGAATTCAAATTCTCTTCAATTTTTAGAAGACCTGTCTTCCTGCCCTGCTAGCTGAGAACCACTCAATTACTTTCAGTTGGGTCAGTTGAAATTTCAAAATAGGCTAGATCAGTGGCTCTCAACCAGGGATACACCACCGCATTATCCCTTTGTCTCAACAAGAGAGCTTTGCTGGGGCTTAGACTGTGTCTGCTCACTGCCACTCCAGTCTGTCTACCTCACTAGCTAACTCCTCGAGACTCTGCCATTCACTCTGGTAACAGTGAATACCAGTTCCCAATTTCCCCCTCCAGATGTCTTCAGCAGCGTCCAGCCCCTCTCACTGGACACTCACAAAATGATTAAGTTCATTGCCTCCAAAGAGCAGTGAGAGTCAGCGGAGGAGGAATATGTGGAGGGCAGTGAAGAGCTCTCTCCAGAAAGCCAGGATCTCTTTGGGACTCAGAAACCTGAGGGCAGCAATATAGGAAGCCAACCCTATTCCCAGGCAAAACTCAGCCTGGGACTCAGGAGGGAGATCCTATCAAGGGAACCTCAGCATGTAAGTATCTATCTTTACAATTAATTATTATACTATTCTGCTGTGCTACCTTCTGTTCCAGGTCCCTCACGACTGCAACCACAGGCACCGACTCTGTGGGTGCTCCAGGGCTGGAGCACCCATGGGGAAAAACCAGTGGGTGCTCAGGCCCAAGAAGAAGAGGCAGAGACCAGACGTGTACTCACCTGTGAACTGAAGCCCCCCGCTCATTGTTGTGTGCTGCCCTCAATTGCACTGTGTTGCTTAAAGCTTTTTTCATTGTTTTTTTAATTAAGGTTTATCTGATTGTTATTTAGCAATAAAGCCCAGTGAAACTAATTCATAGAGTCTGCAGTGCATGGTGCACAGAAAAGCCATACATTTTGCTTGTCATAGGTTTATACACAAGTACGAAGGCACCATAGACACAATATAAAATAAGGAATGCCACAACATGCGAGTTCTACAACCCATAAATGACACTGTAATGCTCATAATACATTCCCTCTCCCCACCTCTGTCCCTCCCTCCACCCCCAGAATAACATCTGGATGTACAGCTGCACATTTTCAGGTCTGACACTCAAAATAAGAGTAATAGGAATCTCTAGCAGTATTTACCTGGCTACTTCTGTTTTCTAGTGGATATCCAGCAAGCTGCTCCAACTGCTGAGAAAATCACTGCACTTCAGTGTCCTATTCACTATTAAGGCTCCCTCCCTTCCTCTCACAAATATTGTGCAAATTACAACATGCAGATATAATCTCCAGCAAGTTTTTTTTTCCCTGCAGTTTCCAACCTAGCCCATAAACAGTGTCACCTTCCTGTCAGGTGGCCAAATTCCCACTCCACTGTTATTTTGCAGCTACTGATGCAATAGTTAAATAGTTCCTTTCTTGTGGCAAAGTGGCCTTTATTAGCCAGGGAAACAGAGGTCTCCTAGGATAACTGGATCAATCTTAACTACATTAATGTCCATAGTGATCCTGGGGGCAAAGTCTTCTTTATTCATTAAGGTAAACAGAGCTGAGTTCTGAGATAACCTAGCAATGAGGAGGACCTTTCCAGATCACCCTGCATGTATGTTTGTGAACCTGCCACAGAGGACAACCAAGACCTGGAGCACCATTGAGAAATACCCCTTTCTGTTTGTAAACTCTGAGGCCTGGTTCAGGGGGCAAACGAGAGGCACGTGGGTCCCACCAATTGCCCCAATACAGTTCGGGAACCCCATGCGTGCACAGCCCTTCAGTATCTTCTGAGTATTACCAAATTGTATAACTCTATGCAATAGTACCTTATTCATAGCATCACACATTTGCACGACAATGGCCCCAACACTCAATCTCCTTATGCTGAACGGGCTGGTGACAAAGTGGTAACATTTGGGGATGGCCAGCTTCCAGATGGCAATGGCGACCCACTTCTCAATGAGTATGAGGCACTACATGTTGGTACACTGCTGCAGCAGCTTGGGGCTAGTTCAGTACAGATCTCAAAAAGGTTACCTTCATCATCCTGAACATCTCCTGCCACCGCTGGTCATCTGAGGTCTGCAGTACAATCTTTTCCCACCAATCCACACTGGTTCCCTGTGCCCAGAAATGGTACGGTACTGTGTTAAGCTGCTCTAGGAAGAGCTTGTGTAGCAGCAGTTGCTTGGCGTCATCTGTATCTTCAACATCCTTCTCCTCCTTCCTTCATCACTGATGCTGCTGGAAGAGCCGCTGCTGCAGCCATGTCATCTGCTTGGTGGTGTGGCAAGCCAAGTCCAAAACCAAAGCCACCCAGTGCCGAGAGTGTAAATAAAGCCCCAAACCAGACTCTGCATAGTGGCTTACAGCACTGTTGGGTCAGTTTCTAGACGACAGCAATTTGAAAATGGCGCTAGCCTGCCCAGAGAGAGAGGGGAGGCATGGAACAGAGTGAGCAGAAGCATGGGATTTTTTTAATTTAACCCCAAGTCCCAAAATTCCACTGGTTTCCACATGCATCCCACAATGCTCAGTGAGAAAAATCCCAGAATGCACACAGCTCAGCAGCAAAGCAAAGGACAATGGGACATCCTCCCTGGAATGCCACATGTTTACAGGGGCGGCTCTAGGCATTTTGCCGCCCCAAGCATGGCAAGCAGGCTGCCTTCGGCGGCTTACCTGCGGAGGGTCCGCTGGTCTGCCAAAGCCGCAGGACCAGCGGACCCTCCACAGGCAAGCCGCCGAAGGCAGCCTGCCTGCCGCCCTTGCAACAACCGGCAGAGCGCCCCCAGTGGCTTGCTGCCCCAAGCACGCGCTTGGCATGCTGGTGCCTGGAGCCACCCCTGATGTATAGTATGTACCAGGCTCCTGACGCGTACACAGTAAGGCAAATTGAAAGAAGGCACAGCTGTCCTGTGTGCACACTATTAGTACAGTTTACATCTTGCATACCAACTAATGTGTGTCAACTCACCGCAACCTAAATGCTCAATATAGACAAGGTCTCACTCTCTGTGTTTTCAGTGTCTCACTCTCAGTATATGTGGACATGTTTGAAGAACTCATATTTTCTAATGTATTTAAACATAAAACAAACAGTCACCCCCAAACTATTGTGTTGTATCCTCTCCCTTCCTCTCCCTTTGTTTATATGCCATTTATTTAGGCTGCAGTCCTGAAAATTGTTCTGTGTGGGCAGACACCTGTGCCTATTTGGAACAATTTGTAGTATTGGGATGTTAGACTATAACCTCTATGTTGTAGAGACCTATGTTATTATATGTATGTTACATGGTCATAAATAACACAGTCAATGTTCATCTGCAATATTAGAGTAACTGTGGATTTATTCCCGGCTAATGCTGGCTTCTTTTGGATCCCTATAGCACAACAAAGACTGCCTGAAGGGGAGGTATTAGTGCTAAAAAGAATTAACAACCCCCCATTCAGAGATGACCCATGCCTGCCGATAGTGGGAGGGCAGAGTGAGGGTAGCCCACTTCAGCTGTGTTACTGAGCATGCTCAGTCCATGCTTCAGCTATTGTGAAGAGCTTGTTACGTTTTCAAAAAACAGAAGAGCGATTTCCCCCTTTTTATTTTAATTCGTTTTGTTTTATTTCTTTTTACTTTCATTATTGGAAAACTGCTCTGGAGCTAATCTATAAACCTTCTAATGGGAATGATATCCTTCATAGGTCATTTGCACAACAAAAAGTCCTGTTCCTAACAGTCTCAATCCACTGCCCAGGGCGTTTCTTTGATTTCTGGCATTTTACACATTGGACATGGGTAACATAGTTAAGATTAAGCTGACATTATTAGAAAGTATTAGCCCATTTTCAGACACAGTAGCAATAAAAATGTGTGGAAAAATCATTTGTAGATGCCATTGTGCGTTTCTTCGGTGACGCAAAACACTTAGCACAGAGCTCAAAGCCCTATTTTTTTAAACTAGCATTTAGAGTATCTTTGTGTCACGCTGTCATTACCCAGGGACTCACTTCTAGTACACTGTGCAACAGACCATGCAGACCCTAGTGTAAGACTATGTAGGCTTTTTGTACAGAGGTTCACCCCCCCGCCCTTAATCTAAGCTCTTTGTACGGTTGTTGGCCCCCTCCTCCCACTCTTCCAGAGCTAACCTCTGAATGATGGAGCATTAAAGAGATGCATTAAGCAGAGAGGCTGGGAATCTCTCTTGCCAAACACTTAACAAAATTATGCAGATTTCAGTCTCCCACAGATTTGCAGGGCAATAATGTTGACATCGTTTAGCCTCACATGCAGCATTCTTCCTGTACACTTATGAAATGTGAGTCCAGATTGGTTCCTGCCATAAACAGTCTCAACTCCTGGGTCAAGTCTATAGAGACATAAACAATGGGTTAAGTTACACATACCATAGTGCCCTAAGTCTGACCTTGCTTAGACCAGTGTAAACCAGGAAATTCCACTGAGGTCACCCAGACCTGCAGATAAGATTCAGGATAGTCATGGTGATGGGCTGTGGCTGGTACTGAAAACCAATGGGAAAAGGAGCAAAGGAGTGTGCTTTCATTTATATTGGTATAAGTCAGGAGAATTTCAACAGCCTTCTCTTTCTCCCCCACAACACATCCACATCTGAGTGGATCCTTGCTGTGCACGGACCCATTGGCCAAATCACCACCACTACATCTTGACATGACTACTTTGCCTCTCCAAGACAAAGTGTGGTAACACAAAGTGTCGTATTCCGTTTCACTTCGCAGGAGAATGCAGAGTCCCCTGGCACCTGCTCTCTGCAGCTTGCCTGCTCAGCCATTCCATACCCATACAATAGAGTCTAGACACACAGCAAGCCAGATTCTGAACCACGATCCTCCCACTTTGTTCTCATCTGTAGGAGAAAGTGGGATAGCTGGAAAAAGTCGACTCTCCCCAGTTATGGACTTCTGCCCATTCAGAGGAGTAATGCTATGCACCGGTCACCTCTAGCCAAAATCAGGAATTAGGGTAACCAGATGTCCCAATATTATCGGGATCATAGCGTTATTAGTGGATTTGTCTTATATATGCAAATATAGCTCCCCCTTTCCCCCAAAAAAGTGCTCCAGTTTTTCATACTTGCTATCTGGTCACCCTATCAGGAATATACAGCTGGCATTTGGCATACCTCAGCCAGCCATTCACAGCAAATACAGAATCAGCAAAGCAGAATCAGGCCCAGCATTTCCACTGCATTTGACATTTTGCATGTCCTTGGAGCGGACACAAGATTAGCCTCCAAGCACATATATATTTGGAAAACAAGATAGCTGCAAAATGTCTGAATGTTTATGTTTATCAGATGAAGGTTTTCCTCATTAGTAGCTTTTCCTCTGTTTGGGAGTCATACTGTGGATTCTGTTGGAAAGTTCTGTACATTTGATCTGCTTTACTGCTCAGAACCTGGTAAAAATGAACGATATCCGTAAAGAGAATTTTTTAAAAAGCACGTCAGAGCCATGCTCAGAGTTCTAACAAATCTCTAGTTCAGCTGTAGTGAATGTGACCTGTAGGCTCATTAGCTGTGTGGATTCAGGAGGAATGCCCCAAGGAGTTCTTTCATCTCCTCTTTTTTGTTGTGAATGCAATTCTCATGAGAGTCTCATAGGGGCTAGAGTCACGCTTACTGTAAGTTGATGTGCTACAAATTTCCACACACAGCTATGCTAATGCACCTGTCTTCCTCTACTACTCCAGTTCTGACTCTCCTGAGTAGGGATTGCCAATTATGCCAAACTATATGATGCTTTTATTATACAGACAAATGTCCACCCGAAATTAAGAGGAGACAACCTAACCTATTTATAGCTGTTACTTAAGTGAGATTTAAATCATGTGACCTCCAGAGGTTAAGGGCTAGTGCATTAACCTGTTGATCAGTCTAGACCCCAAGCTCTACGATATTTCGATAGCATGCTGATTGTTCAGATCCAATAGACCTGGCTTCATTGTTTCCAATGAAGCATTTCTATCATCTTCAACTTCAACCGCGATGCAATAGAAGTCCTCCATTGAAAAGAGCGGATTGTTTATTTCTATTGCATTGGTGTAGCCAGGGCCAAACTGGCAAGTATCTACAAAGAACCTGAGCAACCATTTGACCATATCACATAATAGTGAGTAATTTGAAGATGTAAGGGGGAGTGGGGGGTAAGGAGGAAAATCAAGTTGAGGTAGCAGAGGGGAAGGATAAAGCCCTGGCAGGGTAAATGCTTCCCAGTTAGTGCAATCTGGTGCATTCCAAAGACAAACAAATCAATCAACAACAAACTCCTGCTTTCTCTCCAGAGGTGTCTTAGTGAGCCAGGATCTCACTCTCATTCCTCCCCCAAATGTTTTCATAACCCGCTGCTCCAATAACCTTCTATTTCTTTCCCCTACCTCCCCAAATTCAACCTTACTTCATCCATCAAAGAATTCCACAATCTCACACTTTACCTCAGCCCCATCAATTCAATCTTCCTCAGTCCCTAAAAGCATCCACCCTATGGCTGGCTTTTGGATGGAGAGATAGGCTGAACTCCAGATGAAGGCTGACTTAGACAGAATTGTACAGAGCTCTCACCTGAGTCCTCAATCTATCTCCCTCTACCAATTGCAGTTCAAGTTTCATGGTTCATCCTAAGGCGGTTGGAGGAGACCTAACACCCCTTTTTGTGTGTTCCCCTTCCAACTCTCATGCTTAGTGGCTGGCAGCCAAGCAAAAGGCTGAAAGAACCATGGTGACTACATATGTCTTCAGTTGTTCCTCCAAACATTCATACTGCCCTTTTTTTTTATTATAGGCAGGCCTAATTAGTGCTTCCTATTATTAAGGTTGCCCAACGCACCTGTTATAAGACTGGAAATTCCTAATCACTCCATCAGTTTAATCCTAGGCAATATCTAAGATTTCCACAGTTTCCCCCTCCCCCCCAGACTGTGACTAGCACATACCTTTGGTACTTGTGAGGTAACGATGAATAAGACTGACCCTCCTATTAACAATTTCTGTTGTGGTTCAGCCTGCATGCCATTTATCAAGCTGTGAAGTGGGGCTAAAACCTCAGCCTCTTTTATATATAACGTAAGTTTTTCTTAACATGTGTTGCTTTTGTTTACCTGAAATTTCCCCCTAAACTTCCAATTTTGCTTTAAGTACACACTGGGTCACATCCTGCTGTGGGACACCAATGTGCATCTGGAGTGACTGTACTGAAATCTATACTGTTGCCACCCCCTAGTTATGTGGTTGTATCTGAAAACATAATCTGGCTTTTTGTGTTGGCTTTCAGGCCGCTTGAGAGAACCTTTTATTGATAACACTTTGTTTTTCCGTAGTCTATAGATCTCAAAATGCTTTACAAAAAAAGTTCAACCAGCCCCATTTGACAGATGGAGAAACTAAGGCAAAGAGTGGTGAAGTGTCTTGCCCGAGGTAGAATGGAGCAGGGCTCAGAACCAAGTGTCCTGACTCCCAGTTCCTTGGCCCATTCACTGGAGCATGTTACTCCCTTTCAGCCTCAGTGCTCTATCGGATAAGAATGCAAGTGCAGCTCCAAGTGTCAATTTTGGTTCTAATTACACAATCATTTATTGGTGCTGGTACATAACAGCGGATAAAGCACTTTATCTGTCCTTAACACTGCATAATTCACTCATGGCTGGTAACTCTGAGGTCTTTTCCAGGGGCCAAGTCTGGAAGTCCTTATCCACTTTTCACACAGTCCTTTCACTGGCAAACTCCCACTGAAAGCTGAGGAAGGACAGAGTGAAAACCAACTAAGGCCATTAGCTTCAAATGCACATTTTATCTTAGCTGCACTTTTTTCTGTTTCACCATTTCCTTTGTCAGCCTGGTGTGGGAGTCTGGTAATGAAGGTCATGCTCCTTAGCAAACTCTCACAGCCTGTCTTACACAGTCACAGGTTTGGTCAGCCTTGTCTTGTACAGTCGCATGTATCACTCTGCTGCTTGCAAGACAGGCGTGTTTTCCCTTTCACCAAGTGACACGTGCTGGATTTTTACTGATTAGGTTTAAATTGCTTTTCTTCAAATTGTTCAGCACTCAGCTGCGTCCCATCTCTAGGCTGTCTGGCTAGCCTTTTGTATGGACGTGCTGTTTGCAAGAGGCAGTCGTTTAGACCGGGATTTCATAGGCCATACACAAATATTTAGGTAGTGTGTAAAACAGGCCTGATTCTCCACTGCCTTGCACCTTGGATAGGTGTTTACACCCCTGACAACAGGGTGTGAAATGCTAGCAAATTAGAGTGGTAGCATTTTACACTCAATTGGTACTCACATTACACCAGTGGAAATGGCTACACAAAGTGTAAGGCGGGGAGAAGCAGATCCATTGACCTGAGTGGGATTCAGTTGACGTTAAAGGGAGTTTTGCCTTAATAATGACTTAGATGGTAGGGGCCAGATTTTTAAAGGCATTTATGTGCCTAAAGTTGCAGAGAGCTGTGTAGTGGGATTCTAAAAAGCACCTAGGTGTCCACCTTCCATTGATTTTAAGGCATCTGGATGCAGCTTTAGGCACCTAAATACCTTTAAAATGTGGCCCTGGGTCCTTAGTATTTAACACTGAATAACTATTAATCCCCAATCCCACTGCCATTGAAGTCAAAAGCCCTGGATTTATAGGGAGCAGGATCTCATTAGCCTCATAGCATACACCCAGAGAAATTAGGTCAAAAACATAAATACTCTTGCTAGAAGATTGCAATGTAACACCACTTTATTTCTTAAAATTTAGAATGATAACACATAAGGAGCCAAAAACAGTCAGAGAGGAAACAGGCTGCTCCTTAAGCAGAGAGACACAACTCATCTTACTTTGCTTTAAGATGGCTCTTTTCAGACTGGTTGTTTGCTGACTGACTTTGATGACCCAGATCAGATGGCTTCCCTCAAAACCCCTAGCCTGCAAAGAGGACAAGGAAAGCCCTTGCACTTCGAGTTATAGCTTGTAGTTTTTAGTCAGTTTCCAATACATCACATTTCTCCCCTCTAAACCCCTTAAATAAAAAATAAAAAAACACAATAACCCCCCCACCACCACCACCACCACCCAAGTTTAGCTTTCTGGGAGGTCTGTGATTTCGCTGTGGGGTGGTACTTGTCAGGGAGAGAAAGTGATTCTTGATTCTCTTTTTTGTTCTTTATGGATACTGTTTAGATCAACCCCCGCAGGAGCACTCTCCCTCTCCCTCTCTTGGCTAGTATTTTCTGGTACCGCCTCCTCCAGTCAACAAAATCTGCATCAAGTTGTACTAATTTCAGGGCCACATCTGGTAACTGTCCTGATCTGTCATGTCATCTGAAAGGGCCCAATCCTGAATGGTGCTAAGTACCTTTTCAGAGGTGCTGAGTTCTCTGAGAACCCAGTGGAGTCAGTGGAAGTGGAGGGTGTTGAGCACCACACAGAAGGCCCTAAACAACTTGCAACATCAACCCCTCCATGTTACTTAAGTATTTTAGGCCCGGGTCTTGAAACTTCTTGTATCTATTGGGTTTCCGGGAAAACGGGGCAGGCAAAGGGGAGGTTCCACAGGGCCTCAGAAACCCACTAATTGCGGAGGACAACTAATAAAAGAACAGGGACAGGAGTGTACTTGGGTAGACAGCTGTGCCTACACAGAGCTCCATTGACTCCCTATGTGCAAGAAACTGCAGAGTCAGAGCTTTAATGCAGATTCCCCCAAATCCTGTTATTGTACCCTCAGATACTATGTATAAAGCAGCTGCAGTCTTAACAGACAGTGAACTTTTAAATGTCTATACAGGGGGGTAGTCAAGACGAAAACAATTATACTGTATGTCTTCATGTGTGTTTGTGTCCTTAGCTGTGTTACTAACAATATCTTACACTAATGTATCTGCAAGTTACAAGTAAAAAAAAAAAGGCTCATCTCCTTTTCAAATTCAGGTCAGTTTGGAAAATGATACTAGATTGGTGAGTTCCACTTTTGTTTATAGTCAGTTTTGCTTTCTGATTCCTATTCTAGCACAATGTTCTTTTGTTGAGTGCTGTAGAAAAATGTTGATTGTTTTTAAATGCTGTTTTCATTAATTGCTTTTGGTTCTAAATTTAATGAAAAAAATTCCAGTGCATATTGGGTTTCCTAAAACTTTTCTTTTAAAAAATAAATTCTTAATTTTAGCCTGAAACCTACTCAGCAGTACCTCTGTCAAAATCTGGTATGAGATTCCTATCTCCTGTGCAAGAAAGTGAATAATAAATTGTGGTCCTACAAATCCAGCAATGTTTTCTGGATCCCTAAATTCAGTGAGAAGTTCAAGGCTCGTAATATCCTTAATGAAGACTAAGTCTTTCTATTTTATGTTAAGACCATCTTATGAAAATTGCAAGAAGACAAATATTTAACACAGTATTATCATTGTAAATTATATTATTGCTGTGCTATTTGACTGTGATTTATAAAGTTCTCACAATTAATTTTCTTAAGCAATTACCAAACAGTGCAGTGTGTTTGATAGTACTGAGAAATGAGAGAATCCTTCCCCCTCTTTTTCTACAATCTGTTTAAAGTCTGAAAGGTATTAAGAGCATAAAGAAAGTTATACAGATGGATTTTCAAAGACTTTAACAAAAAAGGGCTCAGTGATCCATGATTGATCAAAGGGATAAATGGATTTTCCCCATTAAATCTTGAAAGAAAAAAAGCTTCAAATCCAGTATTTTACTGAAGCATCAACACTAAAGGAATAATTTTCCTACTCGTACCCTGATGAGATACTGTTGTACTCTAAATCAATATTTATGTCTTTAATTCTTACCATAACCTATAGCAGCTACTACAGTGAATTAAAGATGACTGATATGCAGTGTCTGTGTACTACAAGAATACAGTGGTCAGATTATCACAAGACCCATTATTGATTATCTGCTATCATATTCCCCACTTAGTCACCATTTAGCATAGCAGTACTTATTTAACTCCTTTAATCTCTCCTCATAAAATAGTCCCTCAAGCCTTCAGTTATTTCCCCCCTGCCCTTTCTGAAATCCTCCCATTTATTACTATGTCTCTAGTAATAAGGTATGCAGAACTGAACAAAATATTCCAGCTGAGGTCATACCAGAACCACAAAGAGAGGGAAAACTATGTCTTTGTTCTATAAATCAATGCCTTTCAGTATGCAGCCCAAAATTGCATTTGCCCTTTTTCGTTTTTGTTACCATGTCACATTGCAAATACAGCTAATTTGCTGTCCACCTTTTCTTTTAAAACTTTTTTGGTATCACATTATAGTTATGCTGAAGCACATAAGAATTTAGCTACTACTCAGAAAATTATGGCTAGATGCCAACAACCTTGTCAACTACTGCAGGGCTTCTAATCTCCTTTTCGTAGGCAAAGTCATCAAGATGATAATGGCAAACCAATCCCAGCAGTAGCTAACATTGGCCTGTATTGGATTCTTCGACCATGGGATGTTGTTCCAGGGAGAAGGATTGCTAGGAAGAGATGGAAGCCACCTAACAAAGAGAGGGAAGAGCATCTTCACAGGCAGGCTTGCTAACCTAGTGTAATGGGACTGTTGTCCCCTTACTAAAACTTAGTGGGAGTGTTTTGATTGGAAAGCTCCCAATACCAAAAGAAAGGGGAAGGGTCAGTGGGAAATCAGGACCCTGAGACTGGCAGTCCCTAGGAACAATGGGGAGAGGCCAACGCTTCAGGTCAGCCTGATTGACAGGGCCGGCAAGCTAATGAGGGAGTCCCATCCTCTGTGTGAGCTGGAATTGCCTGGGTCAGACAGAGTGGGGTGGAGCTAAGGAGAAAGCAGGGGCCCAAGCTGAGCCAGAAAAGCAGCCCAGGAAGCAGGTCAGTGCTGGGAGCAGAGTCACAGATGCAGCCCACAGAGCAGACCTGTGCTGGGAGAAGAGCTGTAGCAACCAGAGCTAGAGGGGCCAGAGAAGTGGCCCAGGGAGCTAGAGGCAGAGCAGCAGCGGAGCTGAGGCAGAGTGGAGCTGGAGGTGAGGCAGAGTGCTGGAGCTGAGTCTGGGTCTGGAGCAGTCTGGAGCTGGGTGCAGTGAGCAGCCGGAGAGAGTGAAGGGGACCCTGGGCAGCGGGCCCAGCGCAGGGAGATGCCTCCAGGCCAGACTTGGAGGGGATCGTAACCCCGACGGGGCGGGGGCGACGCTGGGAAGAAGGGTCCTGCCACCTAGAGCCTGAGAGTGTGTGGCCACCACCAGAACAAGTGTCTGACCTGCAGCATCACTGCAGCACAGCCAGGGCCTGAGAAGGAACCTGGGACTTAAGAGGAACAGACTGAACTTCCCTTACATGCCAGAGACCCTGGTTGTGACGTCCCCATGCCACGGAGTGGGGTGACGTATTTTCCTTTAACCTTTCCCTTCTTTTACTTATTTTTTTAAATTGATTTCTGTTTAATAAATGGTATTTGCTTTGAACTGTATGTAATGATCAGTGGGTTAGCGTCCAGAGCAGACAGAGCACCCCGGATTGGGGACACCCTAGCCCCTGCCCTAAGTGACCATGACAAGGCTGGGGGTTGAGCCCCACAGGAATCCTGGGCCCAGCCTTGTTGGGGTTACGAGGACTCTGCCACACAGGAGAGTGGAAGGGGAGCCCTTGAGGTCAGGCAGGCCTCTGGGTAAAGGAAGTGGGAGCGAGGACTCAGATCCTGTTGCTAGCCCATTTCACTGGGGTAGTGTATAAGCCAGAAAAGTTCCCCACAATAGCGGGACCATTTCCCTGCTTACCCTAGTGAGGAGGGCTTTAAACTAGGTTCACCAGGGGATGGTGACCTAAGCCCAGAGGTAAGTGAGGAAGTGGGATACCGGGAGGAAACACAAAGAGGAGGGTGCAAGAGAGGAGGCCTCCTGATTCATACTGTGAAAGTAGGGCAATTGGCTAGTTATCTTAGGTGCCTGTACACTAATTATAGAAGCCTGGGAAACAAGCATGAAGACCTGAAAGTCCTGGCATTCAAGGAATTATGATGTGATTGGAATAACAGGAGGAGTTGCACTGTATGTAAGAAAGCAGTATAATTGCTCAGAACTCCAGTATGAAACTGGAGAAAAGCCTGTTGAGAGTCTTTGGGTTAAGTTTAGAGGCGAGAGCAACAATGGTGATGTTGTGATGGGCGTCTGCTATAGACCACCAGACCAGGAGGATGAGGTAGACGAGGCTTTCTTTGGACAACTAACAGAAGTTTCCAGATCACAGGCCCTGGTTCTCAGGGGGGACTTCAATCACCCTGACATCGGCTGGGAGAGCAATACAGCAGTGCACCGACAATCCAGGAAGTTTTTGGAGAGTGTTGGGGACAACTTCCTGGTGCAATTGCTGGAGGAACCAACTAGGGGCTGTGCTCCTCTTGACCTGCTGCTCACAAACAGGAAAGAATTGGTTGGGTAAGTAGAAGTGGGTGGCAACCTGGGCAGCAATGACTATGAGATGGTCGAGCTCAGGATTCTGACAAAAGGAAGAAAGATGAACAGCAGAATATGGACCCTGGACTTCAGAAAAGCAGACTTTGACTCAGTGGCATAGCCAGATTCTAACATCCGGGAAGTGAACACATAAAAAAGGCACCACCCGACATATCAAATTAATAATTACATACTTTTAAATTTGTTATACATATTTATTTGTGCTTAAAATAAAAGAATGATCCAGCCACGGAAGGGTTTGCACAGCCGGCATTTCACTGAACTTTAGATTATACTTAGATATACTTTAGATTCTAGAAAGTAAATGACAGAATACAGTAGTTTATAATTGTCCCAGGTTTAAAAAAAATACTGGCCATTTTTTCCAGTTACTAATTTCATTTTAAAATCAAGCAATGAAATGCACTTTATTTATAATAGACCGTAATACTAAAGCCACCAAAAACACATGACAAATACAAGTTTTATGAGAATTGGTGAGCAAAGATCTCATAGCTCTTTGAGGTTGGACAAAGCAGTAATTTCCCTTAAAGTAGCTTTATTCATGGGGTTTTTTAAACAAAAGACATCTCTACAACACAGGTTGGCAGTCTAACATTTTTGAAACACTGCGTACTGAGTCCCTCTAGATGCCTTAGATGGAAGGTTCATACACCAAGCATGGGGGGGGGACAGTTGTTCCCCTTTTAAGAAACAGCAAGAAAAGGACAGAGAGAGACCCAATGGGACTGGTTTGTGCCAACCCAGAGAGAGTGGGGCAGTTTTACTAGCTTTAGCAGGGGCTCCTAACAAGAAGGCCTCTGTGTGTGTGTGGGGGGGGGGGGGGAGTTCAGGGGGATTGGATTGTTTACTAGATCTGTAAACAACTCATTATTTAGTCACTAAAGTGACACCACACCCTCCTGCCAGAGATGTTAGGACCAACAGGCAGAGCCAGAGAACCTGATACTTGCCTGTCTCCAGCTAAATGCATCATGCAGCGCTTTAATGAGGGCTGCTCGAAAATGGGTGCCAGGCTACTACACGTCCATGTTATAAACCCCAAAGCAAAGGGACTCGCTTCATATCTGTAGCTTTCAAACCACAGGGCAGTAGGAAATTCCCCACCACCCCGGATTCTGAAATTCGCTCCTCACCTCCTTTTCCACCACCCCAGCCCGACCTTGGTGTGGAAACCCTGTGCTGTGTTTGTTGCACGCCAACAAGTAGGGAACACGTTTGGGCTGCAGCCTGCTCTACCTGATGAGCCCCAAGTCCAGGCGTGTAAATCAGAAGAGAAATCAGCCCTTGATTATTTCCGCTTAGAAGTGCGGAGGAAAAAACAACAACAACAAAAGTCATTGGGTGCCCAATATTTATGTGCTGTTCCGGAGCTCTGCTGCCTGATGAACTCAAATCAAGGCCACATCTCTCATTCTCTATACAAACCCTTGTGATAACACAGGCCACAGTGAGCCAGGGAGGTGGGCTGCCTCTTACAGCATGACAGGGGAGCATACAAGGAAAGTCTCATTTTTGTTACCAAATATTCTTTGACTTCCTAGGAACTACCCCCCGAAGCAGATTTCCCCCCTTAAAATGTGCTTCAGAAACGTCAACACTAAAACTGCTTGTCCACAGGCTTAAAAGTGTAGTATCACAGCGAGATGGGAACGCACGTTTATATCTCCCAATAGATAAGCAAGTTGAAAGGCACAGCTTCTTCCTTGTGCTTACAGTACAGCGAGTGTACCCCGGGGAAGTAACCATTCCCGTGCAAAATGCTATTCTGTGCCTGCTCTGCTGGAGGGAGAGGGGGGAATAGATGCCTAGATCTGCTTTGCAGAAGACTGGAAAGAATTTGATCTATTTAGATTAGTCTCTGAAATATGCTTTTAAAAATATTTTGGGCTTAACAGATTGTGTAGCTGGTCAAAGAGCGAATACTGCGCACGGAATAAATCACTGGGTTTGGGGGAAAGTTTGGGGGGCGGGGGTGCTGATTGGTTTAGGGCTGCGATGGTAAGAGCCAATGCTGGGACAAAAAGACATTTCTTCCTCCAGCAAGAGAAGTAGACAGGGCAAGAGACTAACGAGGGTCCTAACAGTGGAGAGACACTCCACCGGGATCCCGGGGCAGACAGAGAGCGCTGTGGCTTTAAGAAACGTGCAGCTAGTATTCCAGGGCGCCCTAGTGATAGCTCACATCTATGGGGAGTTTGCAGGAGGTTCTTCCAACTAGATTAGGCTGAGTGAGTGCTAGTTGGGGTGATATATTAGCGAGACTGGCTGCTCAAGAGGTGTTTGCCTTCCCTGCCATGCAGCCAACTCACTCTGCATGGGCTTGCGGGGGGCCAACGGGGCTGCTGCTCCTCAGCCTCCCTCCCCTGCCACGCTGGGGGGCTGCGCTGTCGCCCCTTCCCCTCCCCCTGGGCGGCGTGTGCCAAGCGGGGCTCGGCTTAGTGAGCTGGGCAGCTGTGGATGGGCGGGAGCCTCCTCCTCCTCATCCCCAGGGAGCCAGGCAACCAGCTGCCGCCTGGAGCCCTGGAGAGAGCGAGCCAGGCTGAAGATGTGGGAGGGCGGTGCGGAGCCCAGAGCCAGCCTGCAGCAGCATGCAAAACCCGGTTCTCGACTCTGAGTCCGGAGCCCGGTGCTGGCTGCGCTGAAAGGTGCCACTTTTGGAAAATGTGTTCAGGGGGAGTGGCTGCTCCTCCTGCTCCCCCCTAGCTACGCTATTGCTTTGAATCCCTCAAGGAACTGATGGGCAGGATCCCCTGGAAGGCTAATATGAGGGGGAAAGGAGTCCAGGAGAGCTGGCTGTATTTTAAAGAAGCCTTATTGAGGGTGCAGGAACAAACCATCCCAATGTGCAGAATATGGCAGGTGACCAGCTTGGCTTTACAGAGAAATCTTTGGTGAGCTTAAACACAAAAAGGAAGCTTACATGAAATGGAAACTTGGATAGATGACTGGAGAGGAGCAAAATATTACTCGAGCATGCAGGTGCGTAATCAGGAAGGCCAAAGCACAATTGGAGTTGCAACTAGCAAGAGGTGTGAAGGGTAACAAGAAAGGTTTCTACAGGTATCTTAGCAAAAAAAAATGTGGTTGGGAAAGTGTGGTACCCTTACTGAATGGGGGAGGCAACCTAGTGATAGATGATGTGGAAAAAGCTGAAGTACTCAATGCTTTTTTTGCCTCGGTCTTCACAGACAAGGTCAGCTCCCAGACTGCTGCACTGGGCAGCACAGTATGGGGAAGAGGTGAGCAGCCCTCAATGGTGAAAGAACAAGTTAAGAACTATTTAGAAAAGCTGGACATGCACAAGTCCATCGGGCCAGATGCACTGCATCCAAGAGTGCTGAGGGAGTTGGTTGATGTGATTGCAGAGCCATTGGTCATTATCTTTGAAAACTCGTGGCGATTGGGTGAGGTCCTGGATGATTGGAAAGAGGCAAATATAGCGCCCATCTTTAAAAAAGGAAAGGAGAATCCAGGGAACTTCAGACTGGTCAGCCTCATCTCATCCTTGGAAAAATCATGGAGCAGGCACTCAAGGAATCCATTTTGAAGCACTTGGAGGAGAGGAAGGAACAGTCAAATGGATTCACCAAGAGCAGTTCATGCCTGACCAACCTGATTGCCTTCTATGATGGGATAATTGGAGTATTGCATCCAGTTTTGGGCCCCCCACTACAAAAAGGATGTGGACAAATTAGAGAGAGTCCAGTGGAGGGCAACGAAAATAATTAGGGGGCTGGAGCACATAACTTATGAGGAGAGGCTGAGGGAAATGGGCTTGTTTAGTCTGCAGAAGAGAAGAGTGAGGGGGGATTTGATAGCAGCCTTCAACTACCTGAAGGGGGGTTCCAAAGAGGGTGGAGCTAGGCTGTTCTCAGTGGTAACAGATGACAGAACAAGGAGCAATGGTCTCAAGTTGCAGTGAGGGAGGTCTAGGTTGGATATTAGGAAACATTACACTAGAAGAGTGGTGAAGAACTGGAATGGGTTACCTGGGGAGGTGGTGGAATCTCCATCCTTAGAGGTTTTTAAAGCCCGGCTTGACAAAGCCCTGGCTGGGAAGATTTAGTTGGTGTTGGTCCTGCTCTGAGCTGGGGGTTGGACTAGATGACCTCTTGACTCTAATCTTCCAACCCTAATCTTCTATGATTCTATGATTCTACGTATCCTAGGCCCTTCCCAAGCAGTTTTCAGACCCAGATGTAACACTGAGTTAGAACGATGAGGCTGGTAGATGGTATATGGTGCTAATGGACAATCTTCATGTAGCCAAGGAAAAAATACAAATGCAGCCTTCAGCAGAGTTTACTTTAAAGTTCTTATGGCCCATATACGCAACATGGTAAGGATCAATGGAGCTGCATAGTTGGCTTCATTCTTTCCTTTCAGATAGATCACACAGGCTCATGATGGTCAAGAACTCCTCTTTCCCAAGAGCTCCTATGTGCAGAGTTCCACAAAGCTCAGCCCTATGCCCTCTCCTGTTCAGCATCTACATTAGATCACGAGATGAAATTGTGAGACTGTATAGGCTCAAATGCCAGCAACAAAACTCCCACCTGTCTGTCAGAAGTGGGATAACACTATCACCCATCTGCTCCAAGTGCTGAAAGGCATAAGTGCTTGCAAGAAATGCAACTGGCTCAAGCCTACCCCTGTAAGATGTGACTTAATTATGACTGATAGGAAAGAAGAAATACTTTAAAGAAGTAACAAAAACAATGTCCACACCCTCTGAACATTGTCTGTCTTTGTCACCTTCAGGCTAGACAGCTGCTACCTGAGGCTCGCTGTGAAGACCTGGGCAGACATCTGAGCTTGTTCCAAAAGATATCAGCTAGTTGGGTCAATCAGTGAGAAGATATAACACTGGTTCTCTGGAATTTACACAGTCTCCTCATTCCCCCCCCTACCCCTCCCACTGCCATTTTTTAACAAAAGAAGCATATGCTCGGTGGAAAAAAAACATGATTGTACTGCTAAAGGCCAAGATGCATTATGAGATCAGAACAGATGCACTCCTAGATATCCACTGCAATCTTAGATAATCACGTAATCAAAATGGCATTAAGTTTACATTTTTTGCTTAATGAAAATTGTATTGCTTCTATCTGCTACAGCCTGATGATGGTGTTTGTTAGGTTTTTTAATATATTTTTATAAAACATTAGAAAAAACATTTTATATGGTAGGTCTTATATTTACATTTACATTTACCTCCCTTCAAAGTGGTTTGTTATTATTATTAATATTGCTGACACCTTTTTCCAAGGAGATTTACAATTTAGGGTTACAATTGTTAACATTCATTATATATAAACAAGGATGATTCAATTGTAAAGTTACAGAATTGCAAGTTACAGTTAAATAATAATAATAATAGTGCTGTGGTAATAGTGGAGTATACACAGTAGTACATGAAGTGCAAAAATAAAATGCAGTCCCAATGTTTAGAACTAAAGTTATTTTTGTGTTTGTTTGTACTAAAATTATACTGTGATGGGGTGGGGGTACCCCGTCTAGTGCAGGGTGAGCGCACCTCATGAATAAGTGCCAGACAGACCTTGACCTCAGGACAGTAAGGTCTAATGGTCAGAGCCAAAGGAGTTGTCCCTGCTCTCGGGGTTGTACGGCCTAAGTGTTACAGTCAATAGAGTCGTCCTCAGAGCTGTCAGGCCTAGTGTCCAGAGTCCATAGAATCACCTGGCTCTCAGGGCTGTAAGCAGTCAGTTGGGGAAGTGGGCAGCTACCTAGGGGTGGGTGACAGCCAGGATAGGGGGACCCGGGCCCTCCACCAGGTCCCGACCCAGGGCCCTGTCAGGGGCAGAGTGTTCCACTACTGAGCCAGTGGGTCTCCAACCGAAACTCACTGGCTTACTGCAGGACCATAGCTAGTCCCCCCAGGCCACTTCCTGCATTGTCTCTTTGAGCTGCCCTCAAGGCATTGTCAAAGTCCCTGGGCTTCTCAGCACATGGGGTTCCTAGCGACTCTGGTCCCTCTCAGGCATCCGCATGCACTAGGGCATCTGTCTGGGTCTCGACGCCTCTGACTTCCACGGTCAGGGGTTCCAGCTGCTCCCAGGCTGGAGCCAGCAAGGAGCATCCTCCCTCCTCAGTGGTCAGCCCAGACAGAGCTGGGCTGCTCCCTTTTATACCAGTGCTGCACCTGGAGCATGCCTGGTATGGACATGGGGGCATAGCTTGCTCAGCCCACAGAGAGGAGTTAACCCTTCCCTGTCCAGTGTGGGGTGAGTGCATCCCATCGCATATACCTTGAATATTATAATGTGGCTGCATTTTGTATTCTGGTTATTTATGTTATAGTTGTACTCTGTGGGATATTTAAAAAGTATTTAGTTCCCCCACCACTTTGGCCTTTGCCTCCTCCCTCCACTTCTACAAAGGTTCCAGCACCTTTACTCCTCATTTACTTCTGGATCCACGATAGGGTCCTGATCTTCATCCCTGAGCCCTCAGTGGATTACAGGCTGAGGGACCAACTTGCTTGCTACATCTCACCCAGAATATTTTGGTCAGTAAGATCATTGTATCTGTTTAACCCTGAAATGAAACTCTTGCAAGCTGGGGCCAGGTTGTTTTTAAAGGAGTCACAGCAATTCTAGGAACCTATAATGCAAACAGATTCAGGGGGCTCAATCCTGGGGAGGACAAAACCAGTTTTGAAAGAAGCACTTCATTTTCCGTAGAAAAGAAAAGAAAAGAAAAGAAAAGAAAAAGAATTCTTTATAAAAAGAAACAATATATTTTGATATTGAAAGGTTGTTGCATGGTCTGGCCAGACACAACCTTTAGAACTGAAACTACAACTGGAACTGTAATGCAGCCAGACTGCTGAGATAATAAAATATCATCTTCATTACTGGCTGTAACCTTGATTAATCTCTACAGTAAAGGAAAGGGTCATGACTGACATTTACAAGTGAATAAAAAAGTTAGCTGAGCACCAGAGCAGATAGAGACAGAAACATTTCTCCTCTCCTTGAGCTTAAACACAGAACAAATACAGTTGGGATACAAATTTCACCATCGTTTAAAAAAGCTGTTTAGTTTTCATTAGAGAATAAATTTAACAGAATTAGTGCAAGATGTGTGGAATAAATGACCCATTGAAAACTTGAGTTCTGCCAGTTGCAAGAACACAATTTTATTTAGGGCCAGATTCTGCCACCCTTACTCATATTTGAAGTTAATGAGACTACTCATAACGTAAGGTATTGCTCATTGTGATGAAGTATGATAGAATATGGCCTCTGGTCACTATGTTTACCACATAGTATGCAAATTGAATGACTTTAGGAAAGCTCTTATACTGCAGAATTTTGACAATGATTTTCTGATGATTTTGTTAACTTATTAATTAATTATCTTTGATAGCTTTTGTTAATGGTCTGACTCAGAGTCACTGAATAATGATGTACTATTATTGTATAAGTCTATCTTGCTGAGGACTTTTGAAGTGCCTGACGCTACACAAGATAAACATCCCGGTTCCCAAAATATTAACAGTGTTAGCAAACCATCCAAACATCTCACATGAAATTTTGTTTTAAAGTCTGCTAGTGTAAATCTAGAACAACTGTGTTCATCGGAGTTACTCAGATTTTACGCAGGTGAAACTAACAGTAAAATATTGCCCTTAAGCCTGCAAATTTAACCTGGAATTTGCCAATTTAACTGGAATTCCCATAGGGACAGGGTTTCTAGCAGGATTTCTGTGTTCTTCCATTTCTAGTCTTATCTGAAAATATTCCAAATAGAACTGGTCAAAAAATGGAAAGAAAACCTTGCTGATATTTTCCTTCTATTTTTGTCAAATTTTGAATGTTCATTGAAATTTCCAAATTCAAAATATTTTTGACAAGATCTAATTCTAAGAATATCCTCTTGCAATATTTCAGTGCTTTTGATTGTTGGGATTTAAAGCAAAGACATGCAAAACTTAAATTTATAAAATTTCACATACATCTTCCTCATAGAGATTCAGGTATTTCAGAACTTCAAAACGAGATTGAATTTAATTCAATTCTACCAGTGGCCAGAGGTCTGAAGGTGTGTCTCTCCCCCGCTCCCCCCATCATTGAATAGGAGTCATTGAAACCAAGTGGCCCCTCTGAATTTCATACATTATATTCTGAAGCAGGCATATTTCAATTGTTTACCATAAAATTGATTCTGAAATAAGTTCCTTATTATATTCGCCCCTGATTCAGCATGGAAGGGCTTTCTATTAGCTATTGTATACTAAAGTGAATTTTTCTGAATGTGTCTGTCTCTGAAAGTCTCTTATTGCTTGTGCTAATTCTCTCTGAAAAACAGCTGAATTAATTTCAGGCACACCAGAACTTTCTGTAATGTCATATGAAGAATTTGTCACCATGATGTTCTTGAATCTTTCAGACAGCTGAATGACACATAGCAGTGCTAATTTACAAAGTAATGCTGAGTACTTTTATGCAATGTTACTTTTCATCTTCCCCACAATTGCTTGCTCACTTATTTTGCTCCATATTAAATTACTCATATGCATATCTGATATAATCTTCCTGCTGCATTCACATGCATCCCCAAGATTTAGTTATTATTCTGTCTGGAATGAAGTCTGAGCTGCCTACTAACAATTAAACAATTATTTTTGGATTTTATGTCTCTCTACATGAGCTGCATTTTAGTAAAAATTGCTCTAACCTATATTAAGCAGGTTTTCTTAATTTTCCTTCCATTACTCTTCTGTCCTGGATGGAAGCTAGCTGTCTCAGGTTTCATCCAAACAAGACAGAGGTGATGCAGTCAGAGACTTGATGGAGCTAATGGTCTGATTCACCCTATTAGTGTGATCTGCCAAAGTCTGGTAACTTTTATCAAATGATGTAAGACATACCTTTGTGTTCTCTACTAATTGTAAGAGCTGGAATCTCCTTGACAATTAGGCCTGGTCTGTGTGTAGAACTTAGGTTGACTTTGTTACATCACTCAGGGCTGTGAAAAATTTAATGCACTGTACAATGTAATTAAGTTGACCTAACCCCCAGTGTAGATACTGCTAGGCCAACAGAACAATTCTTTCACTGAACTAGTACCACCTCTTGGGGTGAGGACATGGATTTACAACAGTGATGGGAAACCCCCTCCCTCACTATAGAAAGTGTCTATCATACAGTGGTGTAGCTGCAGCTGTGCCACTGTAGTGTAGACATACCTCTACCTGCTAATCCCGCAGTCATGGCTCTTTGGGGGTGGCTGATTTGATTTGCTGCACAAATATGTGGAGGATGCGTATCTCAGTTTGAGGGAAATGTTGCACAGAAGAATGCTGGTTCTTGGAGAACATACTTGAAGCTAGAGTGGGTGAATATTGCAAATTAATTTCTATGAATATTTGTTCATATTTTTAGATGAATTCACTTCTGTTATATTTTCACCCCTTTTGTGTTCTCTTGCCTCAAAGACTAATGAACTAATTGACTGACAGGAATGTTCCCCAAAACAGTGAATTCTAAGTCAATATTGTAGTATACTAGTGGAAAAGAGGTTTAATTTTGCCTCAGAAGTATTGTCACAACCAGCTTCCAAGAGTTATGCTTGTCCAACAAGGAAACAGAAAAATACCGTGTGATACATACATGAGAGCAAAACACAATTCACAAACTATTCAGAAATGATCTACAGAAACAAAAATGATTTATCAAAATTACTCAACTAACTTTGGATAACTAATACATTCAAGAAAATCATGATCTGGTTCAAGGAAAATTTGCTAACATATAAAGGTAAAATCTTCTGAATAAACTATTTTTTATAACTTATTTGCTCAGCTCTAACTGAATTCTTTTGTAAAAATCAGGGGTTTGGGTAATCATGGCTCACCTAATTAGTGTAGAGAGCTGACTTGTTTCTCCAAGGGCAGCCAGCTCAGCAGAAAGAGAAGGAGCGGGGCAGCAGGGAGCTTTGGGCTGGAGCTTACCTCCTACAGAGCTCCTAAACTTCGCAAGGGCTAAGCTGAGTAGGAATTCAGCTCATGCAGACCTTAGGGTCTCAGTAGCACTAGAGAACTTACTGCTGAGAATAGAGCTAACCTTTGGTTAACTGAGAGTTTTGGTTAATAAGAGTTATGAATTGGGGCTTTACTGTAATGATCAAAATTATGGAAAGGATCCCAGGTACAACAGTGATGTGTCTGTGTGAGAAAGTAATGTAGTAATAATAATCAATGGCTGCATTAATAACTGAGTAAAACGTCCCACTTGTATGGAGAAAACGAGGGAGGGGGGAAATCTACATCTGGTTCTAAAGAAAAAGGTTAAATTTTCCTTAGTGAAATTTGTTGTGTTTGTCTATTAGGAATCTATGACATTCCAGGGTGCAATCCAAACCAGTGAGGGGTTGTGTCACCTCTGCCCTGCAACCTTGGGTGCCTCGCAATACTTTGTTGTTGTAGCTTCCAGCTTGGGTCACTCACAATCAGCCTGCCAGCGTGCAGGATACACCCTGAGTATTTGGGTATAGCTATAGCCCTGGTCCAGCAACTCTGACCCCAGAAGCCTGTCAGCACACTCCAGTCACACTCTGTCTTCTGCCAGCTTCCGTTATCACTTGGAGGGTGACCCCAATACACTCCCAGTTCTGGATTTTCCCCAAAAAACATGTGTCCTGCACTGTCCAGACCTCTCCTGGGGACAGCCCAGAGATATTAGGTTAATTTCCCCTCTAAGGGATCAATATACAACACTTTGCTACTTTAAATGGAGTTACCCACACAATTCAGTTTACAAACACTGGATTAGTTTTAATTAAAGAATAAACCAAGTTTATTTAACTACAAAGGGATTTGAACCCTCACAGGGCCAGAGCCTCTAAACTGAGGCAGAGATCCCCAGAGATTACCCCTGGGTGTGCCCTGAAAGACACTTTGAATTGACAAATCACTACAACACTCTCTCTCTTAGGGTTTAGATAACTCATTTGTGTGTATATGTTTGCATGCTTTCACATGTAAACAACTCTCATTTCTTTTTTCCTAGTTAATAAACCTTTAGATCAGACATGCCAAACTTGTGGAAAAGAACCACAGAAATTAGGCTTCTTTTTGGCTTAATTGGCTTGTGAGTTGCTTGGTGGCTAGTTTTTGGTTTGTAGCTTGTTGCTTGTTTGGCTTGTAGCGTCTTTTTTTTTCTTATTATTATTGGCTCCTGGACAAGGGAGGAAGAGAGTCAGGAGTGCACAGCGGGCCCACCACAGTCCAAGACTACACGCCAGGGGGGGATCTAGTCATATATAGTGTTGGGGTTCTTAGGCATTGGCTTGTTTTGGCCTCATTTTGAAATGGGATTAGCTTGATTTTGGGCTTATTGTGAAAGTCAAGGTACTTACTTACTTCGTGAAAGCTGGCAACGGTACTTTAGATAGTTTATTATAGTATTGGCTATAGGCATGGTCATTGGTGTGATATCTAGGGTACCAATTGATCTGAGTAAATAACTGGTCTCTTGGGACTGGAAGCAACCTGAATATTGTGTGATTTTTGGTGTAAGTGACCATTTATCACTATGCCCAGTTTGTCTGGGTGGCAAGATAGACTGAAGAAACTAAGGGGATTCTCTGTGATCCAAGAGTTCCAATGTGTTACTGGCTTGCTGAAATCTAATTATAGAACACACCACCAGTTTGGGTCTCTGCCCTGTATTTGACAGTCTGCCCTGAGGCAGGCACTTAAAGTCATGAGCCACTCCAGACAGCGTGACACACAGGGGCGGCTCTACAAATTTGGCCGCCCCAAGCAATCATGCCCGGGAGGCGCCCCCGAGCCGCCGGAGCAGCGGACCTGCCGCGGGCATGACCGCGGAGGGTCCGCTAGTCGCGCGGCTGAGCTGGACCTCCCGCAGCTGCGGACGGTTAGCTGGTCCGGCGGCTCCGGTTGAGCTGCCGCAGTCATGCCTGCGGGAGGTCCAGCCGAGCCACGGGACCAGCGAACCGTCCGCAGGCATGACTGCGGCAGGTCCACTGGCCCAGCCTGCCGCCCCCCGGGAAAGGGCCGCCCCAGGCGGGTGCTTGCCCCGCTGGGCTCTAGAGCCGCCCCTGGTGACACACACCATACTCAGCTCTCTGCTCACCCAAGCAATGCCTCCCTGTCTACATGGCTATTTTTAGCCATATGGTGTCCTATTGCCTCTCAGCTGCTGGAGAGTCCAGCAGCAGGGAAAGACTCTGGTGGGGGGTGTGGAGAAAATGGGAAAAGGTTCTGGCAGTGGGGAAAAAGCTCCAGAAGCTCCCCACTACTAGCACCTTTCCCTTCTGCAGGGAAAAACTGGCAATGGGGAAAGGGTCCAGCAGTGGGGAAAGGCTCTGGCAGCTCCCCATTGCTGGAGACCTTCCTCTCCTCAGGTAAAGACTCCAGCAGGGAAAGGTTCTGGTAGGAGGGAGACAGTGGGGAGCTGCTGAAGTCTTTCCCCATTGGCTCCCCACTGCCAGAGCCTTTCACTGATGTGTAGCTACACACCACAGTGTGGACATAGGCTGCTTTTCACTGTGGCATGTAGCTATACACACACTGCATCCTGCCAAAAGTGGTGTGCAGTGCCAACATAGCATTAGGGTGTTTGAATGTGGGAATCTCTTGTACACTGAGGTACAGACCCATATCTTAGTATTCATTGATCATTTTATTACTAATGCACTATGGAGTAATATTCTGTGTGGGTATCTTTTAAATGTCTCATGTTTTAAATATGAAGGACCTGTCACATACTTATGGTGGCATTAATTGCAATATATTTGTATGGATTCCTTTTGTTTTTCAGATGCTAATAAACACATGCCAAATTAATCTGGGTGTGCTTTTTTCCTCTTAAGAAATTGGAGTATGTGTTTGTTTTCTTTTGACATATTGATTTAAACGTAGCAGAGAATTCATAGTAACTCTCCACTATAGTATATCATTATGCTTAAATGCAGTTTAGTCATTGTAGAGAATTATCTTGCCATTTATGTCTGACTGTAATGCATATGCATCTGGCATGTGCAACTTCCACACATCACCTTCTTTCACTAATGATTTCATTCTATCCTTTTCCACAATATATTATTCAGCAGCAAAAATTTCCCAATACTAGTCCAGCATTTACTGTAGTCTGTCGTCACAGCATATGCAGACCATTATGTTCTAACATGCTTATAGATATAATTGGTCTAATTCTATGCTATCCAAGTAGTCCCTAAACAACAATGAACTTCTGTTTTCTAAAAGACTCACAATTGCAGTGAATGACTTAGACTGTAGTATTCTATGATCACTGTAATTACATCTATTGATTTAATCACTTTGCTTGTGTATGTCCTGATGGTTTCTGTACTTTCATTTAATATGTTTGTTGTTTACACTCAGACATTTCTGTCTTGGTTAAACCTGGATCTAATATTATTTTAAAAGCTTGATTTTATCAGTGGTTTGAGAATTAAGACACCCATAGAGCATACAGCATAGCTGTAAGTAGCTGTAGGTAGCTAAGGTAGATTTTTCCTACTACCTTTACTCAACACAACATTCAGTAATACACAAATGTCATCTGCATTTTGTCATTTAGAGTTTTATTTTTAGCACTTCTCCCTACCTCCATTCCTTGATCATAGGGGCCTGCCACTTTTAATTACCCAACTCTTTTTTCAAGCTCTAAGATTGCCCACAAAGCACTCTAATTAAAAATGAAAATATTTCATACAAACACCCACTGTACAAAACTTTCCCTGGAACATGTCTACTGCTAGAATGGCACGTTACATCAGCTGAGATGGAGCCTGGCATAATAAATTGAGGCTGGGATTTTCAAAGGGGCTGAAGAGAGGTAGGCACTCAAATCATAAGAATATAAGAACATAACAACGGCTATACTTGGTCAGACCAAAGATCCATTTAGCCGAGTATCCTGTCTTCCGACAGTGGCCAATGCCAGGTGTCCCAGAGGGAATGAACAGAACAGGTATCATCAAGTGATCCATCCCCTGTCGCCCATTCCCAGCTCCTGGCAAATAGAGGCTAGGGACACCATTCCTGCCTATCCTGGCTAATAGCCATTAATGGACCTATCCACCATGAATTTACCTAGTTCTTTTTTGAACCCTGTTATAATCTTGGCCTTCACAACATCCTCTGGCAAGGAATTCCACAGGTTGACTGTGTGTTGTGTGAAGAAATACTTCCTTTTGTTTGTTTTAAACCTGCTGCCTATTAATTTCATTTGGTGACCACTAGTTCTTGTGTTATGAGAAGGAGTAAATAACACTTCCTTATTTACTTTCTCCACACCAGTCATGATTTTATAGACCTCTATCATATTCCCCCTTAGTCATCTCTTTTCCAATCTGAAAAGTCCCAGTCTTACTAATCTCTCCTCATATGGAAGCCATTCCATACCCCTAATCATTTTTGTTGTCCTTTTATGAACCTTTTCCAATTCCAATATATCTTTTCTGAAATGAGGCAACCACATCTGCACATAGTATTCAAGATGTGGGCATACCATGAATTTATATAGAGGCAACTGTTATATCAATATAATAAAACCCAGCAGGATCTTATTAAGAGGGATAAGGCAAAGATGCCACATTTATTGTAAATATAATAATAAAGCAAAAGATAAAAGCAAATAACGTCGTTTTACTACTTATTCCTATCACTACTTATTTCTTATACACACACTATATATATATATATATATTCATTCACACAATCATTCATTCAGGTTCTGTATAGGTGTAATAGTTACCAGCCTAGAAGTTGCTCATGCCAAGTTACTGGCCAGGTATCTTGGTCATGAGGATGGAGCCGAGTCTGTATCAGATGCACCTGATGTTCCTGGAGTTTGGCAGCAGAACCAGGGACTCAAAGTCCTCAGTTTTTAGAGTCCATTTTTATAGGAATTAATTCCTGTCTTAGTCTATGGGAACCGTTTCATCCTGCTGTTGGCTCAATTAGCAGATGGCACATTCCTGGTGGCTCCACACTGTCTAAAGTGGCACATTCCTTCCAGGTGTTTGGGGTGGATCCCAGTTTACCCTCCGGGGGTTGTCTGGTGGTCCACTTGACACATTCTTCGGCCGATGGATCCTTTCCAGGCTGGCACCTCCCTAACCATTCACGTACATCAAACATTCATCAACATACATTTCATATCTTAACCATATTTTAATTTACTGTCTCCACCACTTTTGGGGTGTGTGTTAATTCCTATGAGATTCCCGGCCCTGTAATCACAGAGGGTGGGAGTCTGTTTGTTTACCATTGTATCAATTACAGCTTAAGGCTAGCATAGTGTTTACTTCAAGAACAAAGTCAATTAACTTGTTTGTAAGTTTTACATAGTAATAGAGTATCTTTCACAGGACAGAGACAATCAGTGTCTTCTGCAGACAGGAGCTTACAAGCCCCAACAGAAGCAGGGGCGGCTCTAGCCATTTCGCCGCCCCAAGCACGGCGTCATGGCGTGGGGGGTGCTTTGCCGGTCGCCGGTCCCATGGTTCCGGTGGACCTCCAGCAGGCGTGCCTGCGGATGCTCCACCGGAGCCGCGGGACCAGCGGACCCTCCGCAGGGACGCCTGCAGGAGGTCCACCGGGGCCGCCTGCCGCCCTCCCGGCGACCGGCAGTGGACCGCCCCGCGGCATGCCGCCCCAAGCACGCGCTTGGCATGCTGGGGTCTGGAGCCGCCCCTGAACAGAAGAACTAAAAGACCTCTGCACTTGGTGAAACTGGGTGGGGGGTCACTGTCACTTGGGGGAATCACTGTTAGTACCCTCTTTAATATCCCTACACAACATGATATTTTCATCTTATTATCTATCCCTTTCTTAATGATTCCCAACATTCTGTTAGATGTTTTGACTGCCGCTGCACATTGAGTGGATGTTTTCAGAGAACTATCCACAATGACTCCAAGATCTCTTTCTTGAGTGGTAACAGCTAATTTAGACCCCAGCATTTTATCCCTTTCAAAATTTAATAGGAGTGGGTCACGTAACTTCCTTCGACAATCCCAACCTAACTGTCCTTATTTTCCTTTTAACCAATGTCACTCCAAAGGCCCTGCCTACACACAAAAGTTGTACCGATTTAACTAAAATGGTATAGAAACTACCTTTGTTAAATTAATGCAACTTTCTTGTATGGACATGTAGCGAGGGGGCGTGTCCTCCCTCCAAGATTGACAGGAAGGACCCCTGCCCACCCGCTCGTGGGCGGAGCCAGGACACCCGCGCCTGCTCTGCCAGGACAGGAAGTATAAAAGGCAGGCCCTGCAGCTCAGTTGGGCTGGAGCCGCTGGAGACAGATGCCTCTTGCCTGCTGCTGGGGCTTGAGCTGGATGGAGACCACTAGAATGCTGAGGACCTGGAGGCGCTGCCAGAGCTTCATGACACCAGGAACACCGAGACGCTGCTGGGACTGCCGATAGCAGTATATCTCGGGGAGACGGAGGATGAACCCGAGCCAAAGTTACACATTAAGGGGAATGTAGAAATTAGCCCAGGGACACTAGACTATTGTCCAGTTGTGTCATTGTCTGAATCCAGGTCAGCGTGTTTTGGCTGGATCCCCATTGACCCAGTGGCGGAACACTCCACCACTGTTAGGGCCCTGGCTGAGACCTGGTGGAGTTGAGTGAGCCTGGGTCCCCCTACTCCCCTGCTACCAACCCCACTCCTGGCATGGCAGCCTCCCCACTCTAGGCCCAGAGGCCTTTATTTGTCTGCCATCTTCCAAAGCCAAGACATCAGACTGTTTGCTGCTCTACTCTGCCTAAGGGCTTGAGCTCCTAGACTATTTGGGGGTCTGCGCCACCCGAGGGCCTGAACCTATAGACTGTTTGGTGCTCTGCTGGGCCTGATGGCCTGCGCCCATAGACTCTTTATTGCCTTGCCCTGCCTGCAGCCAGCACCCTGAACTACCTGCAGCCTGGTCCTGCCTAGAGGGTCAGGGCCATGGAGACTTCTAATCCCCTAATTACCTTTACTTTATTAGGGACTCAAGTGTGAGGAGGTGTGGCCTCCCTCCGATATTGACAGAGAGGGACAGCCATGCACTTCGGCATGGCACTCTTAAACTGATTTAGCTTATAATGATGTAGCTGAACACTCCCTTACCTTTCACAATTCTATGCTTGACTGATTTCTCTCCTACTGCTACTTTACCATCTCCATTGGCAGCTCTACCAACATTCTCCATTGGTGTCCCACAGGGTGTCTCTCCCCCTCACCCTCATCATTTTTCCTGCTCTACCCCTTATCCATGCATGACCGTCTCCTCTCTCATGCTTTCTGCAAGTATACAATCTGAATGCTGAGGAGTGCCACACCTTTTCCCCTACCCCAGCATGAACCTCTTTCCTTTTTTGAGACATGCATCTAAAATTGTATCTTCAAAATCTTACTGAATTCCTCCTCACAGTCAAATTAAATTCCCATTCGTGCACAGCCTGCGGGAGTGAAGAGAATGGGTCCCATTTTTCATTCAGGTTTCATACAGTTTAGAGGCATTATTTTAAAAGCACTCCATAACACCTTTGGGAAGTGAAGGGGAGGGAAACCTTTTTTGGTCTCATCCGCTAAAATTCACACTCTCTTTCTGTTCACCCTGTCTGAGTCCTAGAGAGTCAGTGTGAAATTTAATGCACCATTGGAAGACCACGGTAAAGGCACTCATAAGGAGGAATCAATAACGGCCATCGACCAGTACTGGTGCAATGCAATGAGCCTTGGCACATGCAACAAATATTAACCAATCAAGGATCAGAATGGGAAAAAATATGTAGTGATATTCTTCCAAGCTCTACTCACAAACAAGTTCCACTCACAACAAAAGCTCCACTCACTTGAAACACCAAAGTGAGACACCACTCAGAGCTGCTTGAGCCCTTGTTCAGAACATAACCATGTATGTTCTGAGGAGCTCCTGAGGGTTGGCTACCTTGCAGTGGGACTGGGCTACACTCATTGGCAATGCTGGGCTCCTTGGACCTGGACCTCCTTTCTCTTATTGAAACTTGGATGCCTTACACTCTGCTAGGCTCCTGGGTCTTTGTTTCTAACAATAAATAAATAAATAAATTAATAAATAAGCAGAGATACTCATGGCACCAAGATGAGCTATTACTGACAACAGATTTTGCAGATCTGAACAACATGATCCTCCCTCTTCTTTCTTACATGCTTTGGTCAGCAGTGAAATAGTTTAAAATGTTGACATTTAAATTATTAAATCAATTCCTGCAAAAACTTATGTAGCCTACTCAAAGAGTTGACTAGTGTGGATTGGGCTTTTGGGGGAGTTTAGATAGCCTTCATTTTCCAGGAACCACAAACTGGAGCACAGCCTGTAGGACAGCACACATCTTCACCACGGATTGCAGTTAAACCTCATATGAAGCTGGGACAATCCAAAAGGTTTCTAGAAAGAACAGAGCTGCTCACTTGGTTTTTCTAGCAACCTGCCCCCTCCCACTGCTTGGCTTTGCTTCTGCCCTCTCTGCTTGGCTCTGGCTTGGGAAAATCTGACATGTTTCCAAACAGACCCAAGAAATTCTGAAATTCAAGTCAGCATTTTCTGGTCGCCCCTCCATAGCTTTGCTATTCCTGGCTGTGAGCCAGGAAAATCCAAACTGTACCATACATTAAGCCAAACACTCAAAGAGCATAAATCAACTATTTTTATGGAACAGTTTAGTTACAGGAACAGGCAAATTACTGCACTAATATATTCAGTGTCTCAGAAGGGAGAGAAGACAAGTACTCACTTAGGCTTTGATCTTCTTCCTATCCTCTGTCATCATCAAAAGCTTCAGAGTCAAAAGAGTCAAGAAACTCTTCTATGTTGATCCTGGTATTCTGAGTGGTTGCATTTATTCATTGGTTCTTTGATTGGCCTGACATCTCTCTTACATCAGATATCACAGGATTCTGTCTCTCTTGTTTCTTTCTCTCTTGTTACCCCAGCTGTTCTACTTACACATAAAGCCACTGGGAAGTGTGGGCTACAGTGCATTCAGTACCCTGATTTGTCTCCATGTCATCTTGCATGAATGGTGAAGTGTCATAGATTCCCAGGCCAGAAGGAACCATTATGATCATCTAGTCTGACCTCCTGTATAACACAGGCCATAGAACTTCCCCCAAGTAATTCCTAGAGCATATCTTCTAGAAAAACATTCACTCTCGATGACACTTGATGAATTGTTCCAATGGTTAATTACTCTCATAGTTAAAAAATTACACCTTATTTCCAGTCTAAAATTGTCTAGCTTCAATTTCTAGCCATTGGATTGTGTTTCTCTACTAGATTGAAGAGCTCTTTTAAAATATTTATTCCTATGTAGGTACTTATAGGCTTTAATCAAGTCACCTCTTAACCTTCTCTTTGTTAAGCTAAATAGACTTAGCTCCTTGAGTCTATCACTATAAGTCATGTTTTCTCATCCTTTACTCATTCTCATGGCTGTTCTCTGAACACACTCCAATTCATCAACATCTACTCCTACTTGAGATTCCCCTGTTTATTCATCCAAAGATTGCATTAGCCCTTTTGGCCACAGCATTGTTCTGGGAGCTCATGTTTAGTTAATTATCCACAGCAACTTTCAAATCTTTTTCACAGTCACTGCTTCCCAATACAGAGTGCTGCATCATGTAAGTATGGCCTACATTTTCTGATCCTAGATCAAATGTAGCCATATTAAAATGCATGCTGTTTGCTTGCATCCAACGTATCAAGTGATCCAGACCTCTCTGTATCAGTGACTAGTTCTCTTCATTATTTACCACACCCCCAATTTTTATGTCATCTGCAAACTTCATCAGTGATGATTTTGGGTTTTTTTTAGGTCATTGATAAAAACATGGGTTAGCATGGGTCTTAGAACAGTCCCTGTAGAACTCCACTAGAAACACACCCAATCAATGATGATTCTCTGTTACAGTTACATTTTGAGACCTATCAGTTAGCCAGTTACTAATGCATTTAAAGTGTGCTATGTTAATTGTATATTGTTCTAGTTTTTCTGAGATACCAAGACAAATACTTTAGGGAAATCTAAGTATATTATGTATCAGAGGGGTAACTGTGTTAGTCTGGATCTGTAAAAAGCAACAGAGTCCTGTGGCATCTTATAGACTAACAAACATATTGGAGCATAAGCTTTCATGAGGTGCCACAGGACTCTTTGTTGCCAAGCATATTATAGTAACACTATTACCTTTAGCAACCAAACTTGTAATCACATCAAAAAAAAATTCAAATTAGTTTGACATGATCTATTTTCCATAGACCCATGTTGATTGGCATTAATTATATTACCCTCCTTTAATTCCTTATTATTTCAATCTTGCATCAGGTGCTTCATTATCTTGCTTGAGATACATGTCAGACTGACAGGTCGATAATTACCGGGGTGATCCCATTTACCCTTTTAAAATATTAGCACAACATTAGTCTTCTGGAACTTACTCACTGTTCAAAGACTTCTTGAAAATCAACATTAACTGTCCAGTGAGCTCCTCAGCCAGCTCTTTAAAAACTTTTGTATACAAGTTATCCAGAACCAGTTAATTTAAAAATGTCCAACTTTAGTATCTGCTGTTTAACATCCTTCTGAGATACTAATGGAATGGAAAGAGTGTTATCATATGATATGACTACATCATCTGTTTTTTCCTCCAAAATACAGAAAAGAAATATTTATTTAACATCTCTGCCTTTCCTGCATTCTTATTGATAATGCTACCATATTCATCTAGTAATGGACCAATACTATGGTTAGGATTATTTTTGTTCATCATATACTTTAAAAACTCCTTATTGTCCTCAACTCTGCTGGACGTAGATTTCTCCTTGTGTCCCTTTGCCTCTCTTATCAATTTTTCTACAGTTCCTAGTGTCTGATTTATATTCATTACTATCAACTTCCCCTTTCTTCCATTTGTTATAAATATATATAGTGACCAAGTTCCTCCTCTGCCTTGGTGGGTCCTGTGCTTACTGGCGGATTTGTTCACCTCTGAGATTCATGGCAGCCCTCAATTTGGCCACTTTTGCTAGTGGCTCAAACCTGCCATTCACTCAGCTAACCTCATCACTGGCCAGCATGGGGAAAGGGAGGAGAACAATCCCCGCAGTCTCTGTTCACCCACCTAGTGGGTCGGCGGACAGATCAGAGACCTTCCCCTCTGGTGGGACCCACAGTCCAGGTCAACTCCTCTTGTATCAAATAGGGAGTTGGGAGGATGGGGAGAACCTGGGCCCACCCTCTACTCCGGGTTCCAGTCCAGGGCCCTGTGGATCACAGCTGTCTACAGTGTTTCCTGTAACAGTTGCGCGACAGCTACAACTCCCTGGGCTACTTCCCCAAGGCCTCCTCCCAACACCTTCTTTATCCTCACTGCAGGACCTTCCTCCTGATGATGCTTGTAGTCCTCAGTCCTCCAGCAGTATGCCTATTCACTCTCAGCTCCTTGCACGCCTCTTGCTCCCAGCTCCTCACACACACTCATTAACTGAAGTGAGGTCCTTTTTAAACCAAGTGCCCTGGTTAGCCTGCCTGTCCTAATTGGTTCTAGTAGCTTTTAATTGGCTCCAGGTGTCCGAATTAGCCTGCCTGCCTGCCATAATTGGTTCCAGCAACTTCCTGATTGTTCTGGAACAGCCAATTATCTTACTCAGGGAAAAGGGACCTGCTTAATTTGGGGCTAATGTTTCTACCGTCTATCATTCTCCTGTAGCCATCTGGCCTGACCCTATCACAATATATATATATATAACACAGAGAAAGAGAGAGAAACAGAGAGAGAGAGAGTGGCCTTCACTTTCCCTCTAAACCAGGTTGCTTTACAGCTTTCTCCCTAAGGTGTGGAGTTTTGGGCATGTAGTAAAGGGGTCTTAAACTTTTCTCAATTATCATTCATATTTTTCTGATTAAATTCTTCTTCCCAGCTAATCTGGCTCTTGATTGTTTTCAGCTTTGTGAAATTGGCCCTTTTAAAGCACCAAATATGTATATTACTGGTCTAAACTTTATTCTGTTTTCACATTATAAAGGTGATCAAGTCATGATCACTTTTACCTAAGCTAACATTAATTTTTAGTTCTGTGATCAATTCCTCTTTATCTGTTAAGACAAGGTCTAACATACAATTTCCCCAAGTTGGATGCAAATTGTCATCCAAGGATGTTTTAGTACTGACAGCATAAGACCTCCAGCATATGTCACTCAGATTGAAGTGCCCCATGATCACACAGCTTTTTCCCCCTACACATTATAGATAGGTGCATAAGGAGCTGGTCATCCTATTCTGTAGTGTAATTTGGTGGTCTGTAGAAAACACCAACACACAACTTGTGCTTTATCTGTTAGGACATTGATCCATAAACATTCAAGATCATTTTCTCCAAGTTATTAGTGACTCGGAAACAGGTAATGCCATTTTTGACATAGAGTGCTACTTCCCTTCCCCTTCCTCACTCATTCCTTCCTAAGTATGTTATAACCATTGATTTTAACATTTCAGTTGTGCAAATCATCCCACCAGGTTTCAGAAATACGAACTATATCAATTTGATGCTCATAAATGAGCAATTCAATTTCCTTTTGTTTGTTACTCAGGCTCCTAGCAATAGTGTATGGGCAATTAAACAATTTATTCTCTTCGCGTCCTTTGGTTCCTTAATTAATTTTGTTCTCAATATCCTGATTTTGTTCTGAGTACTCATATTTTCCCTCCCCCCCCTTTTGCTATTAGTTTAACAACCTCCTGACTACTCTAGTCAGGCTGTCTCCATGAAGATTGGTGCCCCTTCTACTGAGGTGGAGGCCATCCAAACTTTACAGTCTCTTCTTTCCATAGAAACTGGACCAATGTTTCACAAAATCAAAACCTTCCACCTACACCACTTTACCTAGCCAGCAGTTCACTTCCAGAATCTTCTGCCTTGTGTCTTCCTTTGCTTATGGGATAGGAAGGATCTCAGAAAAGATCACTTGGACATTCTTTTTCTTCAGCATGTTTCTGTGTTCCCTGAAGTCATATGTTATCTGCCAGATATCTCTTAATGCAGTGTCATTAATGTCAATATGAACCATCACCAATGGATCTTTTCCAGAGACTTCAAAAGCCTATCCAGTCTTAGATTGATGTCTTGTATCCTGGTTCTCGTAAGGCAGGACACCATCCTGTGTCTGCCTGTCCCATGCAGAATGTTTTTTCGATTCTTCTGATTCTTGACCCTTCAACAAGGAAAGTCTCTCTTCCTTGGACAATTGGAGAACTCTTTATGGGCAGGCTCGATTTTCTTTCAGGTTGGGTCAAGCTGCCATCCACGGGTGTGTCCCATACATCTCTCTGGTCCCTGGGACCAGCTGGATTTTGAGAGGTATCTTCTACAGTTTCCACATCAGAGACCTAGTTATCAACTGGGGACTTCTAGCTGTGTGGAATTCCTACTGGTAATCTTCTGTCTGAGGTCACAGCATGCCCATCCTCATCTTTCTCTAGCCATGAAGAAAGCCACCAGAGGCAAGAGATCACAGAGGCAATGAGCAGCCAGCCCTCCTCTCTGACTTCTTTCTCTGACTCATTGGGTGCTACTCCTTTCTTCCTTGAATCTGTGGTACTGATGTTGAGTGATTTACTCGCTGTCTGACTGAGGTTTTGGATAAGCACTAGATACCTGAAGCACAACCCAGGTGAGACTGATGTAATGCTGACAGCTTTGTGGAAGGGTCTAGAGGAAATGGTGGAGACTGATGAGCCATGAGAGTTTTCTTCAATCTGTTTTATGCAAAAAAATAGGGTCTAATCTTTCTCTCTATGAAGGACCTCATTTCAGATCTATGCCCATGTCAACTTAAGGTTAGACTATTGCAATGCTTCTAACATTGGTGATGAGCCCTGACTACTGGGTATATCTCATCAAATCATCTTTCAGTGCACCTCAGTCTCTCCTATTCTCTGCCTGTGACACACAATAATTTAGTCGCTAGGCTTTTGGGCTCACTATAGGGACAAATGGATGGGGTGTAGTGGCCTGTGGTTGGCAGGTGGGCAGACTAGATGACCTGATGATCCCTTCTGACCTTTAAACTCTGTAACATTACCATGAAACAAGCAAGATATTTTTTGACTATTATCACCAATGACTTACAAACTCTTTGGGGTAGAGACTGTCTTGATAGCATGACTACCACAAAAGGAACTTTTGAGTGTGAAAAAGTAAGAAGAAGTAAATACTGTAATATTTCCAAGGTCAACAATACATAGAGCAGAAAATTCCATAAATAATGAGCCTGCATTTGCATGTGTGAGATCTCCTCCCCACTAGGAACATATACATTGGGGTATAATAACTAATATTTTCCTTTATTTTTAACTTATACAATACAACTCTGAGGCAGAACTGTACATATAAACACAAATCTTAATCTGAACTGTGTCCTCGTGATGGTTTCTCCCAGTGGAGTTTTCTAACCTTCCTTTGATTCTCAGACAGATTCTTGATTCTCAGAGAGAACCAGATTGATTCTCGGCCTTTTATATTCTTATTATGTCTCAGGGCCTGATCCAAACCCATTGAAATCATTGGGAGTCAAAGGGATAAGACAGGTCAGGGTAGGAGATGGCCTTGGTTCGGTCATCACTCCACACCTCTCTGTGCCTCCTTAAAGTGAGAGCCCAGGATGAGTTCTGGCTGAGTGAGACAGACTCATAGACTCCAGGCACTGCACTGCCCCTTTCTACCCTCTCCTGATAAGGCAATGAGCAGAATCTAGCCCTAGATAAGGGCAAGACAACTTTCAGATGCTACTTCCTCACAGGCTGAGGATCAGATTAGAAGACCAGGATGGTGGCTGAAATGGAAATTTGAAATGGAAATTTTTCAGGTCTCATTTCAAAAGTGTACAAAGCTCAACTCTTTTTTTGGTTGTTTCACCAGAACTATAATTGTAGCAGTTCTGACAGCTTTTAGAAACAAAAGAAGCTTCCAAGAGTATTTAAAAGTCTTTTTAATCACTTTCCCCCCCCCGTCTTTGTGTTTGTGAGAGACTCTGGCAGCACTGTAAAACAGAAGTTCTCCCTTGCTCCCTCTACTCTCTGTCAATCATCTGAATCTACATTGCATTTAGAATTTGTCACATTGTGTGAAGAAGATTTTAAAAATAATCCCTTCCAATTTGTTAATTGTTGAATACAAAACCCCATTGCAAGACCTTGCAAATCTGAATTAAACTGATGACTAACTCTGAGAACTATGAACTTGTTAATATAAATGTATTAAATATCAGGTATTTTATCCTGCTCTTCAATGCAGATTTATTGTTCTTTTACTAAAAATAATTTGATTGGTCTGGATTGCTGGAGGAAACTGCTGGCAATTTAACTGTATGTATATTTTCTGAAATGGAGTTTTGCCATAGAGTGCTTGACTTGAATCTCCCATTTGAAATCGGAAACAAAGCACCTGATTCCCCTTTCGCTTATGCCATTGGAAATCAAAAGTAATTCCATTGAACTCTGGGATTACATCAGTGTCACTGTGACACTTGCAAGAGGGGAATCAGGCCCAAAGAGTCCGTACACTGAACTGCATAGAGTAATAAAACCTATGTAAGATCATAGTAGTTCTCAACATTGGGGCCTTAGCTTAAAGCCATATGAAGTTATGACCCACTTATCTCTTTATAAGACTTTAAGGTTTCACTTAAAAAATTATTCTTGCAACCACAAAATAATGTTCTCCAATCAGGAATAAGATTGTGACACAGAAAGATTTTTTCACTATTCAACTAAATAGCTAATATGGGTTAACATCCCTCCTAAAGCAAACACAAATAATGAAGACAGACAAATGGTACAAAATCTTATAAAATATATTTTGCAGAACTTTAAAAGCAATTGTGTGATCAAATATTTTGTAGCATACTTGTGACTTCAGCTAGCATAACATGAGGCAAATTTGGCCTCTCATTATTATTATTTTTAGGTCAGAATTTCAAATGAAATAAGACAAACTGTAGTAAATATGAATGTACACATGAACACAAGTAATATATTAATGGTCAGGTCTATTTTAATTTTCACATGTATTAATTTTTCTAAAAATAAATTTAAATCTATATAACAAGCATTATTTTGTATACTAATTTATAGTTTATGGAGTAAATAGGTTCTAGGCATAATATAAAACAAACTAACTGAAATATTATTAAAATAATTATATCTAGTTAGCTAAACATACAAAATAAGAGTGTTAGACCAAAAGCCTCATGTATAGTCAAAGGCCAATCTAATCAGTTAACTTAATTACAGTGTTCCTTTTTCTATAAATTCAAAGAAGGGAATCAAGAACCACACCCAGCCCAGATGCACTCTCTACATCTCTCTCTCTCTCTCTCTCTGATGAATAAAAGATTAAATCAATGGCAAAACTTCCATTGATTTAACTGGGGCTTGGATTTCACCCAAAATATTTAAGAGCAATATGCTAACTTCTTCATGACTATTGCATATCCCAGCTGCTTAAACTGGTAGATTTCATTAGAAAACAAACATTCTCTCTACTTTCTCCAGAACTCAGCAGTTATGGTCAACATAGATTTCAGTAGAACTGAGTCATCTCTTGGAGGAACTAATGTTTGAGGGAGCTTCAAAAAATAGCATTGCAATTCCAGTGTGAGTTTGAAGCCTAACAATACTGTGCTTTTAGGCTCAAGAGTCACCAAACCAGGGAATGAAGAATTAAACTGACAGCTCTGTTTCCACAGCAGCTGAAAATAATTGGTGTACAAATCATAAAATGTGGTTCTAACTACAGCTGTGTGAATAGCTAATTTTTTTGTTTCAGTGGCAAAGCCTCCATCCTTCCCCACCCCGGCTCCATCCCCAAACATTGTTTCATTTCAAACTGAAATGCAATTTTTTTCAGTTTTTGCTCCATGAAACAAACAAACAAACAAACAAATAAAATGAAACAAATTTCTTCAGGTCAAACAAAACATTTTGAATGTGGAAATGAAATGTGAGCAGTTTTGAAACAAAATGTCATTTCAAGTTGATATTTTGTTTTGGAAATATAGTTTCAAAACAAACCTTTTCTGAAGGCTTTTTTTTTCTTAATTTTTTTTCCAGCCAAAAGTCTTGGCCAAATTTGTCAATAACTTTGGAGCCCTGAAAAATATGTTTTTTGGAAAAAATTCTGTTAGCTGACAAATATGTCACCAACTCTAGTGCTAACATCGCCAATGACTTACAGAGCCAGACCTTGGGGTGCAGTGTAGCACTGGCATTCTGCTCACTGCAGCACAGGAGGCTCACTCCAGTGCACTGGGAACCTCTGGTATCAGGAAAAACTTACTTAACTATCCTTATAGCTAGGACTTGGATAGGCTTCCCAGGGGAGGTTGTGGAATCCTCATCATTGAAGGTTTTTAAGAACAGGTTAGACAAACACCTATATGGGATGGTCTAGGTTTACTTGGTCATTTCTCCGTGCAAAGGGCTGTATTTGATGATGTTGTGAGGTCCCTTCCAGCCCTCAATTTCTATGATTCTACTGATTTAGAGTGAGGATAGCAGTTCCTGTGCCATTAACTCCTCTCTCCTGCCAATGATGGGAGTTGGCCAGGTTAAAGTGACTACATTCGGGGCTTCTGGACACCTCACCAAACCTCAGCTGCTGTTTCACTCTCTTGTGACCATCAGCAGCCAAGCATCTTACAGCAACCTAAAAACAGATCAAAATCACATGTGGGCACTGTCTAGGTACATAGCTGGTACAGGGTCAGGGGGGTCACAAAGACCTTTGAGCTGCACTGTGCATCACTTGCCTGTAGCTAAAGATCTGGACCACACTCTTTGTGCCTTCTCCATTTCTTGGCGGGTGTCTTGGTATCATTGTCTTCAGTTGGGGGCTTTATTTTGCAGCCATTGTTACTGGGCTCCTTTAGCAGGATTTGTTCAGCAAGGCTTTGAGAGGCTGCCATGGCATAACAATGGATGGCATGTGAGCTGAAAGGATGTACAGTGACTTGAGTGTGGATCCAGAACATAAGCAACTGATTAGCCATGTTTGATTCAATATAAATGAACTATCATGGACAATATTTCTTCTTTTATTGCATTTGTCAGGAGGACTTTCATTCTTAAGTGCATTTTCATGTTATGCACAGTGATGAAACAACAGAGATGCTCTGTAGGCTTAGTCAGTGTTAATTTCCCTAGTTAATTCTTCATATATTTCCAAGAGGTAAATTAGATTCAGCAATATTCCACTGGGAAGGAGTCATTGACATAGGAGTCGGTTTCTCTAAGCAGTGCACACTCAAAGCTTGTGTATTTTCAATGAGATCTTTCAACATACTGTATAGACGTCCATCTTGCAATAACATATTGGATTAACTGGTTGAGCAACAGGAACAGTTCTTATTGTGTACTGTGAAATTTTGACACCACACAATAAGTGTTTAATATGGGTGATGAGAATCTGCTGATAACTATCATATTTAACAACATGATAACAAAACAAAGCATCATTAATGTAAAGATACTTTCCTAACAGCCTGTGCTGTAAACTCTGAAGTCTCTAGCCCAGGTTCCCTGTTGGAAATCATTTTCCTAATCAATGTACTAAGTTTTACCACGACTGCGCTTCCACACATGTATTCCTTCATTGGTTCAAAGGCCACAATGTTGATTACATCCAAAATACAACTACAAGCATATACATGCTTATACTCAGAATGGGATCTGACTCAGGAGATGCCTTCCCATCACAGCATGCCTCCTGAGGGGTAAGTAACGGCTCTGACAAAAGAACCCCTAAATACTTTACCTTTTATGCACTATAATAAACAAGTGATGTCATTGTTGATCATCAGACCTTTGCTAAAGCCACATGAAGCCATTAAGGGCTGAATCCTGTTCTCTGGGCCCCTCTCTTCAAGGTTTTCCTCTTACCTTATATGTCATATTTCTCCATAACTACTGCATTAAACATTTCTTATAAATTAAACAAACCTATATAACCAAGTATTTACTGCACATTTACTGCACCAGTTAACCATGTTTTCTTATTTTTATTATCTCAAACCACACCTTAAATAAGATGATGCTGTTATTTCAAAGGTTACTACAGAGTTAACACAAACATGATCTCATTCTTTTTGGCCACATGCTTTGGGTCTATCACTCATGCTAACCTCCAAACTCCAGTTAAAAACCATAGTCCATCCAGGCCCATAGCAGGCCTACGTTCCTACATCCCTAATGAGGTGTGTAAGGCAACTTGTAAAATAAGCAAAGGAATAACAGCTTTATTCTAGCTATACATTTATACAGAAACTGAAGCACCTGTGTGCTTTCCTGGGAAAGCCTCTCAGTGCAGAACTGCACTTCTATTATACTCCTTATGGATTCACTATGATGTCACACTGAGGAAAGACGGTGTTAATTCTATTTGGCATGTTTATAGTGCTTTATATGTTCACAGGTCTATATGGACATTCGCTAGCCTTTGTATTTGCCCAGTACCAGTGGTAAAGAGAAATGTAAAACTCCCAGTATTACAGCCCAGATATTGTAGTCAATGTAGAAGGTGCAAACCACTAGACAGGAGCAGGCAGTGGCAAACTAATTAATATTCTTTCTGCATGTACCATATTTAAAGAGAGAAGGAAAACTGTTCTTGAGAACCAAACAGAAAAAATCATTGCTAGACAAGGACACAAAAGACATCAGTACAACTAGATCATTTGAGAGCATCCCAGTAAGCCGAATTACCGTCACCATCCATCAGCACACATTACTATTAATTGTCACTGGGCCTAAAATAGATCCCTGAGCAATGTCCCAATTCTGATTAAACACATTCCAGTTAATTGGCGTGTACTGTACAGTACTTGAAAAATCGCACCAGTCCTGTAATGATCGAAAACAAATAGAATATTTATCATGTCCCTATTTAGGAGCCACTTGCTGAAACCAAAATATACTCTTTATTGGCACTTTCTTCTGAATAGGGAACAGAAATGAATTACTTGGTTGGTGTAATAAAGATGTGATGCCCTGGAGTGCTAGCAAGAGACTAGTTTTTACACCCTGGTCCCAGTCACCTGACAGGAGTCAGGGTTACTTGGCAGGACTAAATATCCAATGACTCCAAGGCAGCTGTTTTAGTTGATATAATAATAATAATAATTAATAATAATAGTAATAATGAAATCAATGGGGAGAGAGATAAGCTTGAAATTCAAGACACTGAGTTTTACTTTCAGTTACTTGATTTTACCCATACACACAGTTTGTGACACTTTATCAGAACCTTGCAATTGAGTTGAAAGTGTTTCCTGAAATCTTAGTTATTTTAAATAGGTGTAGCAGCCTGCTATTATTTCTATAGCATATTACTAATGGATGCAACATGGGGCAATGGACTTCTTTTGCTAGAGAGCAGGAATTGATGCATAGTATGCTATTCAAGTTATAGAAAACTATGAATGCTTTGTATCTGAAAAAGATGTCTTATGATATCATCCAGATGTTACAATAGACTCAGATTGGGTACATGAAGCTTAAGCTTCTTAAGCTCCAGCAGTGATTGTGGAATTTATCTGCCCTTTACATACAGGTCATAGTTGGGTAGTTTAGCACTTCCTGTGTTTTAAAAAGATATTGACTGGTGGCTAATTCTTGAAATGATTAAAGTGGGACCTGAAACCATTGCTTAACTAATTAGACCCTGGATGTGTCTGGCACAGGTCACTTTTTACAGTACTATTTCATTCTTTAAAACTTTGTATTCCTGGGTGGCCTCTAATGTTCCACATATGTCCTGTTGTGTTTTATCTTTTCCTGAGGGAAACAACATCACAGACATGTCTTTGCATCATTTTGGCTGTGGTCCAGTTTTCCAAAAGAAAACATTGCACTCTTCTGTGCAATTTGAGTGCATTGAGACTTTAATTCAATCATCAAAAAGATTTCAATCAGGAGGCATTAAAAAACAGAAAATAATTTCTGAACATCATATGAAGACTAAAAAAATGGATTATCTTTTGGAAGGAATTATTTCAGAGATATTTTGGTGAAATATAACACTGCATTATCTTGACAATAGAGACCTGAAGGTCTGATGGATGAGAAACATATTTACAGTATTTGATTGGCTGCTGCCATTATCAGAAAGGGATGATACCTGCCAATACATGAAACCTAGAGCTCCAGGAAGTCATTTGCGAGAGGTGCGAATGCTGGAGAATATTCCTTTCAACGAACACATGGAGAGGGATTGGGAGTGTGCGCTGACTCTCAAAATGGCCTTTCTAAGAAGGGTGAGCCAGTTCAGAAAAACAAGAACCTCCTCACTTTGAGTTGGATTCTACTCTCACTCTTGTGCAAAACAGGAATAATGCCACCGATATCTTTCTATATAGCCATTTATCTGGCTAGGTTTTCCCATCACACTCACCACTGTGGTATGTGAACACCAATAGAAATACACTGTGAGAAGAGAATCGAGCCTTCCTTGCCAGTTTCCAGTACTAAACCCAAACCAAACCTTTTACAAGATTATGACATTTTAAAATAAAATTTGGCTTAACTTCCAGTTTCAGACCAGGACCTAGGGCTTAAATTCACCCACCCCTCAGGTATGCCTCAGCAACCCCATTGGCTTCAGTAGGATTACCTGGCTGTAAATAAATCAGAATAGGATTTGTAAGTAGAAGTTAAAATGGTGGAAATCTCATGAACAAAACTGTCCTTGGGAGATTTTTCCAGCCCACTTTTGCAAACCTGAGAGGTTAGGATGGTTTGGTTAAAAATCCAGACGTTTGGATTTTTGTCTGAACCCAACTGGAACTTCAAACCTTTTGAAGTTTGCCCACCACTACTTGTAAGTATTTCCTTCCCATATTCATTATCAGAATGTAGATAGATAAGGCCGGATACTGCTCTCAAAGCAGTGTAAAAATAATAATAAAGTCAATGGAGTTACCATGTCATAAAACCGTGAGAGATCGTAATCAGGTCTAAAGAGGAGAAGGAAATATAATGCTCACCAAAAAAAACAACCAACAACCGCAAAACCATAAATAAAGTATTTCCTCCTTTGCCTTACAGTTACCATGGCGATGTTCATTATACGCTTGTCTGGAGTAAAATAGCTTGAGATACTGAAAACTATCATACAACATGTTGTACCAGCAGTTAGAAATGCTAAGGTGTTTTTTTTTTTAATGTACATTATTTTTGCCTCATCATGTCTTAATGCTCATTGATATTGCTCTAATCTAGGAGGGTATACTGAATAACTTTACTTCAGAGGACTTGTATAGCAGAATAATAACTAAAAAACTAGTAATTATATGATCCAAACCTTAGCCTATTCCTTGAATTTTACCAAACAACTGGGTTTTGGGATATTATTCAAATCAATCCTACAAAACTTTTGAGACTCACTGAAGACAAGTAACTATGAAACTTGGCCAGTGTGAAATAGAACGAATAGCCAAGATCTAAGTTTGCCCTCAAGGAAGTAATTGGCTAAATGTGCAGCAAACTTTCTAACTAAAAGGATAGTTAAAAACTGGAATAGATTTCCAAGTGAGGTTGTGAATCCCCATCATTGGAAGTTTTTAAGAACAGGTTTGACAAACACTGGTGAGGGATAGCCTAGGTTTACTTGGTCTTGCCTCAGCATAGAGAGATGGATTAGATGTCCTCTCAAGTTCCCTTTCAGTCCTACATTTAATAGAATCATAGAATATAAGGGTTGGAAGGGCCCTCAGGAGGTCATCTAGTCCAACCTCCTGCTCAAAGCAGGACCAATCCCCAACTAAATTTCTATAGTCTGTATTTGAAATTTGCTACAGATTCTAAAAGGAGCAATTTAACAACAGCTAAAATACACCAGGAGAGTTCCATAATGGATGGAAATTAGTTTGACAGAACAATGATCTCAACCTTAAACGAACACGCTATATACCATTTATAAAACCCTCCATGCTCTGAATCTGATTTTTTTCCCCACCAGCTGCCACTATTTATCAAATATCTTTGTGCACCAGATTTTTGGATTCCTCTTCCTTCTGTTTAGAATTAGACTTATAAACAGGAGAAAGATTTTCATGCTATCAAAAGTAGAGCTACAGATGATCCACATTCCAGAGCTTTAGCTGTAAACATTTACTGTTAAGACTGCTAGTTTTTTTATCAGACACTGGAGTTATTTAATCAATTTTTTCTTTGTTAGCTCCAGAGTAAAATCCATAGAGAGTTCAGAAAAATGTAAAATGCAAGACTCTCATACATTACCACAAATATGTGTTCTAAATCCAAACTAATTATATTGCAGAATCAATATGCAGCATAGAGCTCTCTTTCATTCTCTCTCCCTCCCTCCCGCCCCCCCTTGCTTTTAGGTAGTAACATTAGTTCTACAGTGAGTAATTGTTCTGTATATTGTGCTAAAAGGACAATATATATTGGTAGCTACTGATGGAGGTGGAGAATTATAGCAATTTGAAAAAACTGGAGCGATCCAAATAAACAGAAATTCCTCTGAGGTTATTCATAAATAAAAGAGTCTGGCAAAAGTGATGCTCTGATTTACAGTACATCTACATGGCAGCAAGAAGTGTAATTTCCAGCTCGGGTAAATGTACACGTACTAGCTTTGCTGGAGATAGCATGCTACAGCTGGCAGCATGGCCATGGCAGCATGGGCTAGCCTCCTGACTCTAACCCTGTCTGAGAAGCTAGGTACATACATCAGTGGGTAGGCTGAACCACCACCCACCCAAGCAGGGCTACTCCACTTTTTCTCACACACGAGCTTGAACAATGCTAGTGTGCGTATATCTGCCTGAGGCGGAAATTACACCACCCAGCTGCAATGTAGATGTACCTTTAGACATGCTGACCATTCTAGATTTTTATAAGATCGCCCATTACCTCAGGCTTGATCCAATGTCCACTGAATTCAGTGGAAAAACCCCCCACATTGCCTTCAATGGGCATGGGCTGGAACCTGATAGTATGGCTCTCAGAAAGTAGTGATGAAAGCCATGTAAGTCCTTAGACAGCTAGCTGAATAATGAATTAAGAAAAAGAAGAATTCCTTCTTTCATTCTTATTTACTGTGCATGGAGAATTAAAAACACTAACAACATCCTGGAAGTAACCATTTGCCCTTTTTTGGGATGACACTAGAACTCATAAGAGGATGTAAAACCTGCTGAGAAGCATCACTTAATAATAAGGTCCCACTCTCCAATGCCTCTCAGTAGCAGTAATTCCAGACATTTCAGGAGCCACCCCATCCTAGGACAGAAGCCTGAGTAATGAGGTCTCTTTCTCTGAATTCATTCCAAGTAGAGTGAGTTCCTCCTTACTCAGCCCCTGTTCTCAGAGAGGATGGCTCTCAAAGTATCTGTAGTAAGTGCTGGATTCAGACAACACAAGCTGAAAGGCATCTAATAAACAATTTAACCAGCAGCAATCCATATGTATAGGGTTATCAAGGCAAGGCAGGGGAGAGAGTGTCAAAAGAAACTCAGAAATCCCACCTACACACCCACAGTTTGAAGTGTAAGAGCAAGAGATGGGGCCAAAAATTATTTTTAACCATGTATTCTACAGAGTCTCCCAAGGCCTCTGAGGGGTAAAAGTAGCCTGAGCTGTAAGTCATGGCAGAGAGGAAAGTTTAGGAAGGCTGAATGGGGAGATGGGGCTGGAGAAGAAAATAAGGAACCCTGAGCCTCTTCCCAAAAATTTCAGCAAGGTTTTAAGGCGGCTTTAATTGCCTTGGCCTGATTTTCTACTCACACCCACTGGAAGCAGGAGCAACTCTACCAAATTCAATGGAGTTATACTGGTATAAAACTAACATAATTAAGAGACTTGGGCCTCCCTGACTCTAACCTTACTCTTTAGATTATTCTGGATGTACCACAATAGTACACTGTTATCTATGACTATAACAGAAGTCAAGTGTTGAGTGATTTAAAGAAAGAATGGATGCTTGGTTCATCCTCCTGGGTATTATTATAAATATAAAACCTGTTGTCTTAGGGAAACTCTTCTTTTTGCCTTCTTTTTCTGATACCACCATTGGTTACCAGAACTATTTAACACAAACACAGGGATACTGAGGGAGCAGTATTTGATGGTTTTACTAAAGACAAGAGTAGGAGTTGTCAGGCTCAATTACAGGGTGAGGGGGTCACACTAGATGATCTCAGTGGTTCCCTCAGGCATTAATGTATGAATCTATGGATAGAGCTGAACAATATTTTTTCAAAATTCCAAGAAGTTTTTCATTACAAACTGTTACAATTTTCCAGCCAGCTCAGTTAAATCCAGGGTATATGAGCATGTGGCAACTTCTCAGGGATAAGGAAAAGAAAACATAATCTGAAAAAAAGGACACTTCTCAGTGGGCAGAGAGGTAGATGAAGGAAGCAGCAGCCAAATGCAGAATAGCCTTCTTGGGAATATGGCTGCATGTCTCTGTCAAATTTAAAGGGCCGGCTCCAGAAAGGAACGCCAGGGGAAAAATCCTATCAGAGAACAACCTTACACTGGGGAACTTTAGTAGGGTTAACTTAATTCTAAAGGAAGGGAAAGGTTTGTAGCACATCATCCTCATCACTCTCACAGTGCAAAGCAGCACAATGAACAGTAAAGACAACACACAGGTGTCATCGGCCAGCAATCTTCCTCTATATTTTGCAGTCTTCACACACTTGAGAAGTACACCATACCTCATCCTGTCCAGTCAGTCACATTGTCAAACCACAATCCAAAGGCAGAAAGCCTCTTCATGTCCTGTTTCCTTAGAATCTATGTCTCACATGTATATAGCAAGATATTTGTGGAAGCAGGGAAAGAATTAATAAGGATTTGAAGGGGATCTTAATGCATGTCAGTCAGTTAGCAAGAGTTAGCCCAGCTGTAACCCTAATGACGTGAGACTTCTAGAAGCAAGGATAGTGTGAGGCAGAGAGAAAGAACTGTGTAAAAAGTTATTACGACCTTGTAACTGGTAACCAAATATGCAGCCTGGTGTCTTCTAGGAGTGAGAAAACAAGATAGCAGAATGGCTTATGTATAAACAAAATGTAGTTGTTGCTCTTTATTGTCTGTATTATTGCTAGTTATTGTCTGTAACAAAAGTATAAAGGATTGCTGTAATTGTTTACCAGTTGAGAGACCTGTCCGGGACTGGGGCGACCCTGTGTCCTATGGCACTCTCTCCCTGCATTGTAATTACTGGAGAAATAATAAAGTATTTGATTTTGCTGCACCCAAACGAAAAAGCGAGAACTGAGTTTTTCTCCGACATATGGAATACAAGAGACTGCAGCAATTTCATTTTACTCTTCATGGTGATACCTTTTCTTCTCCATATGTGTCTGAGTATTGCTAGAACAGCAGACCCAAGTCGAATTCTATGTAATATACATTGCCATTATAACATTCAATATCAGAATTGTTGCTGTGTCAAAATATGAAAAGGCATCTTTTCTTTAGGGAGGCAGGAGGGCCTGATTGAAGGAATCATAGAATCATAGAATTGTAGAAATGGAAGGGACCTCAAGAGGTCATCTAGTCCAGTCCCTTGCACTTCTGGCAGAACTAAGCATTATCTAGACCAGGAATCGGCAACTTTTGGCATGCGGCTCACTAGGGTAAGCACCCTGGCAGGCTGGGCCAGTTTGTTTACCTGCCGCGTCTGCACTTCAGCCCACACCACTTCCCACAGCCCCCATTGGCTTGGAGCGGTGAACCGTGGCCAGTGGGAGACACGATCGGCCGAACCTGCAGATGCGGCAGGTAAACAAACCGGCCCGGCCTGCCAGGGTGCTTACCCTGGAAAGCCGTGTGCCAAAGGTTGTCGATCCCTGATCTAGACCATTCCTAACAGGTGTTTGTCTAACCTGTTCTTTAAAAATCTCCAATGATGGAGATTCCAAAACCTCCCTAGGGGATAGTTACACAGGGCCGCTCAGAGGATTCAGGAGGCCTGGGGCAGAGTGGGGGAGCTGCGGCGCTTGTACTCACCCAGAGGCGGTCCAGGTCATCGGCAGCATTTTGGCGGCAGGGGGCTCTTCAGTTGTTCTGCATCTTCAGCAGCACTGAAGGGCCCCTGGCCGCCGAAATGCTGCCGAAGACCCATACCGTCGCCGGGCCAGGGCTTGTGGGGCCGCTGCAAGGCCCGGGGCCTGGGGCAAATTGCCCCACTTGCCCGCCTCTCTGGGCGGCCCTGTAGTTACATGGGGATAGTTAAATTCTCACAACTAATTTCAAATTCATGGCTGCAACTTTTTGCAATGGAAATACTCCTCAGTGGGTTGTACAACTTCTCAGTTTGCGGGTGGCAAGTGCCAAAGCAGAGGGCCTGAACCAGAGAGGCACTGAGCACCTCCAACTCCATATGACTTCCGTGGGAGTTGTGTGAGTACTAAGCATTTAGCTCGGAAACAGCACTTCACCCTTTTCTGTGACTTTACTTTCTGGGCTTCTTGGGGTTGGGGCTTTTAAATAATAAATGCTGGGATCTCTCGTCACTAGTGTAACGTCAGACAAACAAGTGGAAAGATCATGTGAAATCTGATGAACAACAAGAAAAAGACAATGTATCTTTGGGGCACTGCTCTTCATGGGATGTTTTACCTATTGTATCAGGCAGGAGCTAAGTTTACACTGGGATTTCCTGCCTGATTTACAAAGCAGAAGTGCAACCACTCACATCCATTCTGATAGCTCTCCCCCTTGTCCATCAGGTGCTGACAGCACTAATCTGTGAATAGTTAGTGACCCAGAAACTCGTCAGCTATTCCCTTTGTCTGGACACAGGGCTATTCATGCATATTACTGAGACTGCAAAGTATCAATAAACATCAGTCTGAAAAAAGAAGAAAAATGACTGATTGACCATTTTAACATGAGAAACTTGCTTAGAACAAAAGGCCCGATTATCAAATCAGTAACATAAAAACCTGAATGCAGATGATGAAGTCTCCTGCTAAGAATTTGCCTTCAGCTAACTAAATTGTTACTTTTCCGCTTTCAAACAGCACAGTTTGATCCGAGTTAGTTGGCAGCGCTGACATTGCACTTGAAACTCTGTGTCCATTTACAAATTAGCCATGTAGTTAGATGTGATTGCTGGACTGAAGAGAGACAGATGTCCTTGGAAGTAGAGAGAATCACCTATCTCCAATTGATAAACGAATTTCCTCAGCAGCACAGCATAGCACAGGGAAGCCACGCTGACTTTTGAGTGCTTCTGATTGGCTCCTTTTTTATTGAATTCGGGAATCATCTGTTGCCGCCAGCTGACCATTTCAAAGGATTCTAACTCATGTAGCTGATTGAAGCCAGGAGCTGGAATTAACGTCCACAAAGACAAGACATATAAATCGTCATTCCTTTCATGACGAACAGCAGCATATTTTCTCTGCAGGCAAATATCCGAGGTACTGTTACTGTACTGCTCCAGTGAGATCAGAAATATAGCTTTTACTTCTCTTCCTCTGCCCCCCCGGCTGCACAACATTCATAATGAAGAAAAGAACTAGCTCAAGCAACAAGAAGGCCAATAGTTCTTTACATTATTTTGTCCTTTCATAGTCTTGAGTTAGAACAAAACAATGAGATTCTTTGCTGACTAGCCCTCAAAGTCATTCAGCTTTATTCCAAGAAATTGGTCAGCTTATAAAATGGAGGTAGACTAGAGTTAAAATATCGGAAGTTCGCAATAGCAAGGGAATCTAGCACACCAGTTCCCCTTTTCTTCTCCCCTGGAGTGTCCTTTCAGACGTCTGATGACATTCATCACTATATGCTTGAGTGGGTCTTTGGGGCTTTTGAAAAGGGTGTCATGCCAGGCTGGATTTTCAAAGGGGCTCAGTACAGACCTGCCCAACAGACATAGGGGTTAGATCCACAAAAGGGTTTGGACACCTAAACTCCCATTTGAGGTGCTCAAGTGCAACATGTCGGCACCACTGACATCCATCAAACCATGCTCATCTACTGCCTAACCCCACAAGTGACTAAATTTCCACCATTAAAGTCACCTAGGTGTCCATGTTTCTGACAGTCAGTATGCACAATACCTCAGTCTTGGTGCCTGGGAACCTATCTCACACTTAAGCCCCAGCGGGATCCTCAAACTAGGCTTTCTACTGCCTATGCTGCCTACGGGGCTCAATAGAGTAGGCATTCACAGAGCATGCCTAAGCCCACACAAAACTGCCATGAGAAACAGTGGTGCTCCCACACAATTTGTAGCTCAGTGGTGAGAGCACTCAGCAGGGACCTGGAAGACCCAGGTTCAATTTCCTCCTTTGCCTGCCGTGGAGAAGAGATTTGAAACTGGGTGGCTCTCTCAAGAATGTGCTTGAACCACTGACCTATGGGATAGTCTGTGGCAGGATGCACTTAGTCTGTCCTGTTGAAGCTGTTCCACTTTGTGTTAAATATGCACTGGGCCAGAGGGAAAGCAAGTGAGAATGAGACCTACTCTATAGCCCAGTGATTAGGACACTTAGCTGGGTGGTAGGAGACTCAGGTTTTAGTCTCCCAGCTCCAATAACTACAGGTTGCAGAGCTGAACTAGACCTAAGAATTGTTTGGGTCTGCCAGGTATTTGTTGAAAACAGGCTAGTCATGCTGCTGTGGATTTGATCATCGAGAGTGCAGACAGGATGATATCAGTTAAGGGTAGTTGTTGCCTCCTCCTTTCTCACTGCCGTCTGGGATGGGTTGTCTTTGGGACTACCTTTCTTTGATTTGTTATATTATCATAAATTTGTGACTACTTGGCCCAATCTAATTCTGTGTCCATCTTCACCGGCCCCTGCTAATTGTAAAAAGTTATTTCATGGTGGAGTTGGAAGGCAAAAAAAAAAAAAAAAAGCGGTGGGGGAGGGAAGGAGGAGGGTTAGATATTAGAGTAGAAGTAAGGAGGAGTTTGAGAGTAGCAGATAAATTCTATGTGGAGAGGAGTTTTGGGTTGGAGGGTTCTTGAGAACCAGGAGGCAAATGTTGTACAGTATTTCTATACCCTTGGCATCAATCCCTCTGGTAAGAAATACATCACAAGTCTCAGAAAATAGCTCAAGAGGCAGCTAAGCAGCCTTTCCATTCCTGATGAATCCCAACTCAAGGCAAGATAGAAGATGGGAAATCGTTAATTTCAGAAGCTAAGAGGAAAATGTTTTGACCAGCGTACCCCAAGGCTGTGCTTGTGTATTGAAAAAAGAGAGAAGTCTTCAATAAGTTCATACTCTGACAGCTGCAGTAATGAGAGGCTCAGAGTAGATTGTGTCAGAGACAGGAATTTTTCTACATTGCCTCTCAAGCCTGCAATTTGTTGGTTTAGGTTGAGGAGGGTGATGACAAAGAAATGCAGGAGAGGCCTCTGACTTTATCACATATGGCTTCATTTATTCAGTAACCTACTCTAGCAACCACTTGGAAAACTATTCTTAAATATATAGCTGGAATTTGCATAATATAGCCCCAAGGAGAATGTAACAAAATACACTGTATCTTTTAATGTTTAACTGTTAGGCAAATAAGATTGACTGGGGCTGGCTTTCTCTGAGCTACCTAGGAAAATTATTTACGAACCTGTTGATTCCAAATTGAATAATAAATACAACTGTGTGTGCATGCACAAGTACATTCATATGTACAATGCTACCCATAACACACTTCCTGTTCTTACAGCCAGCTTGCATTATCTGCGATAGTTTTATTTACCACTGCTCTAAAACTGGGGTGTGAATAAGAATGAAATTTACATTTTCTTAATTAGGTCCCATAAGAACAGCAGCTAGTCAGGCATTCTTTCAAGCATGAGTCTTTTTAGCGCTAATCAGTAGGCAGTGGGTTATTTTATTTGCTTTTAAGGCAACTTCAAACATTTTCTGCAGAAAAGATGGTAAATCTAAAGTGGGGATTGGCAACCTTTGGCACGCAGCCTGTCAGGGAAATCCGCTGGCGGGCTGGGCCGGTTTGTTTACCTGCAAGGTCTGCAGGTTTGGCCAATTATGGGTCCCACTGGCTGCAGTTAGCTGTTCCAGGCCAATGGGAGCTGTGGGAAGCAGCACGGGCCGAGGGATGTGCTGGCCACTGCTTCCCGCAGCCCCCATTGGTCTGAAACGGTGAACCGTGGCCAGTCGGAGCTGTGATCATCCGAATCTGTGGATGTTGCCGGTAAACAAACCGTCCCGGCCTGGCAGTGGATTTCCCTGATGGGCCACATACCAAAGGTTGCTGATCCCTGAGCTAAAGCATCAAGACAAATCCAGACAGGAAGCATGGCACATCATACCTTCTGAAGAGATGCACAACCAGGGCAGCAGAGGTAGGAGAAAATGGACTGCAGATACACCCACTCCCAAATTTAAATATTCGGGGTGGGGGGAATGGGAGTATTGAAAAAATTTGCCCTGGAAAATGAAACTAAATAAAGTGATGAATTGTGGAAATAAATTATATAACTTCCCCCACTTCCTGTGACTCAAATCCTGACCCTCAAACACAGCCAGAATCAATGGGCTATGGGCATGCAGGATGGCAATACTCTTCCAGCCCACTGATACTTTGTGGAGCACCCATGCCACTTTTCTGTAACCACTGCTGCAGCTTCTGTGTTCCAATATCTGGGACCTCAACAAGCTATCAAGGGCGGGGCCTATGCCTGGGGTTAGGCCAGTGGACCTGGAAAACTGTGAATTTGCTGGCAATTTCTTTGACCCTTTGTGCTCCAAAATATGTATGAAAATTGGGTATGGTTAAGGCTGCTATTACAAACAAAAAAAGAGGCAAAATTCAAAGAAATGATTAACTGCAAATTAGTCTGTCAGCTCTAATAAAGCCATCATAAATTATAACATGTGCGAATGTTAACTGAAGACATGTACTGATATTTTACTAATTACAAAAATGTGGCTATCATTTAACCCTCTGTGAATGGCAATTTAGAGGGAGAAACTGGCTACTTTCAACAAAGTAACAAATCAAAGTAACAAATCAGTGACAAAGGGAGACACTATCACTGGGTCGCTAACCTTAACTGGTGAAAAGGAGGGAGTCTGGAAACAATCTGTCAAGAGAACTGTAAAAATCGGAGCCAATTTAATTGGCCCCAGCTATTGTAATGTGTGGATAATTTTCTGGCCTTTTAATGTGTCAGCAAGGAAGCTTTGCTTTCTTGAAGTTCTCCAGTATTTCCACATGGAGAAAGCCTTCCAGGACCAGATAGGTGATACTTAAAGGTGGGGAGGAAAAGTTCCCCTGAGAATCATAAACAATGTACAGTTGTGCCATGAATTCCAGAAGCCTGTCTGTAATATATATATACTGCTGTATCATATAATAATACTAAAAAGTTAGAGAGATGCTCTAATTTGATAAATGTAGAGGCTATCATGATCTATTGACTACCGATGTTCCTTTAGATAGTGAAGCAATAGAAGAATTGTTTTCCTCAAACAGCTGAATCCTGAAGCACTTCCTGAAGAGCTACGTAGTGGAGAGGTCAAATTCCTTTGAATCCCCTGAAAAACAATGTACTGTCCACAAACTGTCCTAGAATAACATTCCCAGGAATCAGGATTGGGCTATTTGAAATGCAGTAGGAACCACAGCACTAGTTTAATTTTTCATTGTACCCTCCCAAGGGTAATGGTGGGCTGAACAATGGACTGGGCTGGAACTGGAGTGCACTAAAGATTTCCTGGGAGGATACTGACTTGATCTGGTCAAAAGTTGTCTTGTAAAAAGAATCTGATGCCCTCCCTGTCAATGGACCAATTCAATTATAACCTGGGATCTGACCCTGCACCTCTGGAAATCAGTGAGAGTTTTGTCATTGACATCAGGCAGAGCAGGATAAGACCTTTCTAGTACGTTACTTTAAAAAGCCTATTTGGAGGGTTTGGAGAGTAGGAGCTTTCCTGATTATGGAACACTTTATGTCACTCAAAATTAGTGCTATCGCCATGTTAAAAACACTCATGCAGTAGTGTAGCTAGAAGTGGAAATTCTGGTGTGGGGCCCAAGATATGGTGGACACAGGGCAATCACATTAGCTGGAGTCATTGTCTGAGATACCAGAGGCACACAGGGAGCACCTGCAGCCACTTGCTGGCTCTCTTGTCCACAGAGGTAGGCTCACACTAGCCCTGCCCCTCATGGAGAATTTATGCGATGATCAGTGCACCTATCCAGGAAAGCTGCATGCTCTTTGCGGACAATGAGGCTCTGCAGGGGAAGGTACAGAAATCCAGGACCTCTCATGGCAAGGACTGTGAGATGTAGGCCCCATGGTGCCTGCCCCAGGGTGCTTCTGGTGTCTCAGCCCAAGCCAAAACAGCTTCCTGGGTATCCCCACCCTGCCCCCAGCATGGATCCATGCAGCAGCCTGATTACCTGCACCCCAGGGCTGCCTGGCAACAGTCTCGCCCCAGGCAGTGGACGCCACTCTGCTGCTGGCACTGCAGAGGCTTGGAGGTGATAGCGTTGCTCATATTCTGGCTTAAGTTCCCACAACAGTAGCTGGATTTGAGCAGCAGCACGTGGCTTGGATTCACAGGCCACAGATTGACCAGAGTCAGCATATCTGGCTCAGGAACTTCCCAGGGAGGAGGCTGCGGTGCTCAACACATAGCAGCCCAACATATAGCAGAGGTGAGGCTGCTCCAGGGCATGTGTCCTGTGCCAACCCCTGTCCTCAAGCCCCCTCCTGTCTTAAATGCTGTGAGCCAGCAGGAATGAATGGGAGCCAGGTTTTATTCCACAGCTGCAGCGGCTTCTCCTGGGAGTAATCAGCAGCTGTGACAGCAGCCCTGGTGCAGGCTCTGATTTGAGTAGGCCTCAGTGCTAAATGGGTGGTCCATGGCCCACATAGGCCCACATGTGGTTACACCCCACCACTCAGTCCTCTTATTTTCCAGCTAAAAATGCTTGAAGAGAGGAACTTACAATATCGGGAGAACACTGCTCTTTGCGCTGTGGGAAATAGATTGTTCAGTCAGTGAAGCGTGAGTCTTCCTCTGTGGTAGGTCTGCTAAGCTGTTCAACAAGTCATTATTTAGCCTTTTTTAAAATATCCACTAGGTACAACATATTTCTCATGTAGATTAAAAGGAAGTTGGAGAAAGACTAAACATCAGGTTTTCTTGACAGCTGAAACATTGTGCCATTAGCAGCATCTAAATAAATAACAGAAATTGGAGATGTAATATTGCTACTGACTCCTGGAAACGTCCTACATTGGGGCAAGTGGGAAAAAACAACATGGAAACACAGCAAAAATAAAGAAGAGGAAACAACTCAAGGAAGATGTGAAATTCACTAAAAATAAACATCCAGTTGCTGTGGCGCCAAAGGCAGATCTTTATTTGCTGACAGCATCGCTCCTTTAGGGACAGTGTTCTGCTGCATATTTATTTTCACTAGGCCTGTGTTGTACTACTGGGACACGGAAGCTTCCGTTTTCAGAGCTTTCACCTCACAGAGATGTGTTGCTATAAAGTACCAAAATAGCCCTGATGTAAAACAGTTTTTTAACTGAAATTCATTTTCTAAGACGTGTATTATGAATAATTAATTGTGCTTGCTGGTCTCTCTCTCTCCCTCTCTCTTGCTTCCACACACTCCTGATAAGCTTATGTCAGAGCACTGACCTCCCATACGGCAATCACCCTGTTCATTGCAACAGTTTAGCAGTTAACTGTTAAAACTGGAATCTGAGGTTTAGGGAGGGACAAGTCAGAGGACTTTCAAATCTAGGCCCACACTCAGCCCTGGTCTACACTGTGAGTTTAGGTTGAATTTAGCAGTGTTAGATCGATTTAACCCTGCACCCATCCACATGACGAAGCTGTTATTTTAGACTTAAAGGGCTGTTAAAATCGATTTCAGTACTCCACCCCCCATGAGGGGATTAGCACTGACATTGACCTTGCCGGGTCAAATTTGGGGTAGTTTGGTCGCAATTCGACGGTACTGGCCTCCGGAAGCTATCCCTGAGTGCTCCATGCACTGTCCAGGTAGACAGGAAAAGGCCAGTGAACTTTTGAATCTCATTTCCTGTTTGGCCAGCGTGGTGATCTGCAGATGAGTGCAGCTCTCATCAGCAGAGGTGACCATGGTGGAGTCCCAGAATCGCAAAAGAGCTCCAGCATGGGGAGACGAATCCATGCTATCAGAACTCCGTTCCAAAAGACAAAATGCCCAAACATTTGAAAAAAATCTCCAAGGGCATGAAGGACAGAGGCTATAACAGGGACCCACAGCAGTGCTGCGTGAAACTTGAGCCTACCAAAGAACCAGAGAGGCAAACAGACGCTCCGGGCTACAGCCCCAGATATGCCACTTCTATGATGAGCTGCATGCCATTCTAGGTGGTGCAGCCACCACTACCCCACCCCTGTGCTTTGACTCCGTCAATGGAGTAGCACGCAACAGGGATGCGGGTTTTGGGGACAAGGAAGATGATGAGGAGGAGGTTGAAGATAGCTCACAGCAAGGAAGCAGAGAAACCATTTTCCCCGACAGCCAGGAACTGTTTCTCACCCTGGACCTGGAGTCAGTACCCAGTGAACCCACCCAAAGCCTCCCAGACCTGCCAGGTGGAGAAGGGACCTCTGGTGAAGTGTACCTTTGTAAATATTATACATGGTTTAAAAGCAAGCGTGTTTAATGATTAATTTGCCCTGGCATTCGCAGCCAGTACAGCTACTGGAAAAGTCTATTAACGTGTCTGGGGGTGGAGTAGAAATACTCCAGAGACATCTCCATAAAGCTCTCTTGGATGTACTCCCAAAGTCTTTGCAAAAGGTTTCTGGGCAGTGCAGCCTTATTCCATCCTCCATGGTAGGACACTTTATCACACCAGGCCAGTAGTAAGTAGTCTGGAATCATTGCATAACAAAGCATGGCAGCGTATGGTCCCAGTATTTGCAGGCATTCAAACAGCATCCATTAAAACAGCATCCATTCTTTATCCTTCTGTGTTATCCTCAGGAGAGTGATATCATTCCTGGACATCTGGTTGAAATATGGTGATTTTATTAAGGGGACATTCAGAGGTGCCTGTTCCTGCTGGGCTGTTTGCCTGTGGCTGAACAGAAATGTTCCCCGCTGTTAGCCAAGGGGGTGGGGGAGGGGTGAAGTGATCATCCCAGAGAATTGGGTGTGTTTGGGGGGGTGGGGGGTTAGTTGGGTTTATACTGCACGTTAACCAGAAAACTGCAGCCCCTCCTCTTTTAAATGGCCAACCCATTTTAAATGGCCAACACAACTGCTGCTTGGTATGGGAAATGAGGATGCTGCTGTTTGAAACCATTCCCACATGTTATGAAGGTTAAAGAAGCGAAAAGACTGTGACTTACCATGGCTGCCTGCAAGACAAATTCTGTTGCCCACCAGCCCTGTGTGTGTGATCTCTCACACCAAACCTCAATAAGCAGCAAAATGTGACCTTGTACCGAAAGTACATGTGCAATGTAATGATAACAGCAAGGTTTACCATGAAAGAGTCTACCCATTGTTCTCTAAAATGTGTCTTTTTAACTACTACTCTCCCTTTTTTTCCCTCCATCGGCTGCAAATGTTTCAACATTCACACTATCTTCTCCTTCCCAGAGGCTAGCGAAGATTAGAAGGTGAAAAAAACCGCACTTGCGATGAAATGTTCTCTGAGCTCATGCAGTCCTCCCACACTGAAAGAGCCCAGCAGAATGCATGGAGGCAGACAATGTCAGAGTCCAGGAAAACACAATATGAACGTGAGGCCAGGTGGCGGGCTGAAGATAATAAGTGGCAGGCTGAAGATGATAGGTGGCGTCAGCTTGGTGATGGAAGGCAAGAGGCCATGCTGAGGCTAATGGTATGCTCTGGCATATGGTTGAGGTTCAGGAAAGGCTGCCTGAGCACGGACCGCTGCTACAGCCCCTGTGTAACCAACCGCTCTCCTCCTCAAGTTCCATAGCCTCCTCACCCAGACGCCCAAGAACACGGGCGGGGGGGTGGCCCCTCCGGGCAATGAACCACTCCATCCCAGAGTACTGCCCAAGCAACAGAAAGCTGGCATTAAATAAGTTTTAAAGTGCTGAGGTCTAACCGAGTCAGTAAACTGCGTCAGCGGGCTTTTAAATGTCCAAAGGCACATTCTACCACCATTCTGCACTTGCTCAGCCTGTAGTTGAACAGCTCCTGACTACTGTCCAGGCTGCCTGTGTATGGCTTCATGAGCCATGACATTAAGGGGTAGGCTGGATCCCCAAGGATAACTATAGGCATTTCAACATCCCCAACAGTAATTTTCTGGTCTGGAAAGTAAGTCCCTTGCTGCAGCTTTTGAAACAGACCAGAGTTCCTGAAGATGTGAGCGTCATGTACCTTTCCCGGCCATCCCACGTTGATGTTGGTGAAATGTCTCTTATGATCCACCAGTGCTTGCAGCACCATTGAAAAGTACCCCTTTCGGTTTATGTACTTGCTGGCTTAGTGCTCCGGTGCCAAGATAGGGATATGGGTTCCGTCTATCGCCCCACCACAGTTAGGGAATCCCATTGCAGCAAAGCCATCCACTATGACCTGCACATTTCCCAGAGACACTACGCTTGATAGCAGAAGCTCTTTGATTGCGTTGGCTACTTGGAGCACAGCAGCTCCCCCAGTAGATTTGCCCACTCCAAATTGATGCCCAACTGACCGATAGCTGTCTGGTGTTGCAAGCTTCCAGAGGGCTAGCACCACTCACTTGTCAACTGTGAGGGCTGCTCATCTTGGTATTCTTGTGCTTCAGGACAGGGGAAAGCAAGTCACAAAGTTCCATGAAACTGCCCTTACGCATGCGAAAGTTTCGCAGCCACTGGGAATCGTCCCAGACCTGCAACACTATGCGGTCCCACCAGTCTGTGCTTGTTTCCCAGGCCCAGAATCAGCGTTCCATGGCATGAACCTGCCCCATTAACATCATGATGTCCACATTGCCAGGGCCCGTACTTTGAGAGAAGTCTATGTCCATGTCCTCATCACTCTTGTCACCACACTGCCATTGCCTCCTCATCTGGTTTTGCTTTTGCAGGTTCTGGTTCTGCATATACTGCAGGATACTGTGCGTGGTGTTTACAGTGCTCATAATTGCGGTGGTGATCTTATCGGGCTCCATGCTTGCTGTGCTATGGCGTCTGCACTGAAAAAAGGCGCAAAACGGTTGTCTTACCAGAAGACAGTGCAGTACGACTGCTGACCATTGTCATCTCCCATTTAGGACCAGACGACCCCAACCGACCTCACTGAGGTAGGCTAAAAGAGCACCCAGGAGATGATGACGGCTACCAATCGTAATGCACCGTCTGCTGCCAAAAGGCAATCAGCTGCTGCTGTGTAGCAATGCAGTGCCACGTCTGCCAGCATCCAGGAGACATATGGTGACGGTAAACTGAACGGGCTCCATGCTTGCCGTGGTATGGCATCTGCACGGGTAACCCAGGAAAAAAGGCGAGAAACGATTTATTGCCATTGTTTTCACGGGGGGCGGGGTGGTCCTGATGACATTTACCCAGAATCACCAGCAACAATGTGTTTGCCCCATCAGGCATTGGGAACTCAATCCAGAATTCCAATGGGCGGCGGAGACTGCGGGAACTGTGGGATAGCTACCCACAGTGCAATGCTCCGGAAGTCGACGCTAGCCTCGGTACTGTGGACGCACTCTGCCGAGTTAATGGTCTTAAGTGGGGACTGTATAAAATCGATTTCTAAAAAATTGACTTCTATAAATTCGACCTAATTTTGTAGTGTAGACATACCCTGAGTTTGATCTGAGAGAAACATTACAGATGTTTGCTGTTTCAGTCCAGGCTGCAGTAGAAAATAATACAACAATCCCCCTACAGACAGTACCTACAGAAACCTGATAAAAAGTCTGAAGCTCTCAGCTGGCAGAGAAATTAAATTACATCTCAGACATAGAAATCAGGGTTGAGGTCATCAGTGGAGCTGTGTAAGGAAACTTAGATTACAATGGCACAACTACAATACCTCAGAATAAATCAATATGTTTTGTGGCAAGCTCTTAATCTTTATATGTACAAACAAACTGATACACAATTAAGAAGGGGGCAAAGGGAAAGAAGGAATATTGTTAGCAGACAATTGTATTCATAAATGTTTCACAGATAACGTCTAATTAAGTGATTCAGTGCAATTGTAATCAAACTAAATTCAACCAGGAAATGTCCTACTTAGTTATGAATCTGTAGTCAATAGTCACTCTGGGTTTCTCCTGTCATGCATTGCATTAAAATGCACACTTCTGTTTAAGTGGGACAAGACACATTACATCTCAGGGCATCATCCCCAAGGTAGTGTTTAGTTATCAAATAAAACAAAAGTATTATAAGTGTTATCTGTCACTGAGATATATTAAGTCAGCAAGGAAAAGGGGGGTAAGTATGCTAATTATGCCTGGGCTAATATATTAAAAGCATCTGTTTGCTTGTTAAAGTCAATGATATCTTCAAACCCAGAAAAGGAAATTAACAGATTGTAGAAAGAAATCAATTGGAAAAGAACTTAACACAATATTTTTTATGATTATGGCAGATTGATGGTCACAGTTTAAATAACCCGGTTGTTGACGTATTTTCTATATAGACGAACATGATTCTGTGAAGAAGACACCACTGGAACCAAGATGGTAAATGAAAATGGATCTATCAACACAGGACTTCTCAAGCTGTTCTTCCTCAGAGTGCCTCTGTGAAGCAGCCTGTATGCTGTGTGAGTAGGACATGTGTCACATCATGGCCAGCACTGATGAAGGGGGCCTGCAGATCCTGGAATAGATCAGGTCCTGGAGTGTGGATACAGCAGACAACAAATGCCCGTCTGCATTTTAGTATGCTGCTGGCAAGACAAGACCTGAAGAAAGAGAAGTTGGGAGGCTAACAAAAGAAAGGAACTTAGGAAAGTGGTTGGAGAAGAGAGATTGGGAACAAACTGACAGAAAGACTCTGGGGAAAATGAGACAGGGATTTGGGAAGTGCAATGGAACAGAAAAGGGGACAGAGGGAAAGAAACAAATAAGAAAGCTGAAAGAAATCCAAAAGGAGGGAGAGACAGGGAGAGAGAAAAATGGTATAGTGATGGAAGGGAAGAAAGAGTAATGAAACCATTGAATGAGAGTGCAAGAAAGCAAATGACTGATATGGAAGGAGTGATATGAAAAGAAAGCAAATATACCTGTAAGGTAAAAAAAAGAACGGTAGGGACCAAGGTGTGGGCAGTCATGCATAATGGTCAGAGTCAGGGACCTGGAACCAGAGCCAGGGCCAGTCAGGTGCCAAGCCAAAGGTCACAGCCAGAAGCAGGGACTTGGAGCAAGACAGGAAAGCAGGAACCAGAAACAGATGAGGGGTTGGAAGAAGAGGGCAGGAATAGGCTGGAAGGTAGACAGGGACCATAGCAGCAGCCAGCCAGAGATTCACCTACCTGGTCAGACAGCTTCCTGTGCCTCTGTCTGGTGTAAGTAGTGCATCTCAGTCAATTGGTGGGGCTGGCCATCTCCCCCAATCAGGAGTTCATGGGTGTGGCCCCTTTTGAGCTAGAACTTTTCTAGCCCCACACTCTGGGAGGGGAGTCAAGCAAGCTTCTTCGGGAGCAGCTATGGTCTGAGGACTGGGAGGATTGGTTTTGAGGCTTGTGATCCCTCACAGAGCCTGGTAGGGTTTTTAATTCATCTGGACTTTTTCTGGATTCATCGGGCATCAAATTGTAGGTCTCAAATTGTATCAGATAGTAAATATAAATCTGGATAATGTGGCATGACAATAGGTGGCCCACAATGAGAAGAAGGAATAATTACCTCCCACTGCAATGTTACAGTTAGTCCTGGGAAGGAGAAAAGAGAAAGAAATGGGAAAGCCTCTTGGACAGGACCTTTTTGTGTAAACAAGCAAGAGACATTCCCACTGGAAGAAAGGGCCCCTTGAACTTGGAACAGTAGCTATCCTAGCTAGGTACAATATTTCACTACTCCACAGAACTACAGGCCAAGAACAAATTTTTCACTTCCACCTGAAGTGCAGTGTTCTTCAAATTAATGTGGCTCCTTTGGAAGCCAACTTTTTACCTTTGTAATTGATTTCCCAGATTTTATCCATTATGGCTTAAATAGCAAAGTAAGCCGACACACCCATTTTGACACTGGCATGGTGGGTGAGAGATGAGGCCTGTAGGCTTCTCAAGACTTGCCATTGTTATGCAGTCTATCCCTTGATAAGAATTACTTCAGCGATGTTGACATCTCCCGAACATATCGCCTAACCATAATATTGCTTTAATTTGAACCCTTTGAGTGTTTTTCCATGGCTGAGTCTTAAAACCCCATCCCCAGTATTTAGAGATATTCACATCACATCAACAACTTGGAAGAGGAATCCAAAAGCCATTTGCCTGTTGTGTATGTAAATACGATCAGGACTAAATCTTCCCCCGCCCCTGCTTTTGTGTTTGATGCTCTTACCATTACAGGAAATGCCATTTTGTTATAGCTGATACTAGTCCATGTTCCCTTTGCACTTGTGTCATCACTCACATACCCTGCTAGATGCCTGACATCTGCTGATGAGTTTGGCAAAATAATACACTGGTCCAGCAGTTTTAAATTGAGGACAGGTGTTATGCAGAAGAAAACAGTTTACTTTTACTAGGGATAATCAATTATGCTACAGCTATCTAATTATTACATTAGCATTATTCTTTACCTCCCTCCCTGCCCAATTGCATTATAACTAGTCCAAGGAAATAGTGAGCCTCAATCTATTTTTACTTTGTTCACAATAAATTGTCATTTTTTTATGTATTTTTGCTTTGTGAACTTTAATAAAAATGAGCCAACATGCACTTCATTTGTTAAGACTGGAGATTGTTCTGAACACCACTGAAAATACTCTGAACACACTTCAGTGTAAGGAATCTCTGAATCTGGTTCTGAGCTTTATTGCACAAAACCTTCTATACTCAAGATCTGAGTTCAGGTTTCTGTGTTCCCCTTGCAATAGTTGCTGACATAATTAATACCTTAAAAACAGACATGGGAGCTGCTGTCCTTACATTTTGCTAGCTGTTCATGATATTATGTTTTGGCAGAAAAAGTAGCCAAAGTCTGGAGGAATTGTGTGTTTGTAATATTTGTCTATGCACTGAAGACTGGCTCCTACTCCCATTTACATCTGTAAGAGTGTGATGGGATGCCTACCCCACACAGGCATAAAAGGAGCAACGGAGGTGAGTTCTCTAAGCAACCTAGAGCAGCTGTGGAAAGCACAGCCAGTCAGGGAGGAATTGCAGGGAGCAGCCAATCCTGGCCCAGCAAGCTCAGATAAAAGGGAGCTGCAGGGCAGAATAGGAGTAATTGCTGCTGAGAGCTCAGGGAGGGAGGTCTGTGTCCCTGGAAGGCTGAGAGAACTGTAAGCGCCTTGAACACAGCAGCTGCTGGCAGGGACCGGGGGAGCAAGAGGGAGCTCCTGGTTGGCTGTGGGGCTGAATACCCTGAGGTGAAGGCAAAGAAGGTACTGGGGCTGCGGAGAAGGAGCCCAGGGAAATATAGCAGAATTGACAGAAGTTAAAGAGATTTAGCAGGAGGCTGCAATTTACAGAGTCCCTGGCTTGGGACCCAGAGTAGTGAGCAGGCCTGGGTCCTCCCACTCACCACTGGGGAAGTGTCTGGACAATAGGACCAGGATACACCCCCCCAGAGGTATAAACATGGATGGTGACCTAGCTGGAGGGCTGAGTCGTGAATAGGACGCTGCAGTTCCAGAAGCTGAGAGAGGGATGTAGGTGGAAGTGGGGATGGAGTGACAGTGTGCAAACCGGGGCATCGGCCTTGAGCAAACCGTGGATGGAGGTATCACCCTTGAGCTAATCCCCAGAGTGACCAGGAGGTGGTGCCAGTCTGGAGGTGAGGGCTGTACCCTGTGACAAAGAGTTTTGCCATTAGTGTGGATCAGAACAGGAGTGGATACTTATTCTGTTTCAGCCCAGTCCTATGAGGCACTGAATACCCTCAACTCCATCTGACTTCAGTGTGTGTTGAGAACACTCAGCATCTCTGCTCGCATTTCTGTCCTGCCTCTCTTGTTAATCCCACTCACATCCCTACCCCAGCCCCCCACTGCCCAAATAGTTCAAATCCTTGTGTGGCCTGGGGTGTGCCTGGGTTCTGGGCAGGAACATGTGTCTGAGCTTTGATTTGGAGACAGCTAATGTTTCTTTCATTTAACCTGAATGAAGGGTGGCTACTATACTTACCGGTTTCAATGAGATTTAACGAAACCTTTAACAGTACAATAAATTCTTCATTCACTGCAGTCTGGTTCCTTTCTCTTCCCCCAGAGAAGCCCGCAAGATTGTCAGAGGTATAGCGGTGGCAGAGCAATTTGTCTTTAAAGGGCAAAGTATAAGAACATTTGTCCAAAACAGGTGATGCTGAAGTTAGCCAACTACTATATTTGATTTGTTTATGTATGATTCAACCTTCCTATTTTCTGTTACTCACTAAAATAAGCACATTCCAAAGCATATGCTGTACTGTAAGTTTGCAGTGTTGTTATAGCCACGCTGGGCCCAGGGTATTAGAGACAAGGTGGGTGAGGTCATATCTTTTATTAGGCCAACTTTTGTCGGTGAGAGACAAGCTTTCAAGCTACTCAGTGCCCAGACCTGAAGAAGAGCTCAGTGTAGCTTGAAAGCTAGTCTCTTTCACCAACAGAAGTTGGGCCAATAAAAGATATTAGGTTACCCACCTTGCCAGCATTTTAAATATATCACATGGCCACTGAAAAATAACCAAGGCCCTGATCCTTAACACTACTCCACTTGGTTGGACCCATATGCAAACCAGTGAAGTCAAGGAGGCTCCATACAAGCAAAGGCATCTGGGGTTTCAATTCCTGATCCTGCAAGTCATTCCTCAAACTAAGTGGTCCATACTCATGTCCCTCTGACCTCCACTGACCACTAACATGAGTAACAATTCCCCAAGTGAGTCAGGGCTTGCAGGACCGGACCCTTATGGAAAACTCAATCATCATGAACTTTGAATACTTTTAAACAATATTTCACTGTGGGGGAATAAAAAGTTTCACAATCATCAGAAATATTCTCACACTTGGCCCAGTCTTTGGTCTCTCATTTTTCTTTATAAGGCATAACGTTCACTTTTCCCAACAGTGCTCTCTTTAGAAATATAACACATTTTTGGAAAAGGAAAAAGGAAATAAAGTAGCTAAAGGAATGGTAATTTGTCTGTGGTGTTACAGTAAATGTCGCAGTTCTCTCCTGTTGGCACCATTTTATTTGAGCTGTGGGAATACAACCAACCAATAGCTTCTGAAACACCAACCAATCTGAGCCCATAAGAAAATCCATCTGTGAACATCGACTCAATCAATGCTACTGTAGTCAGAAAGATGGATTCTCTCATGCTTAGAAAGAGAGTGTCAGACTGACAAACCCAAAAATTAGGTTTGCCAAAGAGAAAACCTCAAATCAATTAAAATGTTTCTATTGGAATTTCAAACAAATCTCAAGAAAACAGCTTCTTGCCTAGATGGAAACAATCCTAGGCAGTGTTTGTGGTGCAAACATGGCACCATCATGGCACTGAGGAAGAAGGAGCCTTTGTTTGCAGCAGGCATTTTGTATAAGTAAGGCCCAGTTGCTAATAATGGGATCCCCAGCCATGACTGATTCAAGAAAAAATGTCTTTATTTTGTAAAACTAGACTTGGATGGATGGTTCCTGTGGTCCCTTATTACTCCCATAAAAAAATAATTGGCACAACATGAGCTTAAATAGTGTAAGGTTAGGGAAGTTTAGTTGCTCTGTTGTTTGTGCCTGACTTGAAATGTAAGGATGGTGGTGTTGTGCAGGCCACAGGTGCTGGGTGCATAAACCCCAGCCTGGCAGTGACAGAGTTAAGGGGAGATGGAAAGTCCCAGTCAGTGCATTATGGCTCCTGGAGGGAAGACAGGTACTTAAGGTTATGGTTACACTGCAGCGGAGAGCATGCCTCCCTGCCTGGGTAGACAGACTCATTCTAACCCATTAGAAATAGCAGTGTGGACATTGCACAGGCAGCAGCATGGGCTAGCCGCCCCAGTTCAAGCCCAGAGTCCATACTCAGGTGGCTAGTCCTTGCCATGTCCTATGCAGCAATGTTCACAGTGTTATTTTTAGCTTGAACTGAGCTTGCATGTGTCTGTCTACCAGGAGTGGGAGGCACACTTCCAGCTGCAGTGTTGACATACCGTAAGGGATAGACTCGGCTGAGGAGAACTACACTGGGCGCCTCGTATAAAGTAAGGACTGCAGGGCCAATAGGGAAGACCGAGAGGGAAGAGCTGGAGTAGGGAGCTTATATCTGGGGAGTGGTGCTGAGAGGAAAGGGCAACAGGGAAGAGGTTCCTGACAACTGCCAGAGAGGCCAGGAACTGCCAGGAAGAGGCTCCTCAGCAACAGATCAGCAAGAAGCTGCACACAGAGTCAGACTTACAGAGAGCAAGACAACAGGAAGATGGAGTCCTGGGAAAAGCACCTGTGGACAGGCAGTGGTAAGAACTGGAAGCAGCGCAGGGAAGCAGCAAGGGCTTATAAAGAACAGGTCCTAGCAGCTTAAACACAGGATCCCTAGGCTGGGACCCAGAGGAGAGGGTGAGGTTGGATTTCCCTACCATTCCCAGAAACAGGGATAGGAAATCCTCTCTGAGGAAAATGGAGCAAGGCCAACACAGCTGAGGCTGGGCCTGATGACCCAGTACAGGGTCACAGGACTTTTGGCCTCTGAGACTCTTTACTACCCCAGAAGGGGTGAGATTATGAATGACCTGGCCAGAGGGCTAGAGTTATGAGACGAGACTGACTGCCACAGCGCCAAACAGCTGTCTGCTGTGGGAAACTGAGGTAGAGTCCCTGTAACTCCATGCCCATTTGCAAGGACACATGCTGGCCAGTGCATTCACTCTATTCCACCACCCTATTCCACCACAGAATTCCTATGGGAGTTGTCAGAGCTTTGGACTAGCCTGCCATGGGAAAACTGTTCTTTAGTATCTCAGTTCCCTCTCAGAGAGAATTTTGGGGTGGCGCTGAGCAATGTGGGACATTTTCTTTCTGGTAGGTTAGCCCAACGTGTAGCCCAGCGCAGGTGCTTGTGCATCCCAGAATTCAACGTGTGTTGGTCTAAATGAGGTTCATAGTTATGATGCACAATTATAAAGACTTCTTAAAAGTTGGACAGTCAGAGTCAACTAACATAATGGGGGAAATCAATATATTCAACTATTACTTTATTGAAGTAAGCCAAGCAAAATACAACTTAATCACAGAGTCCAATCTTAATCACAGAGTCCAATCTATTTTCTGCTCACCCTGCTGTGGGTTTTATTTTATTATTTTTTTTCATGACCAACCAGTGTAAAAGTAAGAATCATCTTGCAGCTACTAGCTTTCGGTCGCAGCCTTTCCCCCATCTATATATTGTCTATTTAGACTGTAAGCTAAGTGTCCACAGCATTGTGGGCACAATATAAACAATAATTGTTAGTAACAATTGCATGCAGACTTCTCTGTAATGTAGCAGCCGACCAGACATGTAGTCACAGTGCCTGGGGTTTGCAACAGCTTCCCCTGGAGTGGTTTTTTCCCCACCATGTGAGGCAAGTTCCCCAGACCTAAGACTTCACATATATTATCTATATTTAGCCACATCCTGGTTCCCCTAAGAAGGGGTTACATCTGCACCTCCTGGCTCCTGCAGTGAGTCTTAGGAACCAAGCACTGCTCCTGTAATGTGTTGTGCCTGAACAGACGCTTGTGTTTGCCCCGGGCCCCGTTGAAATCAACTGGGGTCTGCAATCAGAACATCTTCCTGCTTGCATCTCATTGCAGGATTGGGAATGAAATATTAAATAGTGACTGTCACACAGTAATCGCTTGCTTTTTAGACAACGAGTTCTTAACAATGTGGTGGAAATACTCTTATGCTATTTTACTCAGTGGAACTCAATTATATTTCAAATTCAACCCATCACAGATTGAAAAGCAAAACCACAATTCAGTCAAAATGTGTTGCATAGTCTTTGCTGGCAGTAATGTTGTATCATGGGCCAGATTCCCTGTTGCCTTGCATGTTGTATAGTCACTCATGCCAGTGCAAGTTGGGTAAAAATTGTTAAACTCAACAAAGGCACTGGTGTCAATGACTACACAAGGTGCCAGGCAACAGAGAACCTGGCTGTATCCATTTTATGCATTGATGAACGTAACACTAAAACTGAAATTGATTTTTTTATTCCTTAAGAGAACATTTTGGTTTTTATATAATCCACACTGTGCCAAAGACACCTTTATAACCAGTCACAAGGGCTGACTCTGTACAACCTCACTCATGTGAATAATTCTTATGCAAATCCATGGTCCATCGAAATCAGTACGACAACTCATTTGAGTAAGAGTTTGCAGGATCAAGCCTTCGGTGGTCATTGTCAGTTTCCTTTGGAAGTAAAATAAGTATTCATTCATTCAGTGTTACTCTCTGTACTGCTAATGAGATTGATATCGGTTTGGTGTGCTGCTTGAAGCTTGAATAACAACTGTATAGCAGTTAAGTGCCTCTAAAACTATTGTGTTATATACCTAAAGAAGCAATAATTAGTAGTATTTACATTTTACCTCTGTGCTCCCTTTCTTAAGCACTCTCTCTCTGCTTTCTTATGAGTCATGTCTGACTATTCTACCAGGCATTAAATAATATGGGGAAATACAGTGAATATCAAGCAATCTGTATTGTGAAAATTCCTCTTGTAATTGCAGTCAGATTTACTGGATGCAAGATGCGGCCATCCTGTCGCTCTGGATTTTGATCTCTTTGAACATTGGCGATTAGAAGCAGACATGTCAGATCATCTGATAAATCCCACTTGATCTCTTCTGAGTTAGTGTTTTGACCCCCTGTGATCTGCGTCACAAACTAGGAACTCTTCAGCTCTGTGACATCCCCTCCCCAGCCCCCTCCCCCCCACACTCCAGGGATAAAGATGATGAATTATAAGAGGATTTTAGAATCACTGTTGATACCTGACCATGTGCTACACAGGGCTTGTCCCCATTCACTATGAGCCAAATGCAGGCTGCATGTGAAAACTCAGTGCAGTAAGCATAGTGGCCCATCTCTTGTGGAAACTCACAGCCAGCTAGGAGACATCCTGCCATGGCAAGGCAAGTTGTCTCTGTGTGCCAGGGACTAACTGGCAGAGGACACGGGTTGCACAGGGTTGTACAGGGATCCCCTGGGTCGGATATCTACATAATAGTTCATCGAAGGGTGGCATGTGAAGTCTCTTCTGAGAGCCAGTAGCCCACGGGCCATAGGTGCTGGAACTATGGGTGCTGGGGGGTGCTGCCACACCCTCTGGCTTGAAGTGGTTTCCATTATATACAGGATTTACAGTTTTGTTCAATGGCTTTCAGCACCCCCACTATAAAAATTGTTCCAGTACCCCTGCCACTGGCCATCATAATCATTTTGAAATGTATGTGCAGATGATATGTAAGGCGTTATGCATCTGTACTGAAAGTTATGCTCTTTAGTCTTGGAGGTCAGGCAGTGGCATACCAAGAACCTCTGCTATGCTTGGAACCTTGTTAACTGTTTTTTTCATGTCCAGAGCCTCCAGTTACTCTTTGGGAGAGAGCCTTGCATTCCTCCCATAGGGATGGTGAAGAGATGAGCATATCAAACATTTTTAATTGGCTGCTGAGAAGAGTCCAGCCGTCCTGCTGCCAAGCCCCCAGGCAGCAATGCTCTGCTAATGTGTAAGGATTAAGGCAAGAAGGGGAGCTGTTTTATGACCATTTTACTGTGTTCCTCCATGAGGAAATTGCAGTACGTAGTATTATGTACAGCTCTACTGCCATCTGTATGAGTAAGTGCAAACGGTTATACATCACTGCTGTCACTTTCAGGAGGCGATGGCCTTAGCCAACCATGTTTCCTAAAGGAAAAGTTGTATTATGGGATGAAATAAATACGTGCTGACTTAAAAAAAAATGTCGCTTTCACACAGGAGGTAACTGACAGCTATGTCCTTGTCTGGCCATTTGTGTACTGTATGCTGCATACTGTATGCCTGTTTGATACAGAGCCAGGTGTGAATTGAGAGACCATGAAATCTACAAGAGAGGAAATCTACAGGATGAAACAATCAGCAGGAGATGTCCTGTTTTTGAATAAAGACAAAGGATTGTTCTTGTATATCTTGGAGTGGAAATAGATACACTGAATCCTTCACTGTGGAGGCAAACTGACAGCATCTGTGTCTCATGAGAGACAGATCACAGCCTGACTGGCTGTACAGTGCTGCAGGGATCTGGGATGAGCAATATTTTATTAGACATGAGAGCATCTTGTTAATCAAGTCTAGGCTATAGAATGCATGTTATAATTTTATATGTATCCATTTGTTTCCAATACTTCTATTTGCTACTGTTTGGAACCTCTATGCTTTGTTAAATAAACTCATATTTGATTTCACTAGAAACAAATACAAGCACTGTGTGTTAAGTGGAGCAGTGAGCTGAGGTGAAACAGACAAGCTGGGGTTGTCTGTTTCTTTGGAAGCAGTGGGACAGTGAATACTGAGAGGGTCGAGGGGAATGGAGGCTGGACACTCCAGGGACAAGTTTGGAGGGGTTGGGGGTTGGAGTGTGCCTATCACTAACCTGCAGAGTGACAGTGGGGCTTGCAAGATGTAGAGGTGAGTATCACATTCCAGGATGTGATCTAGAGCAGTGAGAGGTTGTGCCACCACCTGCCCTGCAACCCTGGGTGCCTCACAATGATTTGCTGCTGTAGCTCCCAACCTGGGCTACTCCCAAACAGCATACAGGTCACACACTGAGGGTATGTCTACACTAGGAAATTAGGCTGAATTTATAGAAGTCGATCTTTAGAAAGTGATTTTATATAGTCGATCATGTATGTCCCCACTAAGCATAGTAGGTCGGCGGAGTGTGTCCTCAATACCGTGCCTAGCATTGGCATATGCATGTCCACAGTCTGTGTCCCTTTTGGCTGCTGTCCATGTGGGAGATCCCTGTGGATGCCAGCTCTTTTGTTCGTGCCCCCTTTGACAGTCTGTGCACTTCCACCCCAGGAGATGGTGGTAGCTGCCAGCGCACTGTTGTGTGTCATCATGGAATGGCAGATGCATATGCACACTGCATCAGCTGATGATCATAACCCCCTTTTCCCTTCAGGTGCCCCTGCTCACCCAAAGGCAAAACTTGGCTCTGTCTTTCCTCAATGGGCTGACTGTTTGTGAAAAATGTTCAGGAAAGGGTTTAGTCCTGACACTTAAACCTGGCTCAGTTGCATGCTAGTTTATGGTTTGCATTAGTTTTACTACAGTATTGAAAGTGTTGGAAATCCTGGAGATTTAATCATATTCATGTTATAAACACCATTTTAACAGCACATGGCATTACAAATTCTTCACTGCTGTGTGCTTTTATGGGGAGAGAAGAAGGAACGAATCAGCTGTAAATTATTTATATATCTATCAAGTTTACCATATTTTCAGTTATGTTGCTGGCATTTACTGTTGTTTTCTAAATGTTCTTATTACCTGACCTTTCTATGCTTTTTATTCCTCAGTGGACTCAGCATCTGATAAAAACAACAACAATTCTTTGAATGGATATTAGTACCCATAGTTAAGTGCATAGCAACACAGTAAATTTAAACCCAATATCTTACAAAAATGCCTTGAGCATGCACAGGCAGTGTTGGGGAAATTAATTGAAAACAAAAGGAACAAACTGATTTACCAGTGTTCTTTTTCTATGTTATATTTTGTTCATCTATACAGATCTTCTGCTGGTATAAACTGGATTAGCTCATGCAGTTAAGCTCATTTTCACCAGCTGAGGATGTGGCCCAAATATTCTGACTGATCTTTCTCTATTTATTCTCTGTAGGTGTGTGGTAAGGTGTTCACTCTACACCTCACCTGAGAGGGTTAATCTGCATCTGCCCATGGTTGCTGCACAGAGGGTCCCTGTGCTGGAACCCAGAGTAGTGGGGATGAAGGGGCTGGGTTCCCCTACACACCATTGAAGAAAGTGGCATAAACTTGAATTAGAGGACAGCCTGGAAAGGCAACCAGACAGCTGATCATTCTAGAGCGCCTTTGATACCCTCTGAAGGGGAAACACATATAGTGATCGGACTAGGGCGTCAAACCACACAGAGGGAGCACCAAACCCTGCAGAGGGAGCGTTCTGAGTCCCAGAGAGTGAGAGAAGCCATCGTAATAACAAATGATGGAAGGGGGTGTCAGACCTGGACAGAGCTAATCTTCTGAGCCAGGGCTGGCCTTAGACTAAATGGTGCCCCAGGCGAGGAGCAACCCACACCCTCCATTTGTTAAACTTTCAAATACCTTATTTTTTATTGCATTCGTAGCCCATTTCATAACTTTGATGCATGATATGCATGGATGATTTATCCTTGTCAGAAAAGACAGTAAATTTGCACGCTAGGATCAGTAAATCTGTATTTATTCATGCCATATTTAAGCAAATAAAAATAATTTGTTTCCTTGAAGCATACAGAAACTTTTTAATTTTAAGAATAACTGAAATATACTAACATTAAGAAACTGAACTGGGCACCAACATTGGATGGACCAGTATTAAATAGTGTTACAGTAGGTGACAGCCTTAGAATGTTACATTTTACTTCAAAGAGTTTATTTTCCCTTTTGTCACTAACAACAAAATCTGCACCCCGAGCCAGGCACCCCAGGCAGTCGCCTGGGTCACCTGCCCCTAAAGCTAGGGTGACCAGACAGCAAGTGTGAAAAATCGGGATGGGGTGGGCGGTAATAGGAGTCTATATAAGAAAAAGACCCAAATATCAGGACTGTCCTTATAAAATCGGGACATCTTGTCACCCTACCTAAGGCTGGCTCTGCTCTGAGCAGCCAGGGGGAGGTGCCCTAGTGGTAAGTGAATCATGTGAGAAGGTGTTTGAAATGTTACTAAATAATAAATAAAATATTACATTTCCTAGGATGTCCTAGGAGTTAGGAGAAGCTCGAGGTTTTAGAGTTTTATGACGGCTTTAGAACTTTAGTGAAAATGTTTTACATATTAAGTAAAATATCTTCAGAGCTTTATTTAATCAGAAAACAATTTTAAAAACTTTAAATAAATAGCTTAGTTTACATTTGGTAGCATAAAAAAAATTACAGGGCAGGATTTTCAAAACTTTGAAAGTTAGCGGGATTTGTGTGTGACTGATTGTGCCCCTTACACACTATTGTGCAATGTATGCCTTGTGAGGTATCATTGGAAAACTCATAATTAGCTGGTTGATATTGTCCTGATAAAATTTGTGTGGCAACATTGTATGTAAAGTTATAAGATTCCACTGCGTGGTGTTATTAATACATGTTCCAAACCACAGCCTTGCCCCAACAGAAGTTGGCAAACAAGTCTGTTTCAAAGGAAAGAATGTGTGCTCTGCTTAATTTGCATTTAAGCAGGAAATAAAATCATCAAGCAGGAAGGGTAGACGAAGAAACCACAAACAGGTGAGGAAAAACAGCAGGCATAATCTTCTCCTGTGGACTCCCTGTCTCCTGAATCTCAGCTGGAAATGTTTTCCAAGGGAGGGACTGACACTATAAAAATGAGAGACAAACACCCCCATAAGACCCCTCCTCCTCCTCTCTCACACTCGGTCCATCGATTGACGGCACCAGACAGAACAAAGGAAGCAGCTGTTACACAGAAGAAGGGATCCTGGCCTTTAAGTTTGGCCAGTAAAACTGTTGAGAGCATGTGGTGAGACAAACTTTGCTTTGGATTTAACAGAGTTTGTTAAGTTAGGCATGAACTGCAGTTTATCTTTATTTCTCTTGTAACCATTTCTTATTTTTATGCCCCATTATTTGTATTCACTTAACATCTCTTTGTAGTAAATAAACTTCTTTTATTTAAACCAATGTATTTGGAGTGAAGTGTTTGGGAAACTCCATTTGGGATCAAAGGATGTGTGCATGTCATTTTCTATTAATAAAATGACGGACTTTATATAAGAGGGCTCGGCAGTACTAGATGTATATTTCTGGGGAAAAATCTAGGACTGGGAGTCTGCTGGGATCACCCTCCAGTGTAGTTCAGGCTGATAAAAGCCTAGGTATGACTGGCAGGTTGCAAGTGCACACGTACCTAGCTGGGAGTGACTTCCGTGCCAGAGGCTGAGTGTGAGCAGTCCAGGAGTGGAGGCAGCAACAGCAAAGGAGTGTAAACGGTCCTACGGGTTAGAGGGGAGGAGTGACACAGTTAGTCACCAGTCACTCAACTAGATTGGGTATATCAATTGTGCTATGAACTTATGTTCATGCTCTGAAAAATACCATCCGAGGTAAATATACCTTCGTTTAGAGTTCCTGAATTAATGAATTCATTATGTAAATAATTTGCAAATATGGAAACAGGCAGAGGCTGAGGTATTTTGTTTTTTGAAAAAAACAGGAAGGTCTATAGAAAAATGTAGCAAGAGGTAAAAACATGCAAAATTATAATTAGGCAGAGATTAAAATCAAGTTATGTACTAGCTAGTTTATGCTACTGCCTCATTTTATCACTTTACCTTCATCTTTACACTCCCTCTCTCTCCTACCCCCAATTTTTTGCTACACCCTGGGCCTGGAATAAATATGAGTTCCCCACATTCAGTATTCCTATGTTGTACTCAAAAGGAGGAATGGCCTTGTTTTTAAAGCAGGTGACAGCACTCCCTGAATGACCTTGAACTTAGGACCATATTTTCAAAAGGGGCCTCCAATTGGGGGTTGAGTAGAGTAGATACCCAAAATTAGCTGACAGTGTTGAAAATATAGGCCTTAACTTCTATGCCTCAGTTTTCCTCCCAATTACAAAATGGAGATAATAATACCTAGAACAGTGGTCCCCAACTTTTTTGTGGCCAGTAGCACATTCATGTTTTCAGAAGAGTGTGGCGGGGGCCAACAATTTTTTAAGGCTTATTTTGTATTTGTACATTAACTAATACGAAAAACATCATATTTAATATTACATAATATATGAATCCAGAGAGAAGCTGAAGAGAAGCCCTGAGGACAGAGAACACTGGAGCCTGCAGCACTCTATCCCCGGCACGGCAGGCGCAAGGCCACAGCTTCTCTCCCTTGCTGGGCACTAGGCGGGCACACATAAATGCCCCGGTGGGCGCCATGGTGCCCACAGGCACCGCGTTGGGGACCACTGACCTAGAATATTTACATCTGATGGAGTTCTCTATACACTATTTGGTGCATGGAAACCTGCCTTTGTGAATCATACACTACATTTCTTCAGGCTCAGTGCTCAGTCTCATAAGCCAACCAAAGGCTGATGGCTTGAAGGGTCAGCAGGCCTGCCCCTAAGATCAGAAGGGAGTAGTTCTGCCACACCACACCATGTCAAAGACCCTCAGGGAAAGTTCCCAACTCCTCATAGGCTTCTGTGGCCCCACCCAGGCTGTATGGCCATGGGTGATGCCCCTCACAATGCTAACACAGCATGGCTGGACTCTGAACACATTACCACACTGGAGGGACCTGGTGGGCCACAGCTAGGTGAAGAGAAGCGAATGACTGTCTCAGTAAGATCCACCCCTCATGGAACTTGTCAAGAAATATCATGGGGAAGAAAAAAAAAAAAAGCCAATGCCAGATACTTTCAGATCACTTGTTTCTAAAATTAAATCTGACCAGCTTGAATGGCTGATACTTGACATCTTTTCCTGTTTGATAATAAACTTTCTATCCCTCCAGCTACTTCTCCATCCTGAGGTACACATGCAGTGCCTCATGGAAGGAAAAGAAAAACAAACAGGAAGAAGAAACTTTCATTGTCTTTAGAAAGAGCACAGGCCAGGGGCTTAGTTCCTTTGGGAATATCTGAACTCACTCTCTTCAGTGGGATAGCATGTGAAAAAATGCAGCTTACTCTAAAATGACTGTGTGTGGTATAAGTGAAGGGGCTGTGGAGAGCTCTCTCATAAATTACTGCAGAACTTTGAAAGAACTAACAAGTCACCTGTGAGCGGTGAATCTAATTTTACTATGCAAAAATCTCTGCCCATAGGGCCATTTTCCTGATATGTGTATTCAATTAGTCATACTTCATTGATATAAACAAATTTCTTTGGCTTGCCTGTTAATACCTAAATTTAAAAATTTAATATACATTATTAAAATTATTGATCTTCTGTATATGCAGGCTCTTGAAGAATGATTCCCACTTTGTCTGGGATGTGCAAAAAAGTGTTAGAGGATGTCACTGGTATATCACTCTTTTTGTGTTCTGAGTGAAGATGCAGAGAGATTGCATGTAGTGCATTATTCAGTTACCTTGAGAAGATGAGTAAATAAAAATGCCTCACAATTATGAAGTGTAAATTTCATATCATATGATGTTGCCAAATGAAATTTCACTACCTGAAAATGCAAAAATGTAGCAAATCTTAAAGCTTCTAGAATTGGTATGAAGGGCATGTGGAGATATCTATAGTATTGTGGTACCTTCAAACAAGAAAGCACCTGGTTACCTGTGAAGAACTGGAACTTGTGTCTTGTAATTATCATACCGATTAGTACTAGCACTCACTAGGTCTCTTTATCTCGGTCCCTTAATACCTTTTCCCTCAAACCGAATCACTATGCAGGGATTCATTAGCAGGATAACTTATCCTGAGAAGAAGATTATTTGTTACGCTTCATATTATTCCTGGACCAAAAAACCCCAAAACCACTCTGTTAACATGGAGTTAATATTGAGAGTACATTTTGATAATGTAACACTTTAGAGGGATGTTGTAATTATCTCATCACCAAAAATTCAAAGTTGAGGTTACAATTAAAAATATTGAAATATGTTAAGGTATGGAAAGGCACAGCTAAGGTACCCAAAGAACCTTAAGTCTGCCTTGCAGTGATGCTATGCAATAGCCATACAATTATAGCATGTGGTCCTACATTAGACTAGGTTGATTTTTAAAGACATAATGTTAGACTCTATGGCCCTAGAAGCCATCCCTGTAAAGTTGCCAGCATCTCCATACTGCCACCAAGCAGCAGCTGTAACCAGCTGTAACCCAGACCCTGAAATCTGACTGGGACTCAACTTTTAGCATCGACCCAGGCCTGGAACCTCACTATGAACTCCTCCACTACTCTCAATCTCAGTTTGCCCATGCTCTGACCCCTGGTCCCAACTACCACTGTGGTGATCCTGACACATTTCCCCCCGTCATCACAAGACTCCAGTCTTGCACAGCTATGCAGGAGACCGAACACAGTCTGGCCTTTAATAATTCTTCATTGCTGCACATGTCAGACTATATATTAAAATAAAAAACATGTGGCTTTCAATGTACAGCACAGATTTTATATCACTGATTCATGGCAGGGTGCTTTTCTTTATACTACATTTAAAAAGGCCACGGGCAGATTGTGTTCTCATTTACACATATATAAACCTGACAGTGGAGTTACTCCAGTTTTACACCTATGCAAATAAGAACAGAATCTGGCTCACAGTGCAAAACTAATAAAGCTAATGCTGTCAAATGTAGAGTAGTGTATTAAAGGATAGATCTCTCATACACAGAGCCCTTTATCTATAAATATTGACTTGTGGCTTTTGTAACTTCAAGACTGAGTATCCCATCATGATGAACTGAAGGTTTTCAGGGTCATATTTTGGTGCATTGGCATTTTGCAACTGGTGCCCAAACAGGCTTTATTTCCAGAGCACGAGAGGAGCCTCTGGCAAACGACAGTTTTTGAATCATAAGTCAGCGCTAATGCACTGCTAATGGCAAAACTGCATTCCCAGCAAAGGTTATTAAGCTAAATAAAGTTAGTTAGTGTTTTTCTTTTCAAATGTCTACTAAGACTATTTCTCCACAGTGAAGAACCCTTCTAATAACAACGTGGCGATGGTAAGAATGCATTTGAAGACTATCTGACTTTGTAGATTTTCCCTTTCCTATTGCCAGTCTATTTAACCCTTTGAAGATTAGACGTAACATACAGAGCAAGGACAGAGCCTGTAGAGCTTCCACAGAAAGTTTGAAAAGGGATGGGGAGGATCCTCCGAAGGATGCACTGAAGGAACAATTAGAGAGGCAGGAAGTGAACTGGAAGAGAACACACTCATGTGAGCCAAGAGAAGACTTCAAGAAAAGAACATGCATGACTGTCAAAGTCAACTGACAGGTGAAGGAGGAGGATTGTCACGGGGTAATCTACTCACCACTGGAGCACTTCCTTGTGGCTGCATCTGGGGATTAGCTCTGCCAGTCTGACACCCCTTCCTGCAGGTGCTCATTCCATCTCACTCTTGGGACTCAACTGCTCCCTCTTCATGGCTTGGCTCCAACCAGGTCACTGTAGTTTCCCCCTTCTGGGGTGACTTGCATACCAAAGACTCTGTACCAACTGTCCCAGGCAGTATTCCAACTGACTGTCTTAGAATCATAGAAGATTAGGGTTGGAAGAGACCTCAGGAGCTCAAAGCAGGACCAACCACAACTAAATCATCGCAGCCAGAGCTTTGTCAAGCTGGGCCTTAAAAACCTCTAAGGTTGGAGATTCCACCACCTCCCTAAGTAACCCATTCCAGTGCTTCACCACCCTCCTAGTGAAATAGTTATTCCTAGTAACCCAACCTAGACCTCCCCCACTGCAACTTGAGACCATTGCTCCTTGTTCTGTCATCTGCCACCACTGAGAACAGCCTAGCTCCATCCTCTTTGCAACCCCTCTTCAGGTAGGGGAAGACTGCTGTCAGATCCCCCCTCACTCTTCTCTTCTGCAGACTAAACAAGCCCAGTTCCCTCAGCCTCTTCTCATAAGTTATGTGCTCCAGCCCCTCATTGCCCTTTGTTGGACTCTTTCCAATTTGTCCACATCCTTTCTGTAGTAGGGGGCCCAAAACTGTATGCAGTACTCCAGATGTGGCCTCACCAATGTCAAATAGAGGGGAATAATCACTTCCCTCGATCTGCTGGCAATGCTCCTAGTAATACAGCCCAATATACCGTTACCTTCTTGGCAACAAGGGCACACTGCTGATTCATAACCAGCTTCTCATCCACTGTAACCCCTAGATCTTTGTCTGCAGAACTGCCACTTAGCCAGTCAGTCCCCAGCCTGTAGCAGTGCATGGGATTCTTCCATCCTAAGTGCAGCACTTGTCCTTGTTGAATCTCATCAGATTTCTTTTGACCCAATCCTCCAGTTTATCTAGGCCACTCTGGACTCTATCTCTACCCTCCAGCGTATCTACCTCTCCTCACAGCTTAGTGTTATCTGTGAACTTGCTGAGGGTGCAATCCATCACATCATCCAGATTATTAATGAAGATGTTGAACAAAACAGGACAGACCCCTGGGGCACTCCACTTGATATTGGCATCCAACTAGACATTGAGACATTGATCACTACCTGTTGAGCCCGATGATCTAGCCAGTTTTCTATCCATCTTATAGTCCATTCACCCAATCCATACTTTTTAAACTTGCTGGTAAGAATACTGTGGGAGACCATATCAAAAGCTTTGCTAAAGTCAAGATATATCATATCGACTGCTTTCCCCATATCCACAGAGCCAGTTATCTCATCATAGAAGGCAATCAGGTTGGTCAGGTATGACTTGCCCTTGGTGAATCCATGTTGACTGATCTTGATCATCTTCCTCTCTTCCAAGTGCTTCAAAATGGATTCCTTGATGACCTGCTACATGATTTTTCCAGTGACAGAGGTGAGGCTGACCAGTCTGTAGTTCCCCGGATTCTCCTTCTTCCTTTTTTTAATGATGGGCACTATATTTGCCTTTTTTCAATCATCTGGGACTTCCCCCCAGTTACCACAAGTTTTCAAAGATAATGGCTAATGGCTCTGCAATCACACCAGCCAACTCCCTCAGCACCCTCAGACGCATGTACTTCAATACTGTCCATACAACAACAACATGACAACCACCAACGACACCGTCAATCTTTCCTTGCAGCCAAACCCCTCTCCCATGCCCATCCTCTCCCAGAGAAACAGTCAACAAATGCCCCATTCTGATACAATAATTGGTCACTTCACTGAAAAAAAAATCAAATCTGGGATCCACCTGCCACCGTCTTTGCCCAAATCCTGGTTGGATATGATGGATCAACCATGTTTCCTTCAGGTGATGCAATGATAAGCTCTCAATAGTATACTCCATAAGAACCACCTAACTCTCATACCAAGTGCCAGCCCTTTCCGCCCCCAAAACTGGGCAACATCTTTTTAAACTCTCCCCTGCCAAACACACACACACACACAAAATACTGACCGTCAATGCTGCCATTTCCCTAGTGGCTGTTAGGGGAACCTAGGCCTGCCCTCATCTTTGGGATCCACGCCAGGGATCCTACAACCAGCAGCTAAGGTCTGCACTGTCCAACACTCTTGTATTCTTTCCTGTGTTGTATGTATCAGGCTCCTTTTCCACCCTCCTTCAGGCATACCCCTTCCCTGTGGCTCCAAGCTTCCTCCTCTCCCTAGCCTTAGAGAGTATGATTGCAGATCTCCTCTTGGCAGCTCCTTCTGCCTTCAGCTAGCTGGCTTTATACAAGCCCTGCCTGTTCCTGTCCAGGTGAGCTTCATCCTTTAATCAGGGCTCGTTGCTCCCTGGCTCCTCCTCCAGGTGCAGCCTAGGCAGGTTAATTGACCCACCTAGCACCTTAACCCCTTCAGGGGCTGGTGTGGAACGAACATCCCATCACAAGGATGGCACACGGTCTAGAGAGAGGTCATTAGAGACTTTGGTGAGAACAGTTTCAGTGGATTGCAAGGGGTGGAAGCCAGATTGGAGAGAGGCTAGGATGGAATTTGAGGAGAAGTAAGAGAAGGTCTTTCTCTTGCCTCGTCATGCATGGCCTTTGCAGTTGTTTATAAATACATGATTTTGTTGCTGTTGTTGGACGAGGCTACGTAAACATGGAAGGGAAGGCTGAAGGAATGAGTTTTACAGTTTGTTCTGAAGGTGCTTAAGTTCATGGTCATTCTGATTTCTTCCAGACGTGAGCTGCATACTTGTGTGCCCCTTACCTAGAAGGCTTGCGTGGGCCTTAGACAAAGCAGCGTAGCACAGTGCATTGCAGATGTCAGCATTCACAGGTGCTTTACCCTTTAGAAAGTGTTTCACTTAAAACATCTGTCTATATAAAGTTTAACAAACAGTGAACAATGTGCTAGCCCACCAGGAAATTGGACACCTATGGAACAGACAAGTCACAGTAGATCCAAGGGGCTGTTATTTCAGACTATTGGAAAATATTTTTTCCATCACTATTTTCATGGACTAGGTCTTGGATTGTATTTGTTGCAGAGAGGGGAAGTAACAAGATTTCACCATTTTTCTTTTTTGTAAAATTTCATGGAGTATCCCCAAGTTCTTATAATGTATGGCAGTGTCTAACAACAGGGGCAGGAAGATCAGGGTCATACTACATCTGACTCTCTCTTGGCTCTAAATCTGACCCTGTGTGAACAGTTGCACAAGGAAATTGGTTTAGACTGCGGCACAAATCTGGAAGCAAGCTCTGTAGGCCCTCCAAGTATTATAGCCATGTGAGGATCTAACACTCAGTGGGTTCAGGTAGGAAGGAGACCCACATGCTCAGATCACAAAATGAACAAGAATCTTTACTCCCAGCCTGGAAGAGATGAAGTCAGACATGAGTTAGAGCAGGGCTTAAATTCAGCCAGAGACATATAGAACAGAGCTCCAGTAAATTTTTTCAAACCCATGGGAGCTCTGGTGTGCCCAGCTGGGCTGAAGCCCAGAGCTCTGAGCTCCAGGAAATACTCTGTGAGAATTTAAGACCTGGGTCAGAGGGAATACAGGGTAGTTCATTTAAAGGGATTACACTGAACAATAGGTAACACTGTTAGGGTACAACATGAGTTAGAATCCCAAACACTCTCCCACTTCAGGCTGGTTTTCTGAGTAGGTGCCTACTGTTAAGGGCTTTCCCTTCACCCTCCCCTGGTTCTTGTCATGCAGACAGAAAGCAGAAGACCAGAAGTCCAAAGTGCAGGCAATGCGATGCTTATTGGGGTTAATCATGCAAGCATATCCATAGCTCTGCATGCTGGTAGAGCTTTCTTCCCAGAGTCCCCCTTCCCTTCCTTAGCAGGATAATTATATCTGTAGTGCACACCCTTGGTCACACCCCTTACATTTATGGTCATGTTCTGTTTTGGAGGGTCTTGGGTCTAGGGGCTTTGGTACCACCTCTTTTGTATCCCATGGGAGGAGTAAGGAGTGAGGTTGTTCTTCAGTCAGGGACAGGCATTTCTTTGGCTTTTAGTGTTTCTTATACCTTCCCCCCACCCCCATCCTCCTCTCTAGACCTAGTCTTGGGAGAAGAGATCAGGCAGGACTGTCCTTCAAGTGTGCACTCGTATATTACACTCTCTTCCTTCTACATGTGCAGTATGGAGTAGAGCTGAAAAGTCCATATCTTGCAGAAGAGGGAGTGGCAAAGCAGCTATATTGCGTATTCTTCTTCCTCCATAACCTTAATAACTGCCTTTCTTCCCTCTTCAGCATCTCTGGTGAATCTATAGGTGAGAGATGAGGTCAAAGAAAAGGGGAAGAAGTTAAAGGCTGTATGATGCATGTTCCTCTTCCTGTCCATCAGAAACTACACTTTCAAGTTTCATGACACTGAAAAATGACTGTGTAAAAGCAGTTTCATGAGATTCCCTGCTTATCTCTTCTCCACCCATCTGCTTGTGGGCAGATGTAACATGCAATGTCTTTGTTGTTTCTTCACACGTATTAGTAAAAATATAAAAATATCAAAAGTCAAATGGGCAAACAAGACCCAAAATTCTATCTCAGGCAAATACATAGGCCTGATTATTACATTATCATCACTAATACTCCTAACACTTACTACAAACCTGTGTCTGAGTGGTCCCTCCTGAGCCCCACTGTGTCATGCTGAGCCCTAGCTTAGCCACCTGGCTAGCCTTCAGCCATTAACTGGGTTCCCAGAGACTTTCTCACAATACTCCCTTTTCAGACTGCTTTTCCTGGCTCCTCTCTTTCTGGGTCTTTATACCATCCTGGCTCAGGCCTCCTTTTCTTCAAACTGGATCCCTGGAGCCTCCTCCTCTCTCTTTAAGCCAGAAGCTGGCTCTCTGTCATATGAAAACTTTCTTTCTCAGACCACACTGTGGAGCTTCCTCTGCTCCCCTCAGCATCGCAGATACTGCCTCAACATCTTCCAAGCTGTGTCCCATCTCTAGTTCCACCTCTATCATGATCTGATTGGCTATGGGGAAGGCACTCAGCTGTGCATCAAAACATCAGTCTCTGACAATTCCCGAAGCTGTAGCAGCTCTGCCTACTGGTGGAGAGGACAGTTGTGCTCCTTTCAAAGTCCATTACAATATCCTTCCTTCTACATGTGCAGTACGGAGTAGAGCTGAAAAGTCCATATCTTGCAGAAGAGGGAATGGCAAAGCAGCTATATTGCATATTATTCTTCCTCCATAACCTTAATAACTGTCTTTCTTCCCTCTTCAGCATCTATGGTGAATCTATAGGTGAGAGATGAGGTCAAAGAAAAGGGGAAGAAGTTAGAGGCTGTATGATGCATGTTCCTCTTCCTGTCCATCAGAAACTACACTTTCAAGTTTCATGACACTGAAAAGTGACTCTGTAAAAGCAGTTTCATGAGATTCCATGTTTATCTCCTGTTGATTTTTTTCCATTACTGCCACTTCCAACTCTTCCCCATCCCACTCTATCTTCTACTGAACAGCACAGCATCTGCCTCATCTTTCTTTTACCTCTCCCTGATGCTCATTTCTACCATCCACCTAATCCCTCCCTAACAGCCTTCCTCTCTGAGTTTTGACCCTGACTAACAGTCTCTCTCTCTCTGTCTCTCTCTGTCTCCCTTTCCTTGCAGTCTCCCACACATATCTTCAGTGACTTCAACTTTGAAAGTTTATCCAACCTCTTAGCTACACATTTCTTGCCTTCCTTTCTCTTCAGTTGACCTGCAGGTTGGGTACAACTCTTCCATTCAAGAAAAGGGCCATTCACTTGACTTGGTCTTCACCAAGCACTGCTCTCTCTCACTGAGTTCACCCTCTAACCTGTTCACCTGTTCTCTTTTGACTTTGCCCATTGCACACTGATGGCTTCTTATCTGCTCTCAGCTCTCTCCTCCTTGAGCTCTTGCCTTTCTTCCATCGATATGGTTGTTTATTCTTTCTATTCCTTACTCCTCCACCTGTGACTCTTTTCCCTCTCTCTCCTGCCAGCCCCCAGCTGTGGCTCATCCCCAACACCTGCTTCCTCCATTCCTGCTCTTGTGCTGTGGACTGTCTCTGGTGAAAGTCCCATGAACAGGCTGACTTCCTTCACTACAAATTTGTTCTTTCCTCCTTCAGTTTTGCCATCATCCTAGCTAAGCAGCATTACTTCTCAAATTAATGGAATCCCATGTCCTTTATCCTAGCTTCCCTTCCCCACCTTTGTCTCACTCTTTAAACTCTTCCATTCTCCTACTTCCATTTCTCTCTCTGAACAGGATCTTGCCAATTTCTTCCAAGAAAAAAAAAGACAAAATGACATGACTTTCCCCCTCCCTTCAGCTCAGCTTCCCTTCCCCTACCACATCAGTCTCCTCCTTCTCCCCTGCCACAGATGCAGTAGTGTTTTGTCTTCTCTCCTCCTCTGATCCCACCATTTGCCCCAGTGACCCCATTCCATTCCATCTCCTGAACTCTCCTGTGCCCAATCTCTTACTTCCCTTTGGCTCTTTCCCCTCACAATACAAGCATGCTTTAGTCTCTTCCATCTTATAAAAACACCACCCTTAAGACCACTTGCTTCTCCAACAGCCACCCCAACTCCCTTTCATCTCTAAACTCACTGAACACGCTGTTAAGAATCACTGTCTGGAGTTCCTGTCCTCTAATTCCATCCAAGACCCTCTCCAATCCAGCTTCCACCCATTGCACTCAATTGAAACCATTCTTACCAAAGTCTTTTCCTAGCTAAACCTCAAAACCAGTACTCCATCCTCATCCTCCTTGACCAGGCAGACATCTTTGACACAGTAGGTCAAGCTCTTTTCCTCCATTGGCTTCCATGATTTTGTCCTCTCTTGGTTCTCCTCCTACCTCGCTAATTGCCCCCTCAAAGTATCCTTCTGAGGATCCTCTTCATCACTCTACCAACTGTCTGTGATGGTTCCACAGGGCTTTATCTTTGATACCCTTCTCTATACCTTATTTCTGGGTAACCTCATTCATAAACAAAAATTCAGCTACCCTCTCTATGCTGATGACTCACAGATCTACCTCTCTACAACAGACCTGTCTCCTCCTGTTCAAACTAAAACCTCAGCCTGTCTCTCTGACATCTCATGGATGTCTAGCTGTCAGCTGAAGCTCAGTATAGCTAAACTAGAGCTCTGATCTTCCACCCACCTGTCTACCCATCATCATTACTTCCTTTCTCGGTTGCTATGGAAGCCACCGCAATCTTGCCTGACACTCAGGACCATAAGCTAAGCATCCTCACATACAGTCTCTGTCTAGATCTTGCAGATTCTTTCTGCATAATCTCTAAAATACAACTTTTCTTATCCATCCACACAGCTAAAACTTTTGTCCATGCTCTCATCTCAATTACTGCACATCCTTCCCTCTGGCCTTGACAAATGCAATCTCATCCTCGGTTGTATCCATTCAGAATGCTGCTGCAAAGATCATTTTCTTAGCCCATTGTTTTGACTATATCATCCCTCTTTGTATCTCTTCACTTGCTCCCCATCTCTATCACACCAAACATAAGCCACTTAGCTTCACTTTCAAGGCCCTTCAATGTCTATCCTCAGCCCAGCTATTATCTCTCACTCTCAAGATGTCAGCTCCTCCCTCCTATTAGCCCATGATGTCATCTTTCATCACCCACTTGTTAAATATTCAAACAAGCACCTTCATGCTCCCCCCCAACCCGTGCTGCCCCTCATGCTTGGGAGGAGTTCCCTGTAAATATATGCAAAGCTACCTCATTAGCCTGCTTCAAATCCCTCCTTAAAATTCTCCTCTGCCAGGAAAGTTACAAAACATCTTGATAATGGTTAGGCCCCTAGTGTGCTGAGACCACTGCCTATTAAGCTGACCAACATTTTCTCATTGTTTCCTTGTAATCCCTCTTGTTATTACATGGATAAAGACAGGCCAAGACGACGGCGCAGAGGGGATATGATTGCTGTCTAGGAATACACCACGGAGGGAGAAGAGCTATTTAAGCTAAAGGACCATGTTTACTCAAGAACAAGTGGGTATAAACTGGCCATGAATAAACTTATTCTGGAGATTAGAAGAAGGTTGTTGGAACAGCCTCCCATTAGGAGGAATGGAGCCAAACACCTAACTAGTTTTAAACTGTAGCTTGACAAGCTTATGGGATTATATGATAGGGTTGTCTGCGGTAGCAGGGGATTAGACCCAATGTCTCAGGAGGGCCCTACCAGTCCTATGTCCCTATGTTTCTCTGTTGTCTCTTGTTCTTACAAGCATCTGTGCTAAGTGCTGTACAAACAACAGGGTCATGGTCCATGACTGGAGCTCCTAGGTGCTAATACAACTCATTTTAGGACATGAAAGCCATGTGTGCTCTCTAAGTCACACATCCACACTTGGGGGTACACATTCTGCAAGAGAAACAATTCTGTTGATGCACAGTAAGAAATAGCACCCCATTCCTTCTCCTGTAGCTGCATGCACTCAGCGGTGCTATCTTGAGTAGAAATATTAGAAATCTTACATTATTGCTAAAATCACCAGATGTGACCCCCAAATAGACACAGGGAGACCATCTCTTCAGTAAGAAAATCCTATTTATATATAGCCACTTTTCTGACAATAAAGCAGTCTAAGTTACTGCCCTCACAAGTAGCAGTAACTCCCTTCTGTAAGCTGTCACCGCTGCAGAGAGGACCTGTATATATGCGGTTGGGGTGACTGGGACACACAGAAATTCAATATAGCTAGAATCAGAGCCACAAGAAGCATGCTACACAAAAGGTCTGGCCTTCATAGACATCTGTCTTACAAACACCTACCTCAGCAGTCAGCACCGCCTTTTTGGCTATTCCGCCTCCTGGACCTTTCCAGGTGTGGAGGGCACGATTGTGAAGAAAAAGTGAAGAGACAATTCCTTGGAAACAGAAAGAGAGGAAGTCCTGATGGGCAGAAAAAGAGTACCACCTAGAAAGCAGATGAAGCCTTGAAGAAACAAGCTAAGGATAAGAAATTGAGCTAAGGGACCAACTCACAGAAATCCATTTATTATTAATTATTATTATTTATTAAATAGCATCCAAAGCCCCCAATCGGGACTGAGGTCCCATTGTGCTAGGTAGTGTGCAAATGTGCAGTAAGATATGATCTTTGCTTGAAGAGCTTACAGTTCAGGGCTCCGACTCATGCTTAAAGTTTAGCAGATATGTAAATGTTTGCAGGCTCGGGGTCTACAGACTCAAAACAGCAACTGATTCTTCCAGGACACAAGGGTCCGCATGGGTCAAAACATTGATATAGCCTCTTGCTGCCCGGTTTACCTTTAATGACCTCCCAATAAAGCCAGTGAAGCTGCTGAAGTATTTGTCTTTTGTAGAAAAGTAATTAAATACCAAATTAATACTTTAGAGATTAACATGAGCTGTACAGTTGTGTGGGGGAAAAATTCCATTCTCAAACGATTAGCTAGCTGAATAAAAGTGTCAGGGAGACTCTCAGAAATAGGGCTTTAAACTGTTTTAGATAGAACTATCAATATAGGAGTCTCTCTGTAGTGACTTATTTCAATAGGCTTTTGTTAATTATTTTCTCTCTCCTTTTCTTCCCATTTCCATCTTTATTACAAAGTTACTTCTAACAATAGCATCATCCTCTTTTCCAAGCAGCAGTCCTTGAAAGCATCCTCACACGAGGGTCCTGCAATGTAATGCTGGCTGTTCTGAGAGCTCGATGGGGGAAAATTGCATTAATATGTCCCACTTGATTTTTTTTCATCCCCAGGTGGCATCTGTCCCAACAATGACCCTATATTATAGTGTGCCAAGGTCCCAAAAGCTATTATTCACTAAAGAACAGATATTACTAAATTAAAGGAAATTAATGCCTTTTTGTGTGCACGTGTGTGTGTGTGTGTGTGTTCTTATTTTACTTATGGTCAGGACACTTTTATCTGCTTCCTATCTAAGGTGACACCACAAATAACAAAGACTATTTTTTAAAGCTACAGAGAAAGTGAATTCGGTAATAAAGAAAGGATTTGTGTAGGAGATTTAACTTTCTTTAATTCCTCAAATCTCCTTGCCAAATATGATAACATTCTGAAATTTCTTGACACTTTTTACTCAACATGTATTAGGGACAAGTAGCCAAAACCTATATCAGACACATTAGGCATGTATTACATAGCTAACCTACCAATCTGGGCATTATTTATTTTCCTTCTTCAAAATGCTTTCAAGTACAGCAGGTCTATTACAAATCTTCATGTTAATTTACACGTCGTATTGTTTTTTTCCCCATGGTGCATATGTTGAAAAAGGCATTGATATATATTTACTAAACCATTACCTCCCTAATTGGTGAATTTATTAGAGCAGATGCGTTCTTTCATAAATAATGTCATTAAATGCATGAGACTGTTGATCTAAGCTCCTTTGCTGAGAGGCTGCAGAGATGGTTCTCATTCGCCTGCAAACTAGACTGAATTTCACAATGAAACTTTCATCATAAAAAAAGAAAAATAACCTCACTGTAACACATCAATGACTTTGTTTCCAAGAAAGATTTCTTTTTCCAATTAAAAAAAAAAAGTAAAAAAAGCGCAAGGTTTCTGGGAAGAGACTGCTTTTTAAAGAAACCACCCTGCTACAGGGAACACTTGCTTCTGTAATTTGTAGAAAGGAGCTCTCTTAATTATGCTCAGTTTATTGCCTCTCTCTCTCGCTCTCTCTTTCTCTCTCTCGCTCTCTGCGCCTGTCTGTGTATATGCAGAGGGCTAGAGAAAGCTGGCTGCACTACCTGAATAGCTATTGAAAGAGTGAGACTTCTCAGCTCCTGCTTCATTACTGGGTAGCAGCTATTCCAGTGTGTAAGAGAGCCTAACTGCATTCTCCCCTTGAAAACCCTTTGGTAAGTCTCTTATGCTGACAGAGCTGCAGATTAACTCAGCAGAGGAAGAGGGTGGGGGGAGAGCTTGTATGCTGCATGAGATCAATTAGAGTTGAAAGATTTTTTTTGTAATGTGTTCAATCTTTTCTGTATCATTGCAATGCAAGAAATTGCGTGGAGTGGTCTATGTGCTCAAAAGCAATGTTAAGTAAATTAAGGAGAGCTTAAATCAGCTGAAAAAACTACTAGAGATGAGATTGGTAATGCTGTGTAGAAATGCAAGATGATTCTTTTATCCTTCACTTTTTTCTGTTTATTGTACTGGATGTGTTAAAAGGCTCAGAATAACACAACTTGTTTTCTTGCTGGTGGATGGCTTTGGAAATGTAAAACTTTTAACAGAACAGGGATGACAGGTAATGATATAGAGGAGAAATGTGTGGGGTTTTTTTTATTTGCCTGCACATCATTTCACCTGCTTCTGTTGCTTACCATTCAGATTTACTATGCTCAAGAAAAGTCTAAAGAACTAAGGAATGCACATCTACTGCTCAAGTCGCTGATGTGTATGCTTGTTAAGTATGCTTGTCACATGTTTTATTAGTCATCTGGCTGATAAATGGTGCTGTCCAAGTCATTCATTTCAATATATATATACACACACACACACACTCACAGATATGCATTTTTATTTACCTAGACACCATGGATCAAGTGCATTAGACTCAAGAGGAAATGATAGCTCCCCTCAGAGAGGTCAGGTCATGGCTCTCCTGCCCTAGCAGAACAAGGATAATGTGAATGATAGATTTGAATTGTGCAATTATTACAGCTTTCCAGTAAGCTCAAGGCTTGAACTTTTGGATTGAAAAGGTGTTAACAAGCTGCATTGGCGATGGACTAGAGGCTGTTGCTTAAATACAGGAAATAACAGAACGATTGGCTCCTAACTGAATCCAAGTCTATTTCTCTTACAAGTAAATCCAGTCTAGCTGCATCAGTATCAGGACATGATACTGTGGACTCATCAGTTACTGTCAGTCCAGTCCAGATCTCTGTTGGATACAGCTGTGCATTGGATCATATAGATGACACAGCTGTATTTATAACTGTCAGGAGGGCTGTTCCTTATAGCTAGAAAATATACAGTGATAATTTTAGACTCCTGCTTCATGTCCTACTCATCACTTTCTCTGTCCCTGAACAAACACGATAGATCTAAGGATTAGGTTTTAGGTCTGCAATAGTTACTTTCAAGTCACTGTGGGTATATTTACTTTCCCTATCCAGGGCAAAAGGGACTATATTGATTTTTTTTCCAGTTGACTTTATCTGTAGTGTTTAAGGAGCAACTTTTATAAGCTAGTATAAGAACACCGCTCAGCTCACTGGCAAAGTACAAAATAAGTGCTGCTTCCTCAAGCTCAGTAATTTCACATTAGATTGATAGAGGAATCATTCTGAAGGGTACAGGCTGACAGACTGAGCTAGGGAATTGATAAGTGAGCTTGTATAACTAGTCGCTATAGAATTTATAAATAGGACTACTTATGTGCCATGTGTTCCAGGTTTTGAGATCCAGCATTACTCTGTCAATAGCAAACTAAATTGTTGCTAAAATTGCATCATTGCCTAGGACATTTAGTGCATTAAACGCATTACAGGGGAGCAATAGATAGGGTAAAAAAATTGGAAGCAGAGTAATTTTTTTCTTGCATTTATGTATAACTTCCATCATTGCTGAATACAATTATGCAGTGCGTTTTCTACATTTTTTTTTTTTTTTTGCTTTTGTGGGCCAGCTTTATCTACATGTATGAGAGTAAAATTACAGTAATGACAAAGAATTTCAGCACAAAGGGAATTAGGGACAGTAGCTATTGGTACATCTGGTCCTGAGTATTGAATTCATACTTGAGCTTGTTCCTGTTAACTAGGTGATTTTGCTGTTGTCCCTTTTCCCATGTAACAATGACCACGATTTGCAAACCAACCTAAGAGAAACCAGGCTTGTGGAAAAAACTCCCATTTGCTGGGGCCCGATTTGAATACCTTTATGCCTGTTGAGCAGCCTCAGACTCTGTGAGCAGTTCCCAGTGATTTCAGTGTTATTCCTTGTAGAGTAAGATGCTGCTCAGCACTGGTAAGGGTAGAAGAATTGGGCCTTGGGTGATACAGAAGTTCTGTATTAACCATGGGATGTGTCTTTACAAGCCAGATTGTGGCTCGTCCTTGCATGAGTGCTAGGGCAAAATGCTCAAGGAGTCTTACCCCACCTCCATCCCTGCACAAGTGACGCTCCCTCCATGTGACTTGGTATTTCACATTGCCCCAAAGTGAGTGGGAAGAGGCAGGCAAAAAGTGGTGTTATGGTGTCATGCCTTCTAACATAGTGGGCTAGGTATGCCTGAGAAACCAGTGTAGCCATCCTAAAGGCTGGTACATTCTCTGCACCCACACACCTGTGTATTAGGTAGCCTAGGGAAGGGATGGACAGTGCACACTGCCTCCAATGCAGAGCTAAGCCTAATTCTCACATTTTGCCCCCATGTTATAAGAGATGGTCAAAAAACCTGTAAAGCATATGTGGGTTCAGTCAAAAATCACATTTTTGGCAAGGTGGGGGGGGGGGGAATTATGAATAAATGTAAACTTGGAAAATTTTGACCTGCTCTCAATGTAACACAAAGTAAACATGAATTCCATTCTCAGTAAAGGTTTAACCCATCCACCAACCGTAGAACAGGGATACTCCCTAGCAATGTTCAAGATTGGACATTTTTCTAAAAGATACACTCTAGGAATTATTTTGGGGAAGTTCTATGGCCTGTGCTATACAGGAGGTCAGAGTAGACAATCACAGTGGTCCCATCTGGTCTTGGGATCTCTGAATGCCATGCACCTCCCAGGTTACTAATATGAATCTTTGTCCTATAAAGTTTAATGCTATACAAAATCTTCAGACACAGCCAGCATCAGACACAGCCACAGAAATCTCAACACACCTTCAAGCCAACCCGGGTTTTCATAAAAAATTTCCTCTGTTGCTCCTTCAGCTTTAAATGCCCCTCCTCCCTCTCATCCTCATCAAAGATTACAATTCATGAAGCAGAGAATGCCAGATGTTCAAGCACTGGCAAAGAGCTCTTCTAAATTGTTTCTAGTTTTTCACACATCTATATGACAGATTTTCATTACTCCCCTCTGTTTTTATATATTGAATCTATCAAAGCATTTCGGTACCCATCATTTAGCTATCATAAGGGTGCTCATCACAACTCCTAGTGGACAACTTAATTAGTTTTAAGATAGGACTTGACAAATTTATGAGTGGGATTGTATGATGGGGTTCCTTGTGGGGAGGGGGCATCACTCAGCAGTCCTGGATAGTCCCTTCCAGCTCATGGCTAAAATCTCATGCTGCAGGGCTTCAGCCAGTCACCTGCAGGTATCAGGAAGCGAATGTTTTCCCCATTGTCTTCTGGGTTTGTGGGGGCTGTTTGGTTGTTGGTTTTCTTTTTTCTTCTTCCTTTTTCTGAAGCATCAGAGAGAGCCATAGTTGAAGATGGGCAACTGGATGGGGTGGGCCAATGCTTTGAGGTGGCACTGAGCATTCTCTCATAGACTTCAAAGTCAAAAAGGACCATCATGATCATCTAGTCTGACCTCCTGCACATCACAGGCCACAGAATCTCACCTACTCACTCCTGTAATAGGCCCATAACCTCTGGTTGAGTTACTGAAGTCCTCTAATCTTGATTTAAAGACTTCAAGTTAGAGACTGAACCCTTTACTCTAGTTCACACCAAAAAGTGACCTATGCCTATAGCACTCTGTACCTAAAAGCAGCACCCTGGAAAAGAAGATTCATCCTGTCATATAATTCTGATATATTTCATACATAGCATGCCATGTAAGATATCATATGAAAGGTCATGATCTGCTGAAACCCATTGTTTTGTCCAAATATGTATATCACTACTGTGTATGAAGTTATAAGATTTTGCTGTATGGTTGTTACTGAAATATGTTGTAAATTAGAGAGTCTCTACTGTTAGGTGGTGATCTACTCCCAGGAGGTGTTAAGTGACCATTAATCAACAGGGGAGTTATAAGCAACGGATTTACAATTCTGTAAGAGGGCTGCACAAGCATCATACAATGGGGATTGCTCAACTCTGTGATTTAGCAAAGCCCACCAGGATATGTCTAGGTTAGTGTTTTGCAGGCACATGGACTGAGTATATAAAATAGGGGGCAGGGCATCATTCTTTTACCTTTCTCCTCCCCCACCTATGCTGGAAGCAACAAGAATGCTGGGAAGACAAAGACTTGAATTCAGGAGACTGGTCCCAGGCTTAAAGAGAAAGCCCATGTATTAAGAAGTATAACCTACCTGTGGGGTGAGAAATTGCTTGATCCACATACTGCCTACTCTAATAAAGTTTAAGATTTAGACTTACCTTTTATATTCTTTGGTGACTATCACTGACCTTTTGTGCCTACCACTTATAATCAGTTGAAATCTATCTTTCTATAGCTAATAAATCTATTTTATATTTTACCTAAAACAGTGTGTTTTTGCTTGAAGTGCTTGGGAAATCTCAGCTCAGTTTACAAAGGCTTGTGTGTGCTCTCTACATAGAGGGAGGGGCAGACTGGGTAATGAACTTACACTGGCCAGGCTGCTGACCAATGCAAGAAGGGATATTCTGGGGGTACAAGGCTGGGGAGATTTGCTGGTGCCTTTCTCTGTATGATTCATGAGTGGCTCAGAGAGCATTTACGTAATTTAGCTGGGTGTGGGGCTCCATATGCTGTTGTACTAAGTGAGCTTGGAGGGTTTTGATGCTTGTCACTAGCAAACCATTGTGAGAAATGACCCAGGATGGAGAGTTAAGGGGGCACAGCAGTACCCCAGTTCCAGGTTGTACCCCAGAGATCTTGTCACAATGCCCCATGCTGCAGAGGAAGGCAGGAGTCTCTGCCAATCTGACTTGGGGGAAAATTCCTTCCCAACCCCAAATATGAGGATAAGTTAGACCTAAGCATGTGGGTGAGACCCACCAGCCAGACAGCTGGGTAAGAGTTCTCTGTAGTAACTCAGATCCCTTCCCCCGCTAGTGTCCCATCTTCAGCTGTTGGAGATATTTGCTATTAGCAGTTTCAGGAGGACCATATGCCATTGTGGAAAACCTCATTGTACCATAAACTTATGAAGCTCAGTTGCTCCCTCAGGTACTTGGCTGGCTTGTTCTTGCTTGCATGCTCAGGGTCTAACCAATTACCATATGTGAGATAACAAAGAAATTCCCGGCCCTTGAGGTTTTTGCCTTCCTTTGCAACATGAGGTGTGGACCACTTGCCAGGATTATCTGGGCACTTAATCAACTCCCTCCCATTGCAGGAGCCTTGGGCACTGGTGCACCCCAGTCCCTCCAGCTCTCTGCCTTTGACACATAAGAGTTTAGTCCCCAGAGGGCTGTTATACTGTGATCTAATTCTAATTGTTGGGTTTAGTTGGTGGTGGCTGGGGGTGTTAGTGGCTTGTGATTTACAGGAAGCCAGACTACATGATCTGGTGGTCCCTTCTGATCTTAAACTCTATGAGTCTATGAGTATGACAAGCACCTGTTTTCAAAAAGGTATTCATAGTGTGGGGCGACTTCTGTGTGTTGCAACTATACTCACAAAAATCCTGATGAATGCATCATAAATGCATAAGATATGTTGGATTAGAAACAGTTTTCTAGGTTTTACTTCCAACATATTTTCCCTTACATATGCTGCAGAGAGAAGCTCAGTGCGTTATTTGTGCCATGGTTTTCCAGGGCCGAGTCCAGGCACCTCTGTGCTTCTCAGTTCATAGACCCATCGCCTCTGGGCTTGCTGCATCAGTTATGAATGTAAAAAAAATTGCTTTGAGCCCCAGCACCTCTTTCATTACAAATTAAGCACTGGAGAAGCTGTATGGGGAACATTTTAGAACATAGCTACAGCACAGGACATATATCAGTGTTTCTCAAACTGGGGTCGCTGCTTGTGTAGGGAAAACCCCTGGCGGGCCGGGCCGGTTTGTTTACCTGCCCCATCCGCAGGTCCGGCCGATCGTGGCTCCCACTGGCTGCAGTTCTCAGCTGCAGGCCAATGGGGGCTGTTGGAAGCGGCGGCCAGTAAGTCCCTCGGCCCGTGCCGCTTCCAGCAGCTCCCATTGGCCTGGAGCAGTGAATCGTGGCCAGTGGGAGCCGCAATCGGACAGACCTGCGGACGGGGAAACTGGCCCGGCCCGCTGGGGTCTTTCCCTACACAAGCAGCAACCCCAGTTTGAGAAACACTGGCATATATACACTCATTATCCCAGAGAACAAGCCCCCCCTGCTCCAAAAACAAAAAATGAGACCTGCACAAGGAAACAACAATATAGTTGCTCTGCACATTCCCTTAACCACAGCTTTGTAAACCGTTTTAAGCAGGTGAAGCTCACTTACTTCAAAATAAATTAAAATAAGAATAAGATGCATTATTAGGTTTCAAAGAGCACCACCAGCTCTAAAAGACTAGAAGCCAAAGCCTGCCGGCCTTTTTTTATCCAGAAAAATCTCAGTGACTTTAGATGGTGTTTTCAGTGAGAAACTATGGCAAGATACATCTCTAGGACTAGAACAGATGCTTGTAAAGCAGCTTCTTTCAATTATGAAAACAAAGTTAAAGCATTGTAGCATATGCTGTGTTGATTCATGTCTTACAAAATATCATTCCATGTAGATATATTTGGTAAATGCAATAAGAAAGCTGGTGTTACCTTGGAAAAATACATTTGACTGCAGCATTAGCCACTTTCATATCATACTTGACAAACATGCAGTATGGTTTAATACAATGCCATAGAACTTAGGGAGTTGATACAGAGGAATGCCATTCCCATCTTTTTTCTGAATATATTAAAATGCTCTTTGCAAATGTAAAACACTGGTAAACAATTCTGTTTATGGGAGTCTGACCCTGCAGGTGCAGTTCCTAGTGTTCACAACATAAAAACACGGTGCTATCCCCCATCTGCAAAACAGAGATAATACTTCTTTTGTTCCACCCTTTATCTGTGTTGTTTACTTATACTGTAAACTCTTTGAGGCAGAGACTGTCTCCTGTATGAATGCACAGCACCTGAGATAGTCAGTCCCTCATCTTGGTTGAGGCCTGCAGGTGCTATGGTATAGAAATAATAAGTTCAACACCTGGCAGTAATGGACATCCTTGGCAGTCTCAGCCAATGACTTAATGGTGCCAATGACCTTTAGAAGTGGTCCTTCCAGAACACTGAGCAGAGGAATAAATCTGTGACAGGTGTTATTGCCCATGCTGTACCTGTTCAGTGGTCAAAGAGGGCTTCAGTCTCCACACCTATTCATTTGACACCTTTTACAAGTAAGAAAATACACACACATGTACACATGTAAAGAATAATAATAGCAATTCTGGAATCCAAGAGTTTGGAAATGTATGTGACGATGATATTGACAATGCCTGAGGAATACAGATTTCTTTGACAGTTATATTGGCTCTGCAGAAGTGACAATATTAAAAACTTGTTTTTGACAGTTAACTAAGCAGACGTGAGTCAGAAATCACAAGTGGAGCAGATATGTCTACCCACCCCGTCCTGGAGCTCAAATGCCTTTCTTGCTCCTTTTCAGTCTCTCTACAGATTATAGGCTTGCAGACAGTACCTTGCATCTATGGTTATCTGCAAACCCTCTGATAGATCTCCAGGGAAATTATGGCTTTCAGATTCAAATTCTCCCTCTCCCCAAAATGACAGAATACAGTTAGCCACCTTTAGAGAATTAAACAGTCATTTGGTAGTGACATCTCTCAGCAATGAAGGGAGAACTTATTTATTGATTGAATTTCTTATAGCCATTACCTGCAGTTTCTGAAGTCGTTTACAGAATCAGCTGTTCATGTCAGCAAACAGCAGTGGTTACCTTAGAATTTGCAAAGAGGTCCAATGTTATATTTAAAAATAAAAAATGGAAAACTGATTTCTGTATGAGAACAGCATGCAATGCAGACAAGCATTCATGCTCTGCTTTGTTTATTGGAAAGCACCATTGTATTACACTTTTAAAGCAACTCCAGACAGTGCCACAGATTTGAATTACTGCCTCACTCTCATTACAGAACTCCCTGGAATCTTTTTGGGCACATTTTTCAAGTTGAATATCCTGCTGTTGTACATTTCTAATGCAGGAGCACAGTGCTCCTCTCCTTCGGAGGACTGCCACCTTTTTAGTGTGACATCCCTTGAGGTGATTTGTAATAAAAGCAAACTAAAAGACAAAAATAAGGACAATCATATGTCTTCCTGAGATTTGATTCCATTGTGTATGGTTTGGGACTCTATCAGAACAAAACTGAGATCTGCTCGAGGGAACAGTGAGGGGACTTATCCCATTCATTTAAATTGTTGCCGGTAGCACCTCAGTTCTATAATGTGTTCAATTTTTGGAACATTGCTGCTTGCAGATAAGGAGAATGGCTATAACGATTGTCTATTTAAGTTAGAAAATCTGTGTACCACAAGCATAAATCAGATAAACTACACTTGTGATTTCCTCATGCACCCAATAGTTCAGTTTATGGCCTATGCTGCAGAGACCTGAGCTCCTGAGGGCATGAGGCTTACTTTTTCCTAACAAGTGACTATCCTACCCAGATACGTATATTCTTCTGAGTAAAGGCCCTTACATCTCAACTGTGAATAATGAGTGTTGTTGTATGTTAACTATTAGAGATGAGGCAAAGTTCTAATTTGGATCTGATCTTACACAAAGTTTGGGGATGTTCAGTGCTAGTTTCAGAGGGGTAGCCGTGTTAGTCTGGATCTGTAAAAGAAGCAAAGAATCCTGTGGCACCTTATAGACTAACAGACGTTTTGCAGCATGAGCTTTCGTGGGTGAATACCCACTTCTTCGGATGCAAGTAGTGGAAATTTCCAGGGGCAGGTATATATATGCAAGCAAGAAGCAAGCTAGAGATAACGAGGTTAGTTCAATCAGGGAGGATGAGGCCCTGTTCTAGCAGTAGAGGTGTGAAAACCAAGGGAGGAGAAACTGGTTCTGTAGTTGGCAAGCCATTCACAGTCTTTGTTTAATCCTGAGCTGATGGTGTCAAATTTGCAGATGAACTGAAGCTCAGCAGTTTCTCTTTGAAGTCTGGTCCTGAAGTTTTTTTGTTGTAGGATGGCCACCTTAAGATCTGCTATTGTGTGGCCAGGGAGGTTGAAGTGTTCTCCTACAGGTTTTTGTATATTGCCATTCCTAATATCTGATTTGTGTCCATTTATCCTTTTCCTTAGAGACTGTCCAGTTTGGCCGATGTACATAGCAGAGGGGCATTGCTGGCATATGATGGCGTATATTACATTGGTGGACGTGCAGGTGAATGAACTGGTGATGGTGTGGCTGATCTGGTTAGGTCCTGTGATGGTGTCGCTGGTGTAGATATGTGGGCAGAGTTGGCATCGAGATTTGTTGCATGGATTGGTTCCTGAGCTAGAGTTACTATGGTGCGGTGTGCAGTTACTGGTGAGAATATGCTTCAGGTTGGCAGGTTGTCTGTGGGCGAGGACTGGCAGTGCTAGTTTGTTGGGGTTAAGAGTTTCTCATATAAACACATATAGAGCTATATCTGTACATACCCATTGTCAGCAGTGCCCCACATCAATTCTCACATAAACTCAGGACATCTGTATCTCACTCCAACACTGTCATTTTTTTTTTTTAGAATTTGAATTGAAAGTATATCAGAGTAAATGGCTCCAGATCATAGAACTACAAGAACCACCGCTTTGTGAAGTCTGTTCAAATCAGTGACACTCAAAGGACAATCACATCTTCAGTTATTTTGTCCTAAGTTTTGATTCCACTAAGTAAGGGTCAGACTAAATCAAAACACTATTTACAACAGGATCCTTTCTTTTCAGCTCTACTGTTATTAAAGGCATTTGGCCTGTCTTAGTAAGAGAGAAACTGCTCACACGACTTACTTAAGGAGATACACGTGGCACACAATTTGGATTTGTGAGTACAGTAATTTAAAGTAAGCTGCATTCCTTGTCTCTCTCATTTAAGATCTGTGGAATCAGTAATCTTCCATCTGGATTATGAACCCAGACTGGGTCACTACAGTTATGTGGTGAGGAGGGAGATTCATCATAGACTGAGTGTAGCAGGGTGAAAACTGTCATTTGCTCATTTTTTCCAGTTGGACAAAAAATGACACTGGGCAACAGCAACTTATAGGGTCCTCAGTTTCTCCCTGGTGACAGTGAGTTTTTTGTTTTCTCTCTAAGAGCTAGCAATCCCTTTGGTTTTAACATCACAGTCACCTAGAATGAAGATCACACATTCGCATGCACAATGCACAGTCACCCCCACTCCTCTGTGTAAAACATTAGCATACGAATATTTTTAGTAATAGCATAAGAGGTGCCATATGAGCTCAATCAATGGTCCATCAAATCCAGCATCTTGCACAGTTAGAAGCAGCTGTGATTTTTAACAATGATTTCACAATAAAAAATATGCCTGTGATATTACCTCCCATCATTCAGATTTACAGCACAATGACTTGATATTTATATAACAACTTTATGCTTTTCTTTTTCAATTCAGTAAATAGTACTATAGAAATACAGCACACTCTGAGACCTGAAAAGGGATGGGAGCAGGGAGGAATAAAGCTAGCTGAAATTTGGGATTTCTGGTTTTGCAAGAATTTTTGACACTGAAATTTTTCACAAACCAGAAAGCCTCAAAAAACTTCATTTTAGAAACACCAACACATGGTCTTTGATTTAAGGAGTGAGAAACATAAGAAAGCTGTTCAGTATGAGCCTGATCCTGTCCCACTGAAACTAACGGAAGTTTTGCTATTGACTTCAAAGGAGGAAGGATCAGGGCCTAGTTTTTCAACTTTTTTCTTAAACAAAAACACTCTCTAGAGGAGCAGGTGTTGCCTGAAATTGACATTCTTGTCAGTTTCACAGCTGCTATGACCTTTCAAGAATGTCAGTTTCAGTCTGTGCTGCCCAGGGCTGCCTGCTGGGAGCCAGCTGGCCTGGGAGCTTGAAAGCTCTGGGTCTCTAGCCCAGTGGCAGTCTACATGGTGGGGCTGCCCCAGAGCACAGATCCTGCAAGCCCAAGTCCCTGGCACAGGGGCGATACTCTTGGTGAGGCTCCCCAGAAGCCCATTAGGCGAACAGGCTTCCATTGGATCTCTGGCAGGGTTGCAGCAGGGTCCCTTCCTGTGATGCGGTGGGAGGTTATCAAATTCAACTCACTGCAAGAAATTTCAGGTTTGACAAACTGGCATTTTCTGACAAAACTCTGTTTAATTGGAAAATTTCCTAGTCAGGCCCATTTGCACAAGCGGGTTCTTTGGATCAAGCAGGCCCCAAGACAACCCATCCAAATGACTGGAGGAGCTTCCAGGGATAAGCCTTTTCTGCTGGAACTTGGCAGAGAAGCCACAGCTGCCTGACTCTGCCTGACAGAGCACAGATTTACTGCCAGTGTTTTAACAGGGAGCTCCTACAAACATTCTCTTCCCTCATCCGTGAGAAACTCCTTGGGCTGGGGATCATGTGATGCAAAGAGGAGTGGGAGACATAGACATAGAAAGCTGTTCACAAGAAGCCTGATCCTGTCCCACTGAAATCAATGGAAGTTTTGCTGTTGACTTCAATGGAAGAAGGATCAGGGCCTAGTTTTTCAACTTTTTTCTTAAACAAAAACACTTTCTTATTACCATAGCCAAGATAGGAGGCAGAACTGCTTGGCAAATAAACCGCCTTTCAGATACCTTTCTGGTGCTTTACAGACAAGGATAAAGACAAAGCCCCTGGCCTGAACTGCTCACAAGGATGATATTAATCCATGGGGCTGGGTGCCTGTTATTAGGTTACCCAACACTTCTCTTGTAAGACCCTGAATTCAGGAAGTGGCGGGGGGAGGTGGGTGAGTGGAACAGATCTGATGAGGAGTGGTGTGCAGGGGATAAACCTGGAACTGGCTGGGTAAAGAGACTAGGACAAGAAGCTGGGATTAGGTCATGGGGAGACACTGAGATTGGATGAGGAGTCCAGGCAGGGAGACTGTGACTGATAGCCAGTGGGGAAAGGGAATAGGGGCAACTAGAGACTAGGATTTTGGGGTGGGGGGAGAGAAATGGATCAGATGAGGAGCTGGAAGGGAGGCAAATGGGACTGGCTGGGCAAGGACACTGGGGACAAATTGCTGGGAAGAACTGGGAACGGCTGAACAAGGAGAGTGAGAGAGGGAATGACTAGGACTGGCTGGGCCAGCAGAAGAGTTGCACAGGCAGCCTTAATTCTGTCATTTCCTAACTTTTGAGAGCTTGACTCTGCAACCTAAATAATGTTCTTTTAGTGTGTGTGTGTGTGTGTGTGTGTGTGTGAGAGAGAGAGAGAGAGAGAGAGAGAGAGAGCTATTCTTAGATATATTGGTATTAAAAACAGTTTTCTTTTTGTGTAACTGAAACAAGGGGAAGGTGTAGAAGTATCTTCCCTTTGGAAATAGTACTGAAAATGCCTGACGCTAGGTGTAATCTGGTCCATTATAAAAGTAAAGGGAGGGAGGAATGCTCTTTAGAAGGTCTTTCTGAGTCCCGGAGTTAAGTCATCTCTAAAAGGGATGCTTTAGCAGTACCAAGAGAAGGGTGTAGAGGCAGAGGAAGAAAAACATATTGTTTCTCAGGCACTTGAAGATACTCAGCTCAAAACCAGGTAAGAGAATTTGTTGAAACAAGTGTTTCACAGTGATAAGGAGGGATACAGAATCACGCACAGATTCCCCTCCCCCATCTTATAGGAAATGATGAGTGGTGGCAGCTGTTTCTTCCAGCCTTATGCTCCACTAAATTCCTCTCTGTTCTCCCTTGTTATGGAAGCCTAATTGTGCCAACTGAAACAGCTTAGTAGATCTTATAGGAGGCTTTGAGTAACCCTGCGTCCCATCCCTACGCACCCTCTTGTCACTTGGGAGCACGTTCTCCTGCTGGTAGCTGTCATGTGCACTCCCCACATAGCCTATACGTGAGGGTGCACCATTGACTGAGCATTCACGATTTCTTGAGGAGCCTTCTTAATAACAGTGACTGAGTAGCGCTGGATGCCTTTACTGTTTGTTTTTAATTTGGTTAGGATGAGGGTAAAATGTTGGGGCATGTAAAGTGACCAGTGCTTCAGCAAATCTATGTGAGATGGTGATGCAATTATTTGTTCCTTGAGCATATTTGCACATGGCAAGGTCCGATCTGATTTGTACAGCTTCAGCTGAACTTAACAGGATGCCAAGTACACAGGGCATCTGCCATAGTATTTTAAACATACTGAGCTGAATTGTAGCATTTAAAGCCAGAACTGGTTAAGGAAAGGTGTGAGAAGGCACGATGCCACTAGCCGCTCCACGAGACATCCTGCTTGCAGATGAGAAGTGCAGGCAGTATGTCTTTTGAGCACTTGTGGCCTGATCCAAATACAGGCAAAATTAACGAGTCTTCCCGTTGACCATAATGGGTGTTGACTCAGGCCCTTGCTAAGCACAGCGAGGATATGTTCTTACACCTTCCTTTTGGAGATACAGAATATGCTAACTCCAGTGCTAAGCCAACACCACCATATAGAAGGTGGGGTGCGGATACACCCCTTTTTTCTCCTCCACCCCTTTTGAGTAGTCTAGTATCTCTGGTGATGCCATGCACCAGCATAAGAGTTTACACAAAGTGTAAGGTGATCGATATTCAAGCCCACAATGGCTGAAGTTCGATGTAACACAAATGCTTACAGGAACATTCTTTATGCCAGGAAAACAGTAAATCCCTAATAAATGACCTGTGCAAAAAAGATTTTTCTTCTGTTCCGCCTGAGCAAATTATCAGTTTTCTGTACCAAATATAAAAGAAAGCAGATGTACAGGGATGGATTTAATTAATTAGAGCCTATTACAGTTAACTAAGAAAGAGCAACCAAAATTTAAACTGCTATTTTCATTATGTCTCTAAGTAGGGGACACTTGGTACTGTGCAAGGCTTGAAAGATAAGACAGTAATGAGACCACATCAGAATCAAAAGCAGGGTTTTTTTAAACAACGTTATACATAGTAAAGCCAAATGGATTTGAACTCTACAACCCCAATGTATTCCAGGTGCCAAAGTATCAGGATGAATCTGAAGATGTTATCCCACTGGGATCAGGAGCCAAAAAAGCCCATAAGGTGCTATCAGTTCGAGCCTGGGGAATTGTATTCCCATATTACACGAAAAATCAATCAATTTAGCTTTGCAAGGAAAAGCACCATGTGAGATTGCACCTGACAATATCATCTGTGATTTTATTTATTTATTTATTTATTTATTTTAGAAGATTCATGCAGCCTTGAAAGTGAGGGCTTGGCAGATAGTGACAGCAAGTTTGTCAAAGGCTTATCATTCTTGTTTATACTTTGTTGAAAATTATGTGGCTGTCCCATTCGTCGCAAAGTAGGTTCAGAAAATATTAGCATTAGCACTGTTTTTGCAGAACTTGCAGTTTCAGGATAGAGGTTTTTAATGCTGGGAAGATGTATGCTCTGGTTCATCATGTAAGAATAACGGAGACCTATATGTAAACTTGTGGAGTTAATACAGATAAAGGAATTTAGATTCAAATATTTGAACTCTCTAATTTATTACAATGCTCTCATGTTTCTAACCCAGGATTGCCCCTTTTGCACGGGATGTGAATTGTTTGAAGGAGTTATGCAGTATGATTTACTGTATATTTATAGTAGTGCCATTTTTGGTTTTACACTATAAAAGGAGGACAGTAAGACTGTTTTAGCTGTACAGTGCAAAATAACAATTGTGGCCAAGATTTTCAAAAATAGGCTACTAACTGCATATTTCGGCACCTAAATAAGCAATCAGCTTTTCAAAAGTGCTGAGCACTAAATGTGGACTCAGGAGCCGACCATTAGACTCCTATTTTTGAAAAATGTAGCCTCCGAGTTTACACTAAATTTTCACTTTTACAATGTACATTTTAGGGCTCTAATGTTACAACCCACCTGTACAAAGGAAATGTCTGAGGAGTGAGGATCTAGCCATCCAACCCTTGAATATTTGTTACTCATGTGAGTAGTCCTATTCAAGTCAATGAAACTGCCAGCACGAGCAAGGACTAGCATGAATAATGTTTAACTGCATCAGGCCCCGGTTTTTGTTTTTGTTTTTGTTTTGTTTTCCTAGTCTGTGCTATTTTCAGCTGCTACTGTTTATTGTCATTATTAGGTAAGAAAAAGATGCCAGGGTTCTTTCTTTTTTTTTTCTTTTGGAGGGAAGGCGTAAATCAGTTCTGACATTTGTATCTGTACTTCAAGCGGAGGCCAATATCTGGCTTTGGAGGAAGCCAAAACACAAACCAACCAAACAAAAGCCTATAATACATTTCACATAGGGAAAGTGGCAAGGGGAATGTCTTCCTGATAATAAATTACTTTTTCAGTGACAAAATATGAAATTTAATATTAAAACATTTTGCTCTGCTTTCACACCTAAAAAAAGTAATTAGATGTGGTTATGTTCGTGGCTGAATGCATTATACACACTATGTGGGATTGTCCCTGTCTGGCCCGTCTCACCCTATGAGGAAATGAAGCACCAGCTGTTACTGTTGCATTAGTGGATAGGTTTCTGCCAGTGGTCACATTTCACAAAGCAATTGGTACAATGTGTAAGGTTGTGTAATTTATGAGGAATTAATTGGAAAGAGATTTCCTAACAGAAATCAACATGAGTAAAAGCAAAATAGCCAGCCTGAAATCTCTCCCATACGATGTGTGAGAGATAACTATGCATAAACATTATCATTTTCTACATATTCTTACCCTCATGAACTATAATATTCTTAGGAAGACATTACAGGTTTTTTATACTGGCAGACTCCTCCAGGGAGGAGTGGGGGCTGACAAGAAACAAGAGTGGTAATGTATAAATAAATATATATTGAAGGTAACAAGCCAACCCAGTAGAATTTTGGGGGTAAGAACCATTAGAGTTTCAGGAGTAAAAGTTGAGAGAGATTTCTGTGTATAAATCTGTTCCTTACTGGAAATGGATGCAGATTTTTAAAAATAACAGGAAGGTTGTCTCCATTCTGGGCAGTCTTTCATGAAAAAGGGGGGAGAGAGAGAAGAGAGAGAGCAAAAAACTGCAGCTATGGAATATGTGAGGTTCTCACTACCAACATTTCGCTTTTGTAATGAAGACACATACATACCTGGCAAAATCCACAAAACAGAAGCCAGTGGAGTGCAGATGTGCACACATCAGCATACCTTGACATAGATTGAAATGAATTTGCAGAGATGTAACTGGACATACAGGAAGAGAAAGGGGGACAGAGAGAGACCGTGGTACTTCAATTCTCTTCCCCTGGCCAAAGTGTTTCATTTTTCCTCCCCCTGCCCAGCATCAGCACCTCCTTCCAAAACCAGTGGCAATTCCCCCATAGCTTTTCCTTGCAGAGGAGTAGAAGAAAACCTGCAGTCTATGGGAAGCCCCACTGCGTTGGCAGGTTTTCTAGCCTGTTCTAGTGGGCTGTGTACAGTGCTTGCCTAGAAGAGAAGAGACTTGATGCTTTCCATGATTTTTTAGTTGCATCTGATTCCAGTCTCTTTCTTAAATAAACAGCATTTGATTTAATTATTGCTAAACAGCAGCTCTCCCAACTGTCCTGGGTACATGGGACTGTCCTGTTTTGACCCCTGAAACATCCTGTCCCAGTAGAAATAGAGGATTTCCCACATGCCGTGGTGCCTGCAGCCATACACATGTTACACACGGTGAAGAGCTAGGGAGGGGACCAGCTTCAGTTGCTTGTGGGCATGCTCAGCCCCCTTGGGGGAACTTTGGGGTGGAGTGTGATATTTCCCCAGACTGGAAGGTGGGGGCTGAGTGTGGCACAGACTTGGCAGGCGAAACACTGGGACCAGCATGATTTCACAGGGGTTGGCAGTGACACCTGGCATCTCCCCTGTTCCCTCGGCACTGAGCATGGCAGCTGCTGCACTTGGGAACTGCTCTGTTCTCAGTGAGTGACTCTGTTGCGTCCTGCTTTGGCCACATGGAATGTTGGGAGGTACGATGCAGTGTTGTCAAGATCACCAAAAGGGGCTTTGGCTGGACTGTGGTCACTGGCCTTTCAGATGTCCACATGCTTCTTGACCCCCCTCAAAGAATTCTAATAGATAGGTGAGGCATGATTTTCCTTTACAGAAGCCATGTTAACTCTTCCCCAACCTATTGTGTAGATCTATTTGTCTGATAATTCTGTCTTTTACAATAGTTTCAATCAATTTGTCTAGTACTGGAGTTAGGCTTACCAGCCTATAATTGAAGGCTTGCCTCTGGAATCTTTTAAAAAAAATGGTGTTACATCTGGTACAAAGGCTGATTTAAGTGATAGGTTACATACTACAGTTAGTAGAGCTGCAATTTCATGTTTTAGTTCATTCACAACTCTTGGGTGAATACCATCTGGCCCTACTGACATATTACTCTTTAATTTATCTATCTGTTCCAAAACCACCTCTATTGACCTCTCAGTCTGGGACAGTTCCTCAGATTTGTCACCTAAAAAGAATAGGTCAGGTGTGGGAATCTCTCTCACATTCTGTGCAGTGAAGACCAATGCAAAGAATTCATTTAGCTTCTCTGCGGTGGCCTTGTCATCCGTGAGTGCCCCTTTAGCACCTCGATCACCTAGTGGCCCCACTGATTGCTTGGCAGGCTTCCTGCTTCTGATGTACTTTAAAACAATTTTGCTGTTAGCTCTTGTGTCTTTTGCTAGTTGCTCGTCAAATTCTTTTTTTGGTCTGCCTCATTATACTTTTCCTCTTGATTTACCAGAGTTTATGCTCCTTTCTATTTTCCTCACTGGGATTTGACTTGCAAATGTTAAAGAATGTCTTTTTGTCTCTAACTACCTTTTATGCTGTTGTTTAACTATGGTCACATTTTTTTGGTCCTCTTCTTTCTTTTATTTTTTTAATTTGGGGTATACACTTAGTTTGCGCCTCTGTTGTGGTGTTTGTAAACAGTTTCCATGCAGCTTGCCAGCATTTCTCTCTTCTAACTGTTCTTTTTCATTTCTTTTAAATTAGCCTCTTCATTTTGTGTAGTTCCCCTTTTTGAAGCTAAATGCTCCTGTGGTGGGTTTCTTTGCTATTTCCCCCCACACAAGGATGTTAAATTTAAGTACATGAGGGTTGCTATTACTGAGCATTCAGCTTGGACCAGATGCTGTGTACCACTTAGGACGAAATCAAGAATTACCTCTCCCTTGTGGGTTTCAGAACTAGCTGCTCAAAGAAGCAATCTTTAATGGTGTCTAGAAATTTTAACTCTGCATCCCGTCCTGAGGTGACATGTATCCAGTCAATGTGGGGATACTTGAAATCCCTCATTATTAAGTTTTCTGTTTTTGTTGCCTCTCTAATCAACTGAGCATTTCACAGTCACTGTCACCATCCTGGTCTGGTGGTTGGTAATATCTCTCTCCTGCTATACTCTTGTTACTGAAGTATGGAATTTCTATTCAGAAAGATTCTATGGTACAGTTATATTCATTAAAGATTTTTACTTTATTTGACTTTATGCTTTCTTTTACATATAGTGTTACTAACCCACCTAGCACAACCTACTCTGTCATTTCTATATATTTTGTATCCTGGTATTATCATGCCCCATTGATTATCATCATTACACCAAGTTTCAGTGATGCCTATTATACCAATATGCTAATTTAATATGAAGTACTCAAGTTCACCCATCTTAGTATTTAGACTTCTTGCATTTGTGTACAAGCACTTATAAATTTTGTCAATATTTATTTATCTGCCTTCAAGTGGTGTAACTGAATGAGACTCTTTTTATCGTTTCTCTTCAGTTCCTTCCTGTACTTCTGTCCTCTCCTCTTTACTAGGATATAGAATACCCACTTTAATAAATCCTCCCTTAAGGGATGTCTCTGTCCCAACTGTGTGCTCCTCCATACCTGTCAGTTTTCCCCCAGCCCTGAGTTCAAAAACTCCTCCAGGAGTTCCTAAATTCCTAATAAACCTAAATCTCTCCACTGAACACCATTGTCTCATTCACGCATTGAGACCTTGTAGTTCTGCCTGTCTAACTGGTCCTATGCATGGAATTGGAAGCATTTCAGAGAATGCTGCCATGGAGGTCCTGGACTTTGATCTCTTACATAGCTGCCTTGGCCTCCAGAACCTCTCTTATCTTTCCCTGTGTCATTGGTACCTACATGTACCATGACCACCAGCTTTTCCTCAGTACTGCACATAAGCCTGTCTAGATGTCTTGAGAGGTCCATAATCTTTGCAGTCAGCAGGCAATTCACCACGAGGTTCTCCCAGTCAGCACAAACCCAACTATCTATTTTTAATAATTGAATCCCCGATTACGATTATCTATCTCCTCCTAATAACTGAGGTCCACTCGTCCAGAGAGGTATCTCAGTGCGAGAGGATGCCATGACATTATCTGGAAGGAGGGTCCCAACTAAGGGATCATTTTCTTCTGCTTTAGCTTGATGTTCTCCTTTCCCTAGACTTTCCTCCTCCTCAACAGCACAGAAGCTGTCAGACTGGGGGTGGTACTGCTCTATTGTGTCCTGGACAGTCTCATCTATATACCTCTCTGTCTCCCTTAGCTCCTCCAAATTAGCCACTCTGGTCTCAAGAGCCCATACTCGGTCTCTGAGGGCCATGAGTTGCTTGCATTGAATGCACACGTACACCATCTTCCCACAAGGCATACATGCTGCATTCAGTGCAATAAATTGGATAGCACCACTCTGTTGCTGAACTTTCTGCCTACATTCTCATTACTCCTGTAGGGTTTTTTGTTTGTTTGTTCTTTGGGGGGTGGGGTTGGGGGGGGGAGAGGGGTTGTTATTGGCCTAAATTCAACCAATGTTTGTTATGCATATCTTGCTCTTGCACTCCCTCTCTAAGCTCCCCTGTTTGCTGCTCCTGTTCACTAGCTCCTTTGGTTGCTTAGGAGCTGGCTTTTTAAACCCCTGTTCTCCCTGAGATAGCCCCACCCCCTTATCAAAGGATTCTAAAGTGATTAGGAATCAGAGGATGGCAGGCTAGAGCCTCATTAGGAAGTTCACAGCCTTGCCTAGCAGACCTCTAGGCTGAGCACTCAGCCCCCCCAAACACAACACACTATAAACTTCAATCAAGCAGGCACATGGTTGCACACAACAACAAACAAGCAAACAAACAGACAACGAACTTGATCCCAAGGGTCACGTAGTCCCTCCTCCTTCACCTGGAAAACTTGCCTTTGCATCAAACCAAAGGCTTGGAAAGGGAAAGCTGGAGATGGGGGCGGGGGAGGGCCCACTGAAGTAGTGCTTATATGGAAACAGTGGCCCCGAGATTGCATTATTACAAAACTCCTTTACAGAGTGAGGAGGTGATTTGACGATATTTCTATCAACCCCTGTGGAGTTCCTCGTGCAAAATCCATTTAACTTTGGCTTAATGCAGATTTTGTGTGCATGTGAACTTCAACCTCAGATGAAACAAAAGTACAGGACTCACCCCCATTAAACTATATAAATATGCTCAGGGCTTAGAATTATACAGTTGTAAATACCAACTACAAGAAAAGAGTTCAAAGAATATTTTTTTAGAATATCTGTCCTGCTGGAACTCTGCTCTAATGGAGGAGGTAGACTCAGCTTTCCAGACTGTAGCTCACAAATTATACCAGAGTATTTTACAAGAGTGTCAGGGAGGGTTATAACGTATAGAATTATTGATCAGAATGAATAGAATTAAATCTTGAAGAGAAAAATACAAAAAATAACTGGTAGAGCAATGTGGATTAGGACAGATATTACAGGGTATCGCTTTATCTTCTGAGAAGATACATGAAAAAAACAAGAGGAAAAGCGTGAAAGAAAAATGATCACCTTGTTCCCACTATAAATAAGTTGTAGCAGATCTCCTGTCAGGAAACATTTCCCAAACTAGTTTTATTTAAAGATTCCTCACAAAGTGCAAATAGTCTTGTAATCAAGACTTAATTTACCCTGATTAGCATAGCAATTTGCAATACCTTTTCAAAAAGCGCTCATCAATTTTAGCTCTTACTAGACTGAAAACACCACACGAATTGCTGCCATAGTCTTAAACTGCTAATCAATTTTGAAAATCTAAATCAATCTGCATTTTTCCACTATCATTCTTCGATCACTGGTTGTAATGCCCTTCATGACCTTGAAGTGTGAGAAATGAGTTTTCAGGAGGAATAATTAGCTAAAATTATGCCTCATTTAGGCATTGTAATTTTTACCCCCTATCTGGTTAAAATACTAAGTGCATACTAAATACTGAGATAGAGAAAAAGAATTATTTTTAGTAACCAAGGACACTGCAAGGTAGCTCCACTTCTGTTATTTTTTAAGTCTGTTGGGAAAAATTGCTACACTTTAAGAGTTTACATTTTTAAAAAATGATAGATGTATGTTGTGTAAACTAAGCTACTGAACAGGATGAGTTGACAGGCCTTTTGAAAAACTATGTGCTCAAAAATACTTATGTTAGTTAATCCTTGTATTTAAAAAACATAGAATCAGCCCCACTGTTGAATATGTAGCTACACCCCAGCTTTTGTATCAGCTACACCCCAGAAATTTTTCACATGCTACACTCAACTGAGCTCCCTCGTATCCACTCCCCATTTTCCCCGTGTGGGCACTCACCTCAGCTCCCTGTACTTGTAGCAGGTCTGAAGGCTGTCACTGGGCAAGTCCTGCGGGCAGAGCAGAAGGGCCATGGGCTGCTGGAAGCAGGGCAAGAATGGGCAGGCCTCTGGGAGGAGCCCTGGTGCCCCACCGCAGCAGAAATGGGGAACAGTGATGGCCATCCCATTGCCCACTCAAGTTTGGCCTTGCGGATCCCTCCATCATGCCAGAGAGTAGCAGGGCCAAAATTCAGTGAGTGGCAGCGCAGCCTGGCAAACAGGGGTTGCAGTGCCACTCAGGTCTGTCCCTACTGCACCTCTGTCATAACAGGAGGAGTAGCAGGACGAAAATTGAGTGAGTGGTGTTGCAACTGGGTGCACAGGGGACGCAGCGTTGCTCAGGGAGAGGCCATGGGGCCAAACATGAGCAGAGCTGCAACCCCTGTGTGCCAGGTCACAATGCCCCTCGCTCACATTTGCCCTCCCTATCCCCCCCGGTAATGACGGAGGGGTCCTGGTACCAAACCAAAGAGAGCTGATGGGCAGCCAGTACTGCTTCTCCTCACCGCTGCCATTGGGTCAGCTCCTGCACCAGGGCTCGCCCTGCTTCTAGCAGCTCGAGCCTTGGGTGTCCTTGCCAATATTACGCACTGTGGGTAACGTGTACAGCTGTGGGCTCCACTGTTCTGTATTATTATGGTTTCACTTCCATGTTGCCACAGATAATCTTTATGCAGGGTGACTGCACCTCAGAATAATGAATGTTCAGATGTCAGAAGTCTAGACTTTTTTTTTAGCAGCCAAATCTAATCATCTACCATCTGAAGCTTCTTTCACTCATATATTTATTAGAAGGACATGGGGACAGCTCTTCTCTGGCAAAGGAAGTTCCCATCCAAATTCAATGTTTAGAGCCCACCGTATTAAAAACAATTTGTGTGTGTGTTCTCAGTTAAGCCCATAAAACTTTTATGCTGAAGTCAGGCTGCCCCGTTACCCTCTTCTGCCTCTCTCTCCTTTCTTCTCTTTCTGCAGCACCAGCAGCACAGTCCAGTGGTCAGGTCCAGTGAATGCAGCGGCAAAGAGGCCAGTCAAAGAGAGAAAAAGAAAAGTGCCAAAAAAACAAAAAAAAAGTAAAAAAAAAAAGTTAAAGTAAATATTGTTGGCAATGAGCAGTATACTGCACACTGCATACTGCACTGCAAGCTGCTGCTAAATGTGTTTGTTGTGCTGGTTGTGTTGCAAGTTTGTTGTTCTGCACTGCTCACTGCTCATCATGCCATCATGTGTGTTGCATGTGTGGTGTGTGCTGGGCTCTCTCTGACATTGCTGTTGTGTGTGTGTGGGTGCCTGTGTAGATTTGTTCGCCAGTTCCTCCTACATGATCTGTCTTCTTTGATGATGATGATGTGTTGTGTGTTTGTGCCAAAAACCGGACATAACACATACCCTCTCCAGCATGCCCATGCCATATTTTTTTCCTGCTGAGCCTGTGACGTGGCTACTTCTTGGTTCTTCAGTCACCTGACAGAATGAATGGTTTCAGTGACATTATCACTTGCACCTCAACACCTTTGCCCCTTATGCAAACTCCTGTGGAGGCCATCTCTCCGCCAACTATTACGCTTATCTGGAGTGTCACTTGTGATTAGTCACAGCTGAGCAGGACTTCTCAGATGGACTCTTGCCACCTGCCACTGCACACTAGCCATAGACTATGGACCCCTGGGGCACAACAATGTGAAAGCAGCATAACTTCCTTTTGGCATAATTTTTGTGCACTTTTGGCACTTCTTTTGCATAATGGGACCCTATGTTTTCCTGTGTTGTGAGTCTGCATCAGCTTTTGACTGAAAGAGATGAGTATTTTTGCCTTTGCAAATACAAATTTTACATGGATGCAAATTTCTACCTTTTTTATTAAAAGCAAAGCAATTGCCAACTTAATGGTGTCAAAGTCCAACCAATTGTCATTCACAATGAGTTTATGGCTCAGAATGAAAATAATTAGCAAAACTCATTTCTTGGTCTCTAATTTATCCTGTTAGGAAATAGTCCTATTAATTTCAAGTGGTTATCTATAAGATTTTCCACCTGATGACATAACAAATACCCAAATGTTTAGTAGAGTAGTGACAGGAGATAATCATCAGAGATGTAGGTGACTCAAAATATAGGAATGTCATTGGCAGCTACCTAATGGTAACTAAATACAAGTAAATACACTAATGATAAGCTGTTAGTGCTTTAAATAAAAATATGCACCATCCTCACTGTGTCTATGCACCAGGCCTTGAAAGTTAACAAACATGGGCTCTCTCAAACCAATGAGGAAGTGATCTCTTGGGCCAAGGGCCCTCTGCTGACAAGGTCCTGCTACAGACATTCAACTACAGGAATCCTGAGCTCCAGACTTTAAAATACAGGGATTGTTACTGTGACTGTATCTGTTCTTCTCAACTAGTGTGAGAGTACATAAGGAAAGAGGTATGAAAAATACAGGAGTGCAAGTTCTCCACATCTTGCTTACTGCTTCATGCTCCAGTTTTAGCCAACAAATAAAGTGAAATGTTTGATATCTTACTACCTTCATTTTCTATTCTAATACCGTGAAGCAGCACTAGTTCAGTACTCTACCATATTTTAGAAAAAAACATCTTCTTGCATTCACCACTCTTAAAACTAGTCCATTGGTCACCATTGGACAGAGGAAGCTGCATCTAGACAGGCTGACTGAGCCAAATGAATGACCAGCAGGCTCGTGGTAACAGTATGAACAAACATCTAAGCACTGTGCTTACATTAAAGATGGGGCAGATGAGAAAGAAAATGAAAGAGCATCAACATTGAGAAGAGTGACAAAAGAGCATAAGAGTTGGAGGGGAATAGATGAGATAGGGCCAGAGTATACTAGAGGAGAGAACATAGTAACAGGAATTGCTGTACCAGATCAGATCTTTGATCCATTTTTTCCAATATCCTGTTTCTAACAGCAACCAGAAATAAATGTTTCAGAGGAAGGTGTAAGAAAACCCTGTAGTGGGCAGCTGTGAGGTAACCTCCCTATAGTGTGTATAACCAGTTAGAGGTTGGTTTATGCCCTGAAGTGTGAGGGGAAGATGACAACTGAGATGAAAAGAGAAGAGCCAAAAGGATTCGTTTTCCTTCTGTGTTCTTTTGGGTTGTGGATATAATTCAAAGCCTTCAGGGTGTACCTGTGTAAATCATATGGGCAAACGAGTCATCCATGAACATCATGTGTTCTCTGTTTTTATGTGACACTTACTCCAGCCTCGGGAATTCTGAGTTCCTGATATTGTTACTCAATGTTGCCCTTAATAACAATTTCTATATATATACACACACCAAAAGCACTTTTCTAAAAACTGTTGAACTGACAACTTTCCACACATCCCAGGCTTGCTACAGAACCTCAGCTGATTTATATTGTTCTAAGGGGTAAGAACGTTATCTTACAATGGCTGTAATGCAATTTAATTTTACTAACAATGGCAAGTGAAGGTTTCCACACAGCAGCTGCCCAGAACACATCTTTTCTCAGCAAAAGCGCTCAGATTAAGTCTATATACTTTTATGATTAAAATTAAAAATATCCTCTAGTGTGTGCTCTCATGCCAGGGGGCGTTTCTAATGTTGTGGCTTAAATATAAATATCTATCGAGGAATGTTGTCATTCCTTTTTTAGGGCTTTCTTGTGCCATTTAGCCACAGCCTCGCATTAGAAGCAATGCAGAGCTTCAACTGCCCCGGGGGCAGCTCCTGGAAGAATTCTGACCCAGACTAGCAGAATATTCTTCCTAGCACTCTCTGGTATGCAAAAAAATTAAAAAAAACCCAAACAACTCAGTGCTGCACCTCTTCAGGGAGTGCAGGACACTCCCCATCTAGCTCTCCTGCTGGCACATGGAGGCAGGTGCAAAAAGCATGGCCTTTCTTCATCTCTGACCCCTTTGGACATGTTCATCACCCATTTTTAGATCCCTTCCAATTCTCCTGGTTCCTTTGTGATGAGGGGTGACCATGACTGAATGTAGAGTTCCAGGGAAAGCCATTAATTATACAGATATTTATAACATTTTTGTTATTTTCTATCCCATTTGTTATACAACTTAATATTTTGTTTGCTTTTCTGACTGCCACTGTCCATGGAGCAGAGGGTTTTCACTGAGGTGTCTATGATAATAGCCAGGTCTTTAACCTCAGTAATTCCAATGGATACTGAACCCAGAAATGTGGACGAGTAGGTCCAATGATTCCTTCAAATGCGTTACTTTCACAATTTCCCTTAATGGTTGCCCAAGGATGTTAAATAAGAGCGATGGCAGGACAGGGCCTTGAGTAACTCTGCTTGTCAGTGTTCTTGGAAAAGAGAAGCTGCTGCCTATCATGACTAATTGGAATGGATAGGAAGGAATGAACTTAGCTGTTTTAGCACAATTATGTCAACTCCTACCAGACATGTAGACAGAGCAGTAGCACCTTGTGATCAGCATATCAGCGCTGACTGATATATCAAGCAGTGTCAGCATGCTGTTGAGAATACTTTTCATCATCTATGGGTGTCTTTTCATTCACAGTTTAAGTGTCAGAACTACTTAGCCTAATTCTGCAGATGTCTTGCCCCTGACAAAATGTATAAACTTATAAGAAAATAATTTCTATACAAGGTGCCCAACCACATCTGCGCATCTTGAACTTGCTTGTGCTGTTGTAGAAACATTCCTCAAACAAGTGTTTCAGGAGAATAACTGAAATTATATTTTATCCCTCTCTTCCCCCTAACCAAACAGGTATGTAATTTCCTAATCTTGTAAGAAATAAGAATAAAAGAATAAAACATGCAATGGTTTAATGTGTGTAGCTGGCATAAATTCCCATGCACCAATCACAGATGAGACCGTTTACAATCTGAACTTAAATAGCAATCATCTCTCCAAGTTTGCATTAGCAGTGAATCTTCTTCCTCCAGTTAAGTATTGCTCCTGGTATTTTGGAATTTTTATTCCAGTGTTTTGCTTTTTTATTTTTTGGTCTTATGTTGACTAAACTGTCCTAACCTGTAAAACTAGATGACCGTCTTGCTCTGACAAATGTGCACAGGTTCAGCAGGGCAAAAAAGGCTGACAGAGGAATGACAACAAACAATGCACAAAACTTGCCCTAAAGGACGGATAAGTCAGCTCCATTATTTATTTATTTATTTATTTTGTCTCTGGTATAGCCACCATGCTTAGTGTTCAGGGTAAGGAAGGTGAATAAAAGATGTACTGGAGGAATGTGAATATAAAATAGAGAAAGCACATTTGTTTGTCATGGAACCTGTTAGTTCCTCTCATCACGCAGAAGTCTGAGTGTAACAGATTGCTTTTTCTGTGAGTTTCAGATTGGAAATGCTTGGCAGACAAAATAAAAGAATGAATGCAATCTAAAAATAGTTGATCTGTTTTCTGTGATAAACCAGGTTAATATGGACACAAATTAATAAGAATATGCATTTCACATTCCAAGTTCTGACTGTCTTATGTAGCTCCTCACACTATACCTGTTTTTTTCTCAAGAAAAAATGAAGTGCAAGAGTAGCATTTTTCACACTTTCAAAGGTGACTGTTTTTCATTTAGAAAACAATGGTGTTCTTTGTGCAGATGGAAATGGTAGGGAGTGGGGAGAAAGATACTGGGAGAAAGATACCAACTTTCCACCCTGTGAAAGGACACAGCAAAATTAATGTTTGATTTAAAGCAAAAATGGCACCATATTCATTAACCTCTGTTGTTGAACTGGAGAGGAAGGCAGCTTTTGTGGGTTAGGCAGCCAGGGGTAGGGGTGGGGCTGTGTTCAGTTCTGAGCTCAGCCACGGACTTCCTGGGTGGTAGCGAGCAAGTTACTTCATCTTTCTGTGCCTCAGTTCTCCATCCATAGAATGGGAATAATATACTCCTTCCACCCTTTGCCTAACTTGTCTATTTAGATTTTAAACCCTTCACAACAAGCTCTTTGGTTTGTGTGTTTATTCAGTGCCTTGTCCAATGGGGTCCTGACATCCTTTATGGCCTCTGGGTGATACTGAACCACAACTAAATAACAATGACTAGTTGCTTCAAGCTTGGCAAATTTCAGGTTTCACAACTGATTCAGCTGAGTGACCTGGCTTGAAAAAATCTTAAACAGGGAATCACCTATGGCTTTGTGTTTGACATGTATAATACAGAAATCCAACAACAATCAACTAGGAAAACCTGCCTCCGAGGAAATAGACTTTTCCCCGTTTTTGTTTATTGTTAGCTGCAGGAAGCACTGTGTCATGATCAGGCACCATAATGTTTTCATAACGTCTGTTGTACTCATTCCACTGTTGATCCTGATGGTGTCTTAGAAACTACACCAGAAGGGCAGTCCTTCTGGACACATCAAAGGGATTACCGTGAGCTGCTGTAAAAACAAACAAACAAAAAAAAACCCCAAAACAAACAAACAAAAACACTCCTGTGGGAATAGTTTAATTCAGCAGAAATTGATATTTGTGTTGGAAAATTGCTTCTGCTCCAAATTTTTGTACAAGTGAGTTTAACCTAAGGGAAGAAGGATGGCATTGAGGTGAAGGCTGGAACTCATGGTTCAACTCCTGACTTTTCCACAGACTTCCTGTGAGTCCTAAGACAAGTTTCTCAATATCTCTGTGCCCGATTTTACCATTTGTAAAACAGGAATAGAAACACTATTTCTTTTCCCCCACTCTTGGTCTGTTTTGCCTATTCAAATCGTAGGCTCTTTGGGGCAGGGACGGTGTATCCAGCATGTAGCAGAACAGAGCTCAGATCTAGGCATTACTATAATAGATATAATAAAATAATACCCCTCATTCTTTTTTAATTCAGCTGTTCACCAGTTCGTAGTGTTAGAGTCACAACAATCCCATACCTGAAAGTTGCCACATATAACTTAGACTGATTTGGAAAACTGGACTATCAAGTAAAATATGACTGGTGATGGAGGGTGGTCAACATTTGGAGGTCGCTTTTCAAATTTGATAGAGGTGACAAGTGAAGTAATTTTGATAATCCCCATCTAATCCCTCCTGGACATGTTTCCCCAACTCAGAAAGGCCATGGCAGAACACAATTTAGCATTACAGTAGAACCTCAGAGTTACAAACACCAGAGTTATGAACTGACCAGTCAACCACACACCTAATTTGGAACTGGAAGTACTCAACCAGGCAGCAGTAGAGACACAAAAAACAAAAAAACAAAAACAACCCAAACAAACAAAAGCAAATACAATGCAGTACTGTGTTAAACGTAAATTACTAACAAAATAAAGGGAAAGCAGCATTTTTCTTCTGCATATCAAAGTTTCAAAGCTGTATTAAGTCAATGTGCAGTTGTAAACTTTTGAAGAATCACCATAACATTTTGTTCAGAGTTACGAATGTTGCAGAGTTACAAACAATCTCCATTCCCAAGGTGTTTGTAATTCAGAGGTTCTACTGTAATTGTATTAATGACCCTCTGTGCTTAGAAAATTCATGGCATAACAATAGATTTTCAATCAGGTTACCCTGTCAGAAATGTGAGGGGAAATATGCCGTCCTTGCCGGCCCTGCACTATGTCTCAATCTAGTTAGTACTTTGAGCCCTTCAGAAACACAACTGAGAAATAAATAGGGCAGAACAAAAGAAGTGTTTGCATCCCTTAGTTAAAGATTCAAACCCTATTCTTATTACACCACTTGGGCTAGAATTCCAATTCCTTCTCAGTCAAATTGACATTTACCCCATTTTTTCTGCATCCTTTATTTGAGAAATTAAATTTTACAGAAATAAAAGAAGCACATTGAGAATGGATGCACGTTTCATTTACTCTAATTATGCACAGTGAAAAGTTTCCATTTCAACAAGCCTCATTGATATTCTGCTGCAAACTTGACTAGAAAAAAACAACAACAACACAAGAGGAGATTCTACCAGTCAATTGACTTTAACTAAAAAAAAGCTTTTGTGTGTTGAAGAATATTACATTTTTAATTTTCATTTGTTTTCTCTCCTGTTAACAGCTACTGTAATGACAAAACATCTGGAAAGGTTGAAGTGCCCTAATATTCTGGTTCTGCTATTTTATAGATTAATTCCAAACAGCAGGAAATAGTGTGTCAACACAAACGAGGAGTTGGAGCTGTATATGAACATGCCAGCTTTGGGGCCTTTGGGAGAAATACTTATTTATCTCACAGATGTGGTTAAACCTTTCAATATTTCATGACCCCTGTCACTGAAGAAGTTAGATTCAACATGATCTTTACAGTGTTCATAAAACATATATATACAGGGATTTAATAGAGCTAGGAGCAAACTTGAGAGTCACCGTGTGAAACATGGAATAATTTAGTTGAAAATATAGAAAACCTGAGAGAGATGAGTCTTCTTTACAGATGAACACTGAATATTATCAACTATTGAGTGGAGTGAGCTAAATTCTGCATATCCTGAAAGATTATCTTTATAACAAATCATAAGGAATGCATTCAAAATAATGAAAGCATATTGTAACGTATCCGTATCCTCTCTTCCTCCTGAAGCAAAGAAATTCTGAGTTAAAGCTGTTTCATAAACTTGCTTAATTGTGGCAAACATGGTCCTCTCATGAAAAATATCATAATAAATAACCTTACGTATGTTCTCGAACAAAAATAGATTATGAAGCCAAAGTTAAAGTTGTAACTAGATATCAGCAACATTGGGGTGGGGGAGGAGTTATTAAAACCTTACAGCTAAAAAGTCTAAAATCCAGGAAACGCAAAATTAAGATTACACATTAACATATCACAAACAGTGGAAATACTTATTTATCTCACATAACCTTAACTTCCCTCTGGTTCTACACCACCTACCTCCATGCACACTAACATTTTCTACCTGTACATACAATTTTCTGCACCCAAAAGTTTGTTTGAGCAGTTCTCACAGCAAACACTTGTGTCCTGGAGCTTTGTAAGTGCAAATATTTTAGGCCAGCTTTGAAAAGTTATCCCTTTACGTCAAAAGTTTTTGGAGGTGTGGTTTAAGAGATTATAACATTTGATTGTTCTGGGCTATGATAAGCAAAAAGCCTTCTCTTATTGTACAGTTAAGTCATTGGACTCAGTTAACATAGGATAATATTCTGACCTCAGATAAGATGACACAACTCCCATTGACTTCTGTGCTGAGGTTCACATTTCAGAATTTACTTAATACTAATTCTGTTTGGCAGGGGAGGGTGCAGGCCTGTCCCTTCTTAGGATACATTCCATTCTCTTTTGTACCTTTCACATTGGCTACACTTCTATTTTTAGCATGCTAGCGTGACCAGAGAAAGTGTGAGTATGTCTACCTGAGCTGGAAATTACAGCTCTAGCGTAGGTATACACTTAGAAAGATGGGACTCTATCCCTGTTCTCATCACTTCCTTCCCCCCCCCCTTCCCCCGAGAAGGTAGTGTGTGTGGCCTGTAAATCCCATTAATAGAAGAGATCGGGGGGTAAATCAAACAACATGCCCCCTGACAGCCAGCTTTGATGGAAAGATGGCTGATCCCCCACCCTTTCACATCTCAGCACAGCTTCACAAGAATTGAATACAGTATTGGCTGCTCCCCTGTACGATCTTATTCCCCAAGGAGGTTCAGGGGAGAATCTCCACTGGGCTCTCAAAGGAGCAACGTGCACAGCATAGCTGCTTCTGACGACTCCTCCTCGTCACCCTCAAAGCCCCACCTTCACAAACTTGCTGAAGAAGTGCTTCTGCAGACTTCAGGGAGACGTCCACTCCTACTCCCTTCTCTGTCCCCCACCTGGTGTCACAGGCTTCTGTTTCCTGCTGAGTGCATTAGTAAAGTGGTGGAGACAATAGTCTAGAATGCACCTTTGAAGCTTCAGCTGAGATTCACAAATGGGTTTTGATTTTTTTTAATTGGCTTTTCTGTTTCCTATGCTAGAATGTAACTGTACATGGCACCAACATAAAACAGCCCAGCGGGGAGCACCAAAGACTGTAACATAGCCCTTGAATAAAGCCCAATAGGGCGTCCCCTAAAAGTGCTGCAAAAGGCTGTGGAAACTGTGTGTCTGCATTTGACGTATCTGAGGGCTAGAAAGTGCTTTTTACTCTACTATTTCCAAATGCCTCCATCCAGCAAGATGATAATAGTGAATATTTTCATGAGACCAAACAGGTGGTTTTTTTTAATGTCTGCTGCCTAAAAAGAAATAATGTTTTGACATTCAAACATGAAACAGTCTACAGGAAAAGATCCGTAAAGGTAAAATCAAGGAGAGTTAGGGGCTGATCCAAAGCCCATTGAACTCAATCAGAGTCCTTCCATCCACTTAGACTCATAGAACCATGGAGTTAGAAGGGATCGCAAGGGTCATCTAATCTAACTCCCTGCCAAGATGCAGGATTTGTTGTGTCTAAACCAGGAACAGTCAACTATTTTTTGTCAAGGTCCAAATTTCTTAGTCAAGGTCCAGTCAAGGTCCAGACTCCAGAGAAGATTAAAAAATAACAATAATGATAGTAAGTAGTATATTTCGGGGTCCATTCAGAAGTGTCTGGTGGTCCAGATTTGGCCTGCAGTCCATCTTTGGACTACCCCGGTCTAAAGCATTCAAGACAGATGGCTACCCAGCCTGTTTTTGAAACCCCCCCCCATGTGAAGGAGCTTCCATGACTTCCCTAGGAAGCCCCTTACTTCAATGGCCTTTGGGGCAGGCCCCAACTGTCCCTGATTTTACAGGTCCTCGGAGAGGGGGAAGGGATGGACGAGAGAGTGAGGCAGGGATATTGAAACAGGCCTGGTGTATCAGAGACAATGTTAGGAACAGGCAAGGGAGGAAAATTAAAGAGGTTCAAGACATACTATAGAGAGCCATTGATGAAAAGTTTGAAGTAGAACAGGTGATAGTTACTACATAGTATGAGCAAGAGGCTAGATAACAGGACTAAAGATAGCAAGAGGGACAGGATAGTTTAAAGTCAATGGGCCCTCTCCTCTCAGCTAGCAAATAATGATTTACAAAGTGTGTGTGGGGCGGGGGCGATGCTCAGACTGCATAGGAACAGAGGTATGTAAGGCAGCATGGAAAGTGATCATCTGGTGTACAACACAAGCATGCTGCTGTTTACCAGTGTGCTGCAAAATGCTGTTGGGCTAGCCATGTTATGAGAGCGGTATGTGAGTACTAGACAGGTATGAGCAGAAGCCTTTTCAATGACATTACCCCCAAAATAACTGTGACTCCCCAAGGCAGGTATGTATTGAATTGTTTGGATCACAAGCAACCCAAAGACTGGCAGGCAACATGGGTCTGAGCATGACAATGCCCACGCTGGCTTCTTCACATGAATAGCAACACAAACCACTTCTAGGTCCAGCCCCTGTGTTACACCTGTGTTTGCATATCTTCAAAGGGGCAAAAACGAGCCCTTGCACTGCGTTTATGTTCCTTTCCCAACTGAGAAGTATAGTTTTACCACTGTGGCCATGAAGACAACTCTACCTCACTGTGATCAGAGGGGAAAGCTTGCCAGGTCTGAGATGTGACATCAGTTATCCAACCGATACTTTAAGTGCGGAAGATGAGAAAAGAATAATTACAGCAGCACAATGTGCCTTGCTCTAGTTAATGGCACGTCAGCAATCCCATTGAAAAGCTTTGGAACAAATCTTGACATCCTTACTGAGTAACTCAGTCCTTCCTTTCTCAGACAAAACTAACACGAGAGTTCAACTTGAAGGATTGAGCAGAAATGGAGAAAGGATTTGGCCTTTTATATTTAGTAGTTCAAGACCTAGCTTTACAAATGTTGCTCTGGAATGTTATTAGGCAAGAGTAATTAGCATTGGCGCATCTTTAAATAGGAAGACTCCTGTTTAGACTGCTAGAATACAAGAAATCAAGAACTTACAGTCAGAAATGCTGGGATTGGGGTGTGGTTTAAAGAAATAAATTTATTTTGGTTTTGGTACAAATTGTTAATAAGCATACGATGATAATATTCATAAACACATTAAATAAAACATATATCACACATATTTTCCTCACTGCACCACCACCACAACTGGCCTCTGCACTGGGGATTTCCTTGTGAGTTGCGGGAAGGAATCTTTCAAAATCCCACCAAGCCACATAGTGCTACCAGAATGACTCCTCTTGGCTGCAGGGGACTATGTACCTCCCGAATTTCCCTCTATTGGGAAATGGCTGGAGGATCCACACTGTGACATATGCACCAGGCCTGCCCCTAACATCTTTAGCAGTGGGACAAAGAAGATGTCTGTGACATTCAGGGGTTGCTCCATACCCATATCCTGTCCCTCTCCACTCACAATGTGACAGTCCCACTTTCGATGCAGACACAACTTTTCACACATGTAGGTCAGGTGGGTTCAGGAAAGAAATGTCAATAGAATTTGTCCCATAATTCTTCCTAAATAGAAAAATGGTGGCTCAAAAGTGAACATGAAAAACTGTATTTATCTGCAAAGTACACCTGTAGCTCTAGGGTGCTTTTGGAGAAAAAAGTAGCCGAGATAGTGAGATTTATAATGTAATTTCTTTCCATATGCAGTAGTTATTTTTCAAAATGATTTTTAATAAACATTTGCTTGTGTAATACCGTGAGGTTTACAGCATTCTTCATACACAGCATCATACCATGCTTTACAGAGGCAGTATAATAGATAGCACTGCACAGATTCGAGTGCAGTGACTCTCGGGCAGACAGAGGGATAACTCTACAGTGGAGTAAAGGGTGTCAGATCTTTAGCTAGGGTAAATCAGCCCAGCTCCATTGCAGTAAAAAAAAAGCTATGCAGTTTCTACGTGCTGAGGATCTGCCCCTTGAAGTGGAAATGCTGCAAATTTTATATATATATATATTTTTCAAACTAGGTACAGTAGGTAGAAGGCAGGAGAGTACATGTAGCTAACTCAACAGTTGCTGAGTACCCGCAGCACTTCTAAACATTCCCGTTGCTTGATCTGGACTTTTGCGAACACTGTAAGAATTCACGGCAGACACATATGTTCTGAATAAATGATGAGCAATGATACAAAAAATCCAGTCAAATCTTAATAGGACCATTGACATTTAGATTGAAGAAACCACAGACCCCCGCAATGGTATCAATGGTGCCATATCAAGATGACTTATTTTTGTTCTATTTTTAATACTATCAAAAAAAGAAGAAATAAAAGGAAACTAGCAAAAAAATCTGTTAAAACAGTGAAGGATTTACTTAAAGCCACAAATGGCAGAAGATTCTGTTAAACCTAGATGTCCTTTCTTAATTCATCCCATTTTGCCTTGGAATTTCAGTGGGCCTCTGAAAAATTATGACTGATCTTGCATTTGCTGCCTGTTCTTCAATCAACACAGCACATTAGGGATAAAGGTTTAGTCCAGCTGTGGATTTCATGGCTCTTCAGAGTTGAAGGCAGGCCCTTAGCACTACTTTAACATAGTTTTCCAGAGGTTTTCCGACATACACGTAATTAATTTTGTTAGACATACTATGTACAGTAGTATTAGCTTGTACCCCTTCCAGGCTCACAGGGTCAAAATGAAAAGAGTTACTTTTTCCTCAGTGTAATTACACCATATGCCTTCGTCTTCTACATTTAAAACTAGAAAACCTGGAGCCCGGTGAATCTGAAAATCTGTGGGTTTAAATTTTGAGTCTGCTCCCTACCACTTCCATTTCAACTGATCCTACCTTAATCTAGACTTGAACAAAACCCCAGCTACTAGTTAAGCATTAAAGCAGAAATCACAGATAAAGGAATCCTACTGTATGCTAATGTTTCATTTGCCCTCAAACTACTTTCCATCGCTCTCTACAGGGATCTGACCTGCTTTTCAAAACAGTAAGTTGTTCATAAAATGGGAGAGTGTATAATTACCAGGGCAATGACTTGCTAGGAAACGCTTCTGACTACACGGGTACCCAAAATAACAGCTAGGTTAATTCTCACCAGGACAAGATTTAAATATTTTCCAGAGGATTTTTTAAAATGTCAATGTTTTATATTTCTGCAGTATGTAGTATTTGCTCTTTACAGCAGAGAGCAGAGGCAGGTAATAACACTGTAAACTGAAGTCCTTCATCTAAAAGCTATTGACTTCCTACCTGTCATCTGCATCCTGATTTGCACAACAAGCTGAATTGAGATGATTTAGTCTCCATGTTAACTTTGATTTATACTTTCCTTGAATGGAAGTGGAAGAGTTCTCTACCAAGTGGTAGTTATATTTTGAAAGTTTTCGTTTAAGCTAAACACATCCTGGAAGAATCTCCTGCTGGCAACAAACTAAAACAAAAGGACTATGATATGGTTTAAAGACTAAGGGATTGTCTACAGTGCAGTGGTAAACCAGATTAGGTCTAGTTAGACCTGTTTGAAAACACTTGCCTGCACATTACACATTCATTATAGTGCACTAACTCCATATTTATCAGGCACTCTGGACTCCTTTTTCAACCAGAACTGAGCTTGCTGCGAATTGAGTCAGTTTTGTCATTTGTGTGCACATAATGCTTCTGTGCACTGCTTTGGCAGTCCTCCGACTGCTATCCCACACTGGTTTGCAGACAACCATTAGTGACTTTTCTGTTTACCTGTGTGCCTATCACTGCTCTAGTGTCAAGTTGGATGGATGTCCCTTTTCCTACTAAAAAACTGGTGTGGGGCCAGCATTTGTCCATTTGCTCCTGGATTTGAGGATATGAGCACTGCGGCCATATTACTCCAGCGGCCTCACAACATGCTTTGAGCAGCTACATCTCACCACCATGAGAAGCATTGGTGCAAAAAGCCCTTGTGGCCAGCTACCAGAATAAAGATCCTTTTGTAGACATTGCTAAACAGATGGCTTATATTCAGGAGGACTTACATTCAGACCAGGCATGCCAGGAAAAAGCACAGCAATGGAAACATGACCTGCCCATTTTTTGAGGAGCTGGAAAGGATTCTGTACAATTACATTATGGCCCAACCCAGTGTCTGGAAGCAGGGCCTGCAGCAAAGCCAGTCTCCAGGCAACCTAATGAGTGCATCTGGCCTGTATTAGGCTGCCGGATTGTGTACACTGCCTAACTGGGGGGGAAGGGTCAGCAGACCAGCTCTGAAACCCAGCAGCAGCAGTTCAGCAGTTATTTAAAGTATGCACCCAGAGCTGTGATAGCTCCTGCACCTGCTTGTTCCTGGCCCAGCCCAGCCATGCTCTGCTCTTGCCTTCCTTCACTCCAGGTAACCTGGCTCTGACCCCCAGTTCCGATTCCTGACTTCTGACCCAGGGCTCTGGCATCTGGCCTTGGACTCTGGCTCTGACCCAGGGCTCCTATACCTGGCTTCCAGCTCCTGCTCCAGCCATTAGTTCTGACTGCCCACATCCTGGTCTCTGACGCCCAGGAAGATTGTGTTCCTACTGCCTGCTCTCTTCCCCGCAACGCACATCCCATCAAGGATAACTAGCAAGACTCCTTGGAAGATGAGCACAAGGAGGACAGTGCAGGACTGTCACCCCCAAAGCCAGGATCTCTTCAGGACTATGACGCTGGCCAGGTAGGAGGCAAGCCCGATTCCTGCCATGCAGCAACCACAAAAGTAATTTTTTTTTAAAAGTGCTTAAGTGATTTAGAAGCCTACATCCCATTTTCACAGGTAATTTAATAACATGCTAATACTCCCATTAAGATTTTGCTGCAGGGGTTAAAGCAGATGATTAGCATCTATTCAGGATATATACAAAGCATATGTGCTATGAAGGGGCTAAAGCTTGTCAAGTCAGAGAGGATGGGTGGAAAGAGCTAGTTGGAGTGAGGAAGAACACGAAGAGCCAAAAGTATAATTATGGGGGCCTGAGGAAGGATGGGGGACGGGACCTCAGAGAAACAGAGGCTGGAGATGAAGTGAGAAGAAGAAAAGCCCTGAGAGCCAGGATGAAAGTGAAGATGTCTAGATAAAACCACAAGTTTGTGGGCAAGTGGGGCAGTGGGAAGAATGGAAGGCAACATGGCATGATGGGTGATTGAAGATGCTAGGGGGAGTTGATCTGTTAGGTAACTGTGGATGAGTAGAGCCGATGGACAACAGAAAGGACAGGAGCTTGATGTGGTCCACTTACCGAAGCACACCAGGAAGGCAAAGCATTAGTACCTTTTTTCTAAATAAAGCCTTGTTTGGAGATAATGTCTAGTTATTTTATTCCCAAATGGAAATATTGAAATATTATCCTACAAGCCACCAACTTCCCTACAGACAGAACTATATATAAACACAGAGCTGTGAGCTTATTAGCACTATAGTTAATAAGCTACAGCTGATGAGGAAATTCCCCTTAAATATATATTTATATAACCAATCATCTTAAGCCCCTGGCATTCGCTGACAAATGTTGCTTCTCGCATAGTGATAGGTGCCCATCTGTTCTTTCAGCCTTCACTGTGGCACAGTAATGTGATCTTTAGACATCTGGAAGTTTAACTACAATGGCTGGTGAAACAACAAACTCCTTTTCATTAACTACGCCTTTATCCAGGCCTTTTAGCTAATGAACCAGCCAAGCCAGTGAAAAAGCAAGTACCAGTATGTTAGTGACTATTGACCAATTAGAGGAAGATAAAATATGCTCCCTAATAGCTCACCCATGTGCTTAATGCTGAATCAATGGAGATGAGGGCAGTCAGCAGGAACAAGCCTGAATGAGCACAGCTCTGTCCTCTGGTTAGGATACATTCAATTCCATTCTTCCTTAAAAGTTACATTTTAGGACCTGCTTTCATCAGCCCAGCTTCCCAGCCCCGTGCTCAGTCTCTGTGGCAGGTTTAATGACCATAAGACCTAGAAAGGGCTGGTACAGTAGTCTGTTCCTGCCTCAAGTACCGGATATTAGAATGAACTAATAGTGTTTTCTTGTTTACCTACAGGAATATGGATTACTTTTGCACTTGATTTTATAATTTGATAATTAGAAACCATTAACCACCTCTCTCCCTTTTTCCTCTTCCCAGAGGGAACTGTGGTAAAACAGCATAGCTTTTAACATGCAATAGCAAACAGTTGTTCAGAGGTTGAAGCTGCTTTATTAGTGCTGGAATATAAATAGTAATCCCTTCCTAATTAGGAGTGATTTATGGAATGCACAGTAGCAACTCTGACACTGGTGCACAGGAGCCGTTGTAAGGCACAATTAGAAGAGTGGGAAGGTAGAAAATGAAATATGGAAAAGCATTTCCTGAAACCCCTGCCTGTAGGAAGCTGTGAGCAGAAATGGGCAGGATAGTTGTTCCTTTACATCTACTACATGATCTGATTCTACTCAGACTTCTTAATTAACCCACATTTATACAGGGCCGGGGTGTCAAATTCATTTTGTAGCTGAATCCAGTTTTAACTATGGCCAGAGTACCAGGGTATACATTTAGGACTCCGTGCTACCCTCAAACCATTGCGGATATCTCACTGATGTCAATAGGATGTTTGCACAAAGAGCAAGGGGAGAATCAGGCCCTTAAGCAGTATCTAAACCTTTAGCTATTAGTGTTTTTTTTATTATTAGTTCAACTTCTCACCATTGCTGTGGGAAAATATTCTCCCCTTTAGGACCACTGCTATTTCTGCCTCTCATTCACCCCATTCTCCTTTCTTTGTTTCCCACCTTCTTCCCTGACTTTGCAAGGAGTCTTTTGTCCTTTCTTCCCTGCATTACCTTCCCTGCAGCAACTCCCCATTTGCAATCCCCTGAGCTTCACTCCTGTCCCATTCCACCTACTAAAATCATCAGCAATGAAAATAGGCAGTGCTGACATCTGAAGTGTCTTCATCAGGCTTTAGCGTCAACAGCCCACTGAGATGAATGGGGAGAGGGAGATTCACGCTTCTCGGAGCCATTGTTTCAGATCAACAATACTGTTTTCTATTTTAATTTGGAACATTATGTTTGCAAAATCAGGAGAACTAAACTTTCTTCAACAGATACCTGAGAGCCTGAGAATCTGCATATGTCATATAGGCCGCATATATCCATCAAGTGGGTTGGATGAAGGGTCAGATTAATGCGCTGAGAATCTAGGGCCCAAATTCATGGACAGAGCCATAACCTGAATCATGCTGTGACCCCATAGGCCAGGCTGCAAAGCCATTCACTCCAGTTTGGGGTAGCTGCCTCTCCATCATGCCTAGAGCCCAGTGATGGGTTAATCTGGAGCTGGCTGGGTATTTATCAGGGTGAAACCCGCAATGCACAGCCATTAGTCTAATGGAACCCTAAACTCAAGTTTTTTACTATCTGGTTGTCCACACTTACAGATATACGAATTGCTTTGCCCACAACTATTAACACAGCCACTTACAGGATGCAAGTCAGCAACTGTCTAACAGTGCACCAGATTAGAACAGGAAGTGAAAAATACCATATCTAACTAAAAGGGGGGAATTGAGATAGGGGGAAGTGCAGTTATCCTGAGAGTGCATTGTCAAAATCTGGTGGCTGACTTATTTCTGCAGATGTTAAACTTGTATATTCACATTTGTGCATGCAAAATGGGTAGTATTACTTGTAAATAGGTCCCCTTAGGTGCCATTTCTAATTTGCACATGCATCTACCAAATCAGCCGGTGGGATTTTGCACGCACAAATGCAACACACATTGTTTAATGGTGCAAATCAGATGCCAGAGTTTGAAAATTTGTCTCCAAATGTTTCATAGCACTATGACAAGTAATGATCCTTATCAGACAGCTGGATGCACAATGCAATTTAGTGGATCTTGGCAATAGAAGGTAAAAATAAATTAAGCTCTTTTGGTATTAAATTAAACATATTAACCTTATTTAGGTGTTCATTATATCAGTATTAAGGACCATCTCCCTGGATCCATTTTCTGAGATTTAATAGAGTGCTTTGGAGGTGGTCACTGTAGACTCAGTTCCCCAATTTAGCATGTAACTTCTGTTTGTTTTTAAAGAAAATCAGTCTTCATATAGTAGGAGAAACTATCAGGAATATAATATTTATTTACAGATTTAAAAATAGTGTGTCTTGTTCTTCTCCCACTTTAACCTGCATAAATCAGGAGTAACTCCACTGAACTCAACAGAGTTTTATCAGGGTAAAAACAGCATCCAGGAAAGGATCAGGCCCTGGAAGGTTAATAATGGATGATATATAAATGTACAATAATAGAAAAGTAAAATTAAACCAGGGTTGAAAGGATAACTATAATAAAATGATTAAAGAGACAGCACTTTAAGTGTACACAAGAACAACAAACTAAACGTAACGATAACTTGTGAATGGTGATTGCCACGGGAGAGATTCTGTGCTGTGCCCTGAAGAGGTGCAGCACAGAATTTATAGCCCAGGAGGATAGGGGCTAATGAGGATTTAAGCTGCTTTTGCACTCTCCCAATCCTGGGCTGCCCTGAGGATCACAGTGGCCTCCAGCATAACACTGACAGCCCTGGGGGTCCATGGAAATTATGGCAGCTTCCTCAGGTTGTCTGACAGGTTGCGACACTTCCCAGAGTCTCTGTAGTTTTGCAGCCAGACCTTTCACCTCCCAAGCCCCAGTACGAACCTTTTGCCAGGGTCTGAGGGAGTCCCCAGAAAGACGGCCTATGACAGCCTGCCCCTGGGGAGTTCTAACCAGGCCAGACCCCCGGACTGAGAGCCCCTTTACACCATTCCAAGCCTTTTAGCCAGAATAAAGGGACAAGAGCGGAAGAGTATGTCGCTCCGTGACTCTGTCTATAAGCAGAAAATAGGTTCCTTTTAATCTCTGTCTGGGGAATTGATGGTTTCTCCTTTCTGTAGTTTCAGCAAACTCGCACCCTGATCTGCTAACCGCCCCCTGTGTGGGACAACTGGGTCTGTTAGCAAAGTGTTCAGTTTTCCAGTTCATTCACCAAACACGCATGGGACTTCATTCCTGCTGCAAGTAAAGGATGCCCCTGGAGTGGCCATCTGATTTTGTTTCTTCCTTTTAGCAAAACTTCTAGAAGATGTACCCTGTGAGTTTCCTTGGCAACTGGCCCACTGGCAACATTATTCTCTGGCGCATGCCCATCAAACTACATAACTACCTTTTATGTATTTCAGATGTTTATAGGAATAGTGTTTATTATATGGTTAAAACAAACTAGTTTACTCCTAGCCAATAAATCTTACAGCAGCCTAGTTTTTCCTAGGTAATTTGTGCAACTTTTTGTGCCCCCGCTGATGACAAGATTTAAAATGTTCTAAAATTCTCTAATCCTGCTTAATAGCTACCAATCCCTGAGACATTTAAAGCCCTAATGCAGCAGGCCTAGACGTTTTGCATCCCGAGGACCCCATTGTGATATAAAAATTTTCACAGACCTCCAAGCCTACCGATGTTCATGAAAAGATCTATTATTAATAAAATCACCACAAAGACTATTGTTTATTTTGTTATTATTAGGATTAGACGGAGATACATTAATATGGCGGCCAGCCCTGCTGATCAACTGCATGCCGCGGAAGAGCTGTGCAGTGGGGGCGGGTCCTGGGGCTGAGCGTGGAGTTTTATCAGTGGCCCCGGCCATAACACAACAGCAGAGGAAAGCACGGGAGGAGCCTGAAAGCAGGAGGTGAACTCTGCATGCAGCCCCGCTGGCTCAGGCAGGCCGCTCCTGCTCCTCTCGCAGCAGAGCAGACGCTAGCTCCCAGCGAGGTGCTCAGCCGCGGGACCTGCCCCACTCCACAGCTGTTCCGTGGCATGCAATTGACTCGCAGACCCCAGTTTGAGAATCGCTGCCCTCATGTATTCTTCAAGACGGCCTTGTTTTACCAAAGTTCTACTTCTCCAATAGGGAACAAAATTCCATGTACTTTATAATTGGTCAGATAATTAACATGCAGGAATTTTGAGTACTGACTCTCATAAAAACAAAACAAAAAAACAAACTTTTTTTTTACTAGTCAGGTATATATGAAAAATGTATTCATGGGAGGAAATTGTACTCTGCTTCTAGAAATTCAGCCAGGAAAAAAAGACGCTAAATTCACTGTGTATGTTATTCACTTTAAATTATTCTCTAGTTCTAAACAAACATTTCAGAGTTTTCATCCAATGTGAGTTAAGTTCCTTGGGTGAATGTAAGCAACACTTCAAAGCTATAGACTAAAAATTGACATGTTTCCTGCCCGGCAGTCACTTTGTGAAAATCAGGTGAGTACAAAAGGCATGAGTGAAATCAGGAGTGAGCTGTTTGCCTTTAAAAGGCAGGAGGCTGGACTAAGTTTGTAGCAAGAGGCCCTGGGAGGAAAGGTGGGGCAGTTTGTGCTATGAGGGCAGAAAGCCCAATTGTTTAGGACTCCAAAGCCAGGAACCCAGGATAGATGATAGTGGGGGAGGGAGCTTCCCCTATGCTGCCAGAGGTGGTACAGCCACCTCTATCAACCAGGAGGAAAAGAGACTGATTGGAGCACAGGAGGGATGGAAGCTAAGCCCAGCAGAAAGGCTGGAGACAGGAACAGGACAGACCCTGAGAAGAGGGCTGTGCTTGGCAAGAATTTTTTTGTATTTTCTTTTGGAGTTTGATTTAAACTCTGGAAGGAGTGAATTTTTGTGACTTGGCCAGTGACCTAACAGCACTGGAAACTGGTAAATTACTACAGTATCTGAGAAAGGAAATTGAGGCAGGAGAGGGTCCTGACACTAGACTGGGCAAGTCCCGGCTACACTCTCCTATCAAAATCCTTTGTTTGATACTTTACTTAAAATATATTTAATTCTTAATTAAGACACAGTGCATGAATCCCAGTTATACTTTCTACATGTAATCTGGAATAGGGATTAAGATGGATCAGTGCTCAGAGCTACCATAAAGGATTTTATTCTCAATTACCCTCAGGGCAGGCAGTGGTGTAAAAGGTCCTTAAATTGGGTGTAAGGTGATGGGCACTCATCTGCCTTTCTCCTTGGGGTGGAGAACCCTCTTTCGGCCTTTGGGAAACAGGCATTCACCTGTTGGGTAATCACCCAAACACCTTTGTGCAAACAAACAGTCCAACTGCCCCTCTAACATCAGTCCCTTACTCTCAGATCAAGGCACCTCTTTTCCTTTAGGCTTTGACTGATTCTTGAGGGTAGGGCAAGCTCCTAGTGGCTATAGAGGCAGCCCACTCTCTGGGCCTGTCCTCCAACCCTGAGCTCATTTCTCAGCTTGCTGTGTCCTGGCAGCAATATGTGCCATGGCCTGGAGCCTCCTTCTGGAATGGCATCCTGTACCTCCAATCAGAGGAGAGCTGATAGCAGGAAGCAGGGATGGGATTTTCTGTCCGCCAATCAGAGCTCTGAGGATGGCCCTTGCATGCTACTGATATATGGCATGCAGGCTCCATAATAAATTACATACATAGCCACTTTAAAGTCCCTTTCCGCTGCCGGGTGAGTGGGTGGAAGGGGCACCCTATTGTGAATGAGAATAAGGGCCCCAGAAAATCAAGCCGCTATTTTAAAATTTGTGCAACTTGTCTTCAGCATTCTGAGCCATGTGGAGGTGATGCTATAAGTTTTCACTTCAAATTCCTGTCCTGCTTCTCCTCCCCCTCCTCTTGGATACATAACAATGTGGTAACCGCTAGTGACAACCAGCAAATTCTTGTCTGAGCTAGTAATGGCACTAAATGTTGATGTCCTATAATACTGAACCAGGGAGAACTGTGATGAGGAGGTAGCTGATGGTTATATACAAACAATGCACAGCTGGGTTCCTTTAACGCTTCAGGCAAATCTGGAGGCCTAAACTGATCAACACATCAAGTGGAAGCATACTTTTGTGCTCTGAGATCTTTTTTATTGTTCGTTTGGCTGGTGATTAATGGTATAGCTGAACTAGGCAGTGGACAGATTTTTTCTGACAGACTAGCTTTTGAAGGTAAGACTGTCCAAACTATGGACATATGCTGATTTGAGTTTGTAAATGTGAACTTTGGAAATTTCACAAATTCTATGAGAGGAAAATGCTCATGAAGTGGATATATTCTTGGTTAGATCTATGATCCTCTCCAGATAGGCTGTGCCGGAGTAGTGGTTCTCAAACATTTAAAGGCAGATACCCCTATCATTTTTTCCCAAAACTTACGTATACCCTCAATTGATATAAACTGAGTTCGGTGTTTACATCAGTCAAGCTAACCCAATTTACATCAGCTGAGGATGTGGCCCAGGCACTGCCTATCAAAATGCTTCTGAGAGTGTGTAGTGGATAGGAATCGGGTAGTAGATCTTTAAATAATTTGTGAGCCTTCTAGAGGTACTATTTGTATTCTCTGTTTAGCAACCTGCCAGAACTGGCCTTGCAGGTTTGGCTATAGTTAGTAAACAAAGTTATTGGAACCCTACTGTACCTGTGTGATTCCTTTATATTATGTTTGTGTAAAAAACAAAAGGCACAACAGTGTGAATAGTGGAATGTGACCCATGGAGGCTGGAATACAGGAAACTAAAAAGGCAAGATGATTTGGGGGCATAATTAAAAGATAATAAGTGAAATCCTGGTCCAGCTGAGAGTTTTGCCATTGTCTTCAGTGAGGCCAGAATATCATCCCGTAAATTTGTAAAGAATTCTGAGAGCATAATCTCCACCCTGCCTGAATGTTTGCTGTTTTGCATGAAAGCTGGTGAACTATTTTTGTGGTAACACCAATAATGAGCACAAGAGAAACATTGAATTCGCATACACAAATAGCAGATTAAAAACTGGCAGCTGCAGCAAGTTCTTCACTTCTTTTGCCTTTAGTGTCATTAGAAAATGTAAGAAATATCAAGTGAATATTTTCTGTAAAGTTACAACAAGAACATGACTCAGTGTAATGGAACAATATGTACACACATACATACCAGGCATAACAAGATCCAGTGGGTAGAAGTTGAAGTGTGCAAACTTCAAGATGGAAATTAGGTAAGTAATAGAGAGAGTAATTAACCATTCCAAAAGATTACCAAGGGAGTAAATTCTGCATCACAGGGGATGTTTGACTCAAGACTGAATGCCATTCTAAATGATATGCTGTAGTTCAACTACACATTAATGGGCTAAACAAATGAATCAATTGGTGAAATTCTATGGCAGCGGTCGCCAACCTCTGGCATGTGGCTCACCAGGGAAAGCACCCTGGCGGGTCGGGCCTGTTTGTTTACCTGCTGGCTCCACAGGTTCGGCCGATCGTGGCTCCCACTGGCCGCGGTTCACTGCTCCAGGCCGAGGGATGTGCTGGCCATGGCTTCCCGCCACCCCCATTGGCCTGGGACGGCGAACCGGAGCCAGTGGGAGCCGCGATCGGCCAAACCTGCCAACACGGCAGATAAACAAACTGGCCCGGCCCACCAGGGTGCTTACCCTGGCGAGCCGCGTGCCAGAGGTTGCCGACCCCTGTTCTATGGCCTGTATTAGAATCAGACTAAGTAGTCATAATGGTCTTTCCTAATCTTAAAAATCAATGAATTTGAGTATGTGCTCTACATTTCTCTCATATTCAAAAAAACAATTGAAATATTACTAAAATCAGCCTAATTTGAGTTCTTTCCTTTCATCTTCCTTCACTTCACCTTTCTTGCTGCATATGCTTTTTTCTCTATCATACAGTGCATTGCCTCGGCTTAATGTTTGTTAGCATTTTAAAAATGTAGTTTATATTTCTCCAAGACAATCAGTTGTACATTTCTATGCATAATGTTTGCCTGGCCTGGAGGAGGGCAACATGAGTGCCGGGGAAGGCAGGGAGGAGGGGTGATTATATGGTCATAGATAAGAGTTTAGCTGTAAGGACAGAGAAGAGAGGCTGAATTTTGGAAATGTTTTGGAGGTAGAAAGAACAATCCGTAAATATGGCCTGTTTTTGTGGGGCCAGGGTCAACCCCCATTCTGATCCTGAGTGATAAGGAGAATGGTGATGGTGACAGGAGTGACACAATGGCAGAGTGGAGAACACAGGTAAGGAGTTCAGTTTTGCTGTGGAAAGCTGGAGCTGACGGGGAGACACATAAGAAGAGACGTGAGAGAGACAGGCTGGGATTGAATGGACAGACAGATGAGGAAGGGACAGGTAGATTTGTGAATCCTCAACAGTAACTGACGACGTGAAAGTATTTGAGGAAAGGGAGTAAAGTAAGAAGAGGAGGGAGCCACATCAGAGCCCTGTTGGATGCCCATGACAGTGGGAAAGGAGAGGAGGAATTAAAGGGATGGCCAGAGAGATCGGAGGAAAACTAGATGAATTTATATTTTAAGATTAGAAGGGACCATTATGATCATCTAGTCTGACCTGAGAAGACACGACTGTAAAAGCTCATCAGAATAAGGCTCTTAGGCCTCAACTCAAAGAGGAAGAATTTAATTAAATTGATGTATTCCAGTGCTTGTGTAATATGTTGCACTGCATGTTCTGGGACCTCATCTGCTACTACGAGTGTCCGTATATTAGTGGAGCATGGTAACATGTCATTGAGAGCTGCATTAAAGCATTATGCAGAATCAATTTGCTGATTGATAAAAGGTTTATCAATGTAATTATAACTAGGGCCTAAAACTGATGTGAGCACTATAGTTCAGGACAAACACATTTGCAGATGAGCTTTTGGTGAAGTATCAAGGTGACATCTATTATCAAATAATGTGGAACATTGCCAAGCTATACTGACTCACCATTGTTGTAAGGGGGACGGAGGAAAGCTTTGCTTTACAGCTCAGATATTTGCAGGACCAGAGAATGAAAATACATAAAGGTTCTATAAGAGGGTATTATTATAATTCTACAGGCACATATTGAGATTTCTTCTAAGCGGCTAAATATGTTGCCAGGATTAATTTATAGCCATAAATTCTCTCCATGACAAATCTGGTTTTTGTTTTTTATTTGTTTGTTTTTTGTTTGTTTTAAACAGCAGTGTAATTGGTCTGGACTCTGCATGGTTAATTGCAGTCTTCAGGTTGAATACTTTAAGGTTTTTTAATCCTAACCTTCGTGGAACGGCCTGTAAAATATAATTGGATCTAATCCACAGATTTATAACATGCATGATACAAGCCTGGATGCAACACATCACATTGCAGAATTAGGTTCTGTTCATTTTTAACACGTCATTCACGTCAAGGAGAAGGTAATTTATTATACACCAAGGAAGCTCAACAAACTCACTGGCCCATTTTGAGGCATATTTTCTGTGGAAAAGTAAATAATTGCAAAATATTTGTTTTATGATTTTTAAGTTACAGTTGTATCCTCAAGCCTCTATCAATAAAACCTGGATCTGATGTGTCCCACTCGTCACACCAAAGGTGATCTCATTTTCCCTGACTTAGATATTCTCGTAGGACAGGCAAAGGATGTGCTGTTCAGCTGGATGCTACTGTATTCTGATAATTTAATTGTACCGTTATGACAAGCACATCTCTGCAGGCTTTGAATAACCTTACCCCAAATGAGGTTCATGAGCTTGCTCTGGGATGAAAAATACCAGCCTCCCAATAACTACACTTCTAAATCTTTGCTGTGTGCAAGGTTTTATATGGATTACAGCCATAAACCTACAAAACTGGAATAAATTACTAATTTACTAGAGAAAATGGTACCCTTCTGTATTACATCAGCTCAGGTGAAAATAGCATCACACTCTAAAATCATATGCTCAGTTCCATTACCGATAAAGAGGGAATTGACTTAACTTTGTTCACTTTTTAGCAGCATGACACAGACGTGATGGGTCTTCATTTTGTTTGTATTAATTGTATACATGCACTGGGAGCTGATAGTATAAGATTGATTGTAATTGAACCATAAATTTAGTACACACAAACACCATCCATTTAGCTGGACAGCTCTGTGATGAAATACATTTCTAGAGCCTGGATAGCAGGCACAGTGTCTAAGATAACAAATGACAAATGGCTCCTACCACAGCTGCAGGGAGACAATCCTCAATAAAAAATAAAATAAAATGGTGAATTCTGAAAGAGCTACCATAAGTTATTTTCCAGAGATTGTGCTTTGCAGTGAATTTGTAATGTTAAAATACTATTTATCACCCCAATTCCTTTTAGGTGATGAAAATATGCAGAAGATATTAACATTTCTGAAATCTAAAATGTTGTGTAACCTCCCCTTGTGTTATATGTCACTAACCTCCTGCCCCACAACAAAGTGCTTTCAACAATAAATCAGACTGTTGGTATTTGAATAAATATAACTAGGGGAGCTTAGCTGGGCTCAAAGGGGTAGAGACTCAGCTGGTATACATTGTCTTAGCACTGTTGAACTCAATGGAGCTATGACAATTTTCATTGGCTGAGACTCTGCTCCAAAATCTATACACTGCCATTTGAAAACAATTCCCACTGCTGGTGATACATCGTATTTTTAGCAATGATAACAGAGAGCATCATTTTCCCCTCAAACTTTTAAGTCTTTTCCACATAATAAGGAAGGTGAATTTCACAGGCGAGGGCAGCTGTTTCCATTCTCAAATCTCTCTGCATTGCCATGAGAATGGTGCCGCTGCTAAAAATTGCAGAAAATTGTCCTGCAGAAAAGGTGTGAATTTTTAGTCTCACCTCAGATTAAATTGTCATTCTTGTGAAATTTTATAAAAGCTTTCTATCTATCGAGGTAGTTGTTGTAATGGCCCCCATCACCATAGCATTTGAGCACCTTCCATTACTTAAAAGATGACAATGCTCTTTTTATTCCTTCCATAACACCAAGAAGCTGGCCTTGGGTTTAGGTTTTAAATTAACAGATCTGTTAGAATGAAGGTGCTATTGTGAGAGAGCCTGGGTGGAAGGGTCAGGATTCCCTATGGCTCTAAATGCGACAAAGTTACAGCTGTTTTGACTTCTTCTGACAGTGAGTTCCATACTCTTGATCAAGCTCCCGTGAAGCTGTTCTCTCAAGCGGTCATAAGCTAACTCCCTTCAGTAATACAACATTTACCCTTATTTCAAGTCTATGGTATTAATTGACTTTATTGTCTTGTGTAATGCATTGAGCTGTCATCTGACAGATGTCTACATAATAATTAGTTGACTGGAAAGGAAACTTGCTCCTTCCTATGTAAAAGATGCAAAAGATGAAGTATGCTTCGTGGAGTGTTAGTAAAAAGCCATAATTTCACTGAAGAGTTCCATTGCTGAAATGCAATCAGTTTGATTAACTGAGTCACATGTGCTGTGTCTGTCCTATTCTGTTCAGGCCCTTATACTGTGCTCATCACCATTGTATCTGAGAGCGCTATCTACGTTGAGCTGGTCAAAAATGTTGTCAGTTATTTTCTTTTGGAAAATTGTTCTTCAGTGATCAGAATTTTTCATGAAAGACTTGCCAGTTTTGTCAAAAACATTTCAGGTTTATATATATAAAAAAGGCTCTAAATTGGGGGGAAACATCAGTTTTTTCAGGAAACAAAGCAAAAACCAAAGGAATTTTGACAAATGAAAAATTTTAGTTTTCTTCCAACTTTTTCATGTGAAAAAAGGATGATTTCCTGACTAGCTGTAAAAGTGCTCTCTGCCAAGTAAAGGTGTGACAGGTTCTCTGGGCCTGGACCTTGAAATTGTAGGGATTGATATAGAGTTGGTTCCATTTCATAGTGAGCCAAGCTCTAATGGTCTATAATTCTAGACCTGCAAACAAAATACTCGCTTAAAAGAGTTCAGGTTAAAAGTGTGTCCATCTAACTCTCATTACATTTCCTTTTACAAATGTCTGGAAATGAACGGGTAGGAGACTCAGCCTGCTCCCCATTGCCATAAAACTCTACACCACTCCCAGTCACCCCATCTGACTTACTGTTGCCTGCCTGTTTTGTTCTGTAATGCTAATGAGAATTATCTATTGCGTGAATACTGCTGAACTTATGTATTGTTTAAATGTGGGATTTCAAAAGTAGCAGAGTCCTCAGGAATTTACCAAATGCTACAAATTCTTTCATAGTATACTATGTTGGTGGAGTGACCAATATTCTATCCTTTTTTTGTTGCAAATGAAAATAAAACACAAACAACCCCAGAACAACCACACATGAATACAAATAATTAATGGAATGTATAGAGAGATCTAGGGATGGAGATCAGGGGCAATAATGTGAAATTGATGACGTGAAACATTCTGATTCTTATTTGATACTGGTCAATAACTGTCTGAACTTCAGTGGTTATCTGATCACTTTTGTTCTCAAAACAGTCCTTTCAGCAGTGGCCTGCTGAGGTGGATTCACCACGTGGAGCTTGTTTGCTGCCCCTGGTGATTTTGATTGGCAATCACTGGGTGGGCATGTGTTACTTCTCTCAACACAGGAGCACTCTGCACATCAGGAAGCAAAGAGCTAGTGTCCTCCTAGGTTTTGTTTAATGTCTTCTGTTTCTCCCGTGGGACTGACATTTATGACACATGACCTCGGTGCAGATGAAATAGCTCTTACCTTGGCAGGTTGCCAGCCACTTTCAGTTTAAAATCTAACACCCTCTTCTCACATGCAATTGGGTAACTCTTTGACATTTTTGTCCTAGTATTTCTTCTGTTCCAAGTCTCAGAGCTGGTGACCCTATAAATAGGATTGGCAGAATTTGATTTTTTTTTTTTTGTAATTTCAACAGATTATATTGACATTTATTTTAAGCATGTTTAGATTTTTATTGATTTAAATTTTCAGGTGTGCAAAATGAGAGATTTTAAGCTTTTTACATTTTTATCAATTTAATTTTTCACAGTAGTGGGAAATGATGAGGGGCTCAGAAAACAGAGTGGGTTAGACAATTATTTAATCATAGATGTTGAGTTCAAAAACTTAAAACTTTATAACTGTTGGAACTCAAATTGCCAACATTATATGTCAAAATATACAAAGTAAATTTCCTTAAACTCCAAGTTCTCGAGCAACATTTTTCTTACTTTGCCTATCTGTAAATTTCAATTATTATAGATGGAAATATTTTTTCCGTCAGTTTGTGTATATGGTGAAATTGATGTTTACTGACATTTTACTGATAAAAATCTAGCCCTTCCAAGCATACCTCTAAAGCACTGCAAGCATGCAATATTCTAATAATGCTAAGCATGTTTCAACCATGATCTTCCATATTTATCTGGTTTTCTGGCTCAAAAATGAAGGAAGAAAGAGTTCTGCTTCATGCAACAGCTCACACTCTTTCACATGCTGTAAAAGTGGTCACTGCTTTTGCTGAAGGGAAATGCAAAGGCAGCTTCACAGGCATGCCTCAGTGGCAATCCTATAGACACAGGCTTCAGAGACCTTTAACCCCAGGGCATCTCACCTGCAGAAGTAGAGGACCCAAGAGACGCAGACATAACCAAGAAAACAAAGCCTGCCATACACTGACCTGATTTAATGGAGTTCAGAGGAATCTAGCCCCTCTTTCCATTTAGCCTGGCCTAGAATGAGAAATCCTCCCTGGCTTCCTTGAGGAAATATGATCACAAGAGATCCCAGGAAATCTGTTTTTCAGTCCAACATTCAAAGTGCCCCTGCCTTTCAACCTGCTCATCTTTTTCTGGTGTCAGGGTCCCAAGACTCCCAACTAAAGCTCAGACCTTCTCAGCCCTTCCCTTCTCTCTTAGCTTAGGTCCCAAGAAAGATGTGCGTCAAATCTGACCCTGCTATGTGCATATGTACCTAGGGCATGTCTATGCTCTGATGCCCAGCTCGAGGAGATATAACCACACTAGCTCTCGGCATACTAGCACACTAAACAAAGTATCACCTCAGTGGTGCACGCGGTGAGAAGAGCTAGCTGCCCCGAGTGAGTACCTGTCCGAGGCACTAGGCACACATTAGGGGTGACTAGCCCATCCCATGGCTCGCATCTCCACGTCCATGCTTTATTTTTAGTGCTCTAACTCAATCAAAGCTAGCAAGGATATGTCTCCTTAAGCTGGGAATCACACCTCCATCCATACACGCAGGGCATGACCCAAAGCTCATGGAAGGTAACGGAAAGATACCCAGTGACTTTCATGGGCTTTGGATCAAGCCCATACACTGGTATGTACACATGCACATTTAAAAATTTCAGGGCCTGATTCTCATTTACACTCCTCCTTTACATCACTCCTTTCCAGAGTGGTATAAAGGGGCGGGCCTTAAAAAGAATGAAAATCAGGCCTCATTTTCTCTCTTGCAAGTTTGGTATATGGATGGATCTGCTAGCAAAAGCCTATTTGGCATCACAAAGCTGACAGCTGCATGGTAATGAGCCCATTCCAATAGAATAAAGCTCATTACTATTAATATTAACCAGACTTGGAGTGATTCATTAAGTGCTTTTCAAAATTTGGAAAGTACTTAATCAAAAGGTGGGGGCAGAGAACGGAAAGAGTGTGGGAGAACAAATAAATAAAACTAGTGTCAGAAATTGTTTATTTCTGGCTTTGTGTCTGAATCTGGCCCATTGTTTTGACAGGAAATGGAATGAAAAAGGTAGACGTTCATTGATTTACTCAGTTAAAAGATTAGAGTCTCACTAGTCTATATAAACGTGAAAAAGACGCTAGGGGTGAAATCCAGACGCCCTTGCTGACAATGACAAAACTCCCATTTATTTCAATAGGCCCAGAATTTTATCCTCGAGGTCTAAGGAATTCAATGAATTTCCATAATATAGGGTTGTCTCTTGGGCTTCAGAGTTTTTTAAGCATGCTATTTGTAATTAATCCTGTGTGCATACATAGAAATACACACAAGATACGTGCTTTGTCACCCAAACTTTCAAAAACAAAATGACTTTGGTCTCATTTTATTCTTTTGCAACTTTACCAAGCACCACAGATAAATTAAGGGGATCTTGGGCAGGAGTCGGAGCCAGATGAGTTTTGGTGACTGGTGAGGGAAAGGTCAAGATATATGTAGCTAGCAGTATGGGAAGATTTTGTCAGCTGTGAGGATTGGGTGTGAGCGTTTGTCAGTGTGAGTGGGGCTTGCCTGTTTTATAGATCTTTCCCTACCTCTTCTGATCACCGTTTTGTCTCCTCCAACTTCTGAATCCCTTTGTCTCCTTCTCTGATAACAACTACTCCTCCTTTTGCAGCCCTGCAGCCCTAAGAAAAAGGGATGCCACAGGTGTCCTGCTGTCTCTGTTCTGCACCACAGTATGACGTTTCCCAGCTGAATGTTATACATCGCGGTTTGCAAAGAAACTTGGGTCAATTAATCCCAATCTTGGGCACCCCGGGATTTGGAGCACATCAGCGTAGATGTTGCTTAGGGACCCAGCTCTAAGACAGCTGTGTCCCATGCTAATCTTTATGGTAATGGAAGGAATATTACAGGAAGGGGGCAACAAGGTACTCAACCTGAACTTGCCCAGCGTCTGCCAGTTCGTCATCACTATTTGGAAGGAAAGAAGAGATAGGGAAAGTCCTCCAAGTTTTCTGACCTTCATGGATAGTTCTCTTAAATTTTATCTGTAGCCCTCCAAACTTTTGCCCCATCCTAAGATGCCTTCTCTAAAGCCTGAGTAGAAAGGTTATTATTTGAAGAGGTGAAAGTAAGTTGGTACGGGCCAGTACGGCGTACCGGTAAGAAAGTGGCCACCAGTACAGGCTGGTACACAGCCAGTGCCCCGGGCAGCACAGGCCAGGTAGTGCTGAAGGACTGGCTGGGGGAGTCTGGCCCCAGTCCCGCCCCTTCCCTCTGAGGCCCTGCCCCTTCTGGGGGCACAGAGCCGCCCTCCCCCACCTTGCCTAGGAGCCCAGCCAACCTGTGTACCAGCAAGTCCTTTAATTTACTTTCACCCCTGATGATTTGTTCTGTTTTTTCCAGCCCCAACCCCATGAGCAACCTGATTTTGGATAATTTTTCCCCTCTAAAGTTTGGTCTTGTCTTTGACACGGTCAGGGACTTGTAGCGCTGAAAATGATCTCATTTGAAATGAGCACTTGACTTTGTTGAATAGCCTATGTTATACATGGAGATTTTTTCAGATAGCATTTTAAGTAGGTGACCTTTAGTTTGTTCTGACCTGTGGGAGGATTGTCTGATTATAACATGTTGACATGTGGCTAAGAAACTTGGGGACATATGCCCATAGTTTTGCTTGTGAATGTTAATTCTGCAGTGAATATTATTCAGTCTATGCTGCTTACAGAGTACTGTTTCTGTTTATTGTCCTCTTGCGATTTTTTCCCCTTCAGCTAGAAACAGGAGCTGAGATTGGATAATTAGTCTGCAGCATGTTTTTTGGTTTGTTTTTACACCAGAAAACTGAAGTCTCATCTATACTTCTTGACTGCTCTGTAGTTTTGCACATCCTTTCAATCAGTAGGGTCTGCACTGGGGGCGATTTCCAGATGGAATCTGTGCAAGCAAAGAAAGCACCTATGATTCTTTATTCCAGCTATTATCCCAAACTCCATAAGGAGTAGCAAATCTTTGTAGCAACAGGTATCTATCAAAGACTGACTTCTGTCAGCAGGATCTTCTTGACAGAATAAAGGTTATAATTTTTTACAAAGAATTCTTGAGACATTTTGTTTTCTTCCAAAAGTCTGGATTTTTCTTTCACCTTTTGTCATTGTCCAAATGTAATACATAACACTACTGCTCAGAAGAAATTATTGACTAGAATGTGTGTTTCTGCTGCCTCATCTAATAAGGAATATTATCCAAGCAGAACACCTACCAGTCAGTCGAGTCCAGTTCATGATGCAACAAGTTCAGCAAAGCAGAGGAGCCAATAAGCTAGCTGTGTTTTAGATCCGGTCAGGAACCAGAATTGCATTTCATGGAAAGTTTTGAGATTAAAAAAAAAAAAAATTAAGGGACTGGGAGCCAAGAGCTTAACAGAGTCTCTCTACCTTCAGAGAGGGAGAGGGAGAGGGGCCGGGGCCTGGCTGCTGGGAAGCTCGGGGTGCCTAGAGTGAGGCAGGGCTGGGAAAAGGATAGAGGGGCTGGGGAGCTCCAGGCTGGCAACTCCCCAGGCTGCAGGGCCTTGTCCAAGGCCCCATGGAGGCACTGAGTTGCAGAGAGAGGCAGCAGATCCAGACCCAACTTTGCCTATGATGAGTGGCCTTTTACACTGCAGTCTGCCCCCGGGAGCAGGTGCTTGATGATGACTGGCAGTAGCCCAGACTGAGGAAGGCGGGGATTAGAGGGTTGGGGGTTCCCCAAAGTGGGGAGACCCAGAAGCAGAGTGTGGGGGGTATTGCCAGGGGGCAGCACCCCAGATAAAAGGGCACCAGGGTCTGGGAGAGACATGGGGCCAGCTACAAGCAGGACACAGGCCTGCAGAGCATGCCCAGGCTGGAAGAGAGCTAATTCCCTGAGACAACCAGCAGGAGGCGCCGTGGGTGAGTCCTGCATTGTTACAAATATAAGATGACGTTAAACATTTCAATATTATTGAAATAAGTTTTCCCAACAAATTGTTGAAACCAACATGTTCCCATGGAACACTGGATTTCATCTTAACTGCATTTTTCTATGGAAAGGTTTTCCATCTAAAAGTTTGCCACCAGCTCAATCTGTATTATCCTCAGCCCGTTATTTTCTAGAGTTGCAGAAGCTATCCTTATGCTTACCTCATTTTCTGAGACACTTCCCTATAAAGGCTCCAGTTCTGCCAACCCATGTTATGTTGGGACTAGTCCCATAAGCAATACTCCACACAAATAAGAGTGGCAGAATTAGGACCAAAATCAGGAGATAATCATAAAGAGCAAACAAAAAAAAGTAGCATTAGAATGAAGAGAAGTATTCTGAAATAGCAAAACTGGAAAAGCTATCTGTAACCGATGAGTGAGATTATTTATTTCTTGGGTCCTGATTCTAATCTTACCAATGTAAATCCGGATTAACTCTTATGAAGTCAATGGCATTATTGTAGTGGGTTGGTTTTTGTTTTTTTTAAAAAGGGATATCAGACCACTTGTGTCTGAAATATATCGTTAGATTTCACTAGAAACTGTACAGAAACTTCCAAGCTATTTGCATATTGTTGCTTCTTCCAGACTTTGAGTCAAGTCTTGCAAACCTGACTCTCACAAATAATCCTTCCTCACAGGAGTGGTCCTGTTCACTTCCTTGGATAAGGGAAAGAATAAAAGTTATGGAATCAGCCCCTCAGCAATAATCCGTTCAGCAACTTTGTGACACATCCATTATCACATATGCACAAAATTCCACTAATGATGATTTACACTTCCCACAGCTGCTGTCAAACCAGTAGTGACAAATGTCCTTGCATAAGTCTTCAGGAATCTAGCATTGTGGCTTTGTTAAATGTCCTCTTGCTTGATTCACAGTAGTATGAACAAGATGACAAGAACTGCCCATCTGATGGAATTATTTATAGCTGTACTGGCTCACCACTATGTAAGCCCCTGTAATTTTTGAAAGGTATATTAAAGTCAATAGTCTTTTTAACCAGAACTGGATTCATCCAAGTTTGAAGACTGTCCTGCTGTCAAATATATGCAAAGATGCCATTAGTGTACGCTTTGTGCAAATGTTGTTGTAAGAGCCCAAAGACCCCAAATCGTTCTTTCAGGACTGGCTTGTCTATCATGGAGCATAGGGAATTATGAAACTGTGGGTTTCGATGGTGTTAATGGACCAGCTTCATCTCTGTCGTAATTCCACTGACGTTCAGCCTTATGATTAATGAGTATTAAATGCAAAAATCTGTTAATGCAACATTATGGCTGAAATGGCATTTGTGGAAATGTCATTCATGGCTTCTGCGTTGCCCTTTACTTGTCCCTTGGTGCATATTTAGGGCTGGATTCTCCTCTCATTTACATCAGCATAACTTCAGAGTAACTCCAGTGATGTTAAAGAAGTTACATTGGATTGCACCAGTGTCAATTATTGCTATATCTTATTTATATTAGGGCTAGTCTACACTTACGAGCCGGGTCGACGCGGTGAGTTCGACTTCTCGGAGTTCGAACTTTCGTGTCTAATCTGGACGCGATAGTTTGAACTCCGGTACTCCACCACTGCAAAAGGCGGTGGCGGAGTCGACCTTGGAACCGCGGACTTCGATTCCGCGGCGTCTGGACGGGTGAGTAGTTTGAACTAGGGTACTTCGAATTCAGCTACGCTATTCACGTAGCTGAATTTGCGTACCCTAGTTCGACCCCGCTTCTTAGTGTGGACCAGCCCTTAGGGTAGTGCCCAGTTCCACAATTGGGGCGGGGGGCTGGAGCTGACGGGGACTTGTAAATATGTATATAGTATTACAGGGAATTTCTTGACTTGTGATATCATAGCTATAATGTTGCATTAACAAAAGTTTCCTTGCATTAATTTTCCTGACAAAAGAAAAAAAAAAAAGGTGCTAACACTTTGAGTTTCTACAGAGCAACATTGCGCCGTGACCCAGCAGAAATTCTGCTTTGCTTGAGGCAGAGAATTCAAGGTGACTTACAGGGGTGGGATAACTTGCTAGGGTTTGGAGAGGTTCAAGGGCCCTAACTGACTGTGCATAGATATAAGCACTCAAGTACATATATATATAACTCACTAACTGAACTCAAGCAGAAAATCCTTAGCTCACAGTCTGAGTAAATGGGCTTTGCCATTGGGAGGGGAGGAGTATGGGGTTGAGAAGGACAGAAATCTCTCCCAGCTGGCAACATATCAGAACAGTTCTGTAGACTCTACTGCAGCTTCATGGCTGCTTTAGTCTTAGTTCATGCAATATTGCCAGTTCCTAGCACTGAAGTAGTATGAGTCACACCCCCAAAACAAAATGAGTTTGGTTTAAAAATTATAAGGTTTGGGGGGAGGGGTAAATAGACTTTTGGTTCTTTTTTTTTTAAATTGCCTTCAGGTTTTTTGAGCCTTTAGGTTCATGTTTTTAGTCTTTTCTCTGGCAGCATGAGGGACACAGACCTAATTAAAAAAAAAGAAAGCTGAGATTTTTATGTGGTAACTTGCCTCCAGGAGCTGGGGCTTTAAGAAAAACACCACATATCATGAGAGTTGGCAACATGCTTTGAGTTGGTACAGTCACCCAGCCCCCATCTCTCCCATGAGGCATGAACACTGTTCCAAAATTCCCCTTTTACTGCTGGATGCCGGAGTAACTGAACAGCTGTTCTCAAAAGCACCTAGGCGCTGGAGACCCTGTGGAATTAAGTTAAACTCAGTTCATCACCCTCCAGTTCTTAGGAAGAAAAACAAACACTACAAAATAGGACATTTTTCAATAGCATTGGAAAGAATCAAAGAGTGAGTCGTATCATCAGAGGAAGATTTCATACTTCTAGGGGTGTATTCTGAAGAGAACAGACAGGCATCTTATCCTTCAACAGAGTACTGGAGAATGACCTTGGTTTATTAAGTCCTCCCTACAACACATTCTGGTCCTCTCGAGGAACTGAAAGACCCAGAACTCCACAGACCATGTTTGATCCCTGAAGACAGGCTCTATAAATCCTACCACTCCCATGGTACCAAATCAAGGTTCCTCTGTCTTTTTTTTTGGGGGGGGGAGGATTTTAGGGGGCACATTTAAATCAATATGGAAAAATAATATCCTGAACACATGATGTATCATGCTATTTGCACTCCTTTATAAATTATTTTGTCCCAAAAAAAGCAAAGCACCCATACTTCCCTGAGGCAAACACTGGGCTAGTTCCGCCCCAGAGTAAATCAGCATAGCTCCATTGATGGCAGGCAATCCAGCTATAATCATTGACTGCAGACTGAAGATCTGGCCCATAATGTAGTATGTAAATATTTAGATCTAATCAATTTTCACTGAATGAGGAACAGGGAGAAACATCTGCAAACTTTTTAAACTAGTGAAAAAAAATCTGTTCTTTTATGGTTAGATAACTGAAATGACTGAATGGATTTTCTTCAAACTCATCCCTCAAAATTACTTATAGGAGAAAAACAATAATTAGAAACATCAATACAAAGGTAATTGGAAGAGCACTAATGGGAAACATCAATACAAAGGTAATTGCACATAAGGGCTTAAAATGAAAGTGTGTTTTCAATCATATGAGGGAAGCCCAGGGCACTTGGCTTAAGTGTTTGGCACTGCATTTCCCAGGGGGACATGGCCTTCAGAAATGACATGGAAATTTTTTTAACATGTTACATTTCCATAATTATGGAAGTGCAGATAATAAATAACAGGAAGAATAAAAATCCAGAAGAATGTCAATCATTTGGATTTTAATCATTTTTAAAAGAGAAAAAAAGCAGCAGCTGAAAAGAATGTGAACTAGAGGACGTGTTTGGGAAGATGGACTTGCCTCATGGGTCATATTGAGTCAATTAGAATTATGCTTATGTAGATATTTGTTAGTCCAGAGACAAATGTAGCTCATGGCTGGTTGGAGGCCAGGCTGTGAATAACATAACTGTTTTTATTGTATGTCACATAATGTACGTTATCACAAGCCTCACGATAGTTGGTGTTTTTCTTAAAGCCCTAGCTCCTGTATGTATTTACTATAATTATTATATGTTCAGTCTATTTAAACACTTTAATACCTACATGAACGCTTTAAGCTATTCTGCTTTTGTCTTTTCTATATTAAAAAAATTAAAAAATAATCTGAACAGAAAATATTAATTGGCTTGAATAAGTATTTTTTATTTTATTTTTGTTTATGGCACTCCTGCTGTTATTAAAAAGCACCTTTTAATGATTTTGTGAGCTATTTATTATGGGAATGAAGCACTCTTTGGTTTTGAATTATTTAGCAACCATTTCCCATGGTTAACTTCTCTCTCTCTCAACTCGTCGGTGCTCAGATACTGTAAAAGAGCTCAGAGCATTTAGAACATCTAGTTGTATTTGCCTACTATCTTTTAAAGTACAGGATACATATAAGTCTTAATCTAAAGCCCATTAAAATCAATGTGAGCCTTTCCATTGACTTCAATGGGCTTTAGCTCAGGGCCCCAACCCTGTGCTCAGTGCAATGCCCAAGGAAATGGGCTTTGTACGGGTATCTGAGAAGGTTTATGGGGTGGGATGTATTCTTCTGTGAGTTGGCACAGAGCATCTCTGTGCTGTTAATTATGAAGCCATGGACTAAAGTAACTGCTGCCCCTGTGCACAGGGTTTATACCTGTGGAGCAGATTGACCAGTGGGTATCCATTGGCCACAACTTAGTGTGTCTGTCACATCCTCATACCTTCCCTCCTCTCCCCTAAACTGATGATGAGAAAGACACTGTGGAGTAGAGCTCCTTGGTGTCTATAGGACACACACACACAGTCTTCCTGCCTGGTCTGCCCATGGCCTGCTCCCCTGCATAGTGGAACGCTTTTATTTTTTTAACTGCCATATTTACTCCTGTCTGCATAACTTTCATATAATGCAGTCCCCTTGGAAAACAGAACAAAAGACCTCATGTCAAACACTAAATGGAGAACATAGACTTTCTCTAAACCTAACAGCCTGCACTCTCTATCCAGTCTTCCACAATGAGCTGTCTGTATGGAGCTAATAGTATTCAGATGCACATCATTGATCTTCAGCAGTAGAGTGCATTATCCTCAGTGACGTATCTTTTGTGTTTACTGGCAATGCATGTGCTACCATTCAACCCCAAAGCTTCTCCTTTCTCTTTGCAGATAACTTCCATTTTAACCTTCTCATTAATCATAAAGACAGTGACCTTGACTTCTGAAATATCCAGACATGTTGGGTCAACAAAATGGAAATCTGAAGATGAGCAGCAGCAATAGGCCAGCCTCCTTGAATTGTGATTATATTCTAGAGGTGCATTTGTGAATTGTTATAATTAATTAATTTTACAGCAGTCTCTGGAAGTCCCAGTGGGATCTGGATTATGCTGTGCTAGGGACTGTACACATATAGAGACAGCAGTGTCCTCTGTTCAGGTGAGCTGAGGCTGAGTGTAAAGCCACTGGTTGCCTCACTTGATAGGAGCTGGGTAAATTACTCAAGTGAATATATGTAACAAATTATTCTCTGATTTGTGAAATAAATCTGTACCAAATGTTTCTCTCCTGTAAACTAAACTCTTGGGATGCCAAGTTTCACCCAAGAAAGAATTTTTATTTCCATCTGTGCACTGGCCTTTTCCACCATAGAGATTCTGTAACCTGCTCCCTCCATTGTCTTCCTGAGTTGAGGCGCTATTAGACTCACTTGCACTTGGAATGCCTTTCTCAGGGTGGTTCCAGGGCAACGTAGGGCACCACAAAAGGTAACACAAGGTTCCTCACGGTTGCTGGAGAAAGATGAGTGTGCAACACCCATTCCCTTGGTGCCAGCCCTGGCATGCTCGCTTCCCATATGTGGATTGCACATGCCTGTGAGGGCCCTTAGCAAGGTCTGGGGACAGTGGGAATGTTGCTACAAATCCATGGACACTAGTGTTGCCAACTTTCTAAATGCAGAAAACTGAACACCCCCACCCCGCCTCCAGCCCTGCTTCTGCCCTGCCCCTTCTCTAAGGCCCCACCCCCACTTGTTCCATCTCCCCTCCCTCCATCGCTCACTCTCCCCCACACTCTCACTTTCACTGGGCTGCAGCAGGGGGTTGGGGTGAGGACCCTCGGGTGGGGCCAAGGATGAGGGGTTTGGGGTGTGGGAGAGGGCTCCAGGCTGGGTAGGGACTTGAGGTGTGGGGGGGGGGGATGGGCTCGGGGGGGCAGGAATGAGGGGTTCAAGGTGTGGGAGAGGGCTCCAGCTGGAGGTGTAGGCTCTGGGGTTGGGCCAGGAATGAGGGTTTGGAGTGCAGGAAGGGGCTCAGGGCTAGGGCAGGGGGTTGGAGTGGGGGGGGGCTGTGGGGTGGCCAGGGAGGTGCCATGCACTGCACTGCACTCGTGCCTGCAGGTATCCCCGCAGCTCCCATTGGTTGTGATTCCCAGCCAATGGGAGCTGCAGAACCAGACCTCGGGGCAGGGGCAGCGCACGGAGCATACCTGGCTGCTCATGCGTCTAGGTGCTGCAGGGACCTGGCAGCTGCTTCCAGGATCTGCACGGTGCTAGGGCAGGCAGGGAGCCTGCTTTAGCCCCATGCTCCCACTGCACTGCCAGCTGGACTTTTAACTGCCTGGTCGGCAGTGCTGACCGGAGCCACCAACGTCCTTTTTTCAACCAGGTGTTCCAGTCAAAAAACAGACTCCCCTTTGTGTACATAAGATCCAACCTGCACCCAGGTTGTGGGGGGAACAAGTTCTTCCTCTCCTCCTGCCCCCAAATTATGGTCTGTTTTTGATTATCTCAGTACACACTGCTGTTCATGCTCTGCAGGCTTTTCAAAATATGGCTACGAATGGGCTCTTTGTCAAGGCAAAGCAGCAGCCAAATAAAGATTAAAGGACCTCTGCCTGTCACATGGCTGGGTGGGATATACAAAGAGAATGCTGGACCTAAGGGGGAGAGATGGGGGAAGGGAATGTCTTTTTTTTCCTCCTTTGGCTTGTGATGGCCAGGGAAACACCTTAGGGAACTGTAACTAGCATTTGCTAGTTGAGTTGTTTTCTTCTGGGTACAAACAATAAATTATGTCCTGAGGCAAGGACCTTTGAAGGACTAGGGTTGGCATTTAAACAGCCCAGTGGCTTACAGGCCCTTTGAATGTAGCTACTATCCATATCTCTGTCTGTAACACAGGCCTCTGTTAGCCACATAAGTCACTGACAACTCAGACTTTACCTTCATTTACCTCTTGTTGGCGGGGGGTGGGAGGATTGATTTTATTTTCATTATTAACCAATAAACTAACATAAGGCAATATTTCCAGGCTTCAGTTACCTCCTCACAGGAATCTTCTCCTCCTCATCTCCTCTTGTCAGTAGATTTCCAGCAGTCCCTCTCAGACTTGGCTGCTTTTCCCCCCTCCACAGGGGGGTTCACTTGCTTGTTCTGCTACTCCTCCTTGGAAAGCTAACCTCTTAATTACTTGGTCTCTCCATGCTATCTCTTTGTCAGCACACTCTTCCTACCTGGAATTTACTGACAGGATCTCCTCACTGTCTCCCTTTCCCAGGACTCTGATCATTTTCTTAGGACTTTGACTGTCAAACTCTAAGTCCTCATTTGGAGATTGTCCCCACAAAGGCCTAATTCAGCTCCTGTGGGTTCCTCCAAGCTGCAACAGCTATAGAGCTTCTCTAATGAGAACTTCCTCCTTTCTGTGGGCAAGTTCCTCTTTATACTGCTCTAGCAGTCTCCTACCTCAGCTGCTCCATTTCTAATTAGCTGAAGGAGTACCACCTGCAGCACCTTTTTGCTCCCAGGTATTCCCCACATGGTTGTCTTGAGCCAGTTAGGCCCTGATCCTTCCTGAAAGGCCACTGGCTCCATGACACTATTATAATTTGAAGGAGGTATTAGGAGCATACCACACATGTGTTGGAGCAATTGTGAGCTTAGTTACTCTGATTTAGATCTGGAGTTACACCATTGAATTCAGTGGAATACTTTGCCTTCAAATCAGTTTAATATAGAGCAGAATATAGCTGATGCCTTCCAGGATGTCTGCCTGTATACACTCCTAGAAACACCTTTTTGTGGGTAAGTAGGAGGAAAAAACTTTTAGGAGGTGGATTCTCTAGACTGTCAACAGACAATCCTGAAAAAATAAAACAGCTCTTTCTAGTGTGTCAGGTTTCCTGGCAGAGAGATGACATTCTCTTTTCATAGGAGTCTGTGCTCTAGGAGGCTAATTGCACCATTTAGGCTCATTTGTTAATGTGAGTCAATTTCTCCATAAGATGAGAAGCCCCCTTTTCCTGTGCTAGAACTTGTTAGCATTTTATGGGAAAGGGAAAAGTGCCAACAAGGCACTAATAGCCTTCGTTAGCAGTTAATTATAACTAACAGTTATGAATCTGAATCAGCATCAGAAACTAATGAATTCATCCTTATCATGAATGAAACTGACTAATGAATATGGTCTGCACATAAATAATAGTGACCCTGCCTTGTTAAGTTATCAAATGAAAGAGCTGATAATGCATGATGCAGGGTCCAACGCTGCTCCCACTGAAATCAATTGAAAGGCTGCTGTGTCCTTCAATAGGAACAGGTGCAATAGTGTCTAGAGCCTTGTGAAAGTCTTTTTATTTTTTATAATTTTTTGTTTTATTTTTGTGGAAATGAGTTTTATTTCATTTTATCCATGTGGGATGTCCAGGTCCCGCCCCCGGGAGGCCTGAGGTGGGGGGCAGATTACAGAATAAGCCTGCTCTGCATTCACCCCACAGCAGTAGCTCCTGTCCTGTGGAGGCATTAGGACCTGGTCTGGGAGGTATTAGCACCACTCACTCAAATTCAGCCCAGCTGGCCCCCTGTTCAGACTGTGGGGGTGACCAGGCCAAATGTGAGTGGCATTATGACCCCGGCACCAGCTCACACTGCCTGGAGTGAGGAGCTAGGCCAAGGCCTGTGGGACAGGAGCTGATGGCTGAGGTTTAAGTGTTCCATTTTATTTCTTTTTGTACACTGATTTTCATTTTATTTCGTGTTATTTCACATTTGTGAAAAACCGGGGTCTCTAACAACAGAGCCAGATTAACCTTTTGTGGGCCCGGCGCCAAACATATTTGTGGGCCCCCATGGAGGCAATGGTGCATGGTGTGGGAAGGTCAGTCCCCAGAGCGAGGGGCCAGCCAGAGGCAATGGGGCATGGCAGGGGAAGCCCTGCTCCACCCAGTGCAAAGGCACTATTTATAAACCGTCAGTTTCCAGATGCACAATGGCCTGCCCGGCCTTGTGCTGCCAGCATATCCCCTCAGGGGTAGGCCCATGCCATGCCACAGTCCTCCCCACCCAACACCCCAGACTCCCTATGGCCAGAGCCTTTCCTGGACCCACTATGCCCAGCGCCCCCCAGACCCAACCACAAATGCAAAGCACCCTGCACAACACCACCCCTGCCCACAGCCCCACCACTGCCCAGCACTGCCCACACAGAGCCCCCATTCCCTAGTGCTCCAACACACACAGATCCTCCCCGCCCCTTCACAGCCCAGCACCCGCTCCGCCACTCCCCACAGACCCACTCCCCCCAAGCCCTGCCTCCCAGCCCCACTCAGTGGCCCTGCTGGGAGGCGACTGTGTCTGCCAGGCTGAACAAGCAGCGCAGCCAGGGTTGGTCCCAGGGCTGGGAATTGCTCCATCCCCTTGGGTGTGGTGCGATGAGCCAGGCCAGGACCTGCATCGGACGGGGTCCCTCAAGACGCACTTGCCTGGAGGGGCCCAGCTATGCCCTCCACACTGTCTCCTCCCGCCACTTGGCTGAGACTGGCCAGGCTTCTGCACCAGTCCCAGGCGGCTCAGCTTCGGGGAGACAGGTGGGGCCCCACATGTGGTAGGAAGCAGAGACTGCCCAGAGCGGGAGGTGCCCTAGGGTCTGGCCAGGGGGCTGAGAGGAACAGGGGTTGGGGACAAGAGGTGGAGAGGAGCCCTCGGCCAGCCTGCAGGTAGGACGAGAGGAGCAAGTGGTGGGCAGGGCAGCCAGCGGGGTCTCGGGACGCAGTGCAAGTGGAGCAGGCCAGGGCCCCTTCTGAGCATGGGCCCGGCTCCATGGAGCCACTGGAGCCATTGTAAACCTGGCACTGTCTAACAATAGCTACTTGAATCAGTGGCTACTGACTCCTATCCTGTGACAGGACTATTAACTTGGCATAACCTTGAGCCATGCAGGGCCAGCTTTAGGCAAATTAGCCCGATTCCCCGGAATCGGGCCCCGCACCTTAGGCGCCTTTTTAATTTTTTTTACTCACCCCGGGGGTGGTCAGCTCCACTGGGGTCTTCGGTGGCCCCGCTCCCCTGGCCAGAGTGCTGGCCAGAGCGCAGCAGCCCCACGGCCCCACGACCCCGGCTGGAGTGCAGCAAGCCCAGCGGCCCCACTCTCCCGGCCGGCAATCCGAAGTGCTGCCGAAGACTGGGAGCGCCACCCAGTGAGTACAAGCCCCGTCCCCCCACCCCTAGGAATTGGGCCCCGCACTTGCTAAAGCCGGCCTTGAGCCATGTCACGTGGCCAGTACCAGGAAATAGGGATGAGGGTTGAGGTTTTCAAAGCTATCCCAGGGGATGTGTAGACTTATTTTCATTTTGGCCTACACTACAATTTACTTCTGACATCATATAACAAAAGGTATGACATACCGGAACGCTGGTAAAGAACTATATTGAGATTTTTCAAAAGTGCCTATGGGATGTAAACACCTGTTCCAGGCTTCTTCTGGCAGACACATTTCTGTGGCTGAACAGACCTCAACAGAAGGAACTGTTTCACAGCAAGAAGTTGGTCATGTGATCAAAAAACTTTCAAGGTGCAGCAGTAATGATGCCCAATAAGAGTCATTCTCATTTGTCAGGTCTACCCCAGCCTGCAACCTCTCAATCTGTGTGCTTTAGTAATGGTCATATTTTTGGTTGTATGTGATTTTTTTAAAATGGGGAACATGTAACAATATCAAGTGGAGTCAGGGATATTAATCTTTTCTAACCATAACCCACAGAAGATGACTAGAGTCCAGTACTAAAGACCCTCTTACCAACATTTCAACAGAGTTAGCAAAATAGACTTCTTGGTATCTCCTTCTTTTGTAAAGGAGCTGAAAGGCTGCAGAGAAAGCTCTTTGTTGCTTAGAGGGGTGGCGGGGGAGGGGTCTTCTGAAGATAAAAGTAACTCTCTTCTTTGAAGGACTTAAGGATTTCTTTTCTTTTCTCTGTTGCTCTTTCATTTGCAAATTTCCATTGTGTGCTCTGCAGTTTATAGAGATTTGAGACCAGGGGCAATTCTCAGCTGTGAGTTTACATCTCTGGCTAGGCTATTGTGAAGATACTGTACGAAGATTATGGCCTTTCCCTTGAATCAATATGTAGCTACCCTCTGTGCTCCTTATTATCTGTTTAACTGCTGTGTTACATTTCCACTGAATTAATCTCAGACTCCATCTTAAAGTTTTATCGGGTAATTGAAAGATAACAAAGGCAGAAGTAAAGTTAATAGGATTTTAAAGTTAGAATATTTGAATCACAACCTATTTCTGCTAGTGGTGGAATTGAGCATATGGGCGCATACATATAGGGCCAGATCTTCATCTTGGGTAAATCAGCACAGCTTCACTGTAGCCAACAGAGCTATGCTAGTTTGGACCAGATGAGGATCAGCCCCAAATTGTACCTTTTGTTAATTAAAAGCAAATATCTACACAAGGAATTCAGCACAATACATTGTAAAATACTTGGAAGTAAGAACAGTTAAGCAGTTGCTGCTGTGGTTTGACTTTAGAATATTTGTAATCCTTTTGCTTTTGAATACCCCAGCTTTTGTTCCAATTTAATCATCTTCCTGGGTTGACACGTATACATTTTCAACTCCCATTTGAATTTTACAAAAGGACCAATTCTTAATTCCATGAATCCAAATCAGGATTCAATACAACCCCCTTTGAGTCAGTTCCAGCTTCCTACGAGTATCCTCAGTCCCCTTGACAGCAGTCTCTCTGTTTAGACTCCTCCTGCTAGACACAAACTTTGGATGCTTTATTTCCTCTGAAAGCAAATGAAGGGATGCTCTGCTAGCGATTCTGACTTGCTGTTTATCAGTCCCCTCAAGTTCTTTTCCCAGTCCTCTTCCTGCATTTTCAATGTTTGTTCTATCCTCAAATGGCACAGAAAATGCCCTGATATTATTGCTGTTTATTATAGCATCCCCCACAGCATGCTCAAGGCTTTCCAGCCCCTCAAGAATAGATGGACTCTGCCCTGAGCAGATCACATTCCAAGAGCAGACAGACAGGCTAAGGGAAGGGGAACAAGAAATAGGGATTTTTATTTAAATAAAAGTCAGTAGTTAGCATAGCAGAAGTAGGTCTATGGATGTGTCTACACAGGGGCTGGAGGTGTAAGTTCTAGCTCGGGTAGACATACCCACACTAGCTCGATGTGCGCTAGCATGCTGAACATAGCAGCATAGCCATGGTGACAGGAGTGGCAGGACTAGCTTGCCATCCAAGTACATACCTAGAGTTTCAAACAGGATCATACGCAAGATGGCTAGCCCCCCAGCCATTTGCGCCACTGCAGCTACACTGCTATTTTTAGTGCAAGAGCTCCATCAGAACTAGCACAGGTATGTCTACTGAAGCTGGAAATTACACCTTCAGTGTAGACAAAACCTGTAATGCAAATTTAAATGTGGACTGGGTAGGAGCTTTGCAGGTTAGCTCAGAAAGGTTATAATAAATACAAGGACCATGTGAAAGAAAGCAAAGAGGTGATTATGTACCCTCTCATTCAGTTATACAAACATTTTATGTACTCAGACTCAAAACCATATACAACTGTTCTATCACACATATAACAACTCATGAGTTTCCAGATCATCTGTCCATCCCTGAGGTGGGATTTTAGCCCCCTGATTTAGCAGATGTCCTGATATCCATAGTGTAGGTAAGTGGCCCTGATAAGGTTAGCTGGATTACCCAGAGTATTATGGGATGGAGCTATGCCTCACTCCTCCCTCACTTCCTGTTTAGTTAATGGCAGTTCTCCCTCCCCTCCACCCTGCACAGTAATGTGTTGTGATGCAGCAAAACAAAGCAGAAAGTTCCCAGCCTGCAGTCCTCTGAACAGGCCTATTTTTCTGTTGTACTGAGTGGTCCTTTTCCAAAACATAGACTCTTAGTACCTGTGTATGGCTGTCCTGTTGTTCTCCCCACCAATTACCTTCTTTCTCTGGCAGCATGATACTTCGACCCTGGTCACTATTGGCTGATGATGCCTCAAATTTACCAATACAATTGCAAAAGGAGGTTTATGGCTGTTAATGTTACATATCCCTCCTCTAGCCTCTTCTCCTGCCCCTCATAATCTGTGGAGACCCACCCGACACGGCTCTGGAGGAGGAGTTTCTGTAGGACACCAGGGCAGAAGCATGAAATGCAGCTGGTACATCTCCCTTTTCAATTCCCCAATTTCGATGGCTTTGGCTTTTCTCTCCTTGTGGAAGGACAGGGGAGACTATTGCCCACGGACTTTTTACAATGTCTGTATTTCATTCCAATGATTGGTTCAGATGACATTTTAATACTCTCTGATTTGTCCTCAGTCAGTTCCAGTGCTGGATTTATTGTGAAATGTGATGGTGAGAACAATTAAACATTTTAAAATTGAGAACGTACATCATTTTCTACATATTTTAAATCAGGTAATGCCTGCTATTTCCCCGGCAAAATTCATTTTCTGCATCAAAGACACTAATCCAGCACCTTGAAGGCTAGAAAATTTATCAAGGACATGAGAATCTGAAATAATCAAATGCTTTTGGAGGAAAATCAGCCAAGTGCAGCCTAATGTGTATTTTATATCTCAGGTTAATCCATCTACCATTGTGAACCTTTAATCCTCAATCCCACTCTACATTAGGGACTGTTTGTAAAAATCTTTCAAAATAAGGATTATAAGGCCCAGCGTCAAATGCAGTCTCTGCTCTCAAATCCTTATGTTATTTGCAACATGAATGGATTAGAGTCCGTTAAATGTACCATAAATGAGGTTCTTGATGGACTAGGTCACATTTTATTGGCCATTTAAATAGAAGTGGTTGGACTGCATTTCTCGGGGGTCATCAATATTTTAAACATGTTGTTGTACCTGATAGCATTCTGAAGAAATATTTGTAACCTATAATAACACCATAGTCCAGCCTGCTGCACATTATGCCCTTTCCTGAAGAGACAAGGTTATTTCCATCCAGGATGGGTATATTAGGGACAGAAGGTTTGTTTTTTATCATCACATACTCTACGCCTTGTTGTTTTGTACAAAATAGGAAAACTAATTTCACAGAATTAACCTGAAAAGCCTTTTTTGAATAATTCATTCTGGAACATCTGGCTGACTCATAGAGGCTTTGTTGCTGTGAGTAACTTTCAAGCCTAAATTGCTCTGAACCTATCTGAATTTCCTTTGATTATTAATATGATGGACAGGTTTCACACTGGTCTGTGCCAACAGGAAGTAGCTGTGTCAAATTACATTTACTCTGAATATGCCTAATGTTGCGTGAGCTACAAGTTGTCTTCTACTGAAAGATTTATTTCCCTTTTCATTGAACTTGGGAATATAAACAATTTGGTACTCATGACTAGCAGCTGGGTTGATTTACCAAAATCTGCATTAAGCCATTTCCTGGTTTCTTGTTAAGGTTCCTTGGATTTAGATGTTTGTTTCTAGTATAGAGTATATATTTTTTATTATTATTGTGCAGCAGCAGAATAAATCTGTGGTTTGAGTCAATTAGGCAGAGAAAATAGAGGTTAAATGTACCAATTTGGATATAATTTCATAAGCAAATCAATCTACAATACAAAGAATCATCTTCCCAAATCTGGAATAGAAGTCTGCCTTCTAAAACTGTGGTATGGAATGCTTTAAAATATCCTGCTGCAAAATGGTCACACTAGTTTGATACCTGCTATTTAAAATCTCGCAATCATCATAGTACCTGTCTTTCCAGTACCTGTCTATTGTATCTATCCAAGTACATTTTACCACTAGAACTTCCTACCCATTTGTTATTGTATATTGAATGCACTCTTCAAAAATATACAACATTCAAGTGGTACACAGCTCTGCGGGAATTACAGCTAAAGTTAATTAAAACCTTTCAAATGAATGTGAGGCATGAGCGTGAAAGTTTATATATATTAACAGGAGCTTTTGAAGATTTCTTATGCATTAAGTTGCAATATCAGCTTCTTATTATGGCATATGTATTATATAGTCAGTACGGGCTACATTGTGGCATAGTCTGAAGGTTGCTTTAGAAACCGATTTAAACTGGTGCAGTAGTTGTGTGTAGACCAGGCCTAAAGAATCCATGTAGCGGGTAGGGGTTGGGGAGGGTGGAGGAATTAAAGAGTTCCCTGCACCTTTGCACAAGGCTGCCTGGACTATCACAGAAGTGTAAGGACTGCTACTGAGTAACTCCCCTGCAGGAGCAGCTTGTCAGAAAGGCAGTGCTTCAGGTCATATGTCATTATTACCCTCGAGAATTCTGCCACATTCCCCTCATCCCATTCCCCCACCCCCAACCCATGAAGAGCCCTGAAGAGCTGACTCTGAGGCAGAATGGCTTCCATGTTCCTCTCGGGGTGGTAGGGCCACACATCCTCCCTTACAATGGCACAGTCTAGCTCTTGTGACTTTTGTGACAATCACAGCCGCAATAAAAGGTTATAAATGTTATTAATTTAGGCTCTGACCCCGCAAAGATTGATGCACATATCTAATTTAAAGTTAATGGGGCTAGTCACATGCTTGAAGTTAGGTAGACGCATAAATCTTTCCTGGAGCATGGCCTATATGGTGCTCTGAGGGTACCCTGTACTTGTATTAGAGGGAATTGCATGAAAGAGAGGCTGAGTGGCTTTACTGGGAAAGGACAGTGAATGAGACGGCCTATAAATACAGTTACCAAGGGCAGTGAATAAATAAAATTATGTTACTAAAGTTAAGAAAGTTTCCCCTTCAAACACACCAGGGTACTATTCAGAGTAATGAGTAGCTGTGTCACCTCTGCCTTGTAACCTGGGGTGTCCTCTACAATGCCCTGCTGCTGTAGCCTTCAGTCTGGACTGCTCACAAACAGCCTCCAGCATTAAGTCATTCCCAGCTATGTCTCTTTGTGCTGCAGCCAGCTAGCCAGCCAGCCACATCTTGGCTCTTGCCAGCCTGGGTTATGCTTCAGGGTGACCCCAACACACTCCCAGTCCCAGATTTCCCCCCAGAAATGTATGTCCTGTACTGCCCAACCCTCTCCTGGAGAATTCAGATTTATATAGGGTCCGTTATTCCTTTAAGGGAAAAATATACACACAACTTGTTACCCCAAATAAAGTCACCCAGACACTTCAACTTGAACACACTGGATTAGACAAAAACAGTAAACCAAGTTTGTTAAGAGAGATTTTAAGTGAGTATAAGTAATGAGGCATAAAACTCAGAAATGGTTATATGAAAAATAAAGATAAAATGCTTACTGGTGCCTAACTTAACAAACTATATTAGATTCAAAGCCAAGTTTTCTCAGCACATGCTTTCAGCAGTCTTACTGACCAAACTCTTTAGGACAGAACTACTCTCACAGAGTCCAATAGATGCTTCCTTTGGTTCTTCAGATGCAGTGAATGTTATGGGCAGGGAGAAAGGGGTCTGTTTGTCCCTCCTTCCTTATAGTTTCATTCCTCCTCTTGAAAAACCTCTCCAGCTGAGACCTAGGAGACAGAGTCTATGTCAGGGGTGACCAAACCATGGTTCATGAGCCACATGTGGCTCTTTTACAGTTAAAGTGCGGCTTGCAAAGCTCTCCACACCCTTCCCCACCATTCTCTACCTAGCAGACTGGGGAGCGGGGGCTTAGGGTTTCAGCCCACAGGAGGCACCTGCCAGGGCTCGGGGCTTCAGCAGGAGCAGGGCTGAAGCCCTGAAACCCCCTCTCCCTGCAAGTCAGAAGCTCCCAGCCCCACCACCCCACCGCAGGGCTGAAGCCCCGAGTCCCAGAAGTTGCACCCTGGCTCTCGAACTTCTGAAGATTGTGCTATGTGGCTTAGAGGGTGAGTAAGTTTGGTCTATGTGGAAGGAGATTCCCTGCTGTTTTTTTCACCTGTTTGAACTTCCTTTGTCTTCCCTTCCTGCTCAATGACTGTTTACTGTTTAAATGCAAATTAAGGCAAGTACACATTCCTTTGTTTAGGACAGAACTGTTTAACAAATTGTGTGGGCGGGGCTCTGGGGTTTGGGACATGTGTTGCTAACACCATTCAGGAGCATGGGCATCAGGTTTGTATAATTTTTAGTGGTGCCCAGAACGGGTTCAAGCAGAGCTGTCCCATCCATAGGTTGGACCGAGGCAACCAACCCAGGCCCCGCACTTTGGGGGGGGGCCCAAACTTCAGGGGGACGTGGGGTCCAGGGCACCGGCAGCAGCAAGCGACCCAGCCCCAGTCTGCCCTGCTCCGCTCCGTCCTGCCAGCTCCCGGCGTCGCTTGGGGGAGGGGGCAGAAGCCAGAAAGAGGTTGGGCGAGGGCGGGCACATGGGGGAAGCATTGGAATGAGGGCAGGAAGCGGGCGGAGCAGGGGCTGGGGTTTGGGGAAGGGGTGGAGTGGGGGTAGAGGCAGAACAGGGGTGGGAAGAGGCAGAGTGGGACGGACTGTGGCCGGGTTGCTCGCTGCTGCTGGCACCAGGTCTCCCACTAACCCCCCAGGCCGCCCTGGATCCCACGTCCCCCTCAAGCACGGGGGGCCCCCAAAGCACAGGGCCCTGTGCGTGGGACAGCTCTGAAAGTATAAGCCCAACATTGGTAGAGCCAGGCCCACCTTCCTGCTTATTGGTGGAGCATGGGCACCACTGTCCCATATAACTCGCTACCTATGTTCAGGGAAATCTGATAACTTAACATACAATGTTGCCACACAGATTTTACGAGGCCAAAGCATACTTTGTACAAACATTATTACAATTGTGTGTAAGGTGTTAATACAGGGGTATATTCTGTCCCACCCCATCAGTTTAATTTTAAAATGCAACAGTTCTGTCATTGTAATGGACTAAATTAAGAGGTAGCTTACCAGCTTGAAACATTTAAACATTTTAAACTATGTCTTAATAAAGTGTACAATCTCGGGTGGGAGATTGGAGGAGCGTGGGTCAACTGGCTAGGACATGTAACAGTATTCACCACAGTTGTGGATAATGACCAATGCCATGTGACTGGAGTAAAACTTGCGTCATGTGACTGGTGCCAAAAAATAAAGATCCAGCCTTTACCAACAAATTTTGTCCTTCTGCATGTTTGCCTAGTGGCACATGCTTCTAAAAGACTGACTATAATACAAAAGAACTATGCTGAGACTGGGAAAGTGATGCTAGCAATTGTTCTTATTTGTGAGTGGTTTCATACATGTGTTTATGGAGAGAAATAGGTCAGAGCAGATACAGACCATAAACCTTCAGAAGCCATATTACAGAACCCTTCTGCAAAGTACCACCTAGACTTCAGAAAATGATCAGGAAATTGTAAAACTACTCATTAAATGTGAAATACTGGCCCAATAAAGAGCTTCTTATACCAGGCATGCTTTCAAGAGTACCTATAAACAGTGAAAGCAAGAAGCTGTAGGAAGGGGAATTTGAACTAAATGTAATTCAAGTACTACCCATTTCCAAAACAAAATTTGACAAGAAATGCAAAATGTCCCAACTTTGCAAGAGGTTGAAAGACTCATTCTAGATGCAAGCTAACAAAAAAAAATCCAGGTACCACTACATTATTGAGACTATTGAGATGAAGTTGCTACATATATAAAAATATTGTGTCACAATAGTACATAGTATGAGGTCAGAAATGTTAAATATAATCTACATTGCATCCTAAGAAGCACAAGAATAGAACTCAAGGTATCCAATATTGGTCATAATATAAGAACTCAAATAGGATTCTAGCCAGGCATGAAGGCTGTAATTAAAGATACGGTATCCAAATGTGGAATCTGCAATATATCCAGGGAACAGAATGTGAAAGAATCTCGGCAATCATATAAGATTCTGATCACCCTTAAGCTGTGGGAGGCATAGTGTGAATTAAATACTTAGCAACTTGAATACTTATATCCACACTTAGCATTGTTAGAATATGGCAGCACACTTCACAATGCTTTGTTAGGATCATCAGTTCAGAGAATCATGGGCAGAAGGACAAAATCTATAGTAAAAGCTTCTAACAAGCTTCTTCAATCAAAGACAATTAACCCTGAAATATTTTTTAAGAAGAGCTGTATGCCAGAAAAAACTAGAATAATGAAATATGACAAGAATGCAAAATAATTACTCTATAACAAGTGGAAGAGAATGTTAGATTCCAAACAGGAAGTATTGATGCCCTCTGTACCAAGGTTATGTACGTTGTTATGACCCTCTCTTAGGACCATCTCTACAGGAGAACGTAAAGATGCTTAAATAAAATCAAGAACTATCGGTGTCTTTCTGAGGGCACCCAGAATGCTTAGCAGCACTCTTGTGTTTGCCACATTTTAGAATAAATGTATGCTAACAGTGGGAACATACAGGGCTGAAAAGAGGATAGACACAGTGAGGAAGTGATGGACTCAGTTCTGAAGCAGACGGCTAACTGCGTCCCTCACACGGACACCTGCATTATCAGAGTAGTAACAGTATTCTGAGTCTCTTGGTTGGACAATATCTTGATCTGTGTACACAACTTGCAAAATCACAAGGAAATAGACAAGGGGTAACAGGTTAGGAATTGGTAATAGGAAATGGTTCTGGTCTCCTTTACTCTCTCTCGAATTCAGTGGAGTTACACCAGTCCAGTCTGTTACCAGGTGTAACAGAGATCAGACTCAGGCCCAGAGAATTTCACTGCTAAGTTTCCGGTTCATATCAGCATAGGTTGTTAGTAGACAGACATAGGCAGGAAGGCTTGTGCTGCCCATTCTGCCTCTCTTTTGTGGGAACACAGAGAACTTTGACCAGAAGCTTTCATGAGCACTAAACTCACATGCAAACAAATTAAATGAGAAACGAGGCCTTCATGAATAGCCAAGTTCAACTCAGGACCCTTTCTGATGGAGCCAGGTTCCTTTTGCACTGAATTGCTCCAGCTGAGGAAAGATGGAGCAGTGCAGTGTGGCAGGTGCGTAGAGCTGGATAAACCTACTGTTGTAGGTGGTTACCTACAAGCAAAACACAGAAAGGAAAATAAAACTGGTATCTGACCAAGATGCTGTAGAACAGTGCTTCTCAAAGCTAGTCCACTGCTTGTGTAGGGAAAGCCCCTGGCAGTCCAGGACGGTTTGTTTACCTGCCGCATCCGCAGGTTCGGACAATCGCAGCTCCCACTGGCTGTGGTTCGCCACTCCAGGCCAATGGGGGCTGTGGGAAGTCACCATTGCAAATGTTTCAAATTGGAGAAATTCTTAATTCATTGCTGGCAGTTTGATTTGAAAATATATTGTGGCCTCCAATTCACTTTGCGCCTAAGAGTTGGATACATTAAAAGAGAATGCTTTATTAACAGATTTTCAAGTCACTGTAGTGGTTGTGAATCTAGTTAAAGAGCAGTACCAGTGCTGTGACAGTCCAACATCAGTTTAATGAGGTGCCAACTTAAAAAACAGTAGTGGTAACGATGTAACTGTAGCAGTATTAAACCATTGTTTGAAGTGTTGTAGTAGTAGCATTGGTCCCAGGATATGAGAGAGAGACAAAGTAGGTGAGGTAATAGCTCTGGGTGGCTCAAAATCTTGTACCTTCCACCAACAGAAGTTAGTCCAATAAAAAGATATTACCTCACCCGCCTTGTCTCTAGCACTATTAAACGGGTAGCCACAATGACAGATAACACCCAGCTCCAGTCACCACGTGTTGAATCATAAAAGGCAGCTGTGTCTGGTCTGGCTTTTGACTCTGAGGATACAGTTGCAGAACAAAAACAATCCCACCAAACCAAATCTTGAGCTGTCGCAAAGAAACACCATGAACTGTTGGAAACCCTTCCTTATAATAATAAATAAACAAACAAGATTGCATATGACGAAGTGGGTATTCACCCACGAAAGCTCATGCTCCAATACGTCTGTTAGTCTATAAGGTGCCACAGGACTCTTTGCTGCTTTAAAAGAAAAGAATTTTCAAGTTTTGTAGGTGAGATCCTCAGGTAGTAAAATTAACATAGGTCCATTGAAATCAATTTATATACTCTGATTTACACCATCTGAGGACCAATCCCCACAAGATTAACCAGAGCTTAATTATAGTTACCTGATACTTAAAATATATGCATCTTCCTACTCTTCTCTCCAGTCTACGCAAAATAGTGGTCAGACCTTCTTCTACCACCATGCTACTGCATTACTTCCCTCCTTGAATCTCTGCACTGGCTTTTCCTCGCCTCACACATTAAGTTCTACTTGCTCATTCTCACCTTTAAGGCCCTAACATTTGAGTGTAGACTTTGCAACCTTAATAATCATAACATAGTTTCTCATGTGTAGTATATATATATTTTGTCACCTGTTTTTGGTATTGTAGTTGGATAAAACTAAAAAAATAACTAATTTTCTACTTTGGGTAGAAGAAGAGACAGACAACCAAATTGTCAGTAAGTAATTCTATTTTTTCCCTGTACAAATATGTGTGGAGATTTAGGAATTCACAAATTATTGCTGAAAGTAGCTTTCTTCAACAGCACCAAAAGTGCTCTTGAACTGACTAACACTATCCATAATATGAATTGGCTTTAGAGTAATTCTTGGAGTAATGAGGCCGACAGGCCATACCCATCTTCTTCATCATGTAAAATGGTTTTAAAGTATTATTTGGCAATACTTTTACAACTCAGTTATTTTTGGCAAGCCTTTCAGCAAAGTTTTCCATTCTCAGCCAAGGTTAATGTAATCATTCATCCCTTCTGAAAATACATGGAATTATAAAAAAAATTGGAGGGCTTTGGAGCATCATAATGGCTTTTCTGACTCATTTTCCTACATATTCAAAATTGACTCCTTTACTTTATTCTGTTGTGAGGGCCTACTTGAGTCTATTGGCATCAGTTTAAGTTGAGTCGATTTCCCCAGAGGACAAATCAAAGGTTTGCATTAGTGCTGTTGTGACGGGATCCTCCCTGAGGTGCAGCCTGGGACCGTGCCCTCTGAACTCTCCCCAGACTGGGCTGTCTCTCACAATGCCTTGCTAGCCCTCCAGGAACTGTGATCACTCAGCACACCTGCATGTGGAGCCCCACACCCAGCTAGATTGCATGAATGCTCCCAGAGCCACTTTCACACAGAGAAAGGCACCAGCCAAATCCCCTCCACTTCCCACCACTGTACCCCAGGAATATACCATCTTGCACTGCTCAAGATGGGCAGTGCAAATTTATTAATTGGTTCACCACTTCAACAATGGAAAGTGGATATACACCAGCCTTTGCCAACCTGAGCAGATTTGCCCCACACTTCATACAAACTCACTGGTAAAGATAAACAATTAAATAAATGTATTGACTATAAAAGGTAGATTTTAAGTGATATTAAGTGATAGGCAAAAAATCAGAGTGGTTACCAAAAGAAAAGTAAATATAAGCACGCAGTCTAAACTCTCAACCCTATTAGACTGGGCAACATCTAGATCAGGGGTAGGCAACCTATGGCACAGGTGCTGAAGGCGGCACGCAAGGTGATTTTCAGTGGCACTCACACTGCCCGGGTCCTGGCCACCGGTCCGGGGGGCTCTGCATTTTAATTTAATTTTAAACGACGCTTCTTAAACATTTTAAAATACTTATTTACTTTACATACAACAATAGTTTAGTTATATTATACACTTATAGAAAGAGACCTTCTAAAAACGTTAAAATGTATTACTGGCACGCGAAACCTTAAATTAGAGTGAATAAATGAAGACTTGGCACACTACTTCTGAAAGGTTGCCGACCCCGATCTAGATTAAGCAGTTTTTCTCACCCCACTGGATATTGCAATCCTTAATATACAGGTTTGGCCCAGGTTTAAGGAACAATCTCCTCTGTTTGAGTCTTGTCTTCTTCTCAGTGTCTTAATTGCTTGCAGCGAAGGTGGGGGCAGGAGACGGGCCCAGTATGTGTCCACTCCGTCTATTTTATACCCTCAGTCCATGTGCTTGGGGAGCACAAGTCCAGGCATGTCTGGGGGGAATTTCCAAGAAGGGTTGAGCAATTCCCCTGGTGTGGCCTCATGCAGATGAGTCTCACTGGACAGCCTTTTTGAGTATCGTTCCCAGCAGTCCTTTAATTCAAAGCGATGTCACTTTCCCCAGTGGCTGGTAGGGGCACTCAGGCCATCCTGCTACTCCAGGTTCCAGCCCGGAACCTTTCAATCAATGGCCGAGGTTTGCACTGTCCTAAACCTTGCTGCCATTTCCCTGGGCTACTTCCTAGTATACCTCTATAGACTTCTTTCTCCACCACTCCTCTGGAGAACCTTTCCTTCCTGGCCTGGATCCCAGGGCTTCTACTCTCCCCCTGAGTTTCCTTCTTTCCCTGTCTAAGTCTGTGACTGCAGCCTTCTACACTGAAGCCCTCTTCTGCCCTCATTTCCTGACCTTGTTCCAGCCCTGCCTGCTCCTGGCTAGCTGGGCTCCATCTTCAATAAGTGCTTGCCTATCAGGTTACTTAACCCCTTCTAAGCCACATTATCTCTTTCTGGGCTAATGTGGGTTGAACATCCCATCACAAAATCATTCAAATTTCACATGACCCCCATCAGTACTCATTACCCTGTATTTGTCAACATTGAATTTCATCTGTCATCACACTGCCCGTCCACTTTCCTTTGTTAGGGCCCTCTGAAATTCTTCATATTCTTCTCTAGTCTTGTCTCAGTCAAATGGTTTTGTGTCTTCTGCAAATTTTGCCACCTCAAAAGTCTGTATGTGGGTAGGTGAAGGTACCCATTATTACTGTTTTCTTAAGCTGTTTTTCAGTTTCTCCATGTAAACCAGATGGAATTAAATTTTACTTGGAGATTATGAGTTCATTTGAGCCTGAATTGCACAGCAAAACTCATAAGATGCACTCTCATGTGAATAAAAACAGAAAATAACCACATGTACCCATGCAGAGCAAAATGGTTGACTTTCACACAGAAACCTCGGGATAGATACTTACCAATCTTCTGGGAAGTAGGTTCTATCTGTATTTATTTAGTATGTGCCGGGGAAAGTTTTAAGGACAACAAATGGAAATGTCTCCAAAGTCCATATAACAACTTGATTTTGGGTGGAGGGGGTTGTGCTTGGACGCAGCTACCATCTTTCCCTACATGCGCACACTTCTATCCCCTCTTTTCTTAGGCTTGAGGATATAGCCAGCTGATTGCTACACATTTCTAGTTAAGCAAAACATTAAATCCTGTGTTCTGAGTTTACTGAAACTAACTATTCTTCAGCCATCCAACAGCATTGGTGTCTTCTCTCCAAAAGAGGGAATTAGTTTCTTGTGAAGCCATTACAACTAATCTGACCATGCTATTAGAGACTATAAAAATGATTAAAACTGTACAAAGAACTCTTGTCCAGCTGTTAACTGATTTATCCACTAAACCATGAGCAATTCTTAGCATAAAAGTGTAATTGGTCTGTTGAGGTTTCAGACTTGAATTACCCACAGGTTTACCGTAAGATGATTGGAATGCAGTATTCCATATGGTGAAGCACTTGGCTGCTAGGATAGTCTGGGAATATATAGCAATAATAATTAACCTTGGCTTATAAGAATAAGGTTGGAGATTGGGAGGAAAACTTTGGTAAAGATAAAGAACTTAAATAGCTGTTTGTTATTTTTTTCATCTGAAATACTATGAAAGTGACAATCTCAGTGGTTCATAAACACATGTCCTGCTATGTGTCATTAGGCAACTGAACATTTTGATTGCTTTGTTATCAGACTTGATAATATGATTAAGTCAAAATTTCTGCATCTGCTTTTGCGCATTTTCACATACACGATACATTGTTCTAGCTTAACTGTAATAAATGAAAAGAACAGTCAGTAACATAAAGGACATCTCTAACTTGCAAGGGAAAGCTAGTATCTGTGAATCAAATCTTAGTAAACCTCATATTTTTAATTTTTGAAATCTCATGTACATATTTACTATAAAGTCATCATTCAAATCATGCTAGCATTTCCTTCTGAATCCTGTGACGTGTTTGATTTGTCCTAGAGTTCTCAGCTAGAGTAATGTTTCTGTACATACAATATTATATTTGTGTAGAAGCTCTCCATAGCAACTAATGAGCTCCTGAGGGTAAGAAAAGAAATAAAGCTCAAGTTTGATTTACAGAAATGAAGCAGTCATTTTCCATTTTTAGTACTGAGTTTGAAATGATTCACAATTTAGCTGCATCGTCATTAGATTCCTGTACAACTGACATGGAAAACTTAAGCTAACCCTTAACAACCCTACTGTGCTCTTAGGGAACTACATTAGCAGCCTCCATACATGCTATATGTGGAGCAGTATTTGTGCTGTGTGCCTTCATTTTTCTATGAATGGGGGATACATTTTGCAAGCTTCATGAGCAGTACTGAGGAGTGGAGTGTCTAAGCTGAGCTGTAGTAAGGAGTTCACTGGCAGCGATGTTAGAACTATTTCATTACTACTACTCCTCCAGGATATAATAGCAGCCATTTAATTTTATTTTTGCTCTGCATCTGCCTTGTCCTTGTTCTATCATACATTTTTTTCATCTGTTTGTTAGTTGAATTCTGAAACTACAAAATGGAATCAGTGTCAAAGTAGAACAGGAAAGAAGATAGGAGGTATTCCAGAGAATGTCCTGTTTGTGATACCTAACGGCACATCCTATCTGATAGCTGCAAAGGATGTCTTTCTGTAAAGCACTGTGTTTTTGCAGAATGGGGTAGGAGCTAAGGTAGTTGCTTTCGCTCTTTCTAGGAAAGGAAAAAAATAAAAATGTATTAAATTGATTGTAGTCCCTGAGTTTTACTAGTGATCATCTTATTATCTTGACTGTTGTAATCTCTTCAGAACTCTCTCCCCCTCTCCAGGCAATGAGCCCGTATCACCCTCTTTTGCCTTTTCCAGGGTCTCATCTTTCTCTAAATCCCTTCTGCATCAGAATCTAGAACTATCCACTCTTGGTTGCTCTCCATGACTTTGGTGTATCCAAAAGATTTCCTGTGTAAGGTAAAATTTAGGATTCCTTCTGAGAGACAAACAGGAATTGTGAATGGAATAAAACAAAAAGTTCTAGCCAGTCTTCCTTCCCTTTTTGGCAAGTGTGTCTTGCTACTCAACAAACATACATACACTTAGGATTCCAAGCATATATCCATCCTTGCTGTAAATGCATCACAAACTGTACTACTTTCCAGTCATCATTCTCGTGAGAAAAAACTCTTAGCTTTAATTTTCTCTTCTGCTGCTCTCATTTGTGACTATGTATTACCCCCCAGCACTGCAAATAGAACCCTTAATTTCCTACTATAGATTTCTCTTCAAGTATCTGAAAACTACAGTAAAATCTTCCCTTTTTCTGCCTCCTTTTATATGTGATAAACTTGTTGAAATACTACAGGGAAGGGTGCTAGTAATACCTAAGCTAGATAGATAGGTTCTTTATTTCTTGAGCCTTTCCTCCTACGGCAAAACAGCCCTTTCATATCACAAACCAATCTCCTTTCCTTCTCTAAACCCTGGATAACCTTTTCTATAGTGTGTGATCTAAACTGTATGCAATATTCCACTTGTGACCCTACATATACTCTTTTTGAATTTGAAACATGGTCTGTTATTTATCCAATTTATGATCCTGTTGGATTCCTTTACCAACATTATGCATCATGATTCTGCCTTCATTGTATTACTCAGAACCAAAATCCATTTACTTTCTTTCATCCATTTCATGAATATTTAACTTCCCTTCACACCCGTACTAGCCTATATATAACACATTAACCATTGCCAAACAAATAAAATTATGTCCCAGTTACCCAGTCTATGAAAATTTTTTGCACTGTTCTCCTTTTTGTTTTTGAATGAATTTATACATTCGTCCAATGATAATTTTCATCATTTTAGACTACAAATACAGTTTCATTGGGATTTCCCCCTGAAAAACTGCATGAGGTCTTGACCAAGTAGGCCCAAAGAAAGTTTTAAAAAAGACAAAAGAAAACAAAACAAACTAAGGCACTGGAGTGGGACACAGGAGATCTGGACTCAGTTCCTGACTCTGTCACAGTCTTCATGTGTGATGTTGGGTAAGTCATGTGGTCTCTCTGTGCCTCAGTTCCCCATTTGTAAAATGGAAAGAATACTTCCTTTCTCCCAGCATTTGGTGGTGTTTATTTAGACTGTAAGCTCTTCAGGGCAGGGACTCTTACTGATTTATATAGCCCCTTGCATAGTGGGGCTCTGATCTCTGTTGGGGTCTCTGGGCACTAATATAATACAACAAAATAATACATACACTTCCGGTGGCCCTCATCACCTCCAATAGCCTGTGTTTCTGTGGGGAAAGGCTAGCACCCTGAGAAAGAAGAATGTCACCCCACAGGGTTCACGGCTGAGTCCACTTTTGCCACTAGTGACAGCTTTGTTTTTATTGGACAGATTTTCTTCAGGCCCAGGCCTGCAGGAATGCCATCAGAGTGAACAAAGTCTTTCAGCCATGCAGAAAGCCAGTTATAATACAGGTAATTAAAAATGGATGTTAGGTTTTGTTAAAAATCCATTTGAATTTACAAACTCCATTGTGGGTTTTATGAAAACACTACAATGCAGGTTTCTAATTTTGCTTGTTTTGTTGGCACTGGCAATTCTATTGTTCAATTCAGTTTCTATTGTGCCCATCAAAGCATTCAAAAGACAGAACATTTGGATAAATAAAGTTTATATAATTTCCTGAAATTCAAATTAAAAATATCTTTCTATCCCTACAGTTTTAGCAACATGGTAATACCTTTTGATTAATGATTTTTTTCCTGTTGCTTCAAGAAACTTTCTCCAATTTCCTTGTCAAATGCTGCTGATCATCTTAGAATATCAGAAAAAGCAAAGTTAATAAATTGCACATAGTAAATTCAGCTGCGCTGAAACCATTATCACCAGAAAATCCTTACCCCTCTCTCCCCCGCCCACACACACACACACTCTTTTGCTATTAGTCACTTCAGCCTGTCCTTGCCACAAGCTAAGTAAGAAAATGTCAAAGATTTTTCATCTCTGAGATCTGATGATGTCATACCCAGTTTCTTCCTTCTGAAGCCTAGGCCTTGTGTGTATATTTGTGTTTAGTGTTCCTTTGAATTGAGGAGGAAGGCTTTCTAGATTAGCTGCTTCACTTTAAGTTGAACTAGGAATCACGGCCAGCTCCAGCATTTTTGACGCCCCAAGCGGCAAAAAAAAAAAAAAAAAGCCGTGATCGTCGGCAGCTCTACCTCCGCCGCTTCATTCTTCGGCAGCAGGTCCTTCCCTCCGAGAGGGACTGAGGGACCTGCCACCGAAGAGCTGTATGTGCCGCCCCTTTCTGTTGGCCGCACCAAGCACCTGCTTGCTGCGTTGGTGCCTGGAGCCGGCCCTGCTAGGAATTAAGACATGCTGTGTTTGCCAATATCTCCTGGTATTCTTCCAGAAGCATATGAAACCAAGCATTTCCTGAACTGAATCTGTAGCATGTTAATATCTAGTTATTTGTGTAATTATAGAAATGATAACCAAACCCCGAACAGTTTGGAGGTTTGGTTTGGTCCTGAGGAGAATAAAGAAGATAAAGGATTATCTGAAATTTTGTCATACTTAAAGTAGTAGCATCGATGCTAAATCGATGGCAGAGCACTCTCCTGGCGACTTCAGTATTCCACCTCAAGGAGAGGCAGAAGCTATGTTGTAACTTACGTAACTTAACTAGTGTAACTTAGATTGCCTTACAGAGTTAGTGTAGACAAGGCCTAAGTCTAAAAAACACTCTGTTTGGCACAAATAAGATAATTGTGCATACAACTCCAACCTTTGTTTTTCTTGGCTATTCAGACTGTAAGCTCTTCAGGGCAGGGGACTGTATGTGTGTATATAGCAGTTAGCACAATGGGAACCTGATCTTTGTTGGATGCTACTGTAATGCAAATTATTAACTATTATACTGTTGCCAAATGTAGACTTGTAAATGGCGACGACAACTGTGAGCTATAGACAGCTGCAACTGAAAGGAACTGGAAAAACTGAAGCATGAAGTCAAGACACTGTTAAAAAAGAACAGGAGAAAATAGGTGGAAAATGAAAAGGAGGTTACTCAAGAGGGAAAGATAACTAATAAATGATTCAAGCACACAAAGATCAAGAGGTCAGTGCAGGATATGGTAGGGCCTCTTCTAGGAAAGAAGGTAATGTACTGATGTAAGAGATACACTAGAAGTGCAAAAACACCAGAATGAATCCTTTATCTCCGTGACCATTTTTTGGGAAGGATGGGGAAAGATGCCAGGAACAGACATAAATTTCCCATGGGAGGAAAGGAGGAGGGGGAGAGAGAGAGAAAGAGAGAGAGAGAGAGAATAAAAATTCAGGATCTGCCATAAAGGGAGATCAAAATAGATTCTAAGATATTTCACTATGAACATGTCACATGATTTGTTTTTAGCTATGATGGAAAACTTAGGCAATGTAATAGCAATTATATATAATATGAAGATATATTATCTTGAGTATGAGATAGCAAATCATTCTTAAAATGCAGGTCTAGTGTAAAGAGCAACTGTGTGATAAACAGCACCTTCTTACTCCAGAGATCTGTGCACAAAAATGAGATTGTAGTGTTTATTATTTCAGTTCCTCCTCTGCACTCCATCCCATGAATGCATAAAAATTGGCACTTGGGTCCTCTAATTTCTCCAAAATGATTTTTGACTTATCTATTTCTCTTTAATTTTTTTGCATTGCTCTTTATTCTCACTTTAAAAATCTCCCCTCTTTCAGTAGTCCAAGGTGTGAGCATCTGTTTGTTTCTTGAAAGAGAAAATCAGGTTTGATCATGAGGCACGTTTTCTCTCATGCACTAAATAACAAAATCTCTGCAGTCGGCCCGAAGGGGGAAAGTTTTAAAAAAGATCACTTTCAAAAGAATGAAATACGGCCTTTTCAAGGCTTTAGTTCAAGTACTTATCAGTAAAGAGCACTCCAGAAACCTTTTATCCCATCAAAGCACATGTCCTTCTCCTTCACTGATGGAGCTATAGAGAAAGGGCCATGCATAAGTTGTGTTGCTGTGGAATAAATAAAGATGAAGACAACTGATTATTTTAAAAATCTGCCACAAATACAATTAGCTGAGTCCACTGCTGGCATTCTACTTATGTTTCGACTAGAGAAATGTTTCACTGCAGTGTCTACTAGTGAAATGCTTATACGTTTCAGAAGGGACAGCAGGCTGCTGTTGCCAGCACAAAAAATAAAGATGACAGGCTTTTCCATATCAAGACACTTCCCTGTCATGTTTTTATAATCAGTGTTTGACTTAAAAATGAAAAATCTTTTCCCATTTAGTATGTCTGAGGGAGCAGGTGCTCTTATGAAAAAAAAATCATTTTTTGTGCCTAATATCAACCATATGCTGGCCCCTGAAATGAGAAAAACTAAAGAGTGCCGTAAATTAAAGATCACGTTTGTTATTAAACTATGCTTATCCCACTCAGGCTCATGGACCTTTGAAGTCAAGCGATGAGTCGGTTGTAGCAATGGAGTCTTACGAATACCAGAGTGCAAAACTGTGGTGGAGCAATGGTGTGGTTTGAATGGGGAAACAGTGAAGCGCCAAAGCAGCAGTGCCTGGGGGCTGGTATGCTGGGAAGCAGCTCTTGATGCTCCCTGCAGTGCTGGTCTACTGACCGATGTATAGAAGGGAGGGGCCATGGCTGTGCCATGGCGCCACACAGATCAGACCTTCCCACACACCCTGAGCTCCTCAATATATCCAACAAAAGGAGAATAGGGCAGTTTGCATCTTCTATACTTCTAATGGATTACGGTGCTATCCAAAGCCCAGTGAAGTCAATGGATCCCCACTGATTTCAATGGGCTTTGGATCAAGCACCACACAGGCGGAGGCATAATTACATAAGAACGACCATATTAGGTCAGACCAATGATCCATCTAGCCCACTATCCTGTCCTCCAACAGTGGTCAATGCCAGGAGCTTCAGAGGGAATGAACAGAACAGGCAATCATCGAGTGATCCACCCCCTATCATCCACTCCCAGCTTCTGGCAAATAGGCTAGGGACACCTAGAGCATGGGGTTGCATCCTTGACCACCTTGGCAAATAGCCATTGATAGACCCATCCTCCATGAACTTTTCTAGTTCTTTTTTGAACCCTGTTATAGTTTTGGCCTTCACAACATCCTCTGGTAACGAGTGCCACAGGTTGACTGGGCATTGTGTGAAGAAATACTTCCTTTTGTTTGTTTTAAACCTTTGGCCTATTAATTTCATTTGGTGACCCCTAGTTCTTATGTTATGAGAAGGAATAAATAACAGTTCCATTTAACTTTCTCCACACCAGTCACAATTTTATAGACCTGTATTATATGCACCCTTAGTCATCTAATTTCCAAGCTGAAAAGTGCCAGTCTTTTTAATCTCTCTTCATATGGAAGCTGTTCCATACCCATAACCGTAATCATTTTTGTTGCCCTTCTCTGTATCTTTTACAATTCTAAGATATCTTTTTTGAGCTGGGGTGACCAGAACTTGAAGTATTTGAGGTGTGGAGATACTATGGATTTATATAGTGGCATTATGATATTTTCTGTCTTATTATTTATCACTTTCCTAATGATTCCTAACATTCTTTTTTTACTACTTTCTTTTAATATTAGGCCCACAGTATTTTGAAACAAACATTATTACTGTTAGGAACCTATGGTTATGTAGTTTGGTGTTTCCCAAATGGTAGGTCCTGATCCACCAGTGGGTCACAGGAAGGTTCTGGATGTGTCGTGGGGCCCTAGGCAAATATACGCTTCTCCTGGCCCAGTACAGAGGGGAGGCCCTGGAATTAAACGTGTTGAAAAGCAAATCCACCGTGTACTCACCCTTCAGTGGCAGCTCCTGTCCTGCAGGTCTGCTCCCAGTTCCCTCCTCCAAACATTGCAACCTTGCACACACTCACAGCCTCACTCACTCAAATTTGCCTTGGCTACCCCTCTGCCACCTCTCTTGATATTCACCCCTTCGTATCAACTGTTGAGAATAGGCCACTTCCACTTTAATTGATTTGGCCTCATTAGCATTGACCCCCCCACTTGGTAAGGCAACTCCCATCTTTTCATGTGCTGTAATATTTATACTGCTTTCTGTATTTTTCACTCCATGCATCTGATGAAGTGGGTTTTCATCCACGAAAGCTTATGTCCAAATAAACTTGTTAGTCTCTAAGGTGTCACAAGGACTCCTCGTTGTTTTCACTCTCAAAGTGTTGCTTTGGGTGACATGTCTAATGTTGGCATCTCCCATGCTTTATACATGCCTCTTCCCTTTTCACTGTTGGACATAAGTGAAAAAGAAATTGCAATGTTGCCATCAATGGCTGGTCACTCTGTCCCTGTTTGCCTTCTGTCCCTTTAGCTTCCATAGTCTAAGTTATGTGACAATAATAAAGTGAAGTGTCTAGACACTTGTTTTGATCTTTCCCAATGGGTACTATGATCCTTTCTTATAAGCTATATGTATTGATCCATTTTGCTAAGAACCATTACAGTTCATATTAAATATCCTTAAACTTTATATATATTCATAGATTAACTTAAAAGTCAATGTAGTGCTGCAGAAAATTACAGATTAACATTCCTGAATTTCTCTATTTATCCACAGATCAGGGACAACATAAACAGTGGCAGTTCAAGCTCCCCTCACATCCTTCCACCTGCTTGCCTCAAGACTGATCCAAAGGACTACTTCTAGGGTGAACAGGTAGGTCAGTCTCCGTGCATTTTCTGTTCAGTCCTTCATACCTGTGCTAAGGCATTTAAAAAGAATTCCAGAGAATGCTAATCCTGGGGATGGAGAAGCACTTCTCATCATGCGTCTACTTATCAGAAACAATCATTATAATTTCTGAGCCTTGTTGGCCTTTTTGATGAAAAATGATACCAGTTCTGACACTGGCATTATCAAAGTCCAATAAAAGGCTTCCTTAAGTTATTGTGTTTTAAAAGGTAACATGTAGAGGAAAGTATTAAAATACATAATTAAACACAAAAACTAGTTAATTTAATGAATATGTGAAACCAAGCAAATGACCTAACAAAAACAGCTCATTCAGAGGCAGAAAAACAAACAAGAAATTATAACAAAACTCTCAGTAGGGCTTGGTCTACACGAGCAACTTATGTTGGTATAACTACATTGTTCAGGGATGTGGAGCTCCCCCCCCCCTCCCGTGTTGACAGTGCTATGTCTACAGGAGAGCTACTCCCATTGACATAGCTACCATCTTTTGGGGCGGTGGATTAACTATGCCAATGGGAGAAGCTCTCCCATCAGCATAGGTAGTGTCTTCACGCAGCACTGCAGGGTGCAAGCAGCTGTAAGTGCTGTAAGTGTAGCCAAGCCCTAAATGTTACTAGTTGTGACCACTTTCCCTCTAAAGCTAATACTGACTAACCATCAAAGACCTTTGGCATTTAATAGCTGAATGGCACTGTTCACATTCTAAAGGTTCTTGGCTAGGTAGCTTGAGTGGTCAAAAAGCCCATTAGGTTATAGTGGTAGAATAAGGTTAAAATCAACAATGGACAAACTGCAAAAGATTTAGAATTTGGGTTCTGTCCAGATAAACACCTAATAGACTGGAGGATTATCCAAAGCTTATCAAAAACCTCTTGAGTCTGCAAAATTTAGCTGGAAATCTCACAGGAACACGTTTTCTCATGATATTTCCAGCTAAATATTACAGACTTGATTTGGATAAGCTTCAGATGATCCAAACTTATGGGTGCTAATCCAAATTGAACTGAATCTCTAACCTTTGGAGGGTTTCCTGACACTATCAACACTTGCAAATGGCAAAATAAAGAGAGAACCAAAATTGAAACAGCCAAGGAATTAAGAGATAAAGAAAGCAAGCCACATGGTATATAGAAAAGTGCCATAAAAGCAAAAAGGAAAACATATTGCCTCCTTGAGCAGAATGTACCAGTAGCATCATGTAAAGAAACAACTTAATCAGTTTTTGATTTATAGAGCTGTAGCAAGAGGGGAAAAATTCTCAAGGCTTTGCAGTACTTTTATTTTACCTTGCTAGACCAAAAACAGATTAGTTTTCACACATAAAATGTTTACAGTGAGTTAGTCTATAATGCGGACAGGACAAAATCTCGGACTCTGAAATGAGGAAGGCTACATTGTGTGAGTTACAAATAAATTGTATTAAAGCCTCTAAGGATAAGTATAAAAAAGTGTAAAAATAATTTGAAAGCACATGTATAAAAATTACCATGACTACCATCCTTTAAATTGGATGCTGCAAAAAGAAAGTTACTAATGATCGTTCTGATGCTGCTACCCTCAGAGTCTTGAGATTTTTTATTTTGACTTCAAAGGGAAGAAGGATCAGACCCAATATTTGCAATATAAAGCTTTCTTCATGATCAGTCTGCAGAGCAATAGGTATTGCAGCTCTTTCATGTGGACTGAAAAATATGCAAAGAGAAGTTTCCAGCTGAGACAAGTTTCGTGCCGATTCTCTGACTGAGCCAGCAGGAAATTCTCTTTTGGATCATGATCCACTGCCTACAAACCACAGAGGTCCTGGTCCAATTTTCAGCTGCCATAACATTGATACATACTCAACAGGCTAAATATTCTGCTACTGTAAATGGACTTATCTCCAATGACACCACTGGAAATGACACCCATTTGTACCAGCAAACTATTTGGCCTAACAAATTCAATCCTGAAAAGGGGGATTTGCTCTAGTGTCTTGCCACCAGTTAGCCAGCACAATAGAACTAGCTTGTAATGTTTTGAAAACTGATATATCAGGATGCTGTGGTTACTGCATAATAAATAGCTGAGTGGAATATTTGCAAAACATTTGTCACTGAATTTCGCCTGTTTTCACGATAGCAAAACTTCTGTAAAATTGTGGTATTTTTGCGAAATGTTTCACATTTTTAAAAAGTGAAGTTTTGTGACATATTTTCACTGAAAAATTTGCAGCTAATATTTGCTTAACTTTTTTTTAATTTTTAGTTGGGTTGATTGGTGAGAGGTTACATGGTATAAATTTTGGTTCCTTGATTGGTTGAGCCAATCCTTTGTATTTAGAAGGGAGGCAGAAACCATTCTGATTGCGCTTTTTGGAAGGATAGGCTATAATTAGGAGTCTTCCTTCCAAATAATAAAGCAAAAATTAGTTCATCTTTTTTTACATCAAAGCAAAACTGATCAATTTGATTCACAATCTACCATGTATTTCCCTTTCATTACCAATACATACTATGCCAGATGAGTGTTTGATGTGTCACATTTACATAGTGTATACCTATTCATAGTTTTAACTGTCCATATTTTCCTGAAAGGTTTGCGATATACTTTGATATTTTCCTCATCCTACATCAACTTTGATCTGACAAGAGTGTATTGCATCAACAGTGGCTTTGTTATAGTCTATCTGCTTGCACCACATTTGTTATGTTGTGTTCTAATGGCAACTGCTCACTGAGGTCTATGCAGTGTAGGTGTAGCCATGTCAATCCCAGGATATTAGAAAGACAAGAAAGGAAAGGTAATATCTTTTATTGGACCAACTCCTGTAGGAGAGAGAGACAAGCTTTCGAGCTGCACCGAGCTCTTTTTCAGACCTGAAAGCTTGTCCATCTCACCAGCAGAAGCTGGTCCAATAAAAGATATTACCTTGTGACATTGCACTCCATATGCTTTATAAAATAAGTTTGTAAGTGTGAATATGATGTAACTGGAATATGCTTTATGCAAAATATCTCTTGTAAGGGATCACTACAAAGCTTATCATTTACTGAGTGTGGTCATCCTATTTGTATGAATGTATCATTCTTGTATCTGAAACTAGGAATATGAAATATAACTCTGAGGTGCTATTGTAATTATGCAAAGTGTGGGCTATTAATGGTGGTTTGGAATCTTGATGGCTCCCATTGACTGGACAATTGACTGTAGATGGCTCTGTTTACCTGCAAGCCTCCACTGCATACGTGTGGGCCAGTCCTGAAAGAATGGAGGAGGGCTATAAAAGGGGATGGAAGAGAACAAAGGGGGCTGCCAGTCATGAGAATTCCCCTACTTACCACCTGAGCTGGAACTAACAAGGACTGTACCAGGGGAAAGGATTGGGCCCAGACTAGGAAGAAGTCTAGTCTGTAAAAGAAGCTTATTGGAACATCTCTAAGGGTGAGATTTACCTGTATTCAGTTTCTTAATGTAATAGGCTTCAACTTGTGTGTTTTGTTTTATTTTGCTTGGTAACTTACTTTGTTCTGTCTGTTATTACTTGAAACCACTTAAATCCTACTTTTTTATACTTAATAAAATCACTTTTATTTATTAATTAACCCAGAGTAAGTGAATTAATACCTGGAGGAGCAAACAGCTGTGCATATCTCTCTATCAGTGTTATAGAGGGTGGACAATTTATGCATTTACCCTATATAAGCTTTATACAGATTAAAAAGGATTTATTTGGGGTTTGGATCCCATTGGGAGCTGGGTGCTGGAGATAGGAGTACTTGCTAAGCAGTTTTCAGTTAAGTCTGCAGCTTTGGGGTCGTGTTTCAGACCCTGGGTCTGTGTTGCAGCAGATTAGCATATCTGGCTCAACAAGACAGGGTTCCGGATTCCCAAACAGGCAGAGAAAACGGGTTCAGAGGTAGTCTCAGCACATCAGGTGACAGTCCCAAGGGGGTCTCTGTGACCGAACCCATCACACCTCACCCACACTGAGGCCTACTCAGTTGAGTAAGGCCACCTTTCCACACAACAAAGGGGCACTTTTGCAGCAGCAACAGCACTGGCCAAAAAAAAAAAAAAGGAGCGATAAAGCATATCTTCAAAACAGGCACAAGTATCCCGGGGGGGTGGGGGAAGGAGGGTCACAGCAGGGTACAGAGAGAGGCGTACCATCAGCAGCATGGCTTCCTGATCACATGTCACATCCCATCCCAGCAGACTTTGAGAGCTGCTGCAGGCAAATGTCTGGCTAATTTTGACTAGAATTTGCAAATAATCAGGGACTCAGGATATGTTTTGAGGCCAGAAGCTAGGGGCACAGTTTGTTCATACAGAGGCTAATGATGATTTGCTGTTGTTGCTGTTTATTTATATTGTGGTAATGCCCCCGAATCAGATCCTTGTGCTAGGATCTCTACAGCACATAAGAAAACAAGATCCATGCCCTGAAGATCTTATAGCTGAAAAAGACATAAAATAGAATGTAGGGGAAAGAGGCACACCAATCGGCAATCAGCAAGTGTCTCTAGTTTAAATGGTAAAGCCCCATCTGCATCATCTGCATGCGCTCTCTCTCTCTCACACACACACACACTCTGCATTGGTCTGTCTGTCGGTACTCCTTGATGAAGAAGGAGCTACTCCTAGGGGCTGGTTCTGCTCTCCTGCCCTGCTGCAAAATCTGGAGAGGATGGTTTCTTTCGGCAGGATTCATCATATCCGATATAGCCAAGAAAATATTTCCCCCTATTTTGTCCAGCTCATCGTGGATCTGTAGTTATTGTTGCAGCCTGCATTATTAGATAGCTAAGACACTTAAGATGCATGAATGATTACAAAGCTGTAATTGCTGTACTTAATTAGATCTTGTGCAGGTCTAGTGAGGGGTCTAGAGTCAGTGCATGTCACTGCTATATTGAAATCTTCTTAACGCATAGCAAACATGAAAAACCAAATGGTACAATGCAAAGTGCAAACAATTCACTGCCAGGAACATTTCTGCATTGGCAGGGGAGTGTAGTAAATGACAGTCGTCGGTCTTTTCCATCTCTGATATCTATATTTCTGTACTCAAACTGCTCTGCTGCTGTTCCACTACCCCACTTGCTGTGCTAATTCTAGTGGAATATATGAAACTGGAACACTCTGGGAGCTCATTCTGCTAGAGGGGCCTGTTACTGTACTTTGGCAGCAGTTGGCAATCAGCTTTGTATTGCTTATTACAGCTTACTAACCACTGCTGCTTTGAAAGGCTTCTGTGGTATTCCACTTTTGAAATGGTGGGTCTGCCACTAAAAATAGAATGTAAATGCTAAACTAATGACAAAGCAACAATTAAAATTGATCAGCCGTAACACCAAGAAAGCAAGGAAATGCCCAACAACGGCTATCATGGGATTCCTAATTCATACAACTGTGCCAGGGTTTCATCGAAAGGGCTTCAAAACTTCTTCTTATTAATATATTTGTACTACAGTAGCACCCAGGAACCTTATCAAAGGATCAGGGCCCTGTTGTGGTAGGAGCTGTGTGGATAAATGTCAGAGACAGTCCCCATCTCAGAGAGCTCACTATCTAGCTGTCAGGTGGATGCAACCGGTGAACAAAACAGACAAATTTGGTGGGTGTGGGTTGTCAGGATGGGGAAACAGTGAAACAATAGAGGTTAGTAGAAATGCAGAAGTCATGGCTCGTCATTTGCCTAACCAGTGCCAGATTGGAGTGGTGTGTAGGCGTCCCAGTGGAAGTAGATTTTGAGGTGGGATTTTAAAAAAGAGAATTGGGGAGGGGTATAAGGCGCGGGGTTTATAAACCTTCCCCTGCCTGGTGAGAGGTAGGGAACTAAATGCACAGAGGTGCTTGAGAAGGAATCAGACAAGTGGGTAATTGAGGCTGCCATCACTGGCAGGGCAGAGACGGAAGTGGACATCTGGACAAGTTAGTAGATGTGATAGATAGGATGAGGCTAAATGGGGAAGGGCCTTAATGGCAAAGGCAGATGCTTGTGTTTGAGGTGATTGTGCGGGCAACCAGGTGAGGGACACAAAGAAGGGGGTGACATGGTCAGAGCAGTGAGCAAAGAAGATGATCCTACCCAGAAGCGTTTTGAGTAGACTTAGCAAAGGCAATGTGGCTGGCATCAAAGCCAGAGAGGACGAGATTACGGTCATTGAGATGTGAGATAATGTGGACCTGAACAACAATCTTGGCAGACTGGTCAGAGAGAAAAGGTTGAGAGCGAAACGTTAGGTAATGCAATACAACAAAGTTAGGGCCTGTCTACACATAGCAAGTCTGGGAAGGAGGTGGGAGAAGCGGAGCAGCGGCACGCTCGGGGAGGAGACAGAGGTGAGCTGGGGGGGAGAAGTTCCTCTGCCCCCCCCCAGGGCTACTTCCTGCGGCCCTCCACGCGCCCCCCACCGCCACAGCTCACCTCTGCTCCGCCTGCTCCCCCGAGAACGCCGCCGCCGCTCTGCTTCTCCCCCCTCCCTCGCATGCCGCAAAACAGCTGATTCGCGTGGCAAGCCTGGGAGAGAGGGAGGAGAAGCGGAGCAGCGGCACGCTCGGGGGAGCAGGCAGCAGTAGAGAGGAGGTGAGCTGGGGGGAGCAGTTCCTCTGCCCACCCCTCCTCCCAGGTTAATTCCTGCGGCCCTCTCTGCGCCCACCACTGTCGCAGCTCACCTCCGCTCAGGGCTGGCTCCCGGCTTTTTGCGCCCCAAGCAAAAAAAAAAAAAAAAGGAAGCCGGAGTGCCGCCCCTTGGAAAGTGCTGCCCCAAGCACATGCTTGGAGTGCTGGTGCCTAGAGCCAGCCCTGCTCACTGCAAACCAATGATCTTTCAGTAGTATTTGTTAATTATCAAAACAGTACCATAGCCAATTTTTGCTCCCTGGTCCACAATGTAACCAATATAAAGGAAGCCATGTCCCTGTATGTGCTGTCTCTCCCCCACTTGGTGGTCAAGGGCTTCCAAAATGCACATTAGAGCACAGAATATTTGACTGAGACGAGTCTAAATTTATTGCCTTATGTAGATACTGTATGTAGGGTTAAAAACCAAAAACACACAGATTTCATTTGGTAAGGCTGTTTCACAAAATAAATGAGTATGCTAAATTAGGCAAAGCCATCATTGTCTGAAGTGGCAGTGGTCTGGAAGCAGGACCCTTTGCAGTGTGTTATCTTATGGCTGAACAGATTTACTTTCTGCTTAGGAGAAAATTTAGGAGGAAAAAAGAGGGTTTAATCCAACTCGATCAATATTAATCTGTATTGACAGAGCTAAAAGACAATTAGAGTGCATTCACCTCTTACTCTAATTCTGTAGTGTCAAAGATCAAATCAAATTGCAACTAATGAGCAGCTTTCTACCAGTGGAATAATGGATGCCGACATTTGGCAACAATTAGCAACTTCAGCCAACTGAATTGCAATCAAGGAACTAAAACCAACTACTGTATTATCTCAGCAACTGCTGACAGTATCTAGTTGCTTGCAGGATGATGTGCTGGCTTCTGCTAAATGCCCTCTGAGATATAGGGCGGCTACATATTACATGGGGCATTGCATTCCAATTTTATGGCAACAAATCTCTTTTGTTTCTGCAAATTCAGCAGAGCTCTCCACTAGTTTAATCTCCTATTCGTCCAATTTGTGTAAGGTGCTGAAAAGGATATGAAGACAAGAATGTCAGATGACACTGTCATTCAGATTGTTTGGTTATGCAGCATACACTGTAGAAAAGAAATGTATTTTTTTGTTTTTTTGTTATTTCACTGGGATGGATAGATAGAACCTGCCTGAACACCCTGCATTATAGTTGCATACCCCATTGTGTCTATTTAGTTTCTGGCATTTCTGTGGTGCTGTTGCCATTGGCATAGTATTTGGAGACCCAAACATTCAAGCTTCCAAGAAGCAGATTCTTTGGGGATTTTTTAGGAAAGGGTTTGTTTTGAAGATGTAAGAAAGGAACATCACATAACATAAAAATCCATCTATTTTAATTTTATTTTTGTGTTCCATGAATTTCTGCTACTTTGCTCTGTCCATAAGAATATATCATACCATTCATTCTCCCCTGCTCAATGTTCACATAGCTATAAAAATGAAATTTTTATTACAATTATCTGATATTGAACAAAGGCTTAACCTGTTTTAAACTGAACCCAAGTTCATTCAAGACCACACTGATTTCTGTACTTCAGTTTTATCTCAATCTTCCTCACTCTCCCACATTTCTCTCTTTTCTTCCCTTGCTAACCTTTCCCCTTCCTCCCCCCAACCCCTCCCCCACCACAATTAAAATTAATAGATGCAAATCCCTCTTTACATTTACAAAGTAAAGCATTTAGGGTTATGTAGCTTGGATTTAAGAGAACTGGATAAATTCATTAATGGCTATTAGCCAGGATGGGTAAGGAATGGTGTCCCTAGCCTCTGTTTGTCAGAGGGTGGAGATGGATGGCAGGAGAGAGATCACTTGATCATTGCCTGTTAGGTTCACTCCCTCTGAGGCACCTGGCATTGGCCACTGTCGGTAGACAGGATACTGGGCTAGATGGATCTTTGGTCTTACCCAGTACGGCTGTTCTTATGTATGTTCTTATGTTGTGGATTGTATTGGGCCACCCTTCTGAGCCCTACCTGTGTATTCAGATTATTATTTAACACAGTAGGTCTTTGGTCTTACCCAGTATGGCTGTTCTTATGTATGTTCTTATGTTGTGGATTGTATTGGGCCACCCTTCTGAGCCCTACCTGTGTATTCAGATTATTATTTAACACAGTAGGTCACATCAATGTCTGGTTAACTCCTCATGTTCATGTTACCCTACCAATACTAGCATCCTCTGGTATAATTGTCAAATGATCTCATTAAGTTTTGGCCTTCATGGAGAGATCTGTGAGGAACCCCATAGGGAATACGGATATGTTTGAGTTCTTCCTTTGAAGACACATTGCCTCTGATCTCAAAAAAAGACTGTGAACCTTCTGATGATTCTTCTTTCCAATCATATCAATATCCAGCAGTGCTGGCACAATCCTCACCATTGCAGCGCAAGAGCTCTGCTATAATTAATCTCTATTCTGCACTCTTTCCTGAGTGATTTCCTTTCTAGCTATATATTCAATAGCGAGGAAGAAAAACGAGCACTGAGGGGTAGCTCGGTTTCTGGGTTTATGAAAATACATAGTGCATGCTGGCCAAACAGATTCTCAAAATATTAACCACCTTTCTAGAAACCACTCTTTCACAACTATCAAGCAGATACTGTTAAAAATAAAATTATGAATTATAGAGGATTTTTTGCAGTATCTCTGTGTCCCCAGTCCCTAGCAGGGTCCCATTGGGTTAGGCACTATATAAAAACAGAGGAAGATGCAGTCCCTGGCCCAAAGAGCTTACAATCTAGGAGGAGCTTAAGATCTAAGCAGCATCTGTTTGGTCCCCGAATTATGTGTAAGAAGTAAGCAAAATTGAGGGGAAGAGCCAGATGGCCAACAACCGACAGGAAAAAATGTGGAAAGTTAATGGAACCAGTGGCAATAAATCCATTTGGCAGAATTACAGATCCAGAGACAAGACTGGTCTTGCCGTGGCTGACAGGGGTTTGCAGGGGAGCATAAAGGAGAATCCCTCCACCCAAATGCACAGGAACTCCAGGGTTGTGAACCTTGATCCTATGGACTCAAACCTCCTGGTCTTCCACTGCCAGTAGGGATGCTAATCCCATGTACCAAGGCCTGGTCTATACTACAAAGTTATATTGATATAAGTTGCCTTGCATCAACATAGTTATGTATGTGCCTACACTTATTTGTCTCCCACTGATGTAAGCTCTCCATTACACCAACATAGTAACACCACCTCCCTGAGTGGCACTGAGCTAGGGTCTATGTGCTGATGCCCACACAGCATACATATAGACACTGTGTTGCCTATGTTGACTTAACAGATGTCCAGCAGCTGTCCGACAATGCCTAACACTGACCGCTCTGGTCACAGTTGTGAACTCCACTGCCCAAGGGTCACAGAGCCTGGAAGGCTCCTCCTCCCCCTCCCCACACACATTTAAAACCCCATGCATTTTTAAATGCTTTTCCTGATTGCCCATCTTGGCAAGCCCACCTTGCAGCTCTCCATTGTTGTGTGCAACTGCCCAGCTGCTAATGCTGGCTACACACGCCACGTGTGGTCTGGTCTAGATATTGGATCTCCTGGGCCTGTGGGGAGAAGAGGCTGTGCAAACACAGCTGTGGACCAGCCATAGAAGCCTGGACACCGATGAGCAGACCGCATGAGGGATGCAGGAAAAGGAGTATGACAGGAACCAGCAGCAGTGTCGCGTGAAAGCGAAGGAACTGTGACAAGCACATCAGAGGGCTAGAGAGGCCAGCAGTCAATCCCATGTCAAGCTGTAGACCTGCTGCTTTTATAACAAGCTGCATGCCATACTTGATGGAGGCCTAACCGCCACTCTGCATGCCACCATGGATACCTTCCGGAGCCAAAAACCCCTGGCATGGACTGGAAGCAGGAGGTGGAGGAGGAAAAGGAGGAGGATTGGGGACATGCAATTGGGGGGTCCATCTATGGCATGAGCCAGGCCCTGTTTGAAATTCCACTGCAGTTCAGTCAGTCCCAGCAGTCAAGCACAGGAGAGCCCTAGGCAGGGGAAGGAACCTCAGGTAAGTGTGTAAATTTATTTCCCATTACAGTGATGGCACCCCAAACTTAGCAAGATACAGCTATAAAACTTCATTAATTTACTCATACAACAAGAGGTAGTGGCACAATCGAGAAGTAGCATTGTTATCTGCTTTTCACTCCTGCCGAGGATGATTCCCCACTCTGGCACTTCAAGTGCAGAAGGTGGGGGACCCACAAGGACTCTAAAAATTAATACTGGCCACTGCATGCTTGTATTAAACTCCCAAAATTACAGCTTTTCTCTGACCTTGGGATTGGTAGATGCTGCCACCACCCAACCGCAGAACCCCTTTGACAGACCAGGAAGGCTCACTTGGGAATTCCTTCCTGTGGGGTACCCCCAAGCTCTTTCAGCCCCTCCCCTCAGGGAAGAGCTGAGAAAGGGAAAAGAAAGAAATCAGCTGTTGCCACCAGCTAATTAAAAAAACATGTGCACGGACCTCTTAAGACACAGAACTGCAATCCTGTTCTTAAAAAAGGTAAAATTTATTAAAAAAGAAAGTAAGAAAATATAACTGAAAAACTCAAGCTATTGCTAGATTTAAAAAGAGAAAATACAAGGCTTAAGCACCAAGAATAGAAAGAGCAGAAAGGAGACAGGCCCAGAAGTCCCAGTAAGAAAATGGAGAAGGAGAAGCACCAGGACATAATGGGGCTTCTCCAACAGCAAACAGATGCTGCAGAGTCTTTTGGATCTATAGGTTCAACAATCCCAGGCTTGCTCCCCTTTGCAGTCTATGGACAATTCTAGTATAGCAGCTCCTTATACACCCCCTCAACATTCCATCTGGCATCAGGGGCCACATCTCTGCCCTTCCCCTCCATCCTGGGGGACATTAAGGACAACCACAGTTTCACATATACTCTGAGAGCCACAGTGATGCATGTGTAGCTAAAATAGACATAAATGTTCCTTCCCCTTCTTTAAGCTCTGTTCCATACATTTATTAAGGTTTTAACTTGCACACCATTTCTGAAGTATTTTTGTTAGTCAATAAACTTTACTGTTTGGAAATCAATTTATCATTATTAGTTCCCAGCATATGCTGCAGAATGCCTGGCAGTAGTGAAAGTACCCTCTTAGTTGTTGACACAACTCGTAGGATCAGTGACAAAAACAGTGTAATAATCATAAATGTCCAGCAAGCACCACAAAATTAATAGGCATGTTTTCCGTGTTACATTCATAGATTTGCACCAAGCACCACATAGTTCCTAACAGGTCCCCAAACTGCAGATCCTGGTAGTGCACAGTCCACCACACCTCATTATTGTGGCTTGCTGTTAAAAATGCTCTTTCAAAGCCCCCCCGAGCAGTTGAGCTCTTCTGATACCCGTTATGTCTGGTTGTTCAAACTCAGCAGAGAGCCGCTCCACCTTCACCCTCCATCCTGACAGAAACCTTTCCCTCTTTGCTTCACAGATGTAAGCAGAGTCAGGATGAGCTCTACCCTTACATCTGGTGGTGAATTATGGCGAGTGTAGAAAAGAATTTCAGGGGCCGATCGTGTTTGCATAGGCACACCCACCCCACCTAGCATAGCCCACGGCAGCCTAAAATGGTTACTTTGACAGCTGTGGGATCCCCAATTTCTTTGTTATTGGGGCAGGAGGAATAAAGTGTTGTCACCCTGATTATGTGAATGAGGAACTATGAAACTGCTTTATGACAGAGAGTCTCACCATCAATTAAGTAGGACTCGCTAGACAAGGGACATGGGTGCCAAACCCCAACGAAGGGAGAGAGGCTGTGGATAGGTGGCTGTACCTGGTGGTGTGGGTGCCTTGTGTGAGCCAGAAGCACCAATTGCACCTCCTCCTCTCTTCACTGTTGAATATTGGAGGTGATTTTTGATTCCCTTAAGAATCCAAGTTACAGGTTGCTGAGCTGAACTCACTTTGGGCTAATGGTGCACCAGCTCCTCTACTATGAGCTGAAATCACTAAAGAGCTAAAATTACTGAGCTGAGATCACTGCGTGCTGTGCTAACTAGTGGGGGAGCCTCAAGCTATATTGCAGAGCAGAGCAGTTTGTGGGACAGTTGGAGTGCCCACGAAGTGAGCGGAGCTGAGCAGTTTGCAGGGACGGCTGGAGCGGATCATGGGACAGCTGGTGGAGCAGAGCAGCTGGCAGAGCAGAGTGGAGTGGAGCTGAACAGTTTGTGGGGAAGGCGGAAGCAGAATCCTATGGAGAGGGAGGGCAGTCAGCCCCGGACCACGTAAGGTGCCCCTTTCTACCCAGGCTGGCGGGGGAGGGAGGGGGAAACCCCTGCAGATAGACTCTTGAACTCTGGGGCTGCACTGACCCAGGACAGAGACTTTTGGGTTGCGGGACTTTTGGGACTGTGGGTGATTTTGGGGTTGCTGGACTCTTGGGACATTTGAGGTATTGGACTTTGGAGTCTTGGGGTGATTTTGGGGTTGCTGGACTCAAGAGCCCAGGGAAAAGGACACGGCCTAGTTGAGGTGTTTTCTCAATTTAATGCTATGTTGTTTATCTCATGTTATTAAACATTTTCTGCTACACCAAGACTCTGTGCTTGAGAGAGGGGAAATATTGCCTCTTTGAGGCGCCCAGGGATGTGTGTGTAAGATTTTCCCAGGTCACTGGGTTGGGGCTCGAGCTGGTTTGCATTACATTGTAGGGAAGAGACCCCTATGTATTGAACCCAGTCCTTGCTGCTATCAATTCGGCCTGGCAGAAGGGTTACACAGATATTATGCAGGACACAGCAGGCAGCTATAACCCTCAGGATATAGATCCAAGAGACGCCAGCACCTCTTCATTCTATCAAAAGCACATTCAACTGTCATTCTACATCTACTGAGCTGGTAGTTGAATCTTTCCTTGGTACTGTCAAGGTGGCCAGTGTACGGCTTCATAAGCCAGGGGAATAAGCAGCAGGCTGGGTCCCCCAGGATCACTATTGGCATTTAAACATTCCCAATGGTAATTCTTTGGTTGGGAAAAAAAATCCTTGCTTGTGGATTTCTGAAGTCCTGTGTTCTTAAAGATGGGAGTATCATGTGCCTTTCCTGATCAGCCACCACTGATGTCCATGAAGCATCCCTGGTGATCCACAAGCACTTGCATAACCATAGAAAACTAGTCCTTTCTGTTGATGTACTCTGTGGCAAGGTGGTCTGGTGCCAAAATAGGGATATGTGTGCCATCTATTGCCCCACTGCAGTTTGGGAACCCCATTGCTGCAAATTCAGCCATTATGTCCTGCACACTGCTGAGAGTACAGTCCTGCATAGCAGGACACAAGTAATGGCACTCTACATTTGCATGACAACGGTCCCCAAAGTGGACTTTCCAACACCAAAATGATTTCCCACTGACCGGTAGCAATCCAGCATTGCAAGTTTCCACAGTACAATTGCCACACACCTCTTCACTGTCAGTGCAGCTCTCAGTCTGGTATCCCTGCGCTAAAGGGCTGTGTTGAGCTCAGCACACAAATCTAGGAATGTGGCCTTGAGCATCCAAAAGTTCTGAAGTCACTGCTCATTATCCCAAGCCTGCATTATGAGTAAGGCTCCTAGTGCTTCATGGAGGCAACAGATTCTGTGACTTTCCAGGACCTCCATGACTTCTGCAGTGGCTAGTGCGGCTGACTCCAGAGCCGCCTGAGCAGCTGAGGCAGCCCTGGGGCCAGCTGCACCAGCCATTACTTGGGGAGCCCAAGGCAGCTGGTCCCAGGTGCTGCCCCGGAGCAGCAGTCTGAGAGCAGCAGCAGTGCATCCTGGGCTGCCCTGTCCCTAGCAGCAGCAGCGGTACCCCGGGCCACCTCCTCTCCCCACAGCAGCAGCAGCAGCAGCAGCAGGGCCTTCCCGTACCCCCAGCAGCAGTGGTGGCACACTGGAGACCCCGCAACCCCTCCAGCAGCAGCAACAGCAGCATCCGCCAGAGTGCCTTCTCTCCCCCCCAAGCACCTGTAGCACCTAAGATTTAGTCGGGGGCATTTATAGTACAAGTCATGGACAGGTCACAGGTCTGTGAATTTTTGTTTATTGCCCGTGACCTGTCCATGATTTTTACTAAAAATACCCATGACTAAATTGTAGACTTAATTATGAGGTGATCTCACCAGTCAGTGCTCATTTCTCAGGCCCAAAAGCAGCACTGCTCCATGACTGCCACAACAATCTTGAATTGGTTCTTGCTAGGTCTCACAGCCATCTGCCCTCCAGAAAGTTCTGTTCTTCTTTGAGTGGTTGTTCATGTCCATTCAAAGTAGGTGTGCGCGCGCCGGAAGATTTTCCCTAGCAGCGTCCATAGGGTCGGCCCGGGTGCCCCCTGGAGTGGCGCCACCGCGGCGCCCTATAAAGGGGCCCGCCGACCCTCCACCCCCTCAGTTCCTTCTTACTGCTGGTGACGGCTAGCTGGAACTTCTCTTGTGATTAGCAAGTCAGCAGTGTCCTATCTTTACCGTTTAGTGTATAAAGTTGTATTATAGTTAGCTGAGTAGTTCTCTGTATATAGTTCTTAGTAGTTGGGGGGTCCCCCCCCGAGTTTTCGTTGCCCGCTGGGGCATGCCTGGGTCCCCCAGGTTCAAACTTTGCAAGGATTGCGGGACATGCATGCCCAAGAGTGACCCGCACTCTGCGTGTTTAAGGTGCCTCGGAGAGAGCCACCAAAAGGACCAGTGCTCTATCTGTAGAGTCTTCCGCCCGCGAACTCTTAAGGATAGGGCTCAAAGACTTAGAGTCCTCCGGATGGAGGCGGCCCTACTGCCACCCTCGGACCCGGAGCCGGCCGAGGCGGTGCCCAGCACGTCTTCTTCGGTGTGGAGCGCCCCGGCACCGGCATCAGGACTTAGGGCCCAGCCCAAGTCGTCAAAGACCCGGCACCGGATGGAGTCGGGTCATAGGAAGTCGGCCTCAGTGCGGCACCGCTCACCTTCGCCGGTGCCTGCCAAGAGGAGGAAGCCGGTGAGGGATAGGTCACCCCACCAGGATCTGAGGCCGACACCGTCCGCGACAGCGAGTGGACAGGCCGGGCTACAGCCCTCGGCAGTTCCGTCGACTCCCGCACCGCAGAGAGGGCTGTCGAGTCCGGACCAGCCTAATTCCCCGGACCTCAGCGGAGACCTACGCCCTCCTTTGACTCCGGAGGCGTTCGAGGCAGCCTCAGGTCTGATGGGACTCTCGGTGCCGGTCTCTCCGCACCGCAGGGAGTTGCCTATAGTGGTCCGTCCCCCGGTGCAGTCTAGGGGCAAACCGGCCATGCTGTCGCCTCCCTCCCTGCACCGCGCCATGAGGACAGCACCGGACCAGGCGAGAGGCCCGCCGCCGCCTCCGCACCGCTCTCCATCGGCACTGGGTGCCGCTCCCCCCAGGTCCTCATACTCAGAGACCTCAGACTCAGAGGCAGACTCCTATCACTCCAGCCGGTCGCGGATCAGGAGATCAGGGTCAGGGGTGAGCCACCACCGTTACCCACAGTGGCATCAACAATGGCAGCCGCCATAACAGTGGCCGTTTTGGACTCCCTGGGCCTACCACCAGTCGGTAGGCCAGGCGTTCAGCCCGCGATCAAGATCGGCATCGGTGTCCTCGACCTCAGTGGCCCCGGCGCAGCTGCCTCCTCCTCCACCGGCACTGTCGCCGGGCAGGGGTGTGCCATTTTCAAGCTCAGCACCCCCTAGCAGGGCAGCGGCACCGGCTTCAGGTCCGGCTCTGCAGGCACCGCATTCTACGCCAAGCCGCTCACTGGCGACCCCGGTACCGGTCGTGGTGCCGCATTTAGACTCAGAACCGGCACCGCAACCACAGTTCCGTGTGCCACAGGACCCTGAGGGACTGCATGCACCGCAGGAAGGGCCGCTACAGGTACTCTCCTCGTCGTCCTCCCTGGACGAAGCGGTCTCGGGCACGGCTGCGGCACTGGCCCTAGAGGACACTCGTATCCTCCAGCAATTGCTCCGCAGAGCGGCGCAGAGCCTCACGATCCAGGCGGAGGAAATCGAGGTGGACACGGACCCTGTAGTGGACATCCTGGCTCCCTCGGGGCCATCCAGGGTGGCCCTCCCGCTGATAAAGTCTATAGCGGATACGTCCCGCACCCTATGGCAAACGCCAGCCTCATTGGCCCCTACTACCAAGAGGTCTGAGCGGCGCTATTTCGTCCCCTTGAAGAGGCACGAACACCTGTACACCCACCCACCTCCGGACTCCCTGGTAGTGGATGCGGCCAACCAGCGGGAGCGTCAGGAGTTTCAGAGGTCAATGCCAAAGAGCGGGGATGCGAAAAGACTCGAGCTCTTTGGTAGAAAGGTGTACTCCACAGGGGGCCTCCAACTCCGCATTGCCAACCAACAGGCGGTTGTAAGCCGATATGGTCACAACACGTGTTTGGCCATGTCGAAGTTTGCAGAGCTCCTTCCCCAGGACTCGAGGCCAGAGTTTTCAGCCTTAGTGGAGGAGGGCAAACTGATCTCTTGAGCCTCCCTCCAGGCCGCCTTAGACGCGGCGGACTCAGCCTCGTGCACCCTGGCCACGGGCCTGGTCATTCGGCGGGGAGCCTGGCTCCAGGTCTCGGGCCTGCCCTATGAGGTCCAGCAGATGATTCAAGATCTCCCCTTCGAGGGGCAGCTCCTTTTTTCGGAGAAGACGGACAAACGTCTGCACAGCTTAAAGGACTCGAGGGCCACGCTTCACTCGCTAGGCCTGCATACCCCTGCAAACCAGCGCAGACAGTTTAGGCCTCAGATGGCCCCCCGCTTGTACCAGCCAAAGACTTGCCAGGAGCCAGGGTGCAGGCGGGGCAGAAATGGCAGGAGGCGTCCCCAACGCCACCCCTCCAGCCAGGCGTCGGGTCAATCAAGGCCATCATCAGGGCCTAGACCCCCTATTTGATGGTACGGTCGAGGGAGACCTACCAGTCAAGACTGTGAATCCTTCCACCCCTACCTTTGGGTCACGTCTGTCCCCCTTCTACCGTGCCTGGTCCCGCATCACGTCAGACAAATGGGTGCTCTGCACGGTAGAGAGGGGATATTCTATCCAGTTCTCCTCCCTCCCACCCCACCAGCCCCCCTCCCCGTCCTTCTTCAGGGACCCATCTCACGAGCAACTTCTAACTCAAGAAGTGAAGTCCCTCATGGAGGCAGAGGCAGTGGAGGAAGTCCCACGGGAGCTCAGGGGCAAAGGCTTCTACTCCCGGTATTTCCTCATACCGAAGGCAAAAGGGGGCCTAAGGCCCATCCTAGACCTGCGGCGGCTGAACAAGTTTGTATGAAAACTCAAGTTCCGCATGGTCTCCCTGTCCTCAATCATTCCCTCCCTGGATCCAGGAGATTGGTATGCCGCCCTCGACTTAAAGGACGCCTATTTCCACATTGCCATAATTCCCCAACACCGTCGGTACCTCAGGTTCGTCATGGCCGGTGCCCATCTGCAGTTCATGGTGCTCCCGTTCAGCCTGTCGGCCGCTCCTAGGGTCTTCACGAAGTGCATGGCAGTCGTGGCCGCCTTCCTGCGCAGGCGGGGCATCCAGGTATTTCCCTACCTGGACGACTGGCTCATAAAAGGTTGCTCCAAGGAGCAGGTGGAGACACAGGTGTCGTTCATCAGGCGGACCTTTCTCGATCTCGGCCTCCTCTTGAATGAAGCCAAGTCAACCCTGTCTCCGACACAACGAATAGAGTTCATAGGAGCTGTTCTGGACTCCACTCACGCCAAAGCGTATCTGCCGGAATCCAGGTTCCGTGCGATTTCTGAGCTTATCCTGGGTCTGTGCCGCGCCCCGGTAACCACGGCGCGAGTGTGCTTTCAGCTGTTGGGCCACATGGCGGCATGCACCTATGTGGTGGCCCATGCCAGACTCCGGCTCCGCCCACTACAGTCCTGGTTAGCGACAGTTTACCACCCGGCCAGGGACCCCCTGGACTTGGTGGTGTCCATTCCCAGTTTGGTGCTAAGCTCGCTGCGGTGGTGGCTCGACCCATGGGAAGTATGCATGGGTGTCCCCTTCGCTGCCCCGCAGCCCTCCCTCTCCCTGGTGACGGACGCCTCGGATCGAGGTTGGGGGGCACACCTGGATCACCTCAGGACGCTGGGCTAGTGGTCGCCGGAGGACCTCGAGTTGCATATCAATGTCAGGGAGCTGAGGGCAGTCCACCTGGCTTGTTTGACCTTCCAGTCCCACCTGGCCGGCAGATGTGTTTCGGTCCTCTCGGACAACACGGCGACAGTTTTCTATATCAACAAACAGGGGGGTGCATGCTCTTCTCCCCTGTGCAGGGAAGCCCTCGCACTGTGGGATTTCTGCATTCTCAATGCCACCCACCTGACGGCATTCTACCTCCCGGGGGAGCAGAATGGTCTGGCAGACACCCTCAGCCGCTCGTTCCGGGGTCACGAGTGGTCTCTTCGGTGGGATGTGGTGCGCTCAATTTTCAAGCTCTGGGGCTTTCTCCGGTTAGACCTGTTTGCTTCGAGGGAGAACAGAAAGTGCCGACAGTTCTGCTCCCTCCTGGGCCGCAGCCGGGGGTCTCTGTCAGATGCCTTCCTACAGTCCTGGGCGGTCGGTCTGCTCTACGCCTTCCCTCCGTTCCCCCTGATACACAGGGTGCTCTTGAAAATTTGCAGGGACCACTTGAGGGTAATCCTGATAGCCCCGGCATGGCCGCGCCAGCATTGGTACACATCTCTCCTGCACATGTCAGTTCAGGCGCCCCTGACATTGCCCCTGCTACCGGACCTGATCACGCAGGACCGGGGCTCCCTCCGCCATCCGAACCTCGAATCCCTTCACCTCACGGCCTGGATGCTCCATGGCTGAACCCGGCGGAGTTGCAGTGCTCCCAGCAGGTTAGGCAGGTGCTGCTGGGTAGCAGGAAACCATTCACTAGGGCCACCTACCTGGCAAAATGGAAACGCTTCTCCATATGGTCGGGTCAGCGAGGTCACGACCCGCTGGGGGTCCCAGTCCCCATTGTCCTAGACTATTTGCTTCACCTAAGACATCTGGGCCTCTCCCTTTCCTCCATTCGCGTTCACTTGGCAGTTATATCTGCCTTCCATCCCGGGGAAGGGGGTGCCTCAGTGTTTGCAAACCCGCTGGTTGGGCGTTTCCTTAAGGGTATAAACAGGATCTTCCCGCATGTTCGTCCGCCGACCCCTGCCTGGGACCTGAATCTGGTCCTCTCCATCCTCTCAGGGCCTCCCTTTGAGCCTCTGGCTTCGTGTTCCCTGCTATACCTGTCATACAAGACCGCCTTCCTGGTGGCGATCACCTTGGCCAGAAGGACATCGGAGCTTCGGGCGTTAACATCTGAGCCCCCGTACACTGTCTTCTACAAGAACAAAGTCCAACTTAGACCTCACCTGGCCTTTCTACCTAAGGTCGTATCCCAGTTCCACATGGGCCAAGATATATTTCTCCCGGTGTTTTATCCGAAACCACACTCCTCCGGCGAGGAGCGGAGGCTACATTCCCTGGATGTCTGCCGGGCCTTGGCTTTTTACATAGAGCATACCAAGCCCTTCAGATGCCTGGCTCAGCTCTTCGTTGCAGTGGCAGAGAGGATGAAGGGTCTCCCGGTCTCCTCTCAGCGAATCTCTTCGTGGATTGCGACCTGCATCCGGGAATGCTACCGGATAGCTAAGACCCCTGTCCCTCTGGTCACGGCCCACTCCACTAGGGCGCAGGCCTCCTCTGCAGCGTTCCTGGCTCAGGTCCCGACTCAAGAGATTTGTAGAGCGGCCATGTGGTCCTCCATCCACACATTCTCAGCTCACTACGCCATCACGAACCAGGCGAGGGATGACGCAGCCTTCGGTCATGCAGTTCTCCAGTCAGCAGTGATCTCCGACCCCTCCTCCTAAGGTTAGGCTTGTGAGTCACCTACTTTGAATGGACATGAACAACCACTCGAAGAAGAAAAAATGGTTACCCACCTTTTAGTAACTGTTGTTCTTCAAGATGTGTTGTTCATGTCTATTCCAACACCCACCCTCCTACCCCTCTGTCGGAGAACCGGCAAGAAGGAACTGAGGGGGTGGAGGGTCGGCGGGCCCCTTTATAGGGCGCCGTGGTGGCGCCACTCCAGGGGGCGCCCAGGCCAACCCTACGGACGCTGCTAGGGAAAATCTTCTGGCTGGCATGCACGCGGCGCGCGCACACCTACTTTGAATGGACATGAACAACACATCTCAAAGAACAACAGTTACTAAAAGGTGGGTAACCGTTTTTTATGTTCCCCACATCTCTTCTTGTGGCTGTGGAGGATCATATGTCCTGTGCTTACAATGCTCATGACAATACTGCAGAGTTGTGCAGACTCAATGCTTCCGTCAGGTGGCAGTCAGTGACAAGTCCTGTGCAGGTTTGTGGGATTTTCAAAAGAGGCACAAAAATTATGGGCTAGAGATGGCATTATTGGTAGGGAAAGTTTCATGATAGGAACTTGACCCTGCAGTCCCAGTTACCCCTGCACAACTCATGTCTGCCCCACGGTCCCACCATCCATTGCCAAAACTTCCCCAAATAGAGTGCGCTGGACGGTGGTGAGTTGCACACCGGGATACCTAGCCGTGGTGCACTACACCTAGCATCAAAACAAGTGCTGCTGGTGAGTACATGCAGTGTCTATGCAAGGAGCCAAGTATGCATGCACACAAGGGATATACTAATGTCTGTGGCAAAAATTGTTAGTGTAGACATGCCCTGAGGGAGAGGAGTGCACGCTCACCGTCTTTGGCCACAGAGAAACTCCATTGATTTTTGAACAGTGTCTCTCTATGCCTGGTTTTGCTTGGGAAGGGATCATGTGAATAGTGATGAGTTAGGCCTGAACACGAAAGCTGCACCAGAGTAATTTAAATCAGCTTTTAATCTTATACAGGGCTTTGTGTTGGCTTACCTAAGTCAGTTATTAAATTGATTTAGATAAATCAATGCAAAGCCCTGTGTAAGACACTCTTACTTCAGTTCAGTTTAACTTTGTTCCCAACCAGTTTAAGCTACATTGATTATAAGCCTGGTTTAAATTAATTTAAGTGTGTCCAGACACAACTTTTGGAACAGTTTAAGGCCTTGTCTACATGGAGAAGCTTCACCAATTTAACTTAAAGCAGTTTCTAAACCAATTTTAGTTAAGCCAATAAAACCCCATGTGTGGTTACTCTTATTTCTGTTTAACAGTGGCTTCTTTGGCGGTAGCTTAAACCCATTCCTAATCAACAAGCCCCTCTTAAACGGAAAGGAGTATGTCCCCACAGGAATTTGCAGCAGTTAACTACATTGATTTAAAAATCACACCTTAAGTCAAACTGGTGCAACTTTCTCATGTAGAAAAGCCTTCAGTTGATTTTTAAATCAGATTCTGGTTAAACTAGTTCAACTTTGTGGATAGGCAAGCCTTCTGGAACAAAATCAAGTCTGTCACCTCAGTCAGTTCTATAATATAAAACTAAGGGCTTGTCTACATATGGAGTTATTCATGAACAGCAATCCACTTTGACAGTGGATTAAGCTACACTGGAACAAGGCACCCTTACTCCAAAACACGTGTTCACACAAAGAGTTAATCAGGAATAGCTGTTCCTGAATAACTCCAGGGGTAGACAAGTCCTAAGCCTCAAATCAGTTCTTAACAGATGTGTCTGCATCACAAATCTGCCCTGCATGATTAATATGCTTGCTGGAAGTCCCAGAAGAGGCCAAGGACTGAATAAGCCAGGGAGAAGCCTGAGGCCATGACTACACTAGTGAATTTACAGTGGCACAGCTGTACTGATGCAGCTGCATCACTGTAATATCGCTTGTGTAGTTGCTCTATGCCAGTGGAAGAGAGCTCTCCCATCGACATAACAAAACTGGCTCACTGAGCTGTGGTAGCTATGTTGGCAGGAGAAGCTCTCCCAGCGACATAGCACTGTGCACACAAGCACTTGTGCCAGCCAAACTTATCTCGCTCAGAGGGGGTGTTTTTTCACACTTCTGAGTGACATAACTTTTGCCAACATAAGTGGTAGCATAGACATCACCTGAACCCTATAATAACATGGGGAGTTAATCCTTCCAAAGGAGAGTTGAAGCATAATAATGTCAGCACATTCCTCTATTGCTGTGAATAGGTTCAGGGAAAGATGAGTTTAAACTTTTGCTGCTGTTATAGGATCCGGTCCTGTGAGGTGCTAAACAGCCTGAATCCTTCAATGGCAAATTCCAGGTGAAAGCAACAGGAGTTGGAGCACAGCATGGACTTTGCCAGCCCCAAAGGCCAGCTCTGATTACAGTGGTGGTGACTGCAATGCAGGGTTTCTTAGTCCTGGTCTGTACTTAACATTTAGATCAACCTGGCTACCTCACTCAGGAGTGTCAAAAATTCAACCCCCCTGAGCGCCATAGTGTAGCCGACCTCACCCGATGTATAATTCTTCCATCGATGTAGCTACCACCACTTGGGGAGGTGGATTACTTCCATCAATGGAAAAACCCCTCTGTCAATGCAAGAAGCATTTACACCACGTGGCAGCTGCAGCTGTGTTGCTGTAGCTCCTGTAGTGTAGACATGCCCTTCGGTTAAAAGGTGCAAAGACAAAAATCAGAGATCCGCAGGGTTCCAACAAGATTGGCAGGAGCCCCGCATTAACTAACCACATACAAAGAAAATGGACCTCATGGTTAATTTGTACATTTTTTGGCTTATACTGTTTGGCCAAATCCTGCATTTAAACAGTTGCCTTTTCAACCACACCCATATGGGATGGAACCAAAGGAGTTACTTTAAACATCAGCTGCTCTATGGTGATGAAAGAGCCCACTGAACTTGCTTTGTAATATGAATCTGAATTTACTGAGGTTGGAGCTGAGCCCTTGGCCTTGTTTTCTGATTAGATCTACCCATTTATCAACATCAGTAACCTGGGAGATCAGGACTACCTTTTGTGTTTGAATTCCAAGGGGTTGCATATTTCACTCTAAACAAAAACAACAGTGACAGCACCCCATTACACGCTGAGATTTGATGCTATCTTTGCAACTGCTTTTGTGCCAGCAGCAATGGATGAGAGACTGTCAGGTTAAAAGGCTGCAAAACCAATACAGCAGAGAGGGCAAATCCTGACCTAGTTTTTTCCATGAAGATTCTTCAGGCAGGAAACCTTCTCTCCCCATCCCATCGGCTACATTATAGTAAGTTACAGTGCCTGAGCCTGGTCACAGGTATAAATCTACTGTACACAGTGGGATGGGGTTTTGCCTACAAATATATGTAGCCTCTTTGCCTCGGGAAGGGAACGTTCCTTCATGTTGTTTTCACAACATTGAAGTCCACACACTTGGTGACATTGCCACCTGGTTCAGCTGTGTGCAAAATTTAGTATTGCAGGACTTGATTCCTTATGAAGGAACTCCAGTTTTATGCTGGTTCAACTCCATTGAAACCAGTGGAGTTATGCCAGTGTAGAACTGGTGTAATGCAATGATGAATCAGCCCTCAGAGTCTGAGTAACTGCACAGTTTAATTTTCCAAGGGCAAGATTTTAATTTCTTGTTTACTTATGTTGCTTATTTTCTGCCCAACTCGGAAAAAATAGCAAGGGCCAGATCCACACCGGGTGTAAATCAGCATAACTTTATTGACTTACTTGGAGCCACACCAGCTGACACCAAATGAGGATCCATCCCAGCAGGTAGAAAAAGTTCTTCACCTTTCATCCTAGTTCTGTTGTTTTTCTTTGTTTTTCCAGCAATACTGTTCTCCTTAATCCCCTTCATTTATTTATTATTTGTTTCTAGTAACACCCATAATGCATTGGTGTGCTTTCAAAACATAAAACAAGGAAAGAGTCCCTGTCACAAAAAACTGTTAAGCTGGAGCACATATATATAATTTTGAAAGTCCATAATTATTTTTAAATAACTAGTTAACAGTATCACGGCATATCCAAAACTATCATTTCAATACAATTGCGTTTGTATGTTGCCAAGGTTATCGGAAATTAAAATTTTAATGATGTGGATATTTAACTACATACAATAATCTGCAAACAGATGGCTTTAAATCACAAAGCTGACAAGACTGTAGTATTCCATTCACTGTAGGTCAGATTTGTGGTACAAATTCTTGACAATAGGTTTATCATGGACTGGAGTATACAGTGTTATTTGTTTCAGTTATTGATTACTACAGTAACATCTCTTGGCACTTAAATCCATCCATGAAAAAAACATGGCAGATATGTACAAGCACTCTATGTTGCTGCCCAAATACAAAATAACTGTTCCTCACTGTTAACCTCAGCCCAAATTCTGCCCTCAGATATGATATGCAAGTACTATTGACTTAGGCCTGAACTTACAGTGAGCTCTGTGCAGGAAGACCCATATGTCTGTAAGGATCTTATTTCGTGACTGAGCTGTTAAATGGGGGTGAGGATGAGGGGCGCTGTGCATGTAACCATAGGCAAAGCAGAACTCTGATCAGTTTACTCCATTTTGTTTTAAAGTTGCACAGAGACTCTTTTCATTTAATAGAGAGCGGTAAGGTGTTAAAAATGTGCATATTTAAAAGATATGTTTTTTTCCGATTTTGGATGAGGCTTTTTCTCCTGGATGCTATCACATTAGATTACATTAGAAATGTCACATTACTTCACTTCGTGCTTGATGTGACATGATTAACTAAACGTGATGAGATGCAGTTTGAAGCAATGTGACACACAGAGTCACAGTTGTTAATAAGAAAAAATAGAGAAGTTATTGGAGTGCTACGGTTGTGTATTGATAATGTTCCATGTATCTTTGCAAGGATACTGCCAAAGCTAGCATCCATTAAAAATAAATACTTAACATTTTGTGATGGGACATACTTACCCTTCGGGGTTCAGGAAGGATTCCTTCTAGGCTAACACCACTTCACTCTAAGCTGTCTCCAGAGAAGAAATTCCAGTACCTATCTTTCCATTACCATGGCTCTTTCAGGACCAGCAGGAGTTAAAGAAGTGACAGAGGTTAAAGGAGTGGCATTTTTTTCACTGATGGGCCTTTTGAACTTGCCAGTTGTGACTATGTAGCTTGCAGACCTTACCAAGTGAGGCTGAAGAGGAAAGGCAGCAAATCAGTGATGTGATACTAGAGGAAAGTTCTCCAGTGGAATGTTTTGAGCTTTTTGTTCAATAATTGCTGATGTTAAGGCTATAATGAAACAGTGGGCCTGGGACTTGGTGCATAGGAGCCCATTGTGGGTCCTATGGTTTTTGTTATTAATGTAATGGTCTGCAAAGGTCACATTAGCTCCATGAATGATGGTTGCATTTTTTAAATTTTGGGTGGGGCTTTGTTGGATGGTGATTCTCTAAAGCAGAGACAAAGGAAGGGAAAGGGACATGTAAGGGTAACTGGGAGAGGAGGTGATAGAAGGAAGACAGGTGCAAAGGAAGCATGTGGACAGGTGGAGTGAAGTTGATGTGAAGAGACCCTGAGGGAGGAGGTGGGAAGGAGTTGAGAGCAAAAAGCCTATTGGCACAAGGCAGAGAATATCCAGAGTAAAACCTGTAAAAACTAGCCGGATGTGATGACCTCATCAGCATCCAAAGATCCCTGTTGCAGCTGCTTGTCTCTGCTCTTGTTGGCTCTGTTTCTGTGTGACCTTTCACTGCAGTTTCTTTTTTTCCCCTGACCTCACATGGCTGAGGGGGGAAAGGTGGGGTTGCTTAGGCCCTGCGGCCTCCATGCCTTATAACAGTGGTTTTCAACCTTTTTTCATTTGAGGACCCCTACAAAATTTCAAATGGAGGGGCAGACCCCTTTGGAAGCCTTAGACATAGTCTGAGGATCCCCAGGGGTCCATGGACCACAGGTTGAAAACTTCTGCCTTATTAGGTTAGTTTGTAAACAGCCTAAAATAAACACAGTTCTCCAAGAAGAGGAGACCTTGTTCTCTATCAAACAAAGAGTCTGGTGCATCTGTGTGCCAGGGAAGCCTGGGCATGCTTACATGTATGTGGTTATATTAGACCCGCAGTAGAGGTCTTCCTACCGGATAGGGAGCAGGCAGATACTAGACACAGTGTTGGTATATAATACCCTAAATGCTCTTTATTGATTAGAAAACAAACCTTACTCATTCCACATTCACACCCAAAACATACTATACCAGAGTCCAAAGGTCAGAATGGTCCTGATGGCTGGTCGAGATTCCTTCTAATCATAAGATCATACAATGTGGGGAGCCAGCAAAAAAACACATCTATATTTACATGGGACTCTGGATCAATAAACAACTCTGATTTTCAGAAATCATAGGCAACCCATAGGTGGGGGGAGGGATAGCTCAGTGGTTTGAGCATTGGCCTGCTAAACCCAGAGTTGTGAGTTCAATCCTTAAGGGGGCCATTTAGGGATCTGGGGATTGGTCCTGCTTTGAGCAGGGGGGTGGACTAGATGACCTCCTGAGGTCCCTTCCAACCCTAACATTCTATGAACCATTTCATCACATCATCCATTCTTTCCCTTTGTTTACTAGGCCTTCTACCCACACAGTTCCAAAGAGACAATCCTGGGCAGGCCACCATGATCCAAGGTGTGCCATTTCCTCCAATTCTTACACAATTTTATATCAGTCCAGCTGGTGTTGTTTCCTTTTCTGCTGATTCTCTATATTTTTCTCAGAACATAACAAGATTGTTTTTGCACAAATAGTTCTAATAGTTCTTGACCTTAAGTTCTTGCTTTGGTTGCCAACTTGCAACACATGTATTCATGTCAAGCATGTGCCATTCATACCAGGCCTTAATGATCTTAGAATCATAGATTATTAGGGTTGGAGGGGACCTCAAGAGATCATCTAGTCCAACCCCTTGCTCAAAGCAGAACCAATTCCCAAATGGCCCCCTCAAGGATTGAACTCACAACCCTGGATTTAGTAGAGCTATCTCTTCCCCCCCTATAACATATTACATGGATATATGAATCACTATCTATATATATAAAGTGTTAAATCATCAAAATCTTCTTCAGGACAGAAATTCTGAACTTTTCACAAGCTCTAACTGTTGTGTATGTATGAGCTTGTGAAAAGTTCAGTATTTCTGCCCTGAAGAAAGATTGTAATGATTTAACACTTTGTTTTATTAGAAAATCAGGATGAAAAGTCAAAATATCTACATTTTGATTTGAAAAATGTCAGATGAAATGCTTCAACCTTTTTTATCAAAATGTTTCATTTTGGTCTCGTTTGATACTGAATTGTGTCTGCCTGAGCTGCCACAGTGTCTCTTAGCAATTATAATTGAGGTTCCTCATGACCCCATTCTCCTCTATGGGCCAGAGAACAAACTACTTACATCATGCACCACACCATGGACTCCCAAGAGGCCCTGAAGCAGTTCAGTCAGAAGGGAGGCCATAGTGCACCATGGGAGATGTACTCCAGGGAAGGAGTCTGGCCCAGAGTGGGGGATTGGTGTGAGGCACCTGAACTATGACTCAGATGAGGCATTATAGCAGCTCAGGCTGACACAGATTAATGTCAAACAGACACAAAATGACATGCTCAGGTTTGGTTTGGCACAGTTTTCCATCAGAAAGTGCTTATTTGACAGAATCAGCACATTCCAGGGGAATATGTCAATTCTAAGTAAATGCTTCGTACAAACCAGGCAGCAAGGCTTTTTCTGACTATTCCTGTTTAGAACATTAAAATATAACAATGCAGATTTTTCTGTGAAATAGAAATTCAGGGTCCTGCACAATTCTAGTAGGTAAGGTAGGAAAAACTACAGGAATCTTGGAATGCTGCAAAGAGTGCCTAGCTTGTGATGAAAGCCCATTCTTTTCAAGATTCAGGTCAAAGTTTCATTGCTTAGTTCCCCTCCCCCCCCATCCTGCCACTCAAAATAGAGGTATCAATTTAAAGAGAATTTTGCTACGTTATATTTTTGGCCTGTCACATGGACCCTGTCAGATTTAACAATGTTCTTGAATAAACAATCACAGAGGCCAAAAGTCTTGAGTCAGATATTTGCCATTTTAAAATTTCTTCTGATTTTTTTATAGATACATCCAAATACTAGTCCTGATGGGATGCTGAATAGGCTTTGATTACAACTGTTAAAGTACCAGGCAACTTGACAAGCACAGTTTAGTCATTCATGGGTCACAGTTTAGTCATTCATGGGTCATAAAATGTCAATAGCCTTATTTAAACGAATGGTAAAAGTGGATGAGTATCTGTGTGGGAGGATCAGAACATACTGATAATGAAACACTCTGGCCATGTTTACACGTACAGCACTGCAGTTGCGCGGGTGCAGCACATCTGATAAACACACACTATGCCAACAGGAGAGAGCATTCCTGTAGGCATACTAAAATTACCTCAGCAAGCAGCAGAAGCTGTGTCATCAGGAGAAGCTCTCCTGCGGCGATAGCACTGTGCACATGAGCACTTACATTGGTGTAACTTATGTTGCTCAGGGGAGTGATTTGTTCACCACCCCCTACCCCCGAGCAACATAAATTATGCTGACGTAGGCTGTAGTGTAGACATAGCCTCTGGTACACACGTTGTGGGGGTGAAGAGGGGTGGGGAGGGAGAGTAGAGGTGGAGGAAGGGTGGCAAATAGCAATTGCTTATTGCTCTGGAATCCTTGGTTGACAGGTGCTAAATATGTGTCAAGTTTCATAAGGGTTTTGTTTAACTCCCAACTCACTCATGAAACAATATGGATCCAAGATTTTAACTCAAATATAAATAGTATTTGCTATGCACTTCTCCTGGGAGACACCGTGAAAAAAAGAGCATAGACAGGGCAGCAAATAAATAAATAAATACAATAAAACCATTGAGTTAAAAAATGGAGCAGACTAAAATGCAAATACGGAGAGACAGAGGCTTTGGCTACACTTGCACTTCAAAGCGCTGCCGCGGCAGCGCTTTGAAGCGCTAAGTGTAGTCAAAGCGCCAGCGCTGGGAGAGAGCTCTCCCAGCGCTGTCCGTACTCCACCTCCCTGTGGGGAATAACGTACAGCGCTGGGAGCCACGCTCCCAGCGCTGGGGCTTTGACCACACTGGCGCTTTGCAGCGCCACAATTTGCAGCGGTGGAGAGGGTGTGTTTTCACACCCTGCTGCAGCGCTGCAAATTTGCAAGTGTAGCCAAGGCCTTAGATTGGTCTACACCAGAGGTCGGCAACCTTTCAGAAGTGGTGTGCCGAGTCTTCATTTATTCACTCTAATTTAAGGTTTTGCGTGCCAGTAATACATTTAAACATTTTTAGAAGGTCTCTTTCTATAAGTTTATAACTAAACTATTGTTTTATGCAAAGTAAATAAGGTTTTTAAAATGTTTAAGAAGCTTCATTTAAAATTAAATTAAAAAGCAGAGCCCCACGGAGCAGTGGCCAGGACCCAGGCAGTGTGAGTGCCACTGACAATCAGCTCGCATGCCGCCTTCAGCATGCATGCCATAAGTTGCCTACCCCTGGTCTACACTCATAGACTCATAGACTTTAATGTCAGAAGGGACCATTATGATCATCTAGTCTGACCTCCTGCACAATGCAGGCCACAGAATCTCACCCACCCACTGCTGTAACAAACCCCTAACCTATGTCTGAGTTATTGAAGTCCTCAAATCATGGTTTGAAGACACTCAAAAGTTATAGCAGCATAGCAACGCACTCTAAACATAGCTATGCCAAAAAACAAAACAAAACAGGTAGCCATCACCATGCTCACACAAGAGTGCTTTTATCAGAATAGCTAACATCATTCAGGGTGGGGGTGTTCCTCCACCAGCAGAAAAACTCTTTCTGTGGGTGCACGTTGCATCTACATTGGGGGCTACGCCAGCCTATCTAGTATAGCAGGGGTCAGCAACCTTTCAGGAGTCTTCATTTATTCACTCTGATTTAAGGTTTCACATGCCAGTAATACATTTTAACGTTTTTATAAGGTCTCTTTCTATAAGTCTACATACAACAATAGTTTAGTTATGTATTATAAAGTAAATAAGGTTTTTAAAATGTTTAAGAAGCTTAATTTAAAATTAAATTAAAATGCAGAGCCCCCCCGGACCAGTGGCCAGGACCCAGGCAGTGTGAGTGCCACTGAAAATCAGCTTGCATGCCACCTTTGGCACGCGTGCCACAGGTTGCCTACCCCTGTAGTATAGGCTCTGTAGTGTAGATATTGCCTGAGACAAGGAGGAGAGATGTGAAGAGAAATGTAGTGTGTAGGCAGCACTTACAGACCAACCACTTTTGCCAGTCTGGCTTTGGGAAGATGCATCTTTCTGTAATATGTAGATAAGGCTTCCCTGTTGAGAGAAAAACAGCCTGTTTGATTTTTTTCTTAATAATGAAAAAGAAATCTAAACATGCCTTACTTTAAAGGACAGGCCGCATGTACACCCTGGCCAATGTTATCCATGCCAGTTCTGGCATACCATTTGTATGTTGCTACTCCTGGTGGCAGCTGCCTCTCTTTGGACCTCCCTGGTCCTGCCTTTCACATTTTCCTGCCTCCCAGCACCCCACTATCCAACCTTATCTTCCGCTGCTTCTCACTCTGCCTCACTCCCTCAGCCTTCTGGTGCACTGGATGTGCCTCACCTTTTCCCATCCCTCCCCTCACCCAGTCTTCCCACTCCTTGTATACTTCACCCTTCTTCAAATCGCCATAGTTGTGCAACAGGCAGCGGATCCCCCCACATGTCTCCATGATGTCGCTCCTCCCAAAAAGCCGCTGGCATTCTACTCAGCTACTTACCCTGCATCTGCAGCTACCATGCCCCAGCTGTGCTTCTACATTCAGCAAACTAGTATGAGTTTCAACGTGCTGTCTCTTAAACCAAACAAAACACCTGAATAAGCACCTGTAGACAATTCTGCTTGCATGGTTAACGCCCCTCCACTCCTCATTAGGTAGGTTCAGGATTTTGGTGTAGTGTACACGTTTCTGGTTGACATCTCTGTTCAAGACTCCTGTGTAATGAAGCTACTGATTGTGAAGTTCTTGAACTCCAGTCAAACACTATTCTGTCTCTTTGCATTTGAAATTGTCTGCATCCTAGTATATGAAAACTTGGAGTGTAGTTTAACTCGCTGCCTACGATACAGAGACAGAAGTGTTCAGGACTGCAGTGATGGCATATCTGAATGAGCAACGTAAGGTGCTACAGGTTTTGCTAGTATCTACTGTGAACTGACAGTCTGCAGCTAGAATCAGGGAACTGGGTATTCTGCAATTTTTGTAGCTGAGGAATTGGCCAACAAAATTCCCCTCTTGGTACAGAATTGTGCTCCAGAATCTAAGTGTTCATTGATAAAAATGGAAAAAACTAAAAACAAGCAAAAACGTGGCCACATTCGAGGATCGGCTATAATGCTGCCCTAAAAGGAGCAGCTGAGGATTCTCAGGTAAGAAGGCTTCATAACACCCACTCTGCTTGATTTCTTTTAGGGGATGTGTTGGGAGTGGGTTGGAGCATGCCCGGGTGGGTCCAATGCAGTCACAGATTACAGTAGTCCTCAGGCACAAGACTGGAAGAGCGGAAATGGGGATTAGTCACCTTCTTCTCCCCATACCCTCTACCCGCCCTGCATGAGCTGAGCAGAGGGCGGGCATGGCACGTATGAGAATCTGGTGCTGTGTTTCTAGCCCAGGTTGCAAAGAAAAGCTTGAATACATGAACAAAGCATCACCAATGCAGCAATGCGTGCCTGAGTTTGCAGACAACATGGAAACAATAGTTCTAAGAGGCATGGACTGTATCATTTTGATATCGTCAAAAACAAAAATCAGGACCCTTTTTATGGCTCTTTTTTTTTTTAAAGGAATGTGAAATACTCACATGTGCAGCACTCTCTCCTTTCTTTCATCTGCTCAGCCTAAGTCAAAAAAGCTCCCCCTGGAGCAGCAGAGCAGAACAAAGACAGGCTAAGCTCTGCCTCATTTTTCTGAGCCCGTCTGTCCCTCATTTCCTCCTCTCTATATATTGCTGATTGTACAGAGAAGGGGAGCAAAGGACAGAGAGGCACCATCAGGTCCCCATCCTGCCCCTCCTTTATAAGAGACCAGAGCAGGGTTTTGTATTGACTAGATGGGGTCATTTACTCATGGGTCTGCTGCTGCAAAGCTGTTTCCTGACAAGCTCTGATTTTGAATAGTGCTGGCATAAAGCACACTCCCTGTGTGCTGAGAGCAGGGTGGGTGCAAGGATGTTTTGCATCCTAGGCAAAACTTCTACCTTGCGCCCCACCCCCTAAGCCCTGTGGCAGCTCTCCGCCCCCCCTGCCCTAAGGCACCCTCCTGTGGCAGCTCCCCTGCTCCACCCCAGCTCACCTCTGCTCTGCCTCCTCCCTGAGCACGCCATCACCACTCCACTTCTCCCGCCTCCCAGGCTTGCGGCGCCAATCAACTGGGAGGGAGGGAGAGAAGCAGAGCGGGGTGGCGTGCTATGGGGAGGAGGCAGAGCAGAGGTGAGCTGGGGCGGAGAGCGGTTCCCCTGCGTGCCGTGCCCCCCCTTACTTGCTGCAGGCGGCCCTCCCCATGCCCCCCTGCCCCAGGTCCCTCTGCCTAAATGCTGATGATGACTGGGGCGGCTGAAGATCCGGCCGCCGCAGTCACTGCCGAAGGACCCAAAATGCCACCCCCCAAATGCTAGCGCCCTAATGGGTTGCACCGGCCCTGGCTGAGAGTGAAAGAGAGGCACAAAATACTTTATATCGGGGTAGCCACACATCAGAGACAAACATTTCACAGTTAGAAAGTTATCAAAAGTTGTGTTTGATGAAATGAAAAACCAGGTCACTTCAGCTCCGCCCCTCCTCCCCGAGATGTTCTTAGGAATCTGGAACAACCAATGAAAATGGGACATCTGGGACATTACCTCTGTAACCTAGAAATGACAAATTAAATGTGAACACTAAATGTTTCACTGCTAGTCACTTTGGCAGAAACATCTAATTTGCATATCTGAACAAATATAGAACCATACTTTACTGAGTAGCTAAAACTGAATAATAAAACCTTTTTTTTAAAAAAAAAAGTTATCTGAGGCTGCCACAGAATTTGCAACAGTGTGCTGCAGAATCCAGAAGTTTTGCCACAGAGTTTAGGTTCATCTTGTAATGAAGTACATAGTATGGACCTTGGTTGTAACATATGAAACATAGTAATCAGAACAAGTTAGGGCTTTTACAGTCAACAAATGGTCTTACGACTGAAGCACATGCTGAAATAAGTAATGCACGCATCAAATGAATTTGGAACATGAGTGCATTTTTCTTTTGGTGATTACTGTGCAGATAATACACCTGTCTACCCATGTGTCAAAAACCTATACAAATGAAAATGTGCATTAATAAAATGCTGATGATTAGTCTTGTTGACCTCATGACTTCTATAACCCCATGCTGAAACTCCTACTGTTTACGCAACTCTAAATCCTACGCAATGAAGCTCAGTCAGAGAATTGCTCCCTAACCCAGGCAGATGTTCTTGTTTTTAGGAAACTGGATTTTCATTGAACAAGTACTGTAACAAAAAAAGGAGACTCAAATGACTGATCCTAAAGTTGGGGAGAATATTATTTGTTAGTTGTATTGCACTAGTGCGTAGGATCCCAATCATGAACCAGACCTCATTGTTCTAGTCCATGTACAAACAAAATAAACAGATGGGTCCTCTGCCGAAGCACTTACAATCGAAGTATAAGGTGAGGAAAAACAGCCGAATGCAGTAAATTGACAGGGGAGCACAAGGTAACAAAGGAATCATGAACAGCATGATAAGCACTGTATTCCAGCAGACTGTTCGTAAGTGTAACTAATCTGCCTGTGCCGGGACACAATTGAGAGTATCAATTCAGGACAAATTGTTTAGAGCAGGGCAGCTACAGCTGAAGACTGGGTTTCCTTTACTATTAAGGCACACCAAACCAGCCAGAGAGGACTCTGGTCTCAACCCACTGGCTAACCAGAAGTCATACAAGCAATTCCCTCAGACACTCCAGTTTTCCAGTATCACCACCAACACCACTTCTTATTGGGGTGAATGCAGGGCCGGCTCCAGGGGTTTTGCTGCCCCAAGCAGCCACACACACACACACACACACACACACACAAAAGCCGCGATCACGATCTGCGGCAATTCAGTGGGAGGTCCTTCGCTCCGAGCTGGAGTGAGGGACCCTCCGCCGAATTGCCGCTGAATAGCTGGACGTGCCGCCCCGCTCCGGAGTGGCCGCCCCAAGCACCTGCTTGCTAAGCTGGTGCCTGGAGCCGGCCCTGGATGGATGATTATGAAAACCAATACCCCAGTAAAAGAAAAAAGGTTCTTTCGATCCCAAAGGACCAAGCCCCAGACCCAGGTCAATAAACCAGTCAGATCTTACCCACAGATCACCCTGTTACCAATCCTTTAGAATATAAAATTTAAAGGTTTATTCATAAAAGAAAGAAATATAGATGAGAGCTAAAATTGGTTAAATGGAATCAATTACATACAGTAATGGCAAAGTTCTTGGTTCAGGCTTGTAGCAGTGATGAAATAAACTGCAGGTTCAAATCCAGTTTCTGGAGTACATCCACAGCTTGGATGGGTCATTCAGTCCTTTGTTCAGAGCTTCAGTATGTAGCAAAGTTCCTCCAGAGGTAAGAAGCAGGATTAAAGACAAAATGGAGAGGTTTCCAGGGCCTTTTATATCCTCTGCCATGTGGAAGGACCTCTTTGTTCTTACTGTGAAAATCACAGTAGCCAGGTGGAGTCTGGAGTCACATGAGCAAGTCACATTTCCATGCATGATTCAGTTCTTTACAGGTAGAGCAGCCATTGCTCACATGCTACCTTGAACGTTCCCAGGGAGGCTTCTCATATGTGGATTAGAGTTCCCCAAAGTCCATTGTCAGTTAAGTTTTTCTTTATTGGGCACTTAATCTGAAAATTCCTTTCTCAAGAAGAACAGGCGTACTTGTGGCACCTTAGAGACTAACAAATTTATTTGAGCATAAGCTTTCATGGGCTACAGCCCACTTCATCGGGTGCATGCAGTGGAAAATACAGTAGGAAGATATATATATATATATACACAGAGAACATGAAACAATGGGTGTTACCATACACACTCTAATGAGAGTGATTAGTTAAGGTGAGCTATTACCAGCAGGAGAGAAAAAAACTTTTTGTAGCGGTAATCAAAATGGTGCGTTTGCAGCAGTTGACAAGAAGTTGTGAGGAACGGGGGGGGGGGGGAGGAGGAAATAAACATGGGGAAATAGTTTTACTTTCTGTAATGACCCATGCACTCCCAGTCCTAATTTAATGGTGTCCATTTTGCAAATTAATTCCAATTAGGTCTGTAATCGAGTGACCAGGGAGACTGAAGTGTTCTTCGACTGGTTTTTTTAATGTTATAATTCTTGACGTCTGATTTATGTCCATTTATTCTTTTATGTAGAGACTGTCCGGTTTGGCCAATGTACATGGCAGAGGGACATTGCTGGCACATGATGGCATATATCACACTGGTAAATGCGCAGGTGAACGAGCCTTGGATAGTGTGGCTGATGTGATTAGGTCTCAAGAAGCTGATCAAATGCTTCACTAATGCTACTTAGAATCACACACATTGAGGTACAAGTACATAGCCAATAATACAAAAATGATGCGTTCGTACAGATAGCATAATCATAACCAGAAAATCATAATATTTTCATAGACACCTCACTTGACAACCTTTGTACAATATTTGCTGCAAATATATAACAGTAGTTGCAACAATGATCTATACGGTCACAGTTCATGTCAATAACGTCACAGTAAGTACTGCAGTAAAGGCGTTTTAAGGAAGAATTTGAAAGAGAATATCGTGGCTTTGTTGATACTTAACGGGGAGTTCCCCCCATGTATAAGGGGGGTGGCATAGGAGAAAGCACAAAGGTATTTGTTGAAAAGTTTGACAAATGGGCAATCCAGGACTGGCTTTACAGGAGCAGGGGTGGGAGCTGATATCTTGCTAGTGTATAAGAGATGATGGGTAGGCTGGAAATAGGCCATGAAGGGCTTAAAAGTGAAGAGAACCAGCCTGTGTTCAATGTGGGGTAGAAGCAGGGACTATTGTTGGGGGAGATGTGGTTGAAGCAGGAAAGCAATTTTCGCAGCAGTGTTTTAAATTGATAGAAGTGGGGCAGCATGGCTCCATGAAGTGGAATCTCTCTACCAAATTATTCATTTAACTTTTTCTTAGAGTCAAGTTTCTTTTTAATTGGAATGAGGAGCACATTGCTCTTTGGCAAGGCTGGGAAAAAATTAATTCTCTAATCAAAAGATAAATTCAAGGAAGTAATTTGGAAGATTCAGGCATCAGATCCAAGTACAATCGAAGTAATTTCTCTATTTTACTTACCATGGTTTTATTGTGCTAAAACTACCATTAACTGAAGTAATTGGAAAGGGGGGAGGAAAGAATTGCCTATTGCAATTTAATTTCCACATAGGTGCTGAACACTCAGTGTCCATATTTCAATGTACTGCCATTGGCAGACTATAGTCAGAGAGAAGCCTCTTGCTTCTCCAAGAGCAAAATGGCTCTCTGGTGGGCCCTAGTATATACATGGATGCTGTGTCTATACTAATGACAGCCTATAGAGCACATACATGGCACACACCCCTACCACATGTATAAATAGCAGTGTAGATGGTGAGTCACTGCTTAAATGAGTAAAGACACACCAGAACTTCAGCCCTACAAAGCTCTCTAGATCTCTGTACACCCTCCCACCGCTACACTATTTTTCACAGTGTAGCATCCCACGGCCTCTCTTCTGACAGAGCCTTTCCCTGCAGCAGGGAAAGGCTCTGGAAGTGGAAAAATGCTCTGGCATTGGGAAGACAGTGGAGAATGGCTCTTGCGGCTCCCTATCGCTGGAGCTTTTTCGACTGGCTCCCCACTGCCAGAACCTTTCCCTGTGGCATGTAGCTGCACACAACAGTGTGGACACAGCTTGCTTTTCACTGCAGTGCATAGCTACACATACCATACATGCCATTGCCAGTGTAGACAAGGCCTATGGGTATGTCTATATGGCTATGTAAGCCCAAACTCAGGCTTGATCCCAACCCCTGTATCTGTCTACACACAATTCTGTCTACCTCGGGCCAGAGCCCACAGTGTGGGTGGGTTCAAGACTGGGTCCTGCTGGGACTCAGGTCCAAACTCCCTGGTTTTGAATTGTGGATGTAGCTCAGGCGCCGGGCCCCCCAGACTCAGGCCCTGAGAGTCCACCAATGCTGTCCCACAACCCCATAGACTCTGTTCTTTGTCCTTTCTGTCCCAAGTGTAACCAATCAGTTTTCAGGAAATAGAAGATATCCCCACCCCCTTCTTCATGTACAGCAACTTGGCATTTAACCCTTCCATTTTGTTCTGACTGCTGAGGTGCAAACCCAGTGAACCTTCTCCTGGCTGCCTCTGACCAGAAGTCTTTTGCCAAGCGCACCACTTCCTGGTCGTGGAAGCACAGCCAGATTTGGGTGAATCTGTGGTGCGAGGCAAGCAAAAAGTTAAGTTTTAGTAAGATTAACAGGAATGACCACACTTACCGGGAACTAGTGGAGAAGCTAGCAGAACAGGGGATTCACCAGACCAGTGCAGAGAGTGGCTTAAACAGCTCAAGATTGACTACTGGAAAGCCGAGGATAAGCCTGAGTTTGATAAGTTTATGGAGGGGGAGGTATGATGAGATTGCCCAAAACGGCAAGTGAGCCATCTGTGACTGCAAATATCTCCAATGGCCAGAGATGGGACCACTAGATAGGGAGGGCTCTGAACTACTACAGTGAATTTTTTTTGCAGCTGCGTGACCAGTGGGTCTGGCTGACCTGCTCAGGATCTAACTGATCACCATAGATTCTCTGTAACTTGAAGTTTAAGTCATGATTTGAGGACTTCAGTAACTCAGCCAGATGTTATGGATCTATTACAGGAGTGGGTGGGTGAGGTTCTGGAGCCTGTGATGTGCAGTCAGACTAGATGATCATGATGGTCCCTTCTGGCCTTAAAGTCTATGAGAACAGCACTTCAGGCACCTCACTTGTCATCCTGCTCCTTTTTGAGGTGTTTGACCAGGTGGTGGGTACTGTGCTGAGCACAGAGCAAACTGCTTCATGAGAGCCTAGTCAGCCAAGAAAGCAACCTTCTGATGCTCAAAATAGAACAAAACTGGAGGGGAGCTGCAGCATTTCCTGGGACCATGCTCAGAGGCACTTTTTGATGACCCCCGTCCCTTGAGGAGGAACCTGCTCCAGAAGGAATGGAAGAGACAGAATGCGCCCCACAGCCTGGTAAGTTTCTGGCTTTACGTTTGTTTTTATTAGTACAGAATGGGAGTGGTTGTCAGGCTATGCACCAATGCAAAAGTTATTACAAGCTGTGGGCAGCTGTGGCTATCCACTAATGGCAGATTGCATGCCAGCACCTTGGCATCTTCCCCCATATGCCTCCACCCCTGGAATTCAAAATGGAGACTGGGAACCACACTGTGAAACAAGCATGCAAAAATGAAGCTTTATTAGAAAGTTGCACATTCTTGCTAAGATGGTCCAGGGTGTTAAAAATAAGAACCCAATATTGCCTTCCCTGGTAGTACACCATGCCATACTAATATAATGGTGTAATGAGCTGCCTGTAAACAATGAACTGTCTGGCGGAGGTTGAAATGTAGTCCATACAAGCTAAATGGAGTCCATGGATGTCCAAAGTGCAGCTGGAGGTTTGCATGAAGTCAAGAAGTGTGCTGGGGTTGGGGGGGCGGTGATTTCTTTGCAAGCCTGTATTAGTGTGTGTTTGCATATAGTCATAAAAGGCTGTACCACAGCTGTGGGGAGGCAGTAATGCATGCAGATGCTACTGCAGCATTCTGTTGATTTCCTCCACACATTTTGCCCCAATCCCAGATGCTCAGAGCTGCAAACTTTTCCTGTAGTGGAAACTTCTGATGGGTTGTCACATTTTGGGAAAAGGTGTATTTTCCAGGACCACCTCAGAAGCTGACCATCCCACTGCAGAGGTGTACTGTTCAGTCACCATAAGTTTGACTACTCCAGTGGCATACGTGGCTGGCTGGCCACTGGAAGTTTGGAATAAAAACCTCTTTGCCGCAGAAACCACAAGAATTGTTACATCCTCCAAAATGTGGAATGCCTGAGAGACAGAGAAGGTTTATGTAGTATGCCACAGCCACTCTCTTTTCCCCAAAGCCCAGGGTGGTCTACAATTTTTAAACAATTGTGATTTTAACTTACCCTTTTTTGTGTACTCTTCTCACTACAATTGACCTGGTTGTGTCCACGGAGTTTCTAGGAACTGACGCATTCCTCTCACAATAGACTGGAGTTTAGTTTTATAGAGTATAATTTTTGTCCTTGAGATTCCACAAGGATTTTTTGTGAATCACTGAGACAATAACAGTCTGTTTTATGTCTGCTTGCAGGCACCTTGAGTGGCCATCGTACCTCAGCAGCTCAAACATACTCCAGCAGAAAACTAAATCTCCATACCATCACAGAGTGTTCCAAGAGGAAGCGGTTCTATGATGAACTTACGGCTGACGTTCTGGATACAGCCAACAAGCAGGTTCAATACCCAAGAGAAGGATTCATGGCAAGTGGAAAGTCATGAGCAAACTGCAGAGCTTGAAGACAGAACTGCAGTGCAGGAGCAGATGTTTGCATTGCCGTTCCTGGATCAGGAACGGCTGTTCAGGGAGGAAGACAGATCACAGCAGAAAGACCTAGTTGAGTGGCTGCTTTCACTAATGGCTGCTAGAATGGGGGCTCCTGCTGTGCCCGCACCACAGCCTAAGTCCCTGCCACACTGCCATGTGCTGAATACCAGGAACACTTTGGACAGTCCCATGGTTGGGTGGCCCATGCAACCAGGACTTAGCAGCTGGACAGGTCAAATCCACTCCTGGCATACTTCTGCTCCTGTGGTGACCTCCTCCTCACTGCACATATCCACCACCCACACACACACATGAACCTTTCCCCCCTGCAGGTCGCCACACCTCTGTAATGACAACAAGTCTGTGCCATTTCACAGACAAGGGAAAGGAGAACATGGTAGGGGACTTGCAAAATTAGGGGATGTGTGTGATGGTGCTGTTCAGTGTTTGATTTATGCACTTTGTCTTATTACTGGTTGTGGTGTTGGTTTACTACTAGGGTCTTGGTGTTCTAGTGGCAGTTGGCCTACCTGGACATGCATTAATATATTTGTAATACAAATAAAGGCTTTTATTTTATTAAGAAAGGTTATTACCATCTCGATACCACATCTTATAATGTGCAGTTTGATTCTAAAGACAAACACAGCGTAAGGCACAATGGGCAAGTTGTATCCAAAACAATTTCTTGATACACATCAATGTAAATGCACAGTCCTCCCCTCACTCCCCCCAATCCTCACTACATTGTCATGTCATCCAAAATAAATATTTATATTAACATCTTCCCCATTCACTGTGTTCAGTGACAGTTAGCCCCTAGCCCCATTTCATTGTGTGATATGGCATTACCTCCTTTACTGTACAAAAACATTCATAAATGTACCATTATCTTTCTTCCTTGGGCCCCTTCATATGGGGGCACAGAGCAGCCCTGATTTCTCTTGCCAAGGTGCATCCTGCTCCAGCTGGGACTGGTGCATTTTCTGATTGAGTGTACTGGTTCAGCAATCCACTACTGTCATAGGTCCATTCAGGGGCAAGTGGCTCATCTTTGGCTTCATAAAGATAGTGGCTTGCTGTGCTCCTCACAATAATGCAGATGCTGGAATCCAAATGAGTCTGTGAACAGCACCAGTGGGATTTCAGTCTGCCAAATGTACATTCAGTCACCATTCTACCCCTGCTGAGAATGTAATTAAGCTTTCTTTTGCTAGGCCTTCCGAGATCAGAATGTGGTTTCAGAAGCAAAGGCAAAAGGGGGTCGGCAGGGTTCCCCAGAACAACAGTGCGGACAGTAACTCCATTTATGACAATGTCATTTGGTGGGAATAGTATCCCAGCCTGTCCATGAAGGTCGACTCCTGCCTGGCAGAAAGCCCTCCCATCGTAAACCTTTCCAGTGCAGCCCATGTTGGCATCCATAAATTGGCTTCTGTGATCCACAAGGGCTGGCATAACAATGGAATAGTACCCTTTGCGGGTTTTGTACTCATTTGCTCCTTGAGGAGGGAAGCTATGGACACCGGAGTCCTATCGCGATTTGGCAACCCCATTCTCTCAAAGCCAGCAATTACTTCAGGAATATTGTTTGTGTCCACCACCATTGGCTAAATCACATATCTGATCGCCTCAGAAACCTCCACCACCACTTTACCCACAGCTGACTTTCCAACACCAGTCAGTTTTGGTTCAAAACCAACCAAATTATTTGTGTGTATGTGGGGGGGGGGGTTAGGTTTAGACAAAAATCAATTATTTGCTCAGCTCTACTGCAATTTTGCAAGTGGCTTCACGTGATCAGATCATTATGCATCTCCGCTGATTTCAATGGGGCTCTAGTCTGTACAGGAACAAGGATTGGCCTGTGCAGCTCTTCTTACAGGATTGAGGCCTACATTTTGACAAATCAGGAAAGCGTTCACGGGCTCAAGAAGTTTGAGAGTCACTGTGTGATATCATATTATGGCACTCCAGTGATCATGCTAAAAGTTTTCACATTTTAGTAAGGCATGGAAGGGGTTAAGTAGTCTGCAGTAACTTGTAAATGGTCTAAATGTCTTAATGGCTATGTTATTACTTGCTTCTCATGGGTTCCAGCTGCCTTGTACAATGTTTACTAGCTGACTCAGAGTACTGCAGGAAGAGTGATATGTCTTCAACAACAATAAAATGTCAGTTATCTCCTCAAGTCTGTTGTGATAGAGACTGTCAATTGAAAATACACTGAGTGCAGCCCGATTCTGATCTCAGTGATGCTCCTCTTACACCACCGCACCATTTACTTCAGTAGAATTACTCCTGATCTCAACCAGGTAAGTGAAATTGGACTCAGCCCTGTGTCACATCTCCTTTTCCCCAGCTCTGAAGCAGTTTCTGGATTTCAGGATTTACCTCCAACTAAAAGGCAAAGGATTTCACAGTTTCTCTCTTCAACTCTTTAATATTACTTAAATCTGTTTTGGTGGGGGTAGATTTCCCCTTTCAATAAAGGAAGGGATTAAGAAACTCAGATTTGGAGGAGTAATGGAAACTGATTCGCGAATTCAAATCACTAATATGGATCAAGGGTGAGCTCTAGTAGTACATGAAAGCACTTCAGGAAGGAATCAAGGGAGGTCAAAACGTTATTTTCCACCATTTCCATAGTTCCTTTGCTGTTGCAGAAGAGCACATTAGAGAACCATTCTTCCATCCCCCCCTTCAAACAATATTGTTTCTCATTACAAAGCCACCATATAGAATTTCATGGTACATTGGACCTGATTCTGATCTCTTACATCGATGTAAGATAAGTCACTGACTTCAATGGTGTTATACCAGCAAACTGCTGTTAGATGAGAATCAGGGCCTATGGGTCTGAAAGCGAGTTGATGGTGTTCAAGTAGTCAAGTTTTTGTAAAGACCAAGGATGAACTGTTGCACTGCATTCAGTTAAATTGGACAGTATTTCAAATATACTGAATGCTAAATATGATTCCAGAAAACGAGTGTTATATAAAAGTGTCTTGACAACTCTGAACGGCTTGGCATAATTTCCTTGTCCATCTACACACAGCATTAGGCCTGATACTCCTTTCACACCAGTACAACTCAACTGAGTTCTATGGAGTTGTTCCTAATACATGCCACTGTAAGTGAGCAAAGAATCAGGCCCCAGATTGTAAGCAGCTGCAGAGAGGAAGCCATTTGCAGCGCACAAACGCAAGCTTTTAACGATCCTATAAAAAACTGGAGCACTCAGGAGTATTTAGTGTAGCTATCCACTGGCACCTTATCCAGTAACTATTTGCATGTAGAGAGATCTCATTTATAGAGCAGTCTTGTAACACAGATGAAGGGCTCCTGAGCTAAGATAGTGATCAGCTGTATGGCCAACAGTTGAGGAGACATCAAAACTAGAAACTATAACATTTTGTACACCACCCTGATATACCGTCTTTCATTTGATTAACTCCAAGTGCTGCAAATATGAAATAAACCTTTGAAAACCAAGGGGAGGCAAATGCAGTAAGTGAAGTATTATCCTCATATTACAAATAGGAAACCTTAGGCACACAGAGACACTACTGTCAACTTTCAACTTTACTGAAAATCTCAGGATATTTGACAGGTGCTTTTTCTTAAAGCCCCAGCTCCTGTAGTCAAGTGACTACATGAGAATCTCGACTGTTTGTTCAAAAAGTCCATGTTGTCACATAGCTGTAATGCATAAAGTAAAATTCATAAAAGGAAAATGAGTATGAACTTAAAAATTGGATGGTAACCAACCATGAATCCCAGTGAGGATTCAATCTAGTGATGTTCTGAGCAAGAAGAGCTCTCAACCACACTTGCTGCTGTTTCATCACTTCACGCTGCCTCAGACGTTCTAGGATTCAGTGAGACATAGAGTGGGACAACCCTGTAATCTCATTCTATTGACAAGGTATAAGTTTCTAGGTCTCAGGGTAGTTGAGAAAAAGAGCTTAAAATGACCTAAATGAACCCTAAAGGCTCAAAAGCCAGAGACAAATAAGACATGTCACAGGGTAGCTGGTCCCTGTGAGTAGAAGGGTGCCCCTGTGTCAGAGCAGGTGAGCCCAATCCAACCAATTAAACAGGGTGAATCACACCTGGGCCAAAGGGCAGTAAATGGATCTGGATGAGTGGGACAGGCTGTGCCAAGAGAAGGGAAACCATGGTGGAGTAGAGCTAATTCCTGTGGTGTCTCCCTGGAGCAAGGCACCCTAGGGCTACTGCTCCAGGAAGGGAGCAGAGCTGACTAGAACTAGGAATCTTCCAGGAGTCAGGGACATTTGGGATGGGTGGCCCTGAAGACAGAAAAGAGTGAGTTAGAAGACTGTTTTGTTGATTTACTTGCTTGTATTAAGAGAATAAGCCTTTGAAAAGATTGGGTCTGGCAGCAAGTGTTGGAAGCTGGGGAGAAGCCAGGCCCTGTGACACAACCAAAAAACCACACAGTTTTGGTTGGGCCTGACTAAGGAGTTTTGAATACTCAGGTTTGGCAATACTGCAGATCTTGAGTGACTGGGCCAAAGTGTCAAAGTCCATGGTAGAGCTGGGCATAAAACCTGAGCATCCTGATTCCCAATCCCAGTCAGTTTCTGTACTTACTACTAGACTACATTTCCCCCCAATTATTCATGTTTCACTCTCATAGCTTTACCCCAAAGTAAGAGCACATCCACTATGTTTTTCTCCCTCCTCTTCGTGCCCCTGCCACCACCCCCACCACTTTGGTCAATATTACCAGAAGAAGTGTAATTTATTGAGAAATCACTCTTTACAATTACTATAGTGACTATTTTTCTCCATACAGCTACAAATGCCTAGAGCTTTGAAAAGGTGCATTTTATAGACATCTAGATAAACAAAAATAATTTAAGACATCAAATATTAGTGCACCATAGTCATTAGTATTTAGGATAAATTCTTAGCCTGCTGCAGAAACTCCACCCAAGATTTATACTGCCTGCAAAACTAACCAACCATACCGAGCAGAGGGTTTTATGCAAACAATTTAACAAATTGTAAATCTAGTGCTAAATAAGCACATGACTATGAGCACGGCCATTTACTCAAGACTAAACCAAGATTTACTAAGAGTTATGAAACAGTGGAACCCATTATGTAGTACAGAATCCTGTTTATGACCACTGTTAAATCTGAGTTACTGTGCTTATTCTAAACACCACTTTTCAAGGATTTATAACTCAGCTATTTTATTACACCCACCATTGAAACTTGCCGTTCATGACCACAGCTTAGGGGCAATTTTTCTTCTAAAACTTTGTTCAACTAATTTCAGTCATGTTTTAGAACTAGGGGAGTTAAAAACTCTAGTAGACTTTTTGATGATCTCTGTCTTTAAAAAGATGAGAATTTTATATGCTAAGATTTTGCATGCACTTAAGGTGATCTGGTGCTTTACCTACAGTATTGTTGTTTAAATGCAAATGGCTGGGAAATGTGCTGCTGAAAAGCAGCTATTGCACATTCATAACACAAGTAGTAACATTTCTAACATGATGATTTTGCCCGTGTAAGTCTCATTGAAATAAAAGGGTTTTCAAGTTATTCCACTGAGACCATAGTAACTAACTGAATGAAGAATTTGAGTCTGAATCACAGGCTTTACTGTGTATTTAGAACAAGTGATCTTATTTGGCTCAAGGTCTGTTCCAAAGTTGTGGTGTTTCGTGTCTTCTTCCCTTGTTTCACTCTAGCAGTTTATCGAGTCCTATATTGTGGAACTGAGCCTAACACTCTCTGCCATATAGTTTTCTTTATAGCCATGACATGCTTTTCATTTTATCATAGTGGCAGCAGCCTTTGTTAGAATGGAAATCAGGGGTCAGAGCCTCAGCTCGTGTAAGTCAGCACAGATGCACTGAAGTCAATGGAACTACAGATGGATGCAATTTTTCAGCCAAAACTTTTAACTGACAAGTGCCGATACAGAATGACCAAAACACTGAACATGTGTCAGTTTCAGCAAATTGTTCCAGTTGAATGGGGGGGAAAAACAGAAAGGCCTAAATGGATCATTTCAACATATCCAGCTTCTGGAGAAGAAAGCAGAGGGGTGGGGAGAGGTTCTACAGTCACAAGGCAACTTAGTTGTCATTCAAAAAAGTCTCTGGTGGTACTGCTATTCTGCTACTGAACAGACTAGCGGTTAAGACACTCAGATTGGATGTGGAAGACCCACATTCAAAGCCCCACCCTAGAACAGGGACTGGAACCTCAGTATCCCCCACTCATAGGTGGGTGCCCTACCACCATGCTACAGAGTCACTCACTCTCACCCCCTGAATATTTAATACAACATGGATCAGCTCCAGCAGGTGACAGATAAATCTGCTATAAAACAGCCACTAGCCTGGTGGTTGGGGCATTCATGAGACCTGGCTTCAAGTTCCTGCAACACCACTCCTGTCTTGTGAATGGCTCCTAAAATCAAAATGATGGGATTCATTTTGGGTTGAAGAAATGAAACACTTTGTGTGACCGGAGACACAAATATTTCTGGTTTTTTGATTTGCCAGAAATTCAGGATTTTGATTTTGGGTTGATCTGAAATGTGTGTAGGGTTTTTCCCAGAACTGCCAGCAAAACAAAAAAATTGATTAGCCCACTTCTAAGAGGAGCTGCACTGATTTACATGCATGGAAGATCTCACCTTAGGGAGTTACAGTTGACATTTTTATTTCCTGCCGGGACTCTAGGCCATAATATTAGCAAAGGGGCAGAATGAGGACATGCTCAGTACAAGCTGGTGGGGGCACATGTCCCTGCATGCCTCCCTACCCCCATGCATCGCCTCTGCTAGGACTGCAAATGTATTGACCAGTCTTCCCTGCATATTTTTGGCCCCGTGGAGCTGTTGTATCCCTTTGTAAGTTAGAACATCTCTTAGCCTGCTTTAACTTGGCATGAGCTGCAGCAGTATCAGGTGACTGAGGTGTGCGCTTTAACCTGCAATGCAAATGTTCAGTTCCTCACATACCTACTGAAGTGAGAGACTTGAATTCCTCCCGCCTACTTTTTCGAGTAGAACACCACATACCTGTAGGGCTTACAACAATCTGCCTGAGGTTGGAGCGGAGGCTGTGAGACTTGTAAGGAATGGGGATGTGTGGTGTGGGAGGCTGGAACTGGAAGGGAGTTTGTATAGCTGAGGATACTGTGTCTGAGTGTTATGGATGGATGGAGTGCCAAGGCATGCAAAGTGAGGTTAGTGTGGATGTTAATGTTCCCTCACTGGTAACTTTGTTTAGCAATTGCAAGCTTCTAATCTGGGTATAATCCGATTTTCTGATACATGGTCAAACTGAGTGGAGTTTCCATATAATGGGATTTTGAATGGCCGGCACCTCCTATATTAACAGTTTGAACAGCTCAACCAACATTCCTTTAAAAAAAAATCACTAAGAAAACACCTAGCAACTACAAGCCATACTTCAGCTACAATAAGTTGGCACAGTATCCCCTCAATTCTCCCAACAGAAGGAAAACAGACCATCATGGTTAATGGTCTTATCATACTTAGGCATGAACCAGAAAGACATGGGTCAAGGAAATCTGGTTCCAGTCATGTTAGTTATAGAGGTGAGGTCAACTCTGGCATTACTGGTGCTGTATGTGGCTGCATGCCACCTTAATGACACTTCTCACGGGAACATTACACCTGTGCTCTATAGGCTGAATGCAAGCCAGTGCCAAATATTTGTTTTGATCTGTAATGCCCTTCCTGGCTTGGGCTCTGTCTAACTTAAAGCATGAAGAAGTGCAATGTTTAAGTAGGAAGTTAAGATCAGCAGGGACGTTAAGCTGATACACCTTAAAAATGGCATGGCATTCTTCTCGGAGAGGCCCGGACTCTGGAACCCACTATTGTATTTCTGAACCTCAGTTACAGTTAACTTTTGAGTCACTAAATTATTAGCACTGTAACTATGTAGACAAATACATGTAGCTTTGCACCACAATTAAACATGTATCACTGTGGAAAATCTAGGTCTGAGCACTTTTATTGCAGATTCGCTTGCGATAGTATAACTGACTTTCCCCTAGAAAGAAATTATGTCTAAATGAGAGTGAAGTTATTTGCAAATTGCAGTAATTGCTGTACTTTCTACATAAAAGCAGCACTCGCTTAGCTGCTTTCACAAGGCATAACATGGAGTTTGGCACTTTTTAGGAAACTCATTACTTAACAATACATTATTGTATTTGATTAAGTTAGCAGGGACCTTCTTGGCAAAGTTGCAAGAAAAATCAGTGTTATCAGACCAAATGTTTGTGTAATGGGGTCCCCACTCACCACTAGCATGCCCTGTTGCATCTGTCTGGGAATGCTTTTGCTGTATCAGGTTCCCTTTGCAATAGCCTTTCTTCTTGTAACTCAGCCCTCCTGCCAGGTCATCATTTTGTCCACTGCTTCCAGGTTTGTAAAGGACAACAGGACCAGTGTCCAAATGCCATTGCCAGATGGCATTCAGTTCCTTCTCTGGCTTTATGCCACTGTTCTAGTGGCTTGTATACAGAATGCAGGTCCGCCCATTACATCAGGTTCCAGCCCAGGGACTCCATTACCCGCGATCCAGCTCCTAAGTCTCCATCCTGGTTGCTGTTTCCCTGGGCTCCTTTTATCAAGCCTTCCTATCTTCTCTTTTCTGATTCACCACAGGAGCCAACTCTACTCCCCTTAGCTACTTCACCCCTCCTTGCCTCTTGCCAGAATCGGATCCCAGGGCTTACTCTCCCCCAGACTTCCTCTCAGAAAGCAACTGCAGACTCCTTCTTCTGCAGCCTCCTTCTGTGCTCAGCTTCCTGGTTTTATAGTGCATACACAGCCCTTCCCCAGCTGCCTTCTCTCAATTTACCCCAGCCCTCCTTCTCTCAAGTGATTCCAGGTAACCTAATTGGCCTCTCAGTCTTATGTTAACCCTATCAGGGGTGGTGTGGGCTGCACACCCATCAAAGTGTTCCAAGATCTGGAAAGGTAATCCACAATGCATGTTACTTATTCGAGGGTTACATTTTTGTACTGTCCATACATACTTCAGGGGGATTTCATTAGTTCCTGAAACATCCTCCTTGGTAATGTATTATTGGAAGAACAGCTGAAGAAGACACTCCAAACTATAAATATAAAATAACTGTTTATCCGTTTACCAGATAATGACCACACAAGTTTAATGTCTTTAGTGTTTGGCTTTAAATTATTCATACTTATTTTCGGAACTATATGATACATAGTGCCAGTTTCAGGTGACAGCACCTGTAATCCACCCACCCCCTTCAATGGTCTGCTCCAGGAATGCCCCTTAGGGCTGTTCACCTCTCTCTGGGCAGGGACCCATATCCCACTCCCTTCTGACTGGGGTTTTAGGTTGGAGTCCCTTTGCACTTTACTGTGACTATCCCAAGCCAGTCTGACAGACATCCAGTCCCTGCTCCTTAGTTTCCGTCCAAGGACAATGATAGTGATTTACCAGTGACCCTAACAGCTCTTCCAAAGCAGAACACATTTATTTAAGGACAAAAGCATGCAGAGCAAACCTATGACACGATAAAAAGATCTTGATACATACTACATGTACCAGAAGTTGCCCATCAGTCCTCTGGCGACCCTAGTGGGTTCAAGTCCTTCCAACCCCTCAGTACAGTTATGTCCTCCCTTGGAAATAAAGGTCAGGTGGATTTGTTGAATACAAATGAAAGGCCTCTCTCAGTTGAAGCTGACCCTTTTATACCAACAGCCCTTTGTCTGTCTCCTTGGCTCTAGTACCTGTTTGAGCCAATATATGCAAAACACCCCAGGGAATGGTGCTTCTCTGGAGCTGTTTACAATCCCAGGGTCTGGACTAATTACCCCACACTGTTTACACTTCCTGGATGAGCTATGCTAACTGTCTCCCATCAAGCTGAATACAATCCCTAACCTATTGTGAGACACAGAACAGTCATAAATGTAATACAATATGGTCTCAAAGATACTGCATGTGGTTGCATATATGTCACACATAGTATTACCATCTCCAGCTTTTATAAAAGAGGGCAGTGGTGGAGCAGGGCCTGCTTATTAGGGGTTTTTTTGTCTGGCCTAACATTCCCCACTCCGTTTATATGTCAGCAGCTAATTGCAGGATTTCTGATGTCCTCAAAGGGAATGTAATTCTGAGCAGGCTGAGAAGAGAACACAGATGAGCAGAACACTGTTATGTTTCTCCACTCGTAATGAGATTTTTAGAATGGGTTTAACTAATTCACATCCGCTCTTAGTGCTGCATGACTAAGTGTTATGGGAATGGGATAATGACTAGAAAATTGGGACTGCCTCAGGACAAATCCCAGTAAAGGATCTTAACACTGTATTTTGTACCAGTTTATGTTGGTTAGGTATGTGGACTTTTTCTTACCAAAATAGTTAAATCAGTACAACCCTCTAATGAGGACACAGTTATACAAGTATAAAGGTTCCTTTTTAAGTGTGTAACACTTAATAAGTGCTACACACTTAAATAATAAGCAACACCAATATAAAGCCCCTCTACATTGCTATAACTGCATCCACGCTAGGGGTTTGTACTGCTTTAACTAGATCAGTACTGTTACAGTCACACAACTCTGGCATATAGACAAGACCTTGGAGCCCTTATGATGTTCCAGGCTTTTGCTGTCTGGTGCTCTAATACAGTTTGTGCTGCATCATTGAAATCAGAGCCCATCCCTCTCGCTGGAATGGGATTTTTAAAAAGTCATCCTTGGTTGGATTAAACATGCTCACTATTTGCTTTTGCCTGGCTAGGGATGGATTTTTTTCTTCCTTTAATGCCCCAGTTTCTGATATCTCTTCCCCATTCATTTTAAGACCTTGCTGCTCCCATCCTATCCTTAAAGCTAATCTCTTCCTGATGCCTTTCCTGCCCCTGTTTTCTGGTATTGGCTCCCAACTCCAGCTCCCTACTTTACTGCCCTGGTTAATAATTCCTTTTTCCTCTACTAGTAGTTTCTGCAAATCTGGACTTGCTCATCATCTTCTTAAATATCTTCCCTTGCCAATGGCACATTTTCCCTACCGCCCCATTTCCAGCTTTCTCTTTCTCAGCAAAGTGTCTTTCTGCTGAGTCTGGAAGATAATACAGTCACAGTTCCTACCTGGAAGGCTTTCTTCGCAAGCACAAATACTAGAAATGTAACTTTTAAAAAAAAGAGATTAAATCCTGCAGAAAATGACTGATAAGGAAATAGCTGGGTGCAATAATGAGGAGCTTTTCTTATTGGAACAAATCTTTCTGCTCCAAGTTTGGCACAGTGCTGACTCAATAAAGCTCTCAGTGAAAAAGTTTAAAACTCCTGATATTCAAATTGAGGTCCACAATTGATTGTTAGCTATTCTAGCAGGCCACAATGGCCAAACAGCTTCTGAATAGTGTATTCTCTAGATGGACAGGTTGCTGCACTGATCTTTAGCCATTATAAGTAAGCATCAGTGACTACAAAGGATGCATCTTCAGATATTCACTCGTAACTTCTTATTTCCCTCCAGTTATTTGAATCTTATGAGGGTGCCACTGTATTTTTGCCAATCCATTTGAAATATTGTTCATAGCCAGCTTGGAACAAGGCTAGTGACAGTGTTTAACCCAAAAGGAAAATGGCAATATATTGGTACCACCCCATGTGCATTTCTATAATGTAGTCATTTCTGGTTTTGCTCTACTTACATTTGCAAGCAAACTCTCATAGATCAGTTTTGCAAAACTTTTGACTCCCAGCTAAGGAAACAATGTTCAGTGTGATGAAGTGAATATTCTGAATCTAATTCTGGGTTTAGTAGACCTGGGCAGAAAATTATAACAGTGTTTGGGGTTGGATGGGGTGGGGGCTGGTAAAATTGTGAAAATATATGTAAAATTATAACTTTTCCAAACTCTAAATCATATTTATTTGGGAATCTTCACACCTCCTCATGGTGCCATCTATCTTCAGCACTGTCACAATAGCCAGCATGGGGCACAAAAGGTAACAAACCTCCTGCCTTGACTAAATGTAGTAGATCCACTTTGGTTGTGGTCTGATGGTGCATGGCACAACCTTTACCTTGCAACATTTGAGTTGGTTGACCAGCCTAATGGTCACTTCTATGCTGCCTTTAAAACAAAACCACAACAAAGTTTCTGAAACTCTGCAAGTAAGACTGTTTCACCATTGTGTGAATGTCAGGTTAGTTCAGCTGTAACTTTTCAAGCTACAATTGGACCTGCAAAGACAACTCTCTTCCTTCTTTTCCAACTAATCTGTTTGAGCGTGGAGACAATGGTCCCTACAAGTGACATTGCAGCTCCTGGAACAGCCTCCATCAGCTGGTTAGATTTTATGTAATCCTGCACAGATACAGGACAGAGGGTGCAAGGAGCCTCCCCATCCTTCTGCCCCCTTGCAAGTTCAGGCACAGGGGTGGTCTGGGCACTCACGATGCACAAGGAGTAACAATGGCACTCCGTTCCCCACTGGCTGCAGAGCTGGGTCACCAAAAGACTGGATGTTGAGTGTATGATTGATGCTATAACAGGGTGTAGCAGCAGCAGCTGCTGCTGCTGCTTTTTGTTCTCCAACAGGCATTCTGTGTGTTGCAGTCAGTATGTCTTCAGGAGCTACCGCCTCTGCCCTGTCCCCTCACTGGCGGAGGTGGCTTACAACCACGATCTAGCCCTTTGTTTGTAAATTGCTTGGAGCAGGGATTATGATTCTTTTCATGTTAGACAGTGCAACCCACACTGAGGGTGCTCATTAAAAAATCATGTTCAGAAGTGATCCCTGGGGCTCTAGTTAGTGCTCTGTGCTATAGCATGAAAGAGTAGAGTCAGACCCTCAGGACCAGCCTCACTCCCTGGTTTGGCAGGGGCTGGGCATGCTGCAGAGGAACGTGCCCCTCTCCTAGCAGTAAGACCCCTATGGGTGATCTGTTGTGAAAGTGGTATCAACGGACACTGCTTGGGTGGGAAGGGTACAATAAGGCTTCCTTAAGAACTGTAACCAGTTAAGCCAGTTAAGGAGGGTTTCTAATGGATTTCAAGTGAGACCAGTGCTCCTCAGTTGGATGGAGGGTGAGTAGGTCATGGAACCCTGAGGGAGGTTGAATAGGATGACCATTCACGCAGCCCCAGAATACTGGACTTTGCGGTACTTCCAGGAACAGCATGGGCCCACTCACAGTGGTGTGACCTCACACTCACTATGTGTGCAAGGTCACACCAGCAGAGGTAGGGGGGTCATGATTTTCAAAATGCCATCCCCCGTCTGACACCAGAAAAAAACACATCCAGTTCTTTCTCGGTACCAGCTGGGGGACAAACTTCAGAAAAGGAGCACTGTCTGGCTTAAAACCTGATGAATGGCCTGCCTGTTGAAGAACGAAGAAATGAAGAGATCCTCAGGCCTCTAACAGCTTATTGACCTATTTCCATATCAAATAGCAGGGTGACTGGTGTAATACAAGAACCTGAATAGAATAGTTCAAAGCACTATTCTGTGTGACATTTGCAGGTACCTAGGAATATAGTTCCCTGCCCAGAAGCTCTAGCAATCTAAAAAGACATAATGCAAAGGAAGCAGGTAAAGGACTTGACTAAGAAGCAAGTAATTAAGCAGTTAAATCTAGCATGCATCACATTAGCTTCAATAAACTTTTTCCTAATGATTATTCTCTGAGTTAATTACATGAGGCAAGGAAACGGAGATAGATGATGGAGAGCTTAGTGATGCAAACGATCCCTAGAATAGAATACAATACATGTTCTGTTTGTCAATTAAAATAAATACCAGTCACACCAGCTTGGCCTCTATTTCATAGTTACATTGTTGCCATGCTACTCAGAACCCCAAACAGGACTGGGACCCCATTGTGCAGCTTGTTGTACAGAGACAGTTGCTACCCCAGAGCTTGCAGTCTAAAGCTTCTGTCTTGCAAACTGCTCCCGTTGACTTGACGAGGCCTCCACACAGGCAGTGGGGTCCTCTCAGGCACAGCAGCTTGCAGGATCAGAGCATACAAATGAAAATGATGTAGGGAGGGTGGAAAGTTGCAAAACTACTTACATTATAAGCTCTGTGTTGACAGCCTCATGACTTTCAGAAATGTTCACCTTTCAGGATGAGATTTTTTTATGTCTGGTCTCTGCCTAAAGATTTTTGTTAAAGTTTAAGCCAAAGCCCTCTAGTCAGTGCCGAGTTTTGGGGAAATGGAAGAAATAAACTTTTCTTACTGTTAGAAAATTGTAAGCACACTTTTTGAACAAAGCTACAGGCATGGCTGAAGTTTGAAACATGCATGTTGGCAGAAACTGTTACCAGTGAGCAATAACATCTTCTGCTTAGTTTGGGGAACAAAATTAAAAAGAGGTAAGTACAGAAAATGCTCTAAATTCCCAATCCTGCAAACACTGATTAGCTTTACTCATATGTCCCCACTTTCCTCAATATGACTACTAGCATGAAGTTAATCACATACTAAGCATTTTCACGATTAGGTCTGCATCTATACTTTTAGCAACCCACTCTCTTTATGATGTATACTTTTTTCCCTATACATCAAAACAGGAACAAATTATTGCTGCTTCCTGCTAGCACCAGCTGCATGAAAGCACTAGCAACTGTCTTACTGGGAGGTGTGACAGGGTGCCTGGGGTGCAATCTGTACTGTGAGACCACTGAGCCCTCCGTCCCACCAACCTGGAATATCCCTATTATAATGTGATGTTGTGTAAATCCACAGATCCCTAGCAGGTATTGCACTTACACACAGACATCCACAGGCAGGGACACACCTAACTGAGATACATAAATGCTTTTGCAGCCACTCATGAACCAACAATGGAGAAGCTCTAGCCAATTCCTCCCAGTTCCTGAGACTTGCACCCCAGAACTGTACCATCTTGCCCTCATCAGAAGCCTGGCTAGTGTAAGTTCATTACTCAGTCTGCCCCTCCCTCAATGTGGAGAGGACACACACAAGCCTTTGTAAACTGAGCTGAGATTTCCCAAACACTTCAATCAAAACACACTGTTTTAGGTAAAATATCAAACAGTTTTATTAACTACAGAAAGATAGATTTTAATTGATTATAAGTAACAGGTGTAGAGATAAAAATTAGTTATTTAAGAAATAAAAATAAATTTGTAATCTGAGTTCTACAAACTAAACAGGATTTGAATTAAGTAGTGTCTCACTCTGACAGATTGTACAAACAGGTCACAGATCTTCAATACACAGGCTGGGACTATTTCCCGGCCCAGGACCATCCTCCCCAGTTCAAAGTCTTTGTCCTCCAGTTGTGTTTCCATGTGGTGAGTTGTAGGGGGAGGTGCAAGAGGCCCGGTGATAATGTCCCTTCCCCTCTTTATAGTTTCTTCCAGCTTTCTGGAAAGATCTTTTGATGTGGGGATCAGGCAGTCCCCATTGGTCAAACAGTCTCCACTGCCTACGTAGTCTCCCTGAGAAGTCTTCTGGGATGGCCATTGGGAGAGTGGGTCACCCTTAAAGGACCATCAGCGCATCTGGCTACTCCATTGTTGTACCTGAAAGGCTGGTTGTGGGTGTTCCCAACCTCCCAACATATTTCAGTAACACACACACAGCAAAACTTCATAACTGCCTATACAAGAGTAGCACATACAATCCAAAAGTATATTAATTTTCAGCTGATCAAGACTTTTAAAATGATACCTCATAAGGCATACTTTGTACAAAACATATCATAATTATATAACAGTGGTGAATATGGGGGTTCCAGGGCACTGCTTTGAAGTATAGAATGTCACAGGAGAGGAACAGGAAGACCCTCAAAAACACCGCGGGCAAATGGAAAATTTTGAGGAAGGAAAGGAAGGGGGCATACTTAGAACTTGCTGTTTTAGGCTGCCTAGATTTTTTGCTGTATCCTACCTCATTCTGAAAATGGTAGAAGCATTTCTATTAAATTAAAGCTTCCCTTTTTCTGATGTAACATAAATAGATGTGCTGCTGACCTGCTAAACCACCCTTGAAGGAAACTATATCCAATGAAACATAAGCATTGGCCCTTTCCATCCTATTAACATAAACAAGGTGTAGCTTTGTCAAACTAATTGGGATTTAATTGCTAACATTATTTAGAAGCATTCTTTCTTTGGAAAAAAAATTGCAAAATGGGCTGACTTGTTCCTCTGTGGTATCTACTATTCCTGTTTTAATTGTTGTCAAATGTATGCTGAAAAACATATGCAGTGCAGCAGAATCAATGTTTTTCATGGAACCTTAAAGTGTTTCTGTTCTGCTCTGAAAAGTGACTGAGTAAAAAATGGCATCATCTTACTCAGCAAATCTGCTTTTCTCCCACTCTGTCGTATATCCTTAATTATTGACAACAAAAAATAGTCTGTTTGTTGGCTGTGTGAGCTCTGCAGTGCTAGGAGAGAGTACACTGGATTATATTCCTTGCTGGGCATCAGCAAAATAATTATTTCTACACTGCAATATGTTGCACCTGAACAACTCCATTAAAGACAATGGGGATTGCCCTGGAGTCTCTGATAGAACCTGAAAATGCTGTAGTTGCAGAAGTGCCAGTGAGCATAATTTGTCCTGCAGAAACTTTACTGAACAAAGATGATGGGCACACCATTTCAATCACTATCTTTCTCATGGCACTGGAAACTTGGCACTCTACCAGTGTATTGTCATGATGCCTGGATAGTTTTGACAGCTGGAGTATGTAGACCATCTTGTCCTAAAGAAACAAACAGACTGTACAGCCTGAGTGCTCTCATTCTGTGTCACTGACACCGTCAGTGATCTGACTTTCGACCAAGGGTGCTAGAGAACCTTCCTCTGACCGAGAGTGCACATGGAGCAAGAGGAAATGGACCCCCCTTTGGAAAACCTCAGACATCTTAGAAAGACTTGCTCATTTGTGACTAAGAAGATAAGCATTTGGCTCTAAAAAATATCATCAATTTGGCCTGTCATGGTACCATCTGGAGATCATTTGTAATTACTATAGTTCCATGGGGCTGCACACTCCTTCCAACAAGCTTGGGGAGAACTGATAAGTACCATGAAGTGGCATCTTTATTTATAGCAATGCTAAAAAAATGCTTAATTGGTTCAAATGCTGTAAAATTGCTTTTCTTAATATAGACTCTAGTTCAGCAACAAAAGCATTGGAAATAATTAGGAGTAATCCATTAAAAGAGATACCATTTTATGTAGCTGGAAATATGCCAATGAGATGCTTTGAAATGAAAGTGGGTGTTTTGGTATTCTTTTAACAGCTTTCCACTTTTCAGGTGTTATTTTGCACCTCAATTTATAAATGGCCGTTTACTGCTGTACAATGGGAGAAAGCAAGCTCATAGCTCAGGGTGTGCAGGCACAAGTAAACCAGTTCCTTCCAGCTGGAACTAGGCTATTGCTATAGCAACATCCAAATGATAGACAGATTTTTGAATGTGCAGTGGTCTACTGTGATATAACAGAGCTTCTGGGATTTCTACCAAATGGCTTCAACCGTGAGTGCAATGATACCAAAAATTGCCAGATTTAAAAAAAAAATCAGTTTCCAATTACACTTTAAAATAAACCCCACTTAAAACATGGTATTTGTATTCAAATACAATATTCTTATGCCGACAACTGTGTGGTGCACTAACATTCTAACTAACAGGCCATACCCAGGGTTTTCAGAAACCTCCAACAGGGGCAACTTAACTATTTCACTCCAGGCAGTGTAAGGAATAAATCAACTTGCATGAATCTTATCAGATGGAAGTGCTGTGTTCCTGCTGATTTATTCCTTACACCGCCTGAAGTGAAATAGTTAAGTTGCCCCTGTTTATTAGATTTAAGCACACACAAACATTAGCAATAGGTTTAGAACATCCCAGATATACCTAACATCTGGAACAGTAGAGAGTAATTAACAGCAGGTTCGCAGTGGCCAGTTGCTCACCCACCGGAGAGAAAGGGTGTCAGGAAAAATGTCTCTCAAGGTGGCTTTAGAGGACTGCTCCCAAGTACACTCTGTTAGCTAATCTTTTATAACTAACTTCTACAAAACACATAGGTCATAATGACCCCTACTGGATCATCACTTTTCTAACTTTCAATAAACTTTTAATATCAGAGGCGTCTAGATTCAAGGTTTTCCAAACACCAAGATTTTCAGACTCAGTTGTTTATTTGTCTGTCCCCTCCTCCCGTTCAGATTAGCAGAAACTGCCAGCTAGATTTGACCTTGTCTCTAAAAGCCTGTCTCCAAATTAACCCTTAACTATGTGGTGTTCTATTTCATTCATTCATGGTGGCTGAATCCACATAATATGGTTGCAATTAGCTTGATCACATTCCAGGGTATACACACCCTTCAAATCTAGGGCAACACCCTAAGCTTAACCCTGTCTACATACAGTCCCAATCTTGTAATATGCAGAGTCTCCTATAAGATGCTTTGCCCTCAACTCTTGGTCTTGAATCAATGGAGCTCCACATGGGCAGAAAAGTCTGCTCATGTGCCACCAATTGCAGCATTGGGGCCTTAGTAACTACGTGATTTAGGGCTCTGTAGGCTGTGTCCTATAATCATGAAACATCCCATGAAACTTACTGGAGAGGCCAATACAACACAACTGGCATAGGGAACTATAAAATGCATCTGCATCAGCCAATCCCATTGCACCCATGGATGGGGGAGTCTTCCCTCAGCTCAGCAGGCAATATTTCTGCCTCTGTTCTCCAGAGAGGTTCTGCTGAGAGGGGAGGGCAGCTTTAATTTACCCGGCACCCGATAGAAATGCTGTAGATGGGAGCTCATTCAGACAACAGCAGCTACTTTAGCAAATTTCAGGGATGCTCTGTCCAGACCCCCTTTTCAGCCAGCACTGCTGAGTTTGGGTGTAACAATGACCCCTGCAGTTCCATTCTAAAGGGAATTTCAGTGACTTTTGGCCACTGCAACCAGTCCCTCAGGCAGAGGTCCTGTCCCAGGGAACTCTGCTACCAATGACACTGGTAAAAGCAACAGTGACCTTAGCCTTATGTGGCTGGAAAGTCTGGAAATCCTCCCTCTTTTTTTGTTTTAAACATCTTAAATGTGGTGTGTACTGATGGGCCACCTCACCCTAGGATCTAAGCACTTCACTCTCCAACTAGTCAGGGAAGATGCAGCCAAAGCAGGAACTGCTGTGCTGGTGCAGAGGGGCTAAAATGAGGCCCAGCTGGGGTCACCTCTCTCCTCACCACTCCCCTGGACCTAGAACTGTGCAGGGGATAAACCCCCTTCCTCTGGGAGGCATGAGGACCCAGGTGATACCTCCCTTCCCCCTGCCATGTGGGCTTGAGAGAAAGCTGCAAAGAGGAGCCAGCCAGAGACTCCAGCTGGTGGGAGTAGAAATAGCCAAAGCAGGGACCTCTTTGGGAGAACTTCCTACAGTTTTGACTGGACTCTGTTTTCCCCCCTTTCTTTCAATATCCCCTTTCCCTTCTCTTTAGCTGACCCCCTCCCGCACCAACCCACGCACACCCTATAATTATGGAACTAACAAGCCTGCTGCCATTGTTCACTCTGCCTGTTTGTTACAGCCTTTCCCTCACCCTGTGTCTGTCTGGTCTCTTTTGATTGTAAGCTCTTTGGGGCAGAGACTGTCTTTATGTTCTGTTGTACAGCACTGAGCCCAGTGGGCTTCTGGTCCACAATTAGGGCTCCTAAGCGCTATGGAAATCCAAATTAATAATGAATCTATCCTTACAACACTCCTGTGAGGTGAGCAATCTGGTGACCTTGCAGGAGGCCATGCAGGAAGTCTGTGGCAGAGCTCAGATGTAAGCACAAATCTCATGAGTCCTGTTATGGCATTTTGACCATAGCACTGTCCTTCCTCCAAACACTTTCCAGATAATAAAGAAGATAAAGCAACTTGTCCTGTTCCTACATGCTAAATTCTTCTTCCCTGCAAGAGGAATTACATGTGCAAAGAGGTGCAGAAGCTTAAACTTAAACCAATACTGGGATGTGAGAATAGAGCTGAAGTTTGTGAATGAACGTAAAACACAATTCCTGATTAATTTTCATGGTAGTTTCATTCATGGTAGCTTTTTTATTATATTCTTAAAGCACCCTAAAACTCAAAATTGTCTTTTCACCTATTTTTGCTTCTTGCTTCGTAGGTTTGTGCAAGTTTGACAACATCCTGTAGTTGGACTAAAATAAACTAAAAGATAGAGAGCCTTTATAATTCACAAGACAATCTGGATAATGTATTTCTCAGCATTCATGGTTTGGCATGGGATCATCAATTTTTCAAAATATTCATGTTTTGCAAACATATCTTCTGCAGCCAGTCGTCTTATGTCAGGAATCAAAATGGATAGTGGAGATATGAGAGAGCTATAAACATTTCTTCCTTGAAATTTTAGTGGTTGCATGCTGGTTTATTTCTCATGTTGAAAATTCTGTAACAGATGTGACAGGACAAGTGCTAAGTAGGAAAAGGAACTGTCAAAGTATCTTTGATATATTTAAAATTGACTTTCTTCTCTATTGTTAATATACTTTGGAATCTTTAAGCTTGTTTTTTTACTGGGACTGAGAGTCAGTGCGGGGAGGGGGGAAGATGGTGAGAGGGAGGGGAAACCGATGAAGAGCTGGGGTGAAGGGCGGGGGTGGAACTGGGACTAGCTGGGCAAGGAGACTGCAACAAGGAGCCAGAGTAGGGGAACACTGAAATTGGGGTTGGGCAGTGTCGCTGGGGAAAGGTGAGGGGGCAACTGGAGGTCAGGCTGAGGGAGAGAGACGTTGGCTGAGGAGCTGGGATTGGCTGAGCAAGGAGACGCTAAGGAGCCTGAGGAGTGTAGACTGGGATTGGGTAAGCAAGGAGAATGAGACAAGGAGCCGAGGTGGGCAAGAGACAGGACTGGCACAGGGACAGGCCAGAGGGCAGGGAGGCAGAAGTGGTCACATGGTGTGGGAGAAGTTACTGCAGAAGAGCGTGTTTCCACTAGAGCACACTCCTTTCCAGAGTAAGATCCCTTTGTCCCAGAACTCCTATCTGCTAGTAGGTTTCACAAATACTGTATTTACTAAGGATGTGTGTCATCCTCTGTGTGGGCCAACACTAGAAGAGGACGACAACCTACTAATACCAGTGGTTCTCAAACTGGGGCTGCTGCTTGTGTAGGGAAAGCCCCTGGCGGGCCAGGCTGGTTTGTTTACCTGACGGGTCCGCAGGTTTGGCTGATCACGGCTCCCACTGGCCGCGGTTCACCACTCCAGGCCAATGGGGACTGTGGGAAGCGGCGCCCTGTTAGCTAGTGGGGCAAGATTTGGGTATCCAGGAGGCAGAATCAGGGGGAAATCAATTATGGAGGATTTTGTAGCGAGTAAAGCATTCCAAAAGGTTCAACAAAGTCACCTAGATTAATGCAGAAAAGTTTCAGCAATAAAGTAGGCCAAAACCAACTTTGCACTGGAATCCACAAAATAGGGGAAGATTTTTTAGCATTGCCAGGCATGCATGCATAGTAACATATGAAAGAAACATGGTAAAGATACCCTTGTAAACGTGCCAACTACATGATCAGTCTCTCCACTAAGACTAGCACGATACTGCAGAGCCTGGTGCTTCTCTTTGAATGTAGGCACTCTTCTTGGCCATGCTCTCTGATGAGTTAGGACTGGTCTACATTAAAAAAGTTTTTTATATTTTTTATACTGGTATAAGAATGTTGGGCAGCGGTGTGGTTTGTTTGAGTTTTTTACTTGTACAGGATTTATAAACCCTAGTTTGGATGCAATTATGCCAGTATAAAGATAGCTTATATCCAGAGCCGGCTCCAGACCCCAGCGCGCCAAGCGCGCACTTGGGGCGGCATCCCGCGGGACCAGCGGACCTTCTGCAGGCACGTCTGCAGAGGTCCACCGGAGCCGCCGGACCGGCGACCGCCAGAGCGCCCCCCGCGGCGTGCCGCTCTGCTTGGGGCGGCGCAAATCCTAGAGCTGCCCCTGCTTATATCACTTCCTGAAGTGGAATAAGCTATGCCAGTATAAGCACTTTTAACCAGTGTAACTCCATCCACACTTCGGGGTTGTGGAAGGTTTCTCTTCAACTATAGTGGTATAGTTAAAGCATCAAATTTTTCTAGTGTAGACAAATCCTTGGATGAATTTGTTTTTGATACCTATGTTCCCCAATCAAACAATCTACCTTCCCAACTTGTTTGGGGCACAATTTTGAGTTTACTGGGAGAACCTGGACCCTGACATGAACCCCATGCAATCTCACTGAAATCAAAACTACCACAACTAAATTAACCAGGTGCATGGGATGTAAGTCAGGGTCCAATTTGATCCAAAGGATATCAGACAACGTCAGAGGTAGTTGAAGTCTCCTTTCATGTGATTGCCCTTTGAATACCAAATTCACTGAATGGCTAGGCTTTAACAGCAGCCCTATTTTTGCCAGCTTGCTTACAGTGAGTGGTTCCCCTGAAATTGACAGGACTGTTCATGCTTATCATGAACAAGGTCATCAGGATCTGGCCTTAAATAAATTAAGGTAACCTGATATTTTAAAAAAATATAGAGAGGACTAAATCCTGCTAGCTTTACTCCAGCTAGTACATGCACTGGAGTCACTGAGGCCACTACATAAATCTTTTATACCATTCTGTTATAACTGGGGAAACAATTTGTCCTTGGCGCTGAAAGAAACTATTTAAATTTGGATCTCGTCAACCACAGGCTACCTCAGCAGAAGGAGAATAGACAAGATAGAATTTACTTTAAATAGAGTAAATTTAATTACACAAAGCAAGAGAACTTTGTCGAGACAGAAAGATGCCTTTCTTTTGGTGTTTGTTTGGAAAGAATTATATATATATAAAAACTTAGAGTAAAGGAACCAGATCTGGAAAAATCACCATTTTTGGAAAATCACCTCAGGTTTTTTCCACATAAAGCATTTACGTTTTTTCTTTGTGGTTACAATTCTTTGACAAACTAACAACTGATCTGTAAATATTGTGGTGCTTAAATGAATAGTAACATTTTTACAAAAATGCATGAAGAAAATTAGGTTTAACGTTTTGACACAAGCTGACTAAATTCAAAATTAAGGTTCACTCCATCCTACACTCCTCCTGTTGTCCTGAAGTACTGCAGCATAAAAATTCACACCCGAGAATCCTACGTAACCCTTTTGTAAACCTGGATGACTGAAAGATGTAGTGCCAGCCTTTAGCCCAGATCATCTCTTCTCTATGGGGAAACAGTTTGGTGAGGTAAGTGCACATGTAATTACACTCCCCTCCCCATTCTGCACATCCCCCCCCCCACACATGGTCCTGTAGAAAACTCTACCAATCCCCTAGGATCCACCTGGGTGCTGGGGGAAATGGAGAGGTCAGTGCTATATGTGGGGTGTCCCAACTGCATCCTCTGGAAGCCTTTCTCCCTGGCAGCACAGAAATGTGGCTCTGCTGGCAGGGCTTCACCCTGGCTGCAACTGTCCCAGGAACCTGGAGAAAATGTGGGGGTTGTAATGTCTTAACATGTGGGTCTAGAGCAGGAAGATGTGTTTTCCCTCCCTGCCCATTCTCCAGTCCCTCCCCTGGCATGGACCCTGGACTGAGTGGAGGTGTATCTGCAGGGCTGGAAGGCTTCTGCATGGAACAGGGGTGATCCATATATGCAGAATCCCCTTTGTGCACAGGTATAGGGGAGACTATCTGAGCCTCTGTACTTGCTTTGCTTTTTTAGTGTATATCGCAGCCCTCTGTGTTTCTTTTCCTTTGTTTCATTAAGTTCCTATTAAGTCCCTATGAAATGCTTATGAGTTGCTGTTGAATCCTAGCTATTGCGCACATTCAGTAGCCTGTCTTCTAAATGGAAACAAATTCTCTCCCAGCCCCCCACCCCCATTTCCCCACAACTATATGTAGCTCACATTAGGAATTAATGCCCCCACGACTTCACTTCAGCCCATCTCCAGTCATCAATCCCTATGTGGAACACGCCATCGATTTTTATACAATTGAAGAAAAACGCCAAAAGCAATTACTTAATTACAGTGAATCAAAAGTGCCTGAAGCCAAGCACATTTTTGTGCTCCTATAAATTAAAAAATGGCAAATTTGATTCCCTCTGCCCACGCTCTGGTCCAAATTTTTTTAATAATAGCTAAGACCTAGTGTGTCAAAACTGAGTCTGGAGGAAATGTTAAGATAAATTGTACACCCTGACCTAATTTAAATAAAGGTCCTCCAATAGTATTGCTGCAATGTTTAGGGTTACCATCTTTCAGGTTCCCAAAAAGAGGACAGTGTCGGAGGAGGAGGGAGCTGGAGGGAGGATACAATGGGGGGGGTGATGGAGGGCTTCATACTGGGAGGGGTATTTGTGGGGGTTACGGGAGGGGTGTGTGTGTACTGGGAGGGGTATTTGTGGGGGTAACGGGAGGGGTGTGTGTGTACTGGGAGGGGTATTTGTCAGGGTTGCGGGAGCGGGTGTGTGTACTGGGAAGGGTGCCTGAGGTGCTAGAGGGGGTACCTGTGGCCTCATTCTCAAAGTGGGGGGCAGTGTTGCTCCCTGCTGTCACAGTGGCAGAGTGGCTGGTGCAGACCCAGGCCGCAATGACAGTCATCAGTCAGCACCTCCCTGGGAGCTGAGGCCTGGGTGGGCAGCATCCAGCAGCTGCAAGGGACCAATCAGCTGCAGATGCAGGGGAGGGACCAATCAGGAAGCAGACCAATAAGGGCTCTTTCTGAGCTGCAACGTCTGCTCTGCAAAACCCCCAGACGTTTCCTCTTATTTGAAAAATCCACCTGGACAGAGGGTAAAGGATCAAAAAGAGGCAATGTCTGGGAAAACCCAGACATATGGTAACCCTACAAATGCTTTTTTCTTTCCACCTCTGGCTGATGCTGCAATAAGCAGCATGTGATAATTTAAAAAGGTGGCAAATATGTGCATCAGCGTCTGCAGAAAAAGGAGTCCATCTGCTTGTTTGAGGGATGTATACAAATAAAGAGTCCAAAAGAACACACATGGAACAAAGCGAGAGCAGAAATATAACTTGGTAGCTCTTTGTGTGATATCCTGTGACAATGCACTGAGTAGACTGGCCTTTAAATTCAAAGATTAATACCTCTTTTGAAAATAAAATGCTATGTTTTAATTTGGGTGTGTGGGTTTTATAGAATCTCATTTTAATTGTGTGTTGCAGGGAGATTACACTAGAACTTGGATCTTTCCTACAAAACAGCTTTTCTGTGCTGTTACTAGAGTATCCGATTACCTCCCCACATCTGGGTAGAATAATCTTAATATCCGTGTGTCGCCACTAGGGGTGTGGCCAGGCACACCTGCTCTCCACCAATCTCTGGCTACTGCAATGGCCCCCTAAAGCCAAAAGAAGCTGTATGTAAGTCTGCCCTACATTATGCCATGCCCAGAATTTGTACCTGGTCAGCCTCAGGATCGGAGAGCTTACAATGGCCTAAAACAATCTTTCTCTCCCACCCTGCAAAGTCCAATCTCATCAAATAATCTGGACTCAGATGCAGTACCCTACACCACAAGCTTCTTTCCGCACAATGCCACCTCTGGGAATGTCATAAGCATCCTCTGTTGGCCTCTTCCCAGTGCACGTTGCTTTCATTAGTGAGTATCATCACTGCAATCTCTGATTTCCATATAAAAGTCTTTCATGAACATGCTTTATGTGGTGATTTTCCTAGAATTAGGGTGGAATTTCCAACTATGGTACAGCCTCTTTTGGTTCCCCAATTGGTGAATGAGAGCCATAGTCTGAGTACTCTTGGATTCCTCGCTGATGCTAAACTCTCACATAGCAGCATCCAGGAGTAATACCTGGTACCATTTCCACTTGGCTAGGAGATTCCATCCTATCCTAGCAGACAATGACCTGGCCTCATGTAGTCATGCATTTGTCACCCCTTAGCTGGACTACAGCAATGAGAAATAGCTAGGCGTGAAGCCTTCAGCAATTGGGAACTTCCAGCTAGTACAGAACGTTGCAGCACATCTCCTCAGCAATCATCAGCAGCGATCAGCGGCAAGGATGATCTCTTTCACAGGTTTTATGTTTCATGGATCCTTTGGTGACTGAGGAGTCAGATCCTTGAGCCACAGGTTCATTGGCAGATGTTGCAGGTGGTGTTGGAAGACAGGGTTGGGCCACGATTGCTGCATGCCAGTTGTCTTTCCTTTCTTTTCTGGTGTTTTTCTGTGACCAGGACAAGGAGATTTTCCTCAAAAGTGAATGTTCCCTCTCTGACAAGTCTTCACCAGTTATCCCTATCCCTGGGCTGCTGTCTCCCAGTGTGTAGTGTTGATGCCACATCTCTTAATGTTTATCTTGAGGGTGTGTTTAAGGCATTTCTTTTGGCCTCTCCATTTCCTTTCTCCTTTGGTGAGTTGGGCATACAGCAGTTGTTTTGGTAAGTGTATATCAGGCATGCGCACACAGTGCCCGCATCACCTCAGCTGGTGCTGGATAATCAGGGCCTCAACACTGAAGATTTTGGCCTCTGTGAGGACACTGACATTAGTGTGACGATCCTCCAACTTTATGTTGAGGATCTTCTGAAGAAACTGCTGGTGCTGGCATTCCAGGTTTTTCAGGTGTTTTCTATAGGTCACCCAAGTCTCACAGCAGTAGAGGAGAGTTGGGATTACCGGTGCTTTATAAACTAAAAGTCTAGTATGTGTTCTAGCGTTGTGATTGTTGAGACAGTCTGGTGAGACAGTCTGCCAAAGGTAAGGCTAGTGCAGAGGATTCCGTGCTGAATCTCGACGTTTATGTCTACCCTCTGTGAGAGATGGCTGTCAAGATAGGCAACGTAGTCTACATTTTCCAGTTCTTCTTTATCGATATAGATCTTCCTTGCTGGGTCTGACAATTGACCGGCAACTGGCTGGTGGAGAACTTTTGTTTTCCAGTGTTCAGAGTTAGCCCTAGGCTTTTGTAAGCTTCAGAGAAGCAATTAAGGGCTGTTTGAAGATCCTCCTTTGAGTGTGCAACTCCAGCACAATCATTTGCATACTGAAGTTCAGTTATTGTTGCTGATATTACTTTAATTCTGGCACAAAGACGAGAAAGGTTGAATAGGTTGCTGTCAGTCCAATATTGGATACCAATGCTCTGTGGTAGATGGTCTTGGGTTAATGTTTTCCTAGCTGCCAAGAAAATGAAGAAAAGGGTGGGTGCCAGTACACAGCCTTGTTTTATGCCAGTTTGGATGACAAAGGGCGCAGAGGTAGAGCCACTGCACAGGATGGAGGCAGTCATCTGGTCACAGAGGAGTCTTACAGTAGTGATAAATTTGCTTGGGCAGTCAAATTTTGACATGATTTTCTACAGCTCCTCACAGTTAACAGAATTGAAGGCTTTGGGCAGATCAATAAAGGCCATATACAGCTTCTGGTGGTGTTCTTGACATTCTTCCTGGATCTGCCTGGCTGCAAAAATCATGTCAGTGGTGCCTCGTGATGGCCTGAAGCCACAATGGGACTCTGGAAGTACTTCCTCTGCAAGAGGAAGCAGGCAATACAGTAAGATTCTAGCAAGAATCTTCCCAGCGATGGAGAGGAGAGCAATGCCTCAATAGTTGGCCCTGTCTCCCTTTGTGAAAACAGTGACAATGTTACCATTATGCAAGTCAGCAGGGATTTCTTCTGTGCGCCACATTTTGAGGAGCAGCAAATGAAGCTTGTTAATCCGTGTTTCTCCCCCCACTTTCAGTACTTCAGCTGTATGCCATCAGGGCCTGGTGCTTTATTGTTCTTCATTTGTTTAATTGCTTTGCAGGCCTCCTCAGGTGTTGGTGGGTTGGCAAGAGTTTCCCAGATTGGGTACTGAGAGATGGAATTGATGGTGTCATCAGTCACAGTCGATTCTCGATTTAGAAGCTTTTGGTAGTGTTCCTTCCAGCTCTCTTTGATAGATTTGTTATCTTTAAGAAGGGTACTACCATCTTCGGATCTTGAGCTTGATCCATACAGGGTCTTTGTCTCACAAAAAGAGCTCTGCATATCATATCTGTCAGCGATAGAATTTGGATTTCTTTTGCTTTGTCCTACCACCATTTGTTTTTGATTTCTCGGATCCTCCTTTGAACTTCAGCTTTGAGCTGAAGGAGAGAGCTCTGCTTCTGACTGGATAATAGTTGGTTTTGCCACTTGCAGAAAGCTTTTCTCTAATGGTCCAAAAGGGCTGTAATCTCAATGTTGTTGTCAAACCAGTCCTGATGGCGGGGGGTAGCAAGGCCAATGGATTCCTGCAAACCTCATGGATGGTCTGATTTAGGGCTACCCAGTCTTCTTCAACACTTGTGTTGTCATTTCCAGGTGTGTGTATGGCCAGTTTTTCACTGAAGAGTTTTTGGAAGTTCTCTTGGTGCACTGAGGATTGAAGTCTTTGGGTGTTGTACTGCCATCTGTGTGATTTGGATTGCTTTCTATGTTTTGATGCAATCCCGATGGACATGACTGACCTCACCAGGTGGTGGTCAGTCCAGCAATCATACAGGGTACTGTGAGCACATCAGACTTGTCCTCTGCTTTCTACACTGGCTTCCCATAGAATGTCAAAGTCTCAGTCCTCGTTTTCAGGGTGCTGTGTGGTCTAGGGCAACAGCGCTGGAATCTTGGTAGAAGTAGGGGGGCCATGAGGCCCTGCCCCCCTCCATGGCCCCACCCTCTGCTTCTTCTCTTCCCCCTGAGGTGCTCCCCCAAACTAAGATGGAAGTCGGAGCCAAGCTGTGGTAAGAGCCGCCCAGGTATCCTGGAATGCTGTAGGGAGTCCCAGACCCTCCACCTGTCCTGGAGAGGGGGCTGGGGTGCCCAAGAGAACCCCCGGACTGTGTCCCCACCCCCACCCAGAGCAGGTGGCGGATCCAGGGCTTCCCAGTGCATTAAACACAGATACTACTGTGATGAGCACACTATAAGAAGCTATATACAAAAGAACACTCTGTTGGGTTTGGCAATACAAGCTATTTTGTAGTTCCTTATTTAAGTCAAACAAAATGCTTAGGACTCAATTCTAACAGCATGATCACACTTGATTACAGGGCTCCGCCCCACACAGCACTCCGTATTTCAAAGACTGCAGATTTTCACTTCTGCCAGTTACCGGTATTAGTGATGTGAGATCCCAAAGATGGGCATGGTTTAGTGAATAGTGAAACTACTCCAAACTGGGAACAGTAGTCTAAGCACAACTACACCAGAAAGAGTCTAACAAACTGTAGGAAATTTAAAAAAAAAGGGGGAGGGGAACAAATGATTAAAGAACTTGAGGGGTTAATTTATAAAGAAGTTTAAAAGAACTAAATATTCTTAGCTCAGTTTCTCTACAGGGGTTAGGATAACTCCGTAGAAGCATGTGAAAGGTGTAAATTCTAGGAAATGAGAAGAATTGTTTAGGGTGATGTGAGGAGATAAGTGGTGGTAAAGGAGTTAAATTGATCAGAGGAAAATTTAGACTGAACCAGAGGAAAATGTTCCTAACATTGATTCATAATAGGGCATTTAATTCTCTACTAAAGGACTTGGTGGAAGTCCCATTTCTTGAGTCATTTTCATATAGAGTAGTCAAATCCTCTATCCATAAAAGGAGATGGACAAGATGTCTAAGTGACTGAATCACAGGATAAAACTGTGCCTCTTAAGAGACATTGCCACACTGCTAGGAAAGAATGGAGATGCACAGCTCAGGTCTCAGGGGGCATTATTCTTTTGAGTCATAATGTCTCTGCAGTGATGTGCTGCCAAAACTTGACAAGGGGCTCTCTCAAAAATGTACTATCTCAGTCACTGATACATGTGACATTCCTTGGGAATATTGCAACTTCCTTTTTCAGCCCCTCAACCTGTAGTCTGGTACCTCTTGGTCCACCATGCTTCCCCTTCTCAGTATCTCACAGAGGCTCTTCTTGGTGGCTTCCCTACATGGGATCTGTTCCTCACAGTAGCAGTGGTGGCAGGTAATTCATTCCAGGGCTTCTAGCTAGGAAGTGGCTTGTCCAGGTGGGACCTGGGACACTTGTGATGGTGGGATGGGTTGTCTTCTTTGGTTCCTGTGGTGGGCAGATATCTCCTAGTTCAGGGATCAGCAACCTTTGGCACGTGGCCTGCCAGGGTAAGTACCCTGGTGGGCCAGGCCAGTTTGTTTACCTCCTGCATCCACAGGTTCAACCGATCACAAGCTCCCACTGGCCATGGTTCACTGCTCCAGGCCAATGGGGGTGGGGGGAAGACGCGGCCAGCACATCCCTCGGCCCGCGCCGCTTCCTGACGCCCCCATTGGCCTGGAGAGGTGAACTGTGGCCAGTGGGAGCCACAATCGGCTGAACCTGCGGATGTGGCAGGTAAACAAACTGGCCCGGCCTGCCAGGGGGCTTACCCTAGCAGGCCGCGGGCCAAAGGTTGCCGATCCCTGCCCGAGTTGTAGGAAGGTCTGGGAGCAGGTCTCCCTACAGTGGGGTTCCCTGTCAGTACCAACTCTCCCTGTCCATCTGTGATGCATGTATAAACCCTTCACTGGACAAGAGAGGCTCAAGGAACAGCTATGGGTGAGGAGGCCCTGCCCCTACTAGTTGGCCCAGCGTGCTTGAGATGGAGGCAGGGTTTAAAAGCCAGCTAGGCAGCTCAGTCTGGGGCTGGCAAGCCAGGGAAGAAGACATGCCCTGGGAACTCAGGGGAGAACTGAGCTAAGCTCACTGTTACGGGTTGGATCCCCATCTGGGATGCCACCTGATGTGCTGGGGTTCCACTGAGCCCGCCAGTTCCACCAGCCTGGGCTCCCTCACCCTGTCCTTGCTGTGCCAGGCCCTCAAACCTTCTCTAGCATCCACACAGGTGAGGCCACACCCAGCTGCAGACACAGACAAAAATCAGCTCGGTGTGGGAGGATTCAGCTTGGAACTTTACCCAGCACTCACATGCACACCTCTGTTGGGGTGTAAACCCGAAATTATACTGTCTTGCACAGTATAGAGAGATCTGTACAGCATAAGCTCAGAAAAGTTGCCCCCTCCCTCAGTGTGGAGGGAGATGTGCACAGCTTCCCTCCCCAAGCCCCCAGATATGACTTTCACAAACTGGGTTTTGAAATAAACAAGAAATAAGTTTATTAACTATAAAAGGTAAATTTTAAGTGATTATAAGGAATAGCAAACAGAACAAAGCAATTTACTAAGCAAATAAAACAAAACACGCAACCTAAACTTAATTCACGAAAGAAACAGGTTACAAATAGTAATTTCTCACCCTAAATGTTGTTCTAGGCAGGTTGCAGAGTTTCTGCCACTTAGAGTTCCAGTTATTTCTCTTCACAGGCTAGACCCCTGTCTCAGCCTGGACTCAGCCCTTGTCTTTCCCCAGCTTAGTTTCTTTGTCTCTCCAGGTGCTCTCAGCAGTCTTCCTTCTTGGGCAGGGAGGCAGTGGAGAAGAGCCTTGATTGACTCACTTCCCAGCCTTAAGTAGGATTTACATAAGGCGGGAATCCTTTGTTTCCAGTGGAAAAACACCAGCAGTGTCCAAGGTGGTACTCTGTACCAGGTGACATCATCAGATGACCCTGCAGTGTCAAAGCAACATCCAAGGAAGCAACTCAGGAAGGTGGGAGATTAGTATCTTCAAAGTTCTATTGTCCTTCTTAAATGGCTCATTCAGGCTAATTGTCTGGTGGACGTTCCCACAAGTATACACACAGTTGTAATTGTTACATAGTTAATATTCCTAACTTCAGATACAGAAATGATACATGTATACAGATTCGATAATCTCATTCAGCAAATCATAACCTTTCCAATGATACCTTACATGACCAATCTTACATAAAATACATCTTAATTATGCCATATTCATATTATAACCATATTTCTATGAAGAATATGGGGTGTAGTGTCACACCCACATCAAGCTGGCAAGCAGGGGACTTGCAACACTCAGCAACTGGGATGAGGGCTGGAAGCTCAGAAGGTGACATCCCCCAAAGACAGGCGGCAGCCAGATGAGTAGGGACGGAGGCAGGGAGAGACCCAGGGAACCTGACTGAGGGCTGATGCCATACAAACCAGTCTTACAGGGCCTTGGATCAGAAGCCGGTGGAGTGGCAGAGCTTGTGTTCCCCTACCCCACCTGAATGGTAGCCACTAGGTCAGAGCCCTCTACACCAGGCCCCGATCACACCATCCCAGCCTAACGTGTATCATAGAATCATAGAAGATGAGGGTTGGAAGACACCTCAGGAGGTCATCTAGTCCAACCCCCTGCTCAAAGCAGGACCAACTAAATCATCCCAGCCAGCGCTTTGTCAAGCTGGGCCTTAAAAACCTCTAAGGATGGAGATTCCACCACCTCCCTAGGTAACCCATTCCAGTGCTTCACCACACTCCTAGTGAAATAGTGTTTCCTAATATCCAACCTAGACCTCTCCCACTGCAACTAGTTTTACTAGTGTAAAAACACTAGTAGAGAGAGATGGGCTGCAGTGTCTTTCAGACTACCACACAGTTCAGCAATAACTTGGCCCTGTCTCCCCTTGTCACTTTCTGCACATGGTGCTGGAATGGCTGGCACTGTTAGGATTACATAGTGCAGGCTGCAGCCCATTAAGATGCAAGAATGGAGTTCCCCTCACAGCAGTTGTCACTGTCTTGGCAATAGTGGGTGAAATCAGAGGGCTCAAAACTGTAACAGGCAGAGCTGTCCTTTCCATTTTCAGGTGTGTGGGAAAACTTTTTGTGATCTTTCATCTCCAGCCTTCCCCGTGATCTTGTGAACTTTTGTCCATGATCATCGCACCATTCTGCACAGAGCTGGCCTCAGCATTGTAGGGAGGGTTAGTGAGACAGCTCCTTAGACACATGCCACATGTAACTGACTACTTTTTACACACACATGGCTCCCACCCCATCCACCTGCTGCACAAGTGAAGCCTGCCTATTGCTCTCTGTCTTAGCAACTGGTTAATATGGCTTTGTTTTCAAAGCTGCCTCTTCCATTACATGCGTCTGATGAAGTGGGTATTCACCCATGGAAGCTTATGCTCCAATACATCTGTTAGGCTATAAGGTGCCACAGGACTCTTTGTTGCTTTTAACAGATCCAGACTAACATGGCTACCCCTCTGATCTTTGAGGGATAGTGCTTGAGACTTTCCTTTATGTAAGTATTTTTGAATGGCAGCCGAGGTTCTCTATCCTGGTCCCAAAGGCCAGATCTTTAACATGAGACTCATGCAAACACCTTCAAGTCCCCTCTGGCTCATGTGTTTGCTTCCTGGATGCTGGCAAGGGCTTTTAAAAGGAAGGAAAACATAGAGACATTGCTCCTCTAAATGTTCTTCTGTCTCCTCTCTCTTCACCCTCTCTCACTGTCAGCACTGCACCCCCATGTTGTGCTTGCCACTGTGCCAACACCTGCCATTTCCCTTAGATGAATATGTACTTTCATGGCAAAGAATAAACAGTGTAGGCTGTGAGATGCTGCAGTCTGAACACTATGGGTTAAACACATAACTAATAATAAAAAAAGCCTACCTTAATCAGCCCAAGAGGAGCAGAGTGAAGATTTCATCTTACTCTGCCAAGCTGGAGTTTCTATGGGCTTTGAAACTCCACCATTAATGGTGATATGCACACTTGTAAAAGTGCTCTTTTCCCTTCTAAGTCAAGCACATTTATCAATCCTGTGACTTGCATGTTAAGTTAGAGACTTGAATATATTAAGAGACCCAATGGATATTAGGGAACTTCTGGATAGACCAAGGGGCAGATCCTGCCCTATTAACTTGAGTGGGATTGCTTATTTATAAAGAAGGGCAGGATTTAGTCTATACTGCATAATAATTTGTTACTTAGATATGCTGTTCCTAAAATTCTATCCAGACAGAGCAAGTGAATGCTAGTACAAAAGATTTACATTCCCAAATTATGCATGGCTGAAGATTTTCGGAGTCCTAGCCATAGTCACCTAAGTTGTTGTTCACCTTGTATATAAAATTGACTCCAAACACAGCATTTTTTTAAAAAAACCTCCTAATGAAAATCCAAAGGAATGAACTCTTTCAATTTAGAAAAAATGAAAGTCATTAATTGAACTCGATTTCCTTAGGTTTACAAGCATGTGTGTATCACGGGGATTAGTGAGAAATTTAATTGTAAAAAATGTATTACTTTTGCGTGTACTGCCACATCCCATATCTTTGATTGTTCTGATTTTGTTCTGCCTCTTCAAGCTGATGTCTCTGCCTGCATTTATCATGCAACTAATTCCTAGGTTAAGTCAAAAGAAGAGAGTTTAAGCTTGTAGGGCATTAATATTAAAAGTGACTTTCACACTGGAACAAACTCAAAATTATTCTAATACAAAAAGCAATGTACTTTGTCAGTAATTTTTCATATGGTTTTGGTATTATTTCAGCTGTGATTTTAAATGAGTTCTCTGCATTCAGCTTCACTTTCCTCTCAGTTCTCCAATGAAATCTGAACTCTGCATTAGTGACATCATATTTTGCCTTGCTGAGGATATAATTTGGGGTCAGATTCTGCTCTCAGTTTAACCACTATAAGGCCCTGATTATACCGGGAGTTCATTTCAGATCAGAGCCCTTGGGGCTGCCCACCATAAAACCCGGGTTCACTGGTGGCGACCTGGGAAAGAATCCTGCCCCACTTCTCATAGTAGACACAGGTAGCAGGAGAACTACCAGAGGTCCAGTTTTCACCTTGGATCTCTAGTAAGTGCTTTGAACTCCTTGCTTTTGTTGCAGCACTAAATAGGGTCCTGGCAGTGACCCCTGCCCTCCCCGGGGTTGGGCCCATTGCCTTAGCAATGGCATTGTACCCCTCTGTAATGTGGTGATTGTTGGGAAGGACTGCCCACCCCTTAGTCTTTCTGCAGAGGGCAAGGATATCCGGGACCTCAGCATGGCTCCATGTGGCTGCAGTGCTGAGGTATGTGACTCTAGGAGCATGCATCCACAAATAGACTGATCCTGTCTTTGTACCAGCATTTAAATGGGGAAGTGACATCTGGTCAAGATGACCACAGACATCTGGAGAGCACACAGTCAGGCAAGTCCTAGTATCATGCAAAGCAGTGTGGAATGGCAGTTGGAGGACTGGTAAGCCATTGCAAAGTAGAGACGCATCCCAAGAATGTTAGTCCTCGGTAACTCAATCTGCAATTAATTTAATCCAATTTCAAAGTGGATTATGGCATTTGTATTAACTGGCCACTTAATGTGCACTAAGAATTGTATTGTGTGGACGTGAGCCATTTTAATAGGAACAAATGAAAGATAGTGCAAAGTAACTACCCTGGCCCCATATAGACAAGGCCTAAGTTTGGAAGAAGGATGGAATATGATGAAGAAGCTTTTGTTCAACCACTCTTCTACTGAAAAACATACCAGTATGCTCAGTAAACTGGAATCTCCTCTATGGCTACACATAACTGGAATCTCCTGAAATATCTATTGATTTTAATGTAACATCTATTTAGTACAGCACAAAAATGTGCATCTGGGCTTAGCAGCAAAGGAGTTCATTGTGCTTTTAATCAAATGGGTTTATTCTAGTAATAAACATAGACCCAGTTTTATTATTTCTATGGCAGTAAGGAGCCCGAACAGGGATTAGCGCTCATCCTCTCTCTGACAAGGTGTATCAGGCATTCACTGTCCCCTCCTGGAGATCCCACCACCTTGGCACACTCCAGTCTATGAAGGTCTCCTGCTGGAAGGAAAGAGCAGTGAATTCAGACCACCAGGGCTGCCTAGAGAGGCCTCTCGTGATCATCTGCATGCAGAATGAGTGAGAGTTGGTCCTCTGGAACACAGAAGAGCCAGGAGCAGGCAGCGGCCAATCAGAGCCCAGCAGGACAGATGAAAAGGGCTGGCTGCTGTTTCTTCTGCCTAAAGCCAGGACAGGGAAACAAGACTGTCCCTGTCCTAACCCAAGTAACCTGGCCCAGTCAGGGCCTAACCTTGATAACACTGGTCTGGGATCTCTAGGAAAGAGATGTGTTTATATTATAGACTTAATTCACCTCAAAATAGCCAGCTGGGCATTAGTTTTCTGTTAACTCCAGAAGAGGACTAGACTGAGAGCAGACCTGGCTGGAGGGCTGGGCTGTTGAGGCAGCAGACCACTGTGGAAGAGGATGCAGATGGGCGCTAAAGAGGAAGAGTCCTTGCAATGCTGCATCCTGACACAAGAGGGTGATCGCACACTGTAACACTCCTCCACTACATGGCAACAGTGGTGTAGTACACCAGACCCTTCCAGATATTTGCTAGTGTTGTTCTTTGTACCATGAGCTCCAAGGTGTTCCAAGCACTAGGCTCCACAGACTCTAGGCTTTAGTGGGTTCTTAATAAATGTGTTCTCACACTCACTTCTGGCAAAGAATGGGATTCTTTAGGAGGGCTTGCAGGGAGGAAAGGGTGCAAATACTCCAGCAACAAGACTTATACAGTTGCTGTAAAAGATAACAAGTGCTTCCTACTCAGGCCATGGGCATAGTCCAATAGAAGGGTATATGCATTATTACCAACCTCAAGAATTAAAAGTCATGAGTAACATCTCCACAAATCACAATTGGCTTAAAAATCATGAGAATTTATTTTTTCAAATAATGGGGTTCTTTTTATTGGCCTTCTGGTTTCTGAGCCAAGGCCCCCCAGAGGGGGGGCGCAAAGGGGGCAATTTGCCCCGGGCCCCGGGCTCCGCAGGGGCCCCCAAGAGAACAGCTGAGGCTCCCGCCTCCGCCCCGCTCCTGGAGCCCTGGCACATCAAGCGGCGCCCTCAGACAGCGCCGCATCTTGTCTCCGGCGGGGCCCCTGAGCCCCGCCCCGCTCCGAGCTGCGTGGTGAGGGGGCGGGGCTGGGAGCTCCGGGCTGAGCTCAGCTGCCTCCGCTCGGCGTGGAGCTCCCAGCCCCGCCCCCTCACCACACGGCTCGGAGCGGGACGGAGCTCAGGCCCCGCCGCAGACACGCTGTGGCTGTCGGGCGAGGCGCTGAGACTCCGGGCGAGGAGGGAGCCGGGGGTAAGAGGCTGGGGCCGGGGGGGTTGGCTAAGGAGCAGGGGGTCCTGGGGACAGTCAGGGCACGGGGAGGGGGCAGAGGTTGGGGGAGCAGTCAGGGGGCAGGGAATGGGGGGGTTGGATTGTGGGTGTTCTGGGGGGGGGTGGATAGGGTCAGGGCCGCCCAGCGGGGGGGGCAAGACGTGCAGCCCGGTCTTCGGCGGTAATTCGGCGGCGGGGGGCCCTTCCGTTCCGGGACCCGCCGCCGAAGTGCCCCGAAGGCCCGTGGCGGGGACCTCCCCCCCGCTGCTGCTGAATTACCGCCGAAGACCGGGCTGCACTTTGGCGGCGGGTCCCGCTTCGGCGGTAATTCGGCGGCGGGGGGTCCCCGCCGCGGGTCTTCAGGGCACTTCGGCGGCGGGTCCCGGAACGGAAGGACCCGAAGGAACGGAACGGAAGCCGAAGACCCCAGGCCCCCGGAATCCTCTGGGCGGCCCTGGGTCTTACTGGCCAGAGCTGAGTCCTGTTGCTCTCTGTGGCTGCTTTGGGGGTCCTTTGTGTTGTCATCTTCCATCCAGCCACAGCGGCTGAGTCTTTCCTGCATGCAGGCTGCCAGTTCTCTGTTTGCAATGACTGGCTTCCCTGCCCTGCTCTCAGTTTCTCACCCAGTCTATTTGTCCCAGCTCTCAGGCTACTGCCTCCACCCAGCCAGCCGCTCACCACCCACTGCTCCCTGGCTCTCTCCCTGAGCCTGATCCCCTCTGCCTTCTAGTTATTATTACTACTCCCAATTTATTAAGCCTCTCAAATCTGTTTACTGACTAGAGGCTGAATGGGGTCCTTACCTTTCCTAGTTCAGTCCCTTTCCTACAGCTCATCTTGGGGGAGGGGCACTACCGAATAACACATCAGCAGGTTCATTACAGTAATTGTGTAGGTAGCACAATGAGGATATCTTCTTCCTTTACCGGCGGTGCAGCTTTCCAAAAAGGAGCTGAATAAGCAATAGTGCCAACTAATGGTGCTATTGTAACTTAATATTTTAACAGGCTTAACTCCCTGGTGCATTATGAAAGGTTAAATATACATATTCGATAACGCTTGCACATGCCCGTTAAGAATTGTTGAAGGGCATGCACAGAAGCTGAGGAGAGGCCTACCCGATGCTGATTTGGGCCAAAAATATAGGCTCTGTTAAAATAAATAAATATTGTAGTGCTAGGACAGGAACTGGCAACCTTTGGCACACGTCTCGCCAGGGTAAGCGCCCTGGCAGGCCGGGCCAGTTTGTTTACCTCAGCTCGCGCCGCTTCCCGCAGCCCCCATTGGCCTGGAGCAGCAAACCGTGGCCAGTGGGAGCCGCGATCAGCTGAACCTGCAGACACAGCAGGTAAACAAACTGGCCCGGCCCGCCAGGGGGCTTAGCCTGGTGGGCCGCGTGCCAAAGATTGCCGATCCCTGTGCTAGGAGCTTCTCTTTGGGGCAGTTAGTGGTAACAATGTGAAATTAGAAGGACCATGGGGTTACATTTTCTAAGGCTCTTAAGTGACTTTCAGTGAGACTTAGGCACCTAAGTAGGCAAGTCACTTTTGAAAATGGGACTTAGGCTCCTAAATCATGCCCTTCTGAAAATTGTATTCCCTGGTATTTATTGAAGTTTTTAAAAACAAACACCAAAAAAACTATTTTTTTCTGTTTGTGTTTTTAATTGCAATTTCAATACTTACAATTAAAGGTGGGCAATTACTGCAATATATCATATGCTTTATTTGTAACATAGTTGGGAGCCACCAGATAGACTATTTACAATAGTACCAACAAGTTTTATTTAGCTGTAGGTGAAAAGCTTATTGTTAGCTGCCATGGTTGGCTGCTGAGCATATAGGTATGTTGACTGCCATTGTTTCTTTCACTGACTCCTTTCTTGAGGCACAAGTGCTGCCAACAGGATATAACCACAAACACAATTTATTAGTGGTATAAAAAGATTACACTATCAGATGACTTGTAAATTTAGAATGAGTCTGTGGAAAGAACACTGTACAGAACTAAGGAGTCTATCTGCTGGGAGAGACTGAGAAGGCATGAATCTTCCTGAGGACTGGAAGAACTTCAGACAACATACAGAGTTCACTTTGAGTGTCCCCTGAAATCCACAGACGAGGAAGAAAAATATCTGCTAATCTGCTCAGGAGAAAGAGGTATATATATATACTGCTTGCTAGATGTCAGCTGAAAATCTGAGTGTATTACAGTAGGTTTTGATAAATCTATCACCTCAAAAGCTAATCCAGTGTTGGCATGCTATAAATTTCATGAGTCAGTACAAGGTCCAAGTGAACCCATAGAATGGTTTATGACAGATTTGTTGGCTCGGGACTCTGCATTTGCAGACATGGAAGAAATGATTCAAGACAAGCTACTGTTTTTGACAAATTTTAACAAAATCTAATACAGTGGGGTGCAAAGGCTGATTTAAATAAAGCAGGAGACAGTGCTGGAGCACATGAAATGACACAAGTTCAGCTAAAATCCAGTTCTAACAAGGAGGCACTGTATGGAGTAGCAAAACTCTGTCTGCAGGCAGGCTATAAATCTATAAGCAAAGGGACAGCCAGTGGCAAATGTGGGAGAACACAATGCCAGCCGGATGTCCATCAAAAGGACACATGCATTACAATGGTAAGAGGAAATCACTTTGCAAAAGTCTATAAATCCTAATAAATACAAAGGATGGATGGGAAAGCGCAATGCAACACCAATGATGTTTTAGTGAAAGTTATCAGCATCCACTAAGGACAGAAGTATCACCAGGTTCAACTGTTGTGTCCCAACGGGACTAAATATAGTCAGAAGGGAGAAAAATTGCCACTAAGTTCAAGTTGAATACTGGTGCACAAATCAGTGTAATGCTTACATATGTATATGATCAGCTCTCAAAACTCTTCCCTCCTCCCTCAACAGAGACTGGCTATGCAGGTGACTGCTGCTTGTACAAGGTGTGTCTGTAAGCAAAATGCATATGAAAAAATCTATGGGATATATCTTCAACTAGTGTAAACCAGAATAGCTCTGCTGGAGATATGAATAGTGCAGGGGTAGGCAACCTTTGGCATGTGTGCCGAAGGCGGCATGCAAGCTGATTTTCAGTGGCACTCACTCTGCCTGGGTCCTGGCCACCGGTCCAGGGGGCTCTGCATTTTAATTTAATTTTAAATGAAGCTTCTTAAACATTTTAAAAACCTTATTTACTTTACATACAACAATAGTTATATATATATCTATATATCTATATATCTATATATTGGGGGGATATATATAGAAAGAGACCTTCTAAAAACATTAAAATGTATTACTGGCATGTGAAACCTTAAATTAGAGTGAAGAAATGAAGACTCGACACACCACTTCTGAAAGGTTGCCAACCCCTGGAATAGTGCTTAGCGCTACCATGGAAGAACATGATGCAGATCTGTGTTATGCTCCAGACAGCTAGGGAAAAAGACAAGTGAACCACACAGAATAAAAGCATTGTGGTTACATTTGTTCAGATTAGGATATCCAACCCTACCCTAAAAAACTGGCAGAAAATTGCATGATTACTATTGGATTTTAAACTAGAAAAGATTAATAGATTCTAAGGCCAGAAGGGACCATTGTGATCATCTAGTCCAGGGATCCAACCTTTGGCACCCTGGCGAGCCAGGCCGTTTTGTTTACCTGCCGCAGGTTCGACTGATCGCGGCTTCCACTGGCCGCAGTTCACCGCTCCAGGCCAATGGGGGCTGCAGGAAGTGGTGCGGGCCGAGGGATGTGCTGGCCGCGGCTTCCCGCCACCCCCATTGGCCTGGAGCAGTGAACCGTGGCCAGTGGAAGCCGCAATCGGTCGAACCTGCAGACGTGGCAGGTAAACAAAAAGGCCTGGCCTGCCAAGGTGCTTACCCTGGCGGGCGAGGTGCCAAAGGTTGCTGATCCCTGATCTAGTCTGACCTCCTGTATAACACAGGCCGCAGAACTTCCCCAAGATAATGACTAGAATGTATACTTCAGAAAAACATCCAATCTGGATTTTAAAATTGTCAGTGATGGAGAATCCACCATGACCCCAGGTAAATTGTTCCAATGGTTAATTATTCTTACTATTTAAACAAATACACCTTATTTACATTCGGATATTGGAGATGGTGATTTCTTACCAGGTTTATACCATATCTTGCAGAAGCATTGATAACAATAAGATCTTTTGAAGAGTGAGCTTCAGTGGCATACTGGCAAGAGTCCACCCTCATTAAAATGAAGCAACTAATTGTTAGCATACGCACAGTGGCATGGCATGATATAAATAAATATAAAATTCAGATGGAGGCATCCAAGCAATAACTTGTGACTCTATTAGTGCACATAGAGCAGTGAGTGGTTTATGTATTCAGGTCTCCCACCACTACAGTAATAACTTATTAACAGATGGAAAAAAAGTGATGTATGTAATTAGGTTCAGCTAGGAAGGCTTCCATCAATATACGCGTGGGCGAAAAGAGACTCTGGAATCTGATCATATGTTACCCATCCTAGCTTTGTTTTTAGCACCATCTGAGAGTGAATCCATAAATATTTGTTATGAAGTTCATATTTGAATAGTGTGGCTTGACGTTAAATACCAGTGCTCTGAAATATCTTCAGCAAATCTGAAGCCCATATTAAAATAAAACCTCGTGGGTTTTTTTTTTGGTTTGGTTGTGTTTTTTTGTTCAGTTTAATTTATTATTATTATAAACACCAGTCTAGGAAACAACCCATTATATGAACCATTTTTCCCAACATGGAAAAAATTGAATAATGAAGGTGATATTGATGAAGAACAACTCAATGTCCTTTCATATTCAGATGCTTTCAGTGCATTGGAAATTGCTTTGCAGTAGTTTGCACAAAAGATAAAGTGATGCAGTGCACCAGACCGCAACTTATGCACCATAGCTCCTGTAATTTTGAGAGGTTTAGTTTTATGAACGTTTTGATTTTGTTAATTCCTCAGTTGCCAAATTGTTCATAAAATAAGGATTCTACTGTAATTGATTTGATACTTTTTTCTATTTTTTCCTTTTATAAAAGGGGCAGCTGTAACAGGCCATCTCGTGGCTCCTAATAATGTTACAGATTTCTGAGGCCTGATTCACCTATGCCTGGTATACAGTTGAAATTACTGGTGTCAAAACACCCAATATTCCTGTGTATAAGGCGACTTTGTAACTTCCAAAGAAGGCTAGATGTTCAATAGCAAATACATTACCAAAATGACCTAGCATTTGACTGTATTTTTGTCTTATCAGCCTTCTGTTGCGAAAGGATGAAGGGCAAGCCACAAGAGTACATGTACAGGAGAGGAGATGGTGCCTAGCATTAATTAATGATAACGTTAATCCTTCATAAAAAGCTCAGTGAAAGGGACTATATGACTCTTCTCGCTACAACTCAGTTCTCTGGGACGCTATTAGACAGGTATACATTATGCAATCTTTCACAAGTTTCTTTGTGACAATTATATTCTCGATGGCCTAATAGACATTCTTTTATGCTGTGAATAGATCATCCAACTGTGTATCTAGCATACGGACAACCGTAAAACTAGATTCTCTGGAACAGAGGTAGCAGCCATAAAGCTGGCATTATTTTCCACAGTAAGGGCCAAATTTTCCCCTCAGTTACTCCAGGGTATATTTGCAGATAACTCTGTTGAGGCCAAATGAGCTACTCTGAATGTGTCCTGAAGTGTAACTGAATGCAGAATCCAACCCTCAATGTTCAAACTGAGTACTGCAAATACTAGATGCTCAGGTATACCATAGCTCTGTTAGATGTATTTGAAGAAAGTGGCCCAAAGTGACTGACATTCCCCGTGGTACAATATGGACTGTTGAACAGCTGTGTGCCCTCAATTCTCCAATCTGGGGTGCCTTTTACATGGCTTTGCTGTGAGAACAACCACTCCTGGCCTGTTCACACACTGCCTCTAGCATGCAAAATCACTCCCAGCTGAATGACATGAGTGTTCTACCCAGCCACTCCTGAATTATATTGCAAAGTGACACCAGTAAATTCTCAATCTCAGACTTGTCCCCAGAAATTTGCATCTTGCACTGCCCAGCTCTTTCTTTCTGTGCGGTACAAGCTTGTAGAAAGCCCATCATTTCATTAATAGAAAATGATATTGACAAACCTGTTATCTCAGATTGAGTTTCCCAAACACTTCAATCCAAACACACACTGGTTTAGATAAAACAAAAAAACCCCAAGTTTATTAACTACAGAAAGATAGATTTTCAGTGATTACAAGTAAGAAGTTATAAAAGTCAGAATTGATTACAAAGAAATAAAAGGTAAAACACAAAATAATACCTCACTTAACAAGCTAAGTGAACTTGAAATAAAAAGGTTTTTCTCACCATATGCTCACAGCAGTCTGGCTGGATATTTCCCTCAGTCTGATGATGCTTCTTTTCTCTTTCAAACACTGTTGATGCTGTGAGTAGAGACGAGGAGAGAGAGGTGATTTTTGTCCTCTGTTCTCCCTTATAGCATTTCTCTTCTTTGAGAATCATCTCCAGCTGGGGTTCAGGTGGTTGCAAATCTGTCTGCCATGATGTACATTTCTCTCACACCCTTCTTCCTGCCAAAGAATGGTCGCTTAACCCAGTAATAGTCCACTTGATTATGTTGGCACCTGACTGAGGCGTTGGCTAGCCTTTTGCCCCTGAGGAACTGGTTTGTGCTGCTTTTCTAAACTTGAAGAATGTCTCAGCAATGTCATAGAGCAGAATCTTATAACTTTACATACAATGTTGCTGCACGCATTTTATCAGGACAATAATGTTCAGTAGATTATGAGTTTTCAAATGATACCTCACAAGGCATGCTTTGTACAAAATTTATCATAGCCTTGTAAAAGTTATGAACACAAGGGTACAGTCTGTCACAGTAACTTAAAACCTCCTTTGTACTCTCCCAATTCTGTGGGTGGCTATGGGGGTTGGTTTAGCCCCTGGCCCAAGTCAGTAATGTTTTGACTCACAGCTATTCAAACTGACACCCTCTTATTGCTCTGAAAGGGCAATACATCAGCAAGACTCACCAAGAGAGCAGCACCCTCCAACCCTGCTCCCTCCTACTGCAACAAACCCATAAATGGGTAAAATGTAGCTATGTCATCCTGTGCCTGCCAGGGATTTCCTCTGTGGAAGAGGAATTCTTAGCTCTGAAGGAAGCTTTGGCACAAAGAGGCCAATGATCTGGCCCCTCTGCTGATCCTTAAAGTAAAAAAGTCATCAGCTGAGGCAGAGTGGAGCATGTGCAAGAAACCAAGTCCCAATAAAACTAATATATGTCAACTTACAGGTAAAGGGGCTTCACCCCCAAACTTGGTGCAGCTACGCATACTTTATCTGCAAAATACCCTCACTATCTAATGTTAAAAAGGGGAGGGTGCCTCCATTTGTTTATTACATTGAGTCTGATTCCCCACTCCGTGCCTAGTCATTGATCTGACTGAGAGCATTTTACATCTCACTTGCAGAGGAGGAAGTGCCTGTGCAAGGTAGCAGAAAATCTGGCCCATTTTCGTTGTGCTGCCTTCATATCCCAGTTGTTGCATTTTCCCCTTTCCCAAGCTCACTACCATAGGCCAATAGTCTAAAAGACTTCAAACAGAAGATAAAATTACACAGGAAAAATGTGTACAGCCATTCAGAAAGTCTCCTCTCAAAGCTAGCTATGATTCATCTACAGTTCTAAATCAGAGTTAGATGGACACATTAGCACCTCTGTTGCTGTGATACTACAACCTTTGCATGTGAAAAATGCCTTTATTTTTATAGGCATGTATATGCTTTGCAAAACATGCTGTATAACAGGCAATATTACCTGCCCTTGCTTTTAAAAAATGTTGCCTTAAATTTGACACTTGCCAGCTAAATTATACTCCAACAGCATAGAGGAGAGTTCAGTACTATTCACTCCAAAACACAGTCCTCTGCCATTTTGTGTTGCTCCATGAATGAAGTATGAGTGGGCTGTGATGTGATCAGAACCTTGTGATGGGTGCTTAGTCTTATTTACATTTCTCATATGGTGTGTTTTTTAAATATTTAAGGGCTATCAGACCAAAAATGTGGAGGTGTTAAAGTCAAGTACAATCTGTTCCTCCTCCCTTCTGTGTGCTTATTTTTATAAGAATGTTTGTCAGAGAAAGATGAGACGAACAGGAATAACACATTTTAGACAGTAAGGCTAAATTCAGGCCTGATGCAGATGACAGTGAAATGGTATTGCACCAACCTATGCTGGTCTGAATTTGGTCTAGAGTCTGATCCACAGAAATCAATAGCAAAACTCCCATTGACTTTGATCGGAACAGGACTAGATTGTATGATTTTAAGACAATGGCTCGTTGCTGGGTGGTAGAATTGTGACATCTGTGAGTCTCCTCACGGTCATCAAAATGATTTGCTGCAATAGGGTCGAATGCTGTGAAAACTTGCTTGTGTACACTTAAATTTATTGCACAACTGTGATGCCACAGCTGAGGAATTTAGCCCACGGATGATAGTCATAAGAAATGACTTTTTGATATGTCTACATAGTATGTGATCAGTGGAGAAATATGCTTCTTGATACATGCTATCACATTAAATATGTATTAGGCCTCAAATTCCCAAAGGGCCCTCTCTTCCCCCCACCTTATGAGAGCAGGGATACCCCAATCTAATGCTGTACATTGAGAATGTCATGCAAAATTCTCAGTTATTGTGATAAAAATATTTTCATGTTACTCATATGTTCCACAAATAGCAAGAAACTATATTTTCCCCAGCAGTCAGCGAGAACCCATGGATTTCCGCTTTGTGGTCACACATTTCATCTTATTAGCACAACATTTAATTTGTGCTAATCAGACTGAGGTGGGTAGAGCGCGAAATTAACTTGACTTTCATTTTGTGTTGTACAGTAAACTGACTTTATAGAATCACGGTAGAAATCAGAGTTGTGGATGATGGATGAGATAAAATGGAGATTAAACAGAGTACTGTGCCGTTGCAACTGTGCTAAAAGGGACACAATATTCAACTCAGACTTTGCCAGAAAAGCTCAAGTTCTCTGACAAATCAAAGGGCAAACTCTGCTCTCAGTGGCCTGGGTGTCACTGTGTTATAATGGAGAGCAGTTTGGACACAAACATTTTTCTTCAGCATCTCCTTTGTTTTTCAAGTTCTATATTCATCCCTTTTCCCATTTCTCTGGCATCTTACCTTGCTTCACTAAATGAAGCTTTTCAGAGATGGGAGACTCCTACATAGACAGAAACCTCAACTGCCTCCACCTGAAATAACAAAACTTCCTTTTAAGCACAGGAAAATAAAAGTAATACTTCTCAAATAATGGTCCCTAGCATCTTATTAAGATTTGAGCATATTTTTTCCATTGGTGGATACAAAGATGTCTCCTCACCAGGAGCAAACTGTAATGTGGGCTGGCAGTTCCAGGAAGCTTCAGAAAGCTCTTGGCACAGAAAGGGCAGCTTGTGGGAGAAGAGAGAATAACTACAACCATTTCCCTCAAGACAGCAATATAAAATGGACAGAGGGTGGAATTCACCCAGGTGCAGAAGGCCTGTGCACCTCTCAAGCTGAGTGGTAAAAGCAGCCATCAGACTGTCTGGGGAGGAGTTCTCTATGCTACTTGCCTGCCTCAGAGAGATCTGTGTGCCAGCTCTCAGTAAGCCAAGGGCTACTTTGGGGCTAGTAGGGCTAGGGGCCATGGCAACTGTACTTTTGTTAATCCAGTGGTTTAAAATCCCTATTAGTGGGCAACAGCAGGGATAATGCCCTTCGATGCTGCTGCGATATTATAGGGCATGCTTTACCTCTGACCCTTCCACAATCTTTCTGGGACTGTACCCTTCTTAGTGAAAGGCCCTGGGCTACCACTTTGATGAAGGGCAAACCCTGCAACTCCACAGCTCTGAGCCAGGGTCCTTGGCATCAGCACCTCTGGTCTCACCATAGCTTCTTCAGCAGGTCCAAAGGACCTTGGACCCCTGTTTGGGACCTATGCACCCAGCTGATGTTTTCCAGTAACACAGAACAGCCTTTTCAGAACAAGACATTATTTAATAGTCAGCAGCAGTACAGTGTTCAGGGACATTGGGTTAAAATGGTAAAGAAAAGCCTAAACGTGTACTCTCCCATACAGGCCAGCTTTCTCTTGCTGGGTTAGGAGAGCCCAGCCCACTGTGTACTACCTGGAAGACAGACTACATGCACCTTATCACCTGTGTCTTTTGTTTCAAATCCCACTCATGCTGTTTTAATGTGGACTGCCTTCCTCTCCCCTCGCCTAAGTTCAGATCGGGGTGGGCTTCAGTGATATAGTGCTTAATTTTATAGTGCAGTAACCCTACAGAAATGATCTCAAATTGGTAATTCTATCACACATAAGTCTCCAAAATCCATCTTATGTGTGCTGTCATCATAAGGTATCACCAGTATTCCAAAACCTAACTAACGTTTTACCAGTAAATTTTATCTAATTGAAAATCTGTGCAACAACAATTATGAGACTTCACACCTTAGTAATAAATATATATTGTATCAATGGCACTATGGTAAAATTTTCCTGTTGTGTATATGTTAATTTAAAGATCTGTTCTCGTTAAGTTCTCAATTTTATTTCATCTCAGTGGGGTAATTTAGTTATTAAAACCTCTTTTAAACTCAATCCATATTGGAAAGAAGCTGGCCTCCATATTCTTACAGTGAGAAATGATCACATCCTTTTAACTAAACTGTTTAACTATAGGTTGTTATCCATTATTTACAATGCTATAGTGGTCTCCATTAAAGAATAAATATTTGCCAACAGAAATCAGACATATGGTATCTGAAATAGATATCATGTAAAATTATAAAAGCACATTAGAAATACCATACATAGCTTAGTCTGCTTGACAGCTATTTCTACAGGAAAGGTGTGATGCACCTAAGATATCCTTCTGTGGTAAAAATTAGCAAATATTGATTTTTTTAAATGACAACCACTGTGCATGTGTTTTATATCCTGATGTCAATAATATCAAGGAAAATATTAGGCACTGAGTTACAGTAGACACAATTCAACTTAGCTGCAGAAAATATGACTTTGACTTTCAGAACATAGCTTTATCAGTTGCTTTATTGTTGGGAATTAGTTTAATAGCCCAGACAGTGAGGTTTCATTTTGATTAAATGGAAAGTTCCAGAAACTTCTGATACAATTTTAAAAACTTTGTCTTGTTAAGAAATATTAAAACTTATGTCTGAAGCAATTTTTTAAAAAAGCTTTGGTAGTGTGAAATACGCAACAAATGTAATTGGTCCAAGGAAGCTGATGGCCATATAATGGAATGAATTCCTGTGAGCTTAACTGAGGGTGGTTGTTGCTTAATTGAGACTTAAGGGAAACAATATCATTGAAAACTAACAGAAGGCATTTTATTTCACTACTAGTATAGACAAGTCTCATGTAACACCAGGGGGCTGTGCGCCTTTGACCTCTCTCATCCTAGTCTGAACACTAACTGCTTAGTCCCATTTCCTCTTCCTTCATAGGTGGGTTTAAATAGAACTCTTGGCTGCTGACAGTCTCAGGCCAATTCATCGAGGAATGGAGTCACTGTATATGCAGCAAATTTGCCAAGCGGACACTGACCCTACATCTCACAACTCTTAAGTCCGCTATGCTATTTAAAGGGTATTGGACTGTATTTTAGAAATGGATATAAAACACTATCTTATCATTGTTCATCTGTTTTTATCTGGTATTTGTTTCTTTTGCTTGGGGCTGTCTGACGTTTTTGTTTTCAGTGATAAAAGTAGTTACGGCTTATTTAAAAAAAATAAAAACCACTTGCAAAATATAGTACGTGCAGATGCACATCAACTTCAGTCAGCTGGATAACTGCTGTTTCAAATATTTTTGTAAGTGTAATTAACCAAACTACACACACACATATGGGTGTCAAAATGTTTTCTGCATTTCTGCTGTTTTTCCAAATATAGCCGTTCTCCTTTATCCGAAACATGATGGGCTGATTTCAGCCTTTGGGGTGCACCACAGCGAGCCTCCAAACAAATTCAGACTGCAACTAAGGCTGCAACTTATAATGATGAGAATACTTAACCACTGGAACAACTCACCTTGGGTCACTGACGATTTTTAAATCAAGATTGGATGTTTTTCTAAAAGCTTTAGGGATTACTGTGGGGAAGTTCTATGGCCTGTGTTGTACAGGAGTTCAGACTAGATGATCACAATCACCACTTCTGGCCTTGGAACATATGAATAATCCAGTCCATGGACCCTCAAAGGCAAGAGAAGAAGGCAGAGTGGCACAAATTGCCCAGCAACCTTACTCTGCAGAGGAGCCTGAAAGCAGCTAATCAGTTCACAAGTGAGCAAGGCCATATGCAAAAGGAAAAGGGCAAGCTGGCTGGGAGATTATTTGATTCACAGCATTTGCTGGAAGACTTCTGCTGGGTAGGTTCCTATGGACCCCTGCTGCAATGTATAGGTTCCCTCCCAGGAGTACTGCCACCTGTCCTCCCTCACGAGAGAAGACACATAACAACATAACTGACCCAACGGAGGTATAGGGGTGCAATTTTCAGCCTCCTCTGCCTGAAGAAGAATTTGGCCTAATGAGTCTAATTCAAGTGTCGTAATCTTGAAAACTTTCTTTCAATTTAGGGCTAAGTCATCCTTGCTCTACCTACAGTATCCTGAATAAGCAAAATGAAGTCAACTTCTTTATATACTTTAATAGGAATCAGTGCCTCCAAGACTTGGACAGAAAAAGGAGAAAGGTTTTGGAGGTTCCATGATGAAGAAGAAATACAGTATTAATGCTATTCCATATGGAATGGATCCTTGTGACACAATATTTTTGTAGAAAATTGAGAGGTTCTCTGCAGACAAGTTTGCATACCTTCTTTGGTTTTGCATGCACTTCTGAGTGCTGCTGCTTATATGGAAGACAATTACTTTAGCAACATAAGATAAAAAGATGGGAAAGAGAAGGATATGAGTTTCTTTTTGGGTAAGAAACAACTTTCTCCAACAAATGACCCTCTGCCACAGATGCTATAGCTGATGTATTTAAATGAAGAAACATAAAACCAAATCTTGCTGCTTCCTCCTCCATAATGTCTCTAAAATCCACCCTTTTCGTTCTGTCCATGCTAATAATACTCTTGTGCAGACCCTCTTCTCCCTCGTGCAACCTCCTCCTCTCTAGCCTTCCTGACACCCACCTCGTTCCCCTCAGATCCCTTCAAAACTCTGCTACTGAATACTGTTTTGAATAGACTAGTTTCTACCCTGTCATTCTGACCACCCCTTTGAATCCCTCTGGTGGCATCCATTGCTCCATATCAAATACAAGCTTGTGGTCCACACCTCTAAGGCTCTTTATAAAACTTATCCTGTCCTCCTCTTCCACTTTCAGTGTGAACTGCCAATAATGCTATCCTCCGATGCTTACTTGTCTGCTTCTTCCCCAAGGACCTTTATGCTTTTTTATACATGGAAACTCTCTCTGAACTAATCAGTGCAGCTGAGACCCTGTCCTTCTAATCCTCCCACAAGACCCACTTCTATTGTCATACCTATGGGAAACCACCAAGTGCTAATGGCTAGGTAGATAATGGCTGTTACAATTGAGGTTTACATTATATTTTGTGTATTTTTATCTTATCATTTCTAAAAAGTAAATTGACCAACTTGCTCCTTATAGCTGTCCATATAAACATACCTCCTTATTACTGTCTTCCTCCCTCCACAGTTCTTTCCAATTGTTTGTTACATCCAGTTGTTGTACCTAGTCTTAGTTTGTATATGTTTCAAGGCTGTCTTCTACTCTTTATCTGTACAGCAACTAGCACAGTAGGGGCTCAGTCCTGACTGGTGCCTCTACATATTACTGTAATACTTATACTAATATTGAGACAAATTTATTACAGGTAATAACAAGCTTTTGTCTACTACTTTACAAAAAGATTGTGTGATTGACAGTCATTCTTACAACACTCCCCTTACTCACCACTTGACCTTCTGATCTCTGGATCCAGCCCTACCATGGAGGTTTACAGCTCAGGAATACCGTAAAAGGGGAGTAATGCTATGCGGAATCAAACCCCAAATTTTTACAGCTGAACAGCTCCTTACCTCTCCCTACTGGCTTGAGCCCTGTCCCCACACCTGGGGTCTTCAGAAGAGAGTTGTCTCCTCAACCCGCTCCTTTCCCCTCTCTGCTGGCTCTCAGCTTCAGGCCAGACCCCAGCGCCGAGAGGAACTGCCCATGGATTCTGGCAAGAGGACCCAGCAGGCAGAGCGGAACCCAAGTGTCAAATGCATGTGGATTAAAGGGAACATTGACGGCTGGGCCAACTTGATTGGCGTTGAGGGTCATATACAAGAAGTGCCAGGGGGCTGCTCCAGGCTAGATTCCAAGTGCCAGAGCAATGCTTGGGTTTGCTCAAGCAACACTATGCCCCTGGAAGTCTTGTAATCAGAATGGTAGTCATTCATCCATACTCCCCTTGGCCAGCAGTCACTGGTCTCCACTGTATCTCATAGGTAGCTCTCGAAACATGCTGATGGTTTTTGACAGTTCATTCAAACTAGAGCATCTATGTGACCCACACCCAGTCCATTCATTGTTTATTTTCCTGTTCTCAATTAATGTCTCTGGAAAGTTACCCTTGAGACCAGTAGGTATCAATATAAAAGTGAGTGGGTAAACTGAGTCATGCCTAATTTTCATAAAAATAATAGACATTTCCTGCATTCTCCACAGATGCTCTGTGTGTGAATTCCATCTCTTTCCTGATATAAGGACAAATTTTGCCCTCACTTGTACTGTACTGCAAGGGTCTGCCAGGGTATAACTAAGAGCAGAATTTGCCTCTTTGTTCCCTGAACAAAACCAACTAATTTAAGCTTTGTTCAGGAGAGAGGTGAATTTTGCCACCCAGTGAGAAATGCTGTTTACTATGTACTAACTTTGCACTGTGAAATGTAGTGGAAAATAAAGACTTCGATTAAAATTGTCTCTTCTGTTCCTATGGCTGGTAGCAGCCATCTTACAGCATTTCAAAACATATCTTTCCTCCCTAGTCTATACTTATTTTCCCCCTTCTGATTATAATGTACTATTTAACTAACAATTATTTGTATATATAACTTATTTAACTCTAAGTGTTACAGAATAAAGTTTTGTGGTAGCTTTTGTGACTCCAGCAATATGAGGACCCAATATAAAAGAGACTAGAAAAACTTCTTTCCTGGGTTAGCCTCAGAAGAACTTTCACCCCAGAATCAGAAGGAAGGGCTGAACATATCTGGAGCAAGTATGCCAGATGCCAACACACAGACACCCACATGAAGTTGTCAAGTGGAAACCAAATGGTGTGAGGAAATGAGAGCACTCAAGAGAAACCTGAAGAAGAACCCTTAGCAGGGAGGGCAGAACAGTCAATCTCAACACCATAGAGCAGATGGAAGCAGCAGCAAATGCCAGAGAAGAATGGAAGGGACTAGTTTCTGCCCTGTGCACCAACATTGGCACAGGGAGGATTAATGTAATGTATGTACAACAATATTCATATTTCATTATTTGTCTTAACATTTTGCAGAGCATGCATGTTGAGAAATGTTTTGTTATAATGTGACTGTCCAGACTGCTGTGCTAATGAAAACTAATAGTTTTCTTTTAGGCTAAATCCTGATGGGGTTATTTTGGACATTAAATCTAACCTTTCCACTTCAGCTACAATGAAGTGTATGTGAGTAACTAAATGACAGTTCTACTCATGGGAAAAACTCTTGTGGGGGTCTGAACCTCAAATAATAAGTAATTGAATCAAGTGATTGTATACAATATTATTGTGTTATAAAAGTGTATCAAGTAAGGTTGTTTATGAAAGCTAATGACAGACTGGTGATTAATATTGTCATAAATATGTGTATTAACACTATATGAGGAATTATGGATACTCATTAATATAGTTTTAAAGTCTGTGACCAAACACAGGGAGGAAAAGGTTTTATCCCGGACAGGAGGGAAGGCAGCTATCTACCTGTCTCCAATGAAATTAAGCAAGGTGTGACCAAAAACAATGGAAACCCCAATTACATATGAATCAGCAGGGGAATGGGAAGTCCACAGGAAGTGAAGAACCACAGGAGTGTGGAGACAAAACAGTGAGTTTGGGAAGATATAAAAGACAGAAGCAGCCATTTGGGCATCCATTGTTGGGCAGACACACAGGACCAGAGCTCTTGCAAGCTGAGAAAGATGGGTCCTTCAGTTAAGAGACCTGAAATCTCTGGGAACTGAGTATAAATGAGAAACCTGCTTATGCAAAGATTTTTCACCTAGGAAGACAAGGGAAACCAATACTTTTAGTTCTGTGGAAGGACTTGACTGAGAGAAAGGCAGCCATGGCTGCAAAGAAGAAAGTTTAGTAAGAAATCTACCTTAAACCAAGACTGTAGCTTGTTAAGTCTTAACGGCTAGAAAGTGCATTTTATTTTTATTTGCTTGTAATAATTTTGTCTTTATCCCTTCTACTTTAACAAGAAAAGAGGTTTTAAGTGAGTTCATCTTGTTTTACTTTTAATCTAAAGCAACACAGTGCTGTGTTTGAATCAAAGTGATTGTTAACTCAAAGCTATAAGCTGTGCTTTCTCTATTTAGAGGCACAACAAGCTGTCTTATTTCTCTGAGTTGTCCAAGAGATGTCTGAACACTTCAAGGCAGATGGTTATGGAGAAATTTGGGACTTGGTTGTGTGTTAGGGTCACCCTACAAATAGTAACCAAGGTTGGTGGAGACCAGGGTGGGGCTTTTGTATTGCAGGCAGGCTGCTGGGGTCAGATCACAGAACCAGGGCTGTACAGCACAAACACACTCAGGGAACTGCATGCTTGTCTGTTGACTGTTGGTGTCCAGGTTGTGAGCCACAAAAGAAGTGCATTTAAGACAGCCAGGGTAACAGGGCAGGCAGTGATACAACCACTCACTAGTCTGGACGGGACCCCAAAATGTGAGAGGTTCTAAAAGATTAGCCAGTTATCCTACAAGTGAATGTATGAAAATGCATACATTTCTGTGTTAGTGTGCCCCATCAGCACAGATGCATTTCCCATTCTGAATTATGCACGCTGCTTTATTCCTTGATGAGTCAGCAGACATGGCTTTTTTTTTTCTTCAGAAACCTGTTACATGAAAAATGATTTTCAGTTAACCTTCGCGACAGAAGAAATGACCCATTGCAGCTCATCAATAATGCCTACATAAGTCACAAAGCAGCATATAAATGCTGCATTATGTGTAGCACCTCAACTTCTATTGAAGTCAATGGGAACTGCAGATGCAGAGTGCCTATCAAGTGGTACAGCTACTAATACATTTTTAAAATGTAGCAGCTTCTAGGATCAGGCCTCTACAGCTTCAATGGAAAATGCTAAGAGACCTTTGGTTGGGTTCCTCAAAGTTAGCAATTGTAAAAAGTTTTTACTGGACATTTCTTTCGGATGCTAATTGCAATTTCTTTTCAAGAAAGAGACAATTTCATTAGCATGGAGTCTGTGTCCTTATCCACCTGATGACTATCTGTGTGATTTTGCCTAAATTCTAGAACTATCTCCCAGTGCTATTGTGAAAAACTGACCAGACAGCGATCAGCTGAGGTTGGAGACTGAGCTTGGAGCAGACTAATACAGTCTCCTACTGTGCTCATGCTGAAATCTTCTCCACTTTGTTGATTCCTTCTTTTACCTTGTATAAAGTCTTTGTTGCAGGCACATGATGGCTTACTGGACATCTGAAGATATGACAATTAGTACAAAGTTTTTAATAGGGTGTTTTTCAATTTTTAAAAATTTCTTCTTAGTCCGGTTATCCTACTGGAAGAAGTCTCAGGACAAGATTGTGACTTGTGCTACATGCCAATGCAAGAGCGCAAGAAACCCCTTACACCCGTCTGCAGAAAAGTTGGGTCTGCACACAAAGCAGTAGGTGAGGCTAAATACCTACTTCCTCCTTGAAACAGGTATTGGCAGGGGTGGGGAGTAGGGCCTTGACTCTATTTGCTGGCAGATACAGCTAAGCCAGAGGGTTAGGCCAGCAGTAAAATATGGCCCTTCAAGAACAAGGAAGAAGCAGGAAAGAAATTATGACTCAGAAATGTGTCTCTGAGGCACAGTGTATCCTGGGCCCACATCTAGAGCGGTGAAGCTTACATTTTATGCCAGATTTATTATAAGACTTACCGCTAGTGAATAGCACTTACTCTGCATCTAACTCTTGTTCATGCTGAATGAGTTTCAGTGTCTATTTGAATCTGGTCCATGATTAGATTGTTTTTCAGATACATATATTTGAAAGGGATTTTTAACAAAATACCAGGCTTATTTTAGCAACAACCTGCTAATTTGGTAAGCACTGCATCCTTCCTGCCTCCCCATCCCTCCCCCCAATTCCCTTGAGCCAGGATGCTGTAGTTACCAGGTTCCAACCTGAGTTACCTAAATTCTTGAATTCTACCCTATCATTCTGCTACTGAGTATTTCATCATGGTGCTTTTGAAGGGCAGAGAAATAGCTTCCCTTAGAGATAAAGCTATTCCACTGATCATCTTCTAGAAGATATGAAAAAAGAAAATTGGGCCACAACCTCTCCTGAAGGCAGGATATTAATTCCTTGTTGGCTCAGTTCCTAAATCCACGTACAAATGCAAACAACTGCAAACCCAATACGCTTTTGAGGCACCAGGAAGTCAACTACAGTAACTTTATTAAAAATCCACTTCACAATTAAAAACAAAACCTGGTTCAGCATTTGTCAGGAACACAATATATAAAGTCTTCAGATTTTCTTTTGGCTGCATTAGAGGTGGAACAGGGAAGAAGCACACTGAAGGAGACAAAGTAGCTGGAAACAGTGCTTTTGAAGAGAAGCAGCAGGTACGCTGCCTCCAGAGGTACTGGAGTGAGCATGCTTACCAGGTCATAGAGGTGTATATTATACCTATATGACAAAGAGGTGTGTCATACACTTTCCCCACTGTAGCCTTATATGCTTGCCGGTTTGCAGGGGAGTGGGGTCTAATCCACTCAAATGTGTTCCTATGGGGTGGTAAGCATTATTGGTAGGAGTAGTCGTGCCTGGGGTGCTCACAAAACATGCAAAGGTGAGGAAATAAGAGCTCCCTACACATCCTTTCCACCCCACCCACATATTGGGACAGCCATAATTTAGCCCTTTATGTTCAAAGCTAGACTAATTCTAATAGGTTATTTTGGGTGAAATCCTGGCCCTACTAAAGTCAATGGCAAAACCTCTTTGACTTCAATGGGGCCAGGATTTCACCCATTACATTTGTTATGGACATGTCCTGGGAGTGATTAATTGATTTGTAACAGGGCTTTGGTTATAAACTATATGTTGTAGATTTAGATGATCACTACACTGATCTGTTATAACTTTAAGGGCCTGTGTCTCAAGATCAGGCTAAATTAGGTTATTTAGTCCCTTTATATATGTGCCACTAATTCAGCAACAAAATAATAGATGCACTTACACCAGTATTTAAATTCAGTAACAGAAAAGCAGAAACCATATCGGTGTGTATATAGTATCTGAAACTTTATCCTCATGCTAACTATATATAAAAGAAACGCTCACCCATACTTGAGTACTTGCATGTAGATTCTTGCACCTTTAGAAAAGCTGGACTTTCCAGCAATTACTGTCCTCTGAACTTCAAACCTTTTCTCCAGGTGTTTTGAAATCACAGGGGGGCTGATAATAATAATCTCACACAGTCTTTTCTCGAATGTAAATCCATTGAGTTGTTCTTTATTTACAGTAATATAAGTGAAATCAGAATCAGGCCAGTGGTAGGAACCATGGGCTATACGGATTTTTGTTCTTCAGAGATCACTGGCTGAGCCAAAAGCAAAATGTACCCCAAGCTAGAGGCAAAAGCAAACCTTATCTGTCTGCAGACAACCTCTAACTGCCTTTCACGAGATAAATTTTACATTTAGATGGACTTTAATATCAGTAGAATCTACCTATGAGACTTGTGCTCAAACAGTTTAACTCCCTACTGTTGAATTCTCCTGATAGGGAGAAAAATTTCCCGGTGAGGTGCTGTCCTTATATCACATGTAGAATATCTTTGTGCTACCAGCTTTTTCATAATATGACCTAACTCATACTATTCATTTGTTCTGCTTCTAAATTGAAATTAATTTTCACTTGGAATAGTAAAAGTGGAATGACTATAAAGAATAGCACATTTTAGAACTGTGATATACATATCAGAAGCTGCATTTCTATATAATCAAATTCCTACTTTAAAAAAAGAAAATTGGGTTAGGAATATATATCTTGTACTGTATTTTTGTATGACACATGCTTATGATTAATTGTACCAGCCAGCAGGTATCTTTGTAGCATGATGCAACAAATCTAGGGGGAAAAAAAGGTTACTTGGTAGGCAAAGCATATATAAATAAAATTGTCATTAAGTTAAAATTTTAGATTTTTGAATGACTATGGGAATAACTTTCAGGCAGCAACAAATCCTTAGAATGATTACCCAGCAGTTGCCAAACTCTTAAGTACATCTCTGGTGAGAACACTTTTATTCAGGCTGCTTTTGCTGTTACAGTCTTCTGTGATGCACAAGGAGTGTCAATCTATTTAATTCACGTTTCATGTCTATATCTACAACTTACTACTTTAGTTCAGATAAAGTAACTTCTTTTCCAAAGCCTGACTTCACAGTGTCCTAACTTGAAGAAAAAGGTTATTTTGTTTGCTTAATCAGATGTATCCTTCACAAACTTCCTCTTTCTTCAGTCAAATAGTAAATAGGCTAAGTGGATAAAGTGCTTAAAGATTTATGATCATTAGTATTTGCTTTGCATATGGAGGGTTGTTTCAACAGTTGGGCTTCTTTATCTTTAACCCACTGCTTCTTGGTCCTATTTTGTCTTTAACACCTTTGTTTTATTTGTATGGTTTTAACATGCTCTATTTTAATTTGTTTTAGCATGTTGTCTCCTATTTAACTTTAATGCCCATTGTTTTGATTAATTTTTCTTGAACAGTTAAGAAACATTTTCTTTCATAAACTTTGTTTTGAATATTTTAGATACAACAGATACAGACACAATAAAACCCTGGTTTTGCAAAGGCGTATGTAGATGCTTATCTTTAAGCAGGTGAATAGTTCAATTCAAATAAAAAGTGTGATCAAAGCACCCACCTGTCTGTGGTAAACTACTATTAAATCTGAGTAAGGATAGCAGACTCTAGCCCTAAAATAATAAAATCAGCGGCTATCCAAATACTTGCCTAGCAAGGATTAGGTAGCAAATAACTTTCATTCTAATACATCTGCTTGTGGGAGCTAACTGAGAATCCAGCAGGAAACAACCAGTCTGGGTTGGTTACTTAAAAATGCAGAGGTACAAAGGTGCATTTACAGTAGTTCCTTTTTAACTTTTATTTTTTATTTCCTTTGCTGGGGCTGATCTTACAGGTTTCATTGTATTGTTTTTGAGTCCTTTATACACAATTTGTAGACATGTAGATAATAACTTCAACTAAGTCTTTACAAGCTTAAAATGTTTCCCCAATGAATGGAGTGTTATCTTAAAAGCCCAACCTTTTTCAATACCTCCTGCCTGCCTTGCTTTCTACGTGGGTGGTGGAACTGTCACATCAGCCGCCTTTCTGGGGTTTGCGCCCGCCAGAAATCAAACTAAATTGTACCTAAAACTTTCTTGTATGGGAAAAATATGTCCCCTCTTCCCCTCACCCGCTGCTTTTACTTTGCAAGATACTTTATCATTCTCATGTAGCCTCCAAAACGGCTAGTGAGGCAGCTAGAGGGCACTACTGAGGGCATGTACTGCAGGACGAGCCACAGGGCAGTAACTAAAAGGCAGCGTAGCGCGCTGGACCTGCTGCGGATGCTCCTGCATGGCAACCTGCGCTGTCTGCAGGCAGCGGGCTTGCAGACATAGGTTGCCATTGGCGGTGACCCTCCAGCAAGGTCGCGGTTGTTAGAAACTGCAGGTTTCAATGCACCCGGTCCCGGCTTCACCCCGCAAACTCTCTCCAGGCGCACGTGTTTTGGTGGATTCGCCCAGCGATGAGCTACAGCGGTTCTCCGCGGCCGGGCTAAAGCGCCCAGCGCCAACTCGGTCCTGTCTCTAGGGGAGGCGGCGCGGCTGAGCGCCCGGAGGCCCCGCCCGGGCCAGGGGGGGGGGGGCGGTGCGGGAGACGCCTGAGGCTCAGGGCTCCAATCCCGGCAGCGCCCCGAGCCGCACCCCCCGTCGGACACGCGGGGCCCCAGCCGGCCACGGCCAATGCAGCGGGCGGGCGCGCGTCCCCCGGGCACCCAGCGGCGGGGCTCCCCGCGGCCCCGCCGGAGCCCGAGGCGGGGCACCGCGCCCCAGGCAGGCAGCAGTGACCCCGCCCTGTCCTTCCCGAACAATGAGCCGGGGAGCGCCGAGCCTGCTGCCGCCCGCCCCTCCCGCGCTCCCTCCCTCCCTCAGTCCCGGACGCGGAGCTGGCGGCGGCGGCTGCAGCTCCCAACCCGGCGGCGGCTGCACAGGAGCAGCAGCCTCAGCATGTCCGCCCCGCAGCAGCGAGCTGCGCTTCCAGCCAGGCGGGCAGCCGCCCTGCAGCCCCCGCCGCGCCCCAGCTCCCCGCGGCTCTCGCAGCCCTGCTCCTGCTAGGTAATGGGGGCGAAGCAGCCCCGCTCCCAGGGGCAGCGATGGGCGAGGCGGGGAGAGACAATAGCAGCAGCCCCCGCCGGGCGGGAGCGGGGCGCACGCGTGACCGGCCCCCGGGGAGGCGGCTGGCGGTGGGTGAGCCCGGGGGGCTGCGCAAGGTGGCAAGGAGGGGACCCGCCGGCAGCGCCCAGCGGAGCGATGCTGAGGCGTCCCTAGCACGGGCTGCGCCGCCGGGGCGAGGCGCGAAGGTCGGAGGGAGGTCGGCAGGGACCCCGCGCCGCCTTCCCGCCGCGCCCCGCGGGCTCGGTTTCGCCGCGGCGGCGGCGCTCAGGCCGGGCGCGGAAGGAGGTCGAAGTATGTTACCCGCCCGGGAAGCGCCGCGGTTTCTGTCCGCCCCCCCCTTGCCGTGCTGGTTCGCCGATAGAGCAAAGAGCTCCGGGGTTGGAGGCTACGGGATGGATCTCTCTCTCTCCCCCCCCCCCCCGGTAGCGATCGCGAATAGAAAGATCTGAGAAAAAGCCCAGGATTGGGCTGCAAACACACACGCGCTCGCAAAATTTACTTTTTGTGGGGCGGTTTTCTGCTTTCCACCATTTACTGGGTGGGAAACATATACGTGAAGCCGTATGGATTCTCGGTGGCATAGCTCAGTCTCAGGCAGGGTTACAGTAGGCAGTGTGTGTGTTTTAGCAGGACTTGCCTGTTCAGAGAGCTGAATAGATATATTTAGAGAAGCGGCGCTTTCCAGGAATTTAAATGAGACCTTTTCGTGAGATTGCTTTCCAAGGCTTTTTTACTAGCTCCCTCTTAGTTTTCTCAGGTTGAACTTGGAATAGTTATGCAACTGTTTTATATTGTAAGAAGTACCTTTCCCCCCTGAAAAATATTGATTATCAATGTACCTTTAGTATGCAACTTTGGTCCTTTCTGCCGAATGATTATATTTTTATCAGGTATTTTAGCCTCAGTGATATTCTACTATTTTTATAGTTATTTTAATCATAATTGGTGTCAATGAATATTAGAAAAATACTTTGAATTGATTACTGCTATGAATGATTTATTTAATCACTTATGGATAGGGCCCTACCAAATTCACAGCAGTGAAAAATGCATCTGGTCTTTTATGTGTTTTTACCCTATGCTATACAGATTTCACGGAGGAGACCAGCATTTCACAAACTGGGGTCCCGACCCAAAATTCGGTGGCGGGGGGAGGGGTTGCAAGGTTATTGTAGGAGAGTCATGGTATTGCCACCCTTCCTTTTGCGCTGCTTCAGAGCTGGGTGGCTGGAGTGTAGCATCTGCTGGCCAGGCACCCAGCCCTGAAGGCAGTGTCCCGACAGCAGCAGTGCAAAGTAAGGGAGGCAATACCATATCATACCATGCCACCTTTGCATCTCTGCTGCTGCCTTCAGAGCTGGGTGGCCAGAGAGTGGCAGCTGCTGGCCAAGGGCTCAGCTCTGAAGGCAGCAGTGCAGAAGTAAGGGTAGCAATACTATACTGTGCCATCCTTACATTTTTGCTGCTTCTGGCAGTGGCACTGCCTTCAGAGCTGTGCTGCTGGCGTCCAGCCGCCCAGCTCAGAAGGCAGCACCACTGCTAGCAGGAATGCACAAGTAAGGGGGGCAATACTTGTGGGGGGGTGGGGGGAGGGATAGCTCAGTGGTTTGAGCATTGGCCTGCTAAACCAAGGGTTGTGAGTGTAATCCTTGAGGGGGCCACTTAGGGATCTGGGGCAAAAATTGGTCCTGCTAGTGAAGGCAGGGGGCTGGACTTGATGACCTTTCAAGGTCCCTTCCAGTTCTAGGAGATTGGTATATCTCCAATTATTTCTTTCTTATTTTAATACTTATTTTAATCCTGAAACCCCCGCCCCACAATAACCTTGCAACCCCCTCACAATTCCCCTTTGCATCAGGACCCCTACAGTTACAACACCATGAAATAATCAGATTTAAATATCTGAAATCATGAAATTTATGATTTTTAAAATCCTGTGACCGTGAACTTGACCAAAATGGACTGTGAATTTGGTAGGGCCCTACTTATGGAATATTAAGATTAATTTGTTTTCGCATGTAAAAAAAATGTTAAATAATAAGAGATGTTGTAGTAGAGCCTGCAGCAATCATCATAGTCAAGCTTGCATAATAGTTTTTATTCTAACCTTCTGTTTTTAGTCTCTCCGAACTTTCTGAGTTTTCATGTTTTGGGATGAAATTTCCTAGGCTTGGTCTCTGCCTGAAGATTGATTATTTTTGAAAGCTTGAGCAAAAATAACTCAGTTGGTTTTGATAATGTGGGGAGGGTGCATTTTCCTACTTAAAAATAAAATTTGTGCAATTTTTGTTTAAAATAACCCTTTACTCTGAATGGCTGTGATTTGGAATTTGACTTGGAAATAGACCAAGAAAGAGAAGTGTGTTTGAGTTTTCTGGTGAATTTTATTTGATTTGACTGAAAAATCATAGGCTGGGCATGTGCAATATGTTTTGAATTTTTTTGTTTAACCAAGATCGTAAATTGTATAGCTAAATAAGTCTATGTTGTGCATGTATGACTGGCTAACTTAACTATGTACTGAGAAGCATACTAAAGTTGTGCCTGGGGTAAGTCCCTTGCACCTTTAAATGAGCAAGGGATTAAGCCCTGATTCTGCAATTTGAGTGGGTTGGCTACAGTATCCATGCAGAAGCCATTCAAGTCAGAGAGGCTCTATGTAGGCATGGCAGTTGCCTGTGGCTTGTACAGTATAAGATAGGGACTTAAGTGAGGGCTGCTCTGCACTTCGCACGGTAATAAAAGGTAATAATTGGAGATATACCAATCTCTTAGAGCTGGAAGGGACCTTGAAAGGTTATTGAGTCCAGCCCCCTGCCTTCACTAACAGGACCAATTTTTGCCCCAGATCCCTAAGTGGCCCCCTCAAGGATTGAATTTACAACCCTGAGTTTAACAGGCCAATGTTCAAACCACTGAGCTATCCCTGCCCCTTACGGTTTGTAGGAGGAAGCCTACTGTGATATACTTTCGGATCTGTGCAGTTCCTGATGGTGGTGGTAGAAGATATTTTGTCAAGTGGCCCCACCTGTGCACAGACAAGGGTTATCCAGGAATGCCTGGACAGATAATTCCAGATTTGGAGTTTACACAAACTACTGGAAGACAGCAGGACAGCTGACTTGTGAAGTGCCATTTCCTTATGTTTTTGCTTTCCTCTGTGTTAAAGAAAAACTAGAAAACCACATAATTAGGATATTCCATTTTAAAATGATCTTAAGAGAACGTTAGGGTTGTCCATTTAAGTGCTCAAGTAAGGAAATGCCAACCATAAATCTGTTCCTTAGGCATGTGTGTCACAGGAGGGTTTACATGATTTCTTATATTATACAATACAATATCACTGCATTTGGGGGCAGAGTTAAGGTTTTGCATTAACAAAATCTGCATATCCATTTTCTGATTTTGAGTGCTCTCTCATGCAAAACTTACATTGTCTTAATTTTTTTTTCATGGAATCTGATACTTTAATTCAATTTGGCAAGAGCTGTGGTAAATAAAACAAAGGACCAGATTGATCATGCTAAATTAGGTCATGGTGGAGTTATTGAAGATTTACCGTACTGGAGTACTCTGGATTTTCACCCGGGTATATTAGCACAAAGTGCTGGAATATCTGCTTGTCCAGTCCAGAATTGTATGTAAAATTCTCAGTAGGAACACACTCCTCTGCTACAGCAGCAATTTTCAAACTGATTTGGGGACCACTGAGGGTTTACAGAGCACGTGTTGGTGGTTTATGTAGAGCTAGTTGGCGTGTGTTGCTGGCTCCTTTTCCTTGGGTTAGTTGTTAATGGCATTAAGAGAAGCTAAACATGTACCACCTTTTTAATATTAGTTGTCAGTGTAAGCAATTGATGTTGTTTCTGTTGGATTTTTACAAATGGTAGGGGAGAGTGTTCACCAGAATACAAATGAAGTGGAAATGATCAGTGAGACAATTTCTGGGATACAGTCCACCCTATGAAAATCTTCACCCACCATATCGGCGTAGCAATCGCGGCAGATCGGGGATCGATATTCGATCTCATCTAGACGCCTATCGATCGATCCCCGAACGCCCTCATGTGTGACCCATAACTCACCAACAACCGCGGCGGCGCGGAGCGCGGGAGGGGGAGCGCGGATCGATCATCCGCCGCCGTGAGGACGGAGGTGGTTTACGACTTCAGCTATTTATTCGCGTAGCTGAAGAAGGCTATCTTATATCGATTTTCCCCCGTAGTGTAGACCTGCCCTATGAAAAAGCTTGATTTCTCCTGTGCTACAGTAACTTTGGAACTAAGGAGTTGGGGCCTTGATACAGAAGACACAATACTTGAGTTTGCTCCCACTTTTTAAGTGCAGAACCAAATACTGTTTTGTTTAATCAGGCTTTTGGGGACTTCAGTGGGGCTTCTCTTCAGTAAGGGTTTGCAAGATTAAGCCATTAAATAGTGTTTTCTAATACTACAGTCCTTTTTTGTGCACCTAAAGTGTATTAGAAAAGATGGGTTGGTAATGCTGGTGGTATTGATTTACAAAGAAAGAAACTTAAAACAGGAGATTTTCCTCTAATTATTACACAGTTGTTAGTTATTAGAAAGTACTAGACTGCCACAGCTCAGTTATAATTACTGTTATAAATGGTTTATTAGGTACCATCTGACCTTTTGTCTTGTTTAATTATGTAAGCTTGGTGCAGTGATCTATGTACACTGTATCCAGCAAAAATAATTACTTTCAGATTTTCTTTATCTGAGCATGCCAGGGCCGCCCAGAGGATTCAGGGGGCCTGGGGCAAAGCAATTTCGGGGGCCCCTTCCATAAAAAAATGTTGCAATACTATAGAATACTATATTCTCATGGGGGGCCCCTGGGGGGCCCAGGGCCTGGGGCAAATTGCCCCACTTGCCCCCCCCCCTTCCCTCCGGGCAGCCTTGGAGCATGCTTACTTTAAGAGCAGCTGCATGCATTGTTCTACCATGAACTTGTATCCTTATGGCTCTATTCTGTAAATATGCTGCTTGTTTTTCACACTTTCATATTAGATGGCTCTTTTTAGTTATGTATTCTCTTGGTTGTACTGACTCAGATCAATATTCTGTATTTCATCACATATTGTATATCTTGGAGGACATTAAAATTGGGTGCACATATTTATTAAAATGTGCGCACAGATTTACACAAACTAGCAAGTTACATGTATTTACCCCTGAAAGTTTAGAAACTTAAAATATTTCAGGTGCATAAATCAGAGTTTCCCTTCGTGATTATTTCATTCACAGATGTTGACTATTTTGAAAATAGCTTTCAAAGATACAAGAAGTTATGTTAGCTGCTGTACAGACACATAGGAAGATACATCTGAGCCCTGAAGAGTTTACAGTCAAAGGCCCCAATCTTGCAAACACTTTAACTTTAAGCACATGCATAACACATGCATTTGTTCCACAATGGATTTTGTTTCTCCACAATTGAACTATTTGTGTGCTTCAAGGTAAACATATAAGTGGTTGAAGAATTGGGGAATAATAGTGTTCTGGACAATTATTATGACATCACATTAAAAACATACGCAACAATTTTTTTGTAAATCTTGTGGGCAATCTTAGATTACATTCTTGATCTGGTCCTGAAACTTTTACTCATGCGAAACTCCAGTGAGTTTTTTTTGTTATCCATATTAGTGATAATGTTTTTAACAAGCTGCTTTTTTAATTCAGAAAAATCAGTTTTTTAGCTTAATTGGATTTTTAAAAAATGGACTTGTTTAAAATACATGAATGTACAGCCATCAGCCTTGAGGATTAAGATTACCATAATTATGATGATCATTTGTATAAATTTAAACTGAGGTTTAATGTATCCAGACAGATATATGTTGTGAATTGCTTGAGCTAACAGTTCTTGGATGTAAATGCCGGGAAGCTGATAACATGGTGATCTTGATGAGGAGCTCTTTAGTCCAGAAACCACTCTGGTCAACCTGGCTTTAGGGGTCACAGAATATTTTGTTGTGGATTCCGTATCTCAAGACCATACCTTTTAAAAATCTGCCTGATGTTACTTTATCATTGTTGACTATTTTGAAATATCAACATAAGAACTGGCCACTGTCGTAAGACAGGATACTGGGCTAGATGGACCTTTGGTCTGATCCAGAATGGCCGTTCTTATGAAAAATAGGCATGAGGAGGGGGGGTTGATGTATAGCATGGATCTCAATTTTCATTTGTTACAGTGACCACTCTTTCTAATATGAAAAATATTCAACAAACTAATAATAAATAATACTTTTAACCATATACTTCATTTTAGAAGCATTACAAATGATTGCTAGTGGTTTTGCTTATTCGCACTACAGCTGTATGTCCTAATATGAGTAATACCAGGTCACTACTTGTCATTCCTGTTTTCATCTGCAAGTGCTAAAGGTGATTTTGTCAGATCATAGCAACGCACCACATCTACCTGGCATGCAAAGGATATGATATGTGGCAGTTTGGCACTCTTACATCCACATCTCATAGACTTACAAGGTTCATCACTCTAACGAGCACTTAATTAATTTCAGAATATTTGGAGGAGAAAGCACAATATTGCCTGGTACAGTTTTTGGGAGCAGAAACTTGCATATCCATCCATACTGGTCCAGTAGTTCAAGTGGTGGTGCATCTGGACCCAAAGCACTTTTTCATACATGTGCCTGATAATGTGCTCATTTTACATTTTTATAAATGCTTCAGTTGTTGGTGATAAGGAGCTGAAATTTGGTGTTGATGTGGTACCTTTTCCAATTTTTGCTGTCTATGATATCTGCTGTGCTTCCAACATGGTGGCACAATTTCACAGCCTGAGAGCGTATGGGCAGCTGACAGTCTTGGTACAATGTTTTGGTGTGGCTCTGCAATAGTACGGATGTCAATTTTAGCTCTCTCTTGGAAAGGGGGTTCCATAATCACTAAAGATCTTTGGACCTGTTTAAGGTAATTGTACAAGACTAAAGACAAATACATCAGCATCCTGTGTTAATACTGATATTCCCACTGGTTTCTCTTTTGCAACCATCACCATTTATTATACAACAGGGGTTTCCAAACTTGGTTTGTGGCTTGTTCAGGATAAGCCCCCTGGCAGGCCATGAGATGCTTTATTTACCTGAGTGTCCGCAGGTACAGCCGCTCGCAGCTCCCAGTGGCCGCAGTACGCTGTTCCTAGCCAATGGGAGCTGCAGGAAACGGTGGCCCGACCCACACCGCTTCCCACAGCTCCCATTGGCTGGAAATGGCGAACTGCGGCCACTGGATGCTGCGAGCAGCCGTGCCTGCAGATGCTCAGGTAAACAAAGCGTCTCATGGCCCACCAGGGACTTACCCTGAACAAGCCACGAACCAAGTTTGGGAACCCCTGTTATACAGGGACATGGCCAGCTTCCTCAGGCAAGGTAGCCATGTCTTTTATATTGATTACTGTACCTCCCTGGTTTATTTCCCCTGGGGTGTTTTCTCTACCTATAATGTGTAGCTGGTGCTTTAGTGTGTATCACTTGGTGAAACTTCTTGTCTTGAATGAGTTCTGAACAAATGATGTTAAATGAAGTGTTTCTTATTTTCAGTAACCATCAAGACAATTTTCTGTGGGGTTAACTGTGTTTTGCACTCAACTGATGCACTTTACTTGCTTCTGTAGCTCTGCTAGAACTTGAGACATTCTTTGAAGTAGAATCGTTGTACCTCTCAGAGAAGGTATGCATCCTTTGCTGCTAGCTCGTGGTTGGTGTAGACTCTGACATTGATCACAAAGTTCTTGATGATACCAGTGTACTACCCAAGGAACTGTGGCACCATCAGTGACTGTGCAGGTGATTTCTTATGAAGTTTTGAACACCTCTGTTTCTTTATGTTAGCTGTAGCAATCTTCATGTCACCAGAGTCAGTGAACATTGATTATGGTACTGGAGCTAACTAATGTGACAAAATATTCTTGATGTCAACCCCTTGTGAACTTGCTTATAGGCCTATCGCTCTTGAATAGATATGGTTAATGTCAAATACTTTTGTTGGGCCAAACTGTACATGCTTTGTCTGTCAATGCCAGTGTCTCTACTCAGTATTCTAGCATAGAATGCTATGGGCCAGCTATGTTCAAATTCTTGCATTTGACGAATTCCAGTTGTAAGTATATAATCTACATTGGATGGTGGGTGCCACTCTACCGCTGACAATGTTTACTATTGCTCTGAGTGTTTAGTGGGATTTAAGGGATTGGTGAATGAAGAAAATAACTGTCAGGTTTATAATGTCTATAATTGTCCAGTATTTGAAAATTAATTCTTATGAGTGCATGTAAGAATTTACGCGTGTATGCTCTGAGGGAGCAAGAATAATATGCCTTGTGTCTTGGTTCAGGCATGGAGGGATGACAAGGAAACGTACTAACAAGGTCTGCTAACACGGATACTAACACAGACATAACATACGTAATGCCTAGTGAATTATGCTCCATAACAAAATATTAGTGTGAAGTCATCATTTAAAAAACGACTGAAATTCAGAGAAAGTGGTTTCTCTGCCACTTGCATGGCCATCCTTAGGCATATGCAGCATACGTGAGGGGGCTGTGTAAGGCACCCAAATGGCTAGGGACGGCCCCGGCCATTTGACTTGTGAATCAGGAGGGGGATGGTAATAAGTTAAGTGTTCATATTTCAAAATGTTCAACAGTGACAAGGTGTTATCAGATAATTTCTTTGAATTTAGGGTCTGGAAATTCAGAATCCACATCCAGACATTGTACTGACACTGAAACAAGGTACTGCCAAAAACGTGCATTTGGCTACCAGACTACTTTACTTTGGACTTGCTCCTAGCAGCTGCTCTGACCGAGCCTTTGTTTACTGCCCTTCAAAGCACAATGTCTTTCCAGACGCCCAGTCTTGCGTGGTGCTTCAGACTTCTTGGGAGTTGAGGGTGTGCAGCCGTGCACCTTACAAGATCAGGCTGTAATAGATGATGGTCTTCTTTACTTTCCAACTTCCAGAAAGAGATGTGCTCATATTTAGTTACATGTGTTTTATTACACTGGGTATATTTGCCCTGTGCTTTGTGGAAGAATGTTTTTTATAAATCTAAATGTAAATGAGAAATGAATGTTGTTTATTGCATATCTATGTAATTGTCTTCCTAGTAGGATTCACAACACATCCTGCATAGTCTGCACCTTATTATAGTAAGCACTATAAATATAACCAAATAAAGATGTTTTATAGCTAGGGCTACAAAATGACTGCTGGTAATTCAAAGCCCATTGACGCAAACAGAAAGACTTCAGAGGACTTTGGATCGGGCCTTAAAATCCCAGGTGTCAAACACTGTTGGTCCTCTCTGATGTTGTGAAGGGTTCAAGGAGACCCTGCAGGGTGTTCATATCTCCCTTATTTCATGGAGCTGTCATTGTGGGGGGACACATGCCCTGCATCATGCAGGAGATTTTTAGGAGCGGGGCAGGTAGATCTTCCAGTTTGCAAGTCCAACAGCCAACCAGCCCCTGGGAGCTCGGAGTTCAGACCGTAGAGGGTGTGGGGTTCCTGAAGTTGAAGTAGCAGCAGCTTTGCTGAATGTTGAAAGATGATTTTGGTTCCCTTGTTTCCCTGTTCTAAGTCTGTGTATCTGAGCTTAGCAGAGGATTTATCCCTTAGTACATCTTTTGAAGAACAACTTTTGGGTTGTTTACAGTAATATCTGGCTGTAATATCTGATCTTGTATGGAGGATCATGTGCAAAAAAACCTCCTCTGCCCACAAGGTTCTCCTTGCAGGATTGGGGCCAAAGTATGTAAATGGGAAATCTATGCTTATAATATGTACTGTTATATTCTACAGCAATGGTCCAAAGTGCTACAGCCTATGATAGTATATTTACAGGGTTTGGCCAATCACATATATCATTCCACAATGTATATTTTTACTTCAGGAAAATAATAAAAACACTTTAAATCCACAGTTTAATCAAGCTGCTTACAGTTTATTTTAATTATCATTTAAATCCGATGTTTTTGTTTTTTTTTTAAAAGCCCTGATTTTAAATCAATCCACACCTGTTTCTCTTGGGAGCTTTGCCTGAGCATGGATTGCAGGATTTGAATCTCTCCATGTTTTTAAAACATGCACACAAAAAACTGGACATAAATGTAATAATTACTCACTTTATAAAGGTTCTGAAAGAGATCAGTTCTTATTTAAGGGTGTGCTAGTTTAAAAACGGTCTGAATTCAGTGGAGGAGTGTGATAGGATCCCCAGGATACAACCTGGAACAGTGGGACTGCTGTGCCCCTTAACTCTCCAGCCTGGGCACTGTCTCACAATGCTTTGCTAGTGACAAGCAGCAAACCCCTCCAGGTGCTGCTATCACTCAGCTACCAGCATACAGAGACACACCCAGCTAAATTGCATGAATGCTGTCTAAGCCACTCATTAACTATAAAGAGGGAGACACCAGCAAATCCTTCCAGCCCCCAGGCTTGTACCCCTGAAATGTAAATCTTACACTGCTCAAGACATTCTGTTGAACAATGCAAGCTCATTAATTAGTTTGCCACTTAGTCAAAGGATAGTGAACATGCACCAGCAGATTCCCCAAGCACTTTAGAGAAACTCACTGGTAGATGAAATATTAAAATAAGTTTAAGTACAGAAAGATTTTTAAGTTATTATAACAAAGGGATAAAGGTAGGCATAAAGGTCAGAGATCATTACTTAAGAAAATAAAAAGTAAACATGCATTTTAAATCCTAAACTTTCAGACTAAGCAAGATTTGGATCAAGCAGTTTCTCATCCTAGTATTTATATGTTATAGGCAGCTCACAGTTCTTAATACACATGCTGAATTTCCTTCTCAGCCTGGGACCAGTCTCCTCCATTCAAAGTCTTTGTCTCCGCAGCATTCTTGTTGTCTTCAGCGTAGGTGAGGGAGGAGAGAGGTGGTCTTATGAAGCCACTGTCCCTTATTTTATGTTCTCAATTCATGTCCCAGGGAAGATAATGGCCCAGGCATGTCCTGGCAGGCCTTGCTGAGTCACAAAGTTGAGCAGTCACCATTGTGTGGTGCTTGGCAACTGCCTCTTAAAGATTTGTAAATCTTTTGTTTACAGTTCCTTGCTGGTCAATAGCTCCTAATGGTCATTTAATGCCCATTTGAGTGTGGATCACCACTTTTGCTGTCACTGGAGAGCTACTTGTGGGCATCTCCCAAACTCACAACATATTTTAATAACAACCATATAGCAAAATCTCATAACTTTATATGTGGTAACGATACACAGATTTTGCCAGAACAATGAGTTTCAGCAGATTAGGACCTTTCATAGGGTAGCTTGCATGGCGTGCTTTGTAAGAAATATCACAACCATATACAAATGAAGAATATGGGGGTTACAGGGTGCTACTTTAAGGTACACTACATCACAATGGGCTAATAGGTATCACAGATACTTTAGATTTTATTACACAAAGTGGGTCTTCTGTGGCTCAGGTGACTGATAATGGGATATATGGAGGCTTTCCTCTTTACACTGCCACTTTGAATCCAGTCAGTAGCAAATGAAAGCCTGTTACCATGGCGACTATGTGAAATGTGGACTCAAGTTCCTAATAGAAAGGTTTTCCAGATCACAGAAACAGCCACCACAATTAGACTAAGCAGTACCCTTGCGGTAAGATTCAGTAGAATGGCCAACAACTAGTTCAGCACTTCCTGTACTTTATGACACAGGAAATCTATCACTCGCCACAAAAGCAGCAAAATGTAGAATCCACACAAACATGGGAGAAATCATGGCTGTATATGAAGGCCATAAGAAAATTCCCATTGAGTTCAATGGGTCAAGGTTTTCACCACGTATAATTATTGAGGGCCCAATCCAGTCCCATTGAAGATAATGGAAGCAGGATCACGCCAGGAATGTACATCGGATACCGATACATTGACATAGAGGTCAGTGTCCAATTATTAACAAACAAATTTGCTTTGAATGTAATTCCTCTTATACCCATTGTAATTTTATTGGAGGTTTATTGCATCCCTCAGATATTAATTCAGACATCTTGAAAACCATGTGTCTTTGCAAAGTATATGTTTACAAAAAACATGCACAGGATGGTTGCAAAGAAATTTTTTTTTTAAACAGTGGAAGAATATTTATCAAACTATAAAGTTTGTAATCCATACAGTGCATTATGAGCCTAATCCAAAACTCACCTGTCTAAAATAAGCTTTGGATGAGGATATGAATGAATTTTAGACCAGTTAGTATTCTCACTGGAAGCTGTTGTCAACAGCAAATGATAAATTTAAGAGGCAGGAAACAAACACTGTAGTAAATATCCCTGAGCTAGGGTGACATGTTTTGATGTATCAAAGAAGCTCACGGATTATAAGAGAATAAACTGCCAGGGGTGACTATATCATAAGGCATTGTAGTAGGGTTGCCAACTTCCTAATTGCACAAAACGGCACACCCCTGCCCCACTCCTTTGCCCCACTGCTTCTACAAGGCCCCCTCCACACACTCCATCCCCTCTCCCTTTGTTGCTCACTCTCCCCCCACCCTCACTCGCTCATTTTCACTGGGCTGGGGCAGGGGGTTGGGGTGTGGGAGAAGATATGGGCTCTGGGCCGGGGGTGCAGGCTCTGGGGTGGGGCCAGGGATGACAGGTTTGGGGTGCAGGAGTAGGCTCTGGGCTAGGGTGAAGGGTTTCAGAGTGTGGGAGGGGGGTCTGGGCTGAGGCGGGGTATGGGCTCTGGGTTGAGGGTGTGGGGGTCCAGGGTGGGGCCAGAAATGAGGGGTTCAGGGTGTGGGAGGGGATCCAGTCTGGGGAAGGGGTTTGAGGCCTGGGGAGCAGTCAGGGCTCCGGCTAGGGGTGCAGGCTCTGGGGTGAGGCTGGAGATGAGGGTTTTGGGGTGCAGGAGGAGGCTCCAGGCTGGGGCAGGGGGTTGGGGTGCAGGAAGGGGCGCGGGCTCCAGGAGGGAATTTGGGTGCGGGCTGTGGGTTGGGGCACGGTGAGGGGTGTGGACTCCGGGTGGTGCTCACCTCGAGCAGCTCCCTGCAAGCGGTAACATGTCCCTCGGCTCCTAGGCAGAGGCACGGCTAGGTGCCGCGGTTCCCAGACAGTGGGAGCTGCGGAGCTGGCACGCATGGAGCCATCCCTCTATTTAGGAGCCGAGGGGCATGTCGCTGCTTCCTGGGAGCAGCGTGGAGCCAGGTAGGGAACCTGCCAGCCCCGTGCCAACTGGACTTTTAATGGCCCGGTCAGCGGTGCTGACTGGAGCCACCAGGGTCTCTTTTTGACTGGGCGTTCCGGTTCAAAACTGGACACCTGGCAACCCTACATATAGAATAAGTGTTTGGAATAAGAACAATGGGGTTATTTGGATGACCTTGTAAACTGGAGTATTAGTAACAGGATGAAATTCATTTAGGGATGAATGTTTAAGAAGGATGAATTCAAACTGGAGCAGGTACAAAGAAGGGCTACTAGAATGATCAACCATCAGAGAGTGCAATTGGCCTGCATCTTGCAGGAGGTCAGAATGATTCTATAATAAGAGTTCTGGAAAAATCTTGAAATAAGTAATGTATATTATATAACTTTCTAAAAATCATGGCGTCAGCAATCATTCTTTCTGTTTTACAAGTTACGTTCACATAACTGAAGTAGTTTACAATAATATAAATACAAATGTGGTTTGTACTAAAAATAGGTAGTGACAAATGTTAAGAAAATTTAACTCAGACATCATACAGTACATAAGATACAGGTACAAGGTCAACCTAACCTAGTTCCATGCACAGACTGGCCACAAACATTAATGTGAAAATAAAGAATATGCCCAAAGACTGTTCTTATGCTGATGGGTTTGCATGACCATAACCGAGGTTGTATCAGCACTTCCTTAATAATCTACTTTCAGTGGTTTATAATTCAAGATACACATACGCAAAAGACAGACAACCTCCTTTGTTAAAGCTGCATTATGTAAACATTGTCAAGCAATTAACTTTTATGTTTATTAAAACCTTTCCTTCTCAGAGGGAGACCTTTAAAAAACAAGCCTCAGCCCAGAATGGATTTTGTGTGTTTTGGATGCTTTAGACTTAAAACGGACAGATAGAAAGCTGCAAGTCAACTAGAACAGTCAGTTTCTTTCATTATTTTGACAAACCTTTGAAAAGTGCCTTCTGTGCAAGCACAGTGCTTACATTTGAGAAACAGTTCTTAAGAATTTTATTACATGCTGAAACATGTATTTACACCATAATCTGTTGTTGTTGTTTTTTTTAAAGTGTCCTAATAGCCATATGCTGCCATCCATCCACTGGGAGAAATACATCCTTATTCAAGTGTTAACCAGGGGTCAGACTGTGTTGTGCCTTATGTGGGTCTGTAGGGGGTGAAAAATGCATTAGGAACCTCCCCAGTCCTTGCACGCCCTACTCATTGGCTTGTCACAGTGCTGTCCCTGAGTACACCCTGGTGGTTCGCATCACTCCAAAGAGGGTGCTTCTTTCACACCGGCCCACTGAATGGGCCCAGCTCAGCAAGGGAAGTATGGCGTGCCTTCTTAAGAGATCTAGTAGCAGTTGTGCTTCCCTTGTGCACTGGCGAGGCTCTGGAGTTAGGGGGAGAGAAGCCTATCATCTGTAGCTTCCCCTGGGGGGCAGTATGGATTTGCATTGCTCCAACATGAGACAATGCCTGTGCTGCTTGACTGAGCCCTGGGTATTCTCCTGAGACAAGTGTCTCTCTCTGGAAAATTATCTGTGTTGTGTTCTAAATGCAGACAGTTTACCTGAGAAAAGCGTGTGTCTAAAAAAACAACTATACAATACAATGTTCTCCACGTCATAACAAATAAAACAGCCCTGATCAAGAGCTGACCAAGAGATGTGAAAAATCTTTGTGCTACTCTTATCTCCTAGACAAATAACTTGCATTTTGTGGCTTTAGAGGTTTTGTGCCATAGCTTTAATGGTATTTTAATTTGAGGGGGTTTTTCATGGCACTGAGTCTAGTCAGCTACAGTAGTCTATTGTTTCTGAAGAGCTGAGAGGAAAATGCAGTAGGGGAAAGAACATGTCATTCTTAAAAAGTGCTTCTAGGATGGATCAATGTTTGGTAAATGTAGACACTTTGAAGCCTATTCTCCTATCGATGCACTCTCATAACTCTTGTCAATGGGAGTCATGCATCTGTGCATCTCAAAAAGAATAGGTCCCTTTGTAGCTGAGGCATGTTGTGTGCAGAAATGTACTTCATGGAAAAGCATTTTTAAAGCAAGAATACATTTCTAAGATTTTCCACCATTGATCACTTGTACACTTTTAAATTTTCCAGACAACTTAGCTGATAATTGTTGTTGTCAAAGAGAGTGACAAACATAGAGGGGAATTGCTGAAGAAGATAGTTGCCTATATTGATGGCCATGTCAATAAATGCATGAGGCTGTCCAGCTATTCTTTATCAAAAACAAAATGTTTGGGAAGATTTACTTACAGGGCAGTCCCCACTGGAAGCCAATCCAATTCCAGACTCCCATGCTTTCCTGGGTTCATCCAGGCTCCAGGTTTGTGGTGAGGAAATTGAATCTTGAGGGCTGAAACTCCCTCAAATGGTTTCACTGTTTAAGTTTAATAAAGTTTTTTGTCTAGGAATTTTAGAATGTTTAATGAGTTTAAGCTGGGCAGGGACTCATAAGGGATGTTTATGCAGCCTGCAGAAGCAAGCCTCCCAACTTGGGTTGACAGGCTTAGGCTAGTGGGGCTTCACTCTAGTGCTCTAAAAATAGCCATGTGGACAGTGCTTTGAAGTTGTGTCTTGGGCTGGACTCAAGCTCTGAAGCCCACCCCCATTCCCAAGGCTTCAGAACCCAAGTTGCAACTTTAAAGGACCATCCACACAGCTGTTTTTTCAAGCATTCGCACAAGCCCGGATAGCCTGCGTCTGTTGACCTTGGTAGGCTTACTCCCGTGGGCTGTATAGACATACTTATATGAACATTATGGGAGCATAGGTTAGCAGCCAGTGGGTATGTGGAAGAGGCATCCAGAACTGGAACAGGGAAGTGGAGGCTGAAGGAGCAGAGAGAAAGAAAGTGCCAGGGAAGGGGAACAGGGATTGCAACAATGAAGCACCATCCATCCAGGAAGCAAGGAGCCCTTTGCCCTGGTGATGCTCATAAAGCAAAGTAGAGCATCAGGCCAATAGGATACTTGTGAATTTCATAGGGTGTGAAGTTCCTTTCTTGTGGAGCTTACAGGTGCTTCAGTAGCTAAGACCATGGATTGATGGAGCAGAGTGGATAGTGAGGTGGGGACAGATTTGCCATCCCTGAAGTGCTGGTATGATTTGCAGAAAAGGAAATTCAGTCGTTGCAAAGCTTGTAGGCACCACAGAAATGTTTCTGTCTGGCTTGGAGAGAAGCAGGTTGACTGTGGGTCTTGTAAATTCTAGAGGAGTTCCTAATCCCCACTGGCCTTGAGAGCACCCAGCGTTTTGCTCTTATGTTTTCTAAACAGCACGTGGAACTGGTGAGTTGAATTAGGTAGCTTGTAGTGGGCCAGTATAACTTTCCTACAGTACATGAGCCAGCATGTGGTGTTAACAACACTGCGGTGCTTGTAGTGTGTATGGAATCCACATTTAATAACGAAATAGCCTGAAACTAGTCAAAGACACCAGTCCCTCACCAAGATATATTAAAGCAAATTTGGATATTTAAGACAAATCATTTTTAAGTTATGATGAGGGGGAAAATAGGAAACTGTCCAAGAAATGAAAACAGCTCACTTTTTTGGAACACTCATATCCTTAATGACTTATTTGATTTGCCTCAAACTTTCCAGAAAATCTTTACCCTGTCATAAGATCATGCCTGTGAAACTTCATGTGAATGTGTTTCACTTTGACGAAGTTACGAAGCTCAAAATTGGAGGTTGTAATGGGAAAGCTTCAGTATGGAAGGGACTAACATCTTTCCATGTTAAATAGTTCAGACTGCTTTTATTCAGTCTCTTTCTCACGTTAACAGATAACTTTTATATTCTTACAATGACTAATTGCTCACTGCTGTTTCTTGTTTGGGTTGACTGTGTTTTCTCTAATAATCTTAATCTAGTTTACTGAGACAATAGAGTAGCATAGGTTTGGAGTCTGTTCTCTTCAGGTTCACTTTTGGGTTGTTCTTTATAAGGTCTCCACAACATTAGCCTGAGATGTTTACCTGCCCAAACCACACATTTAAGAGAAAAGTAAATACAGACAGAGAGACCACTCATGGGACAGGTACTGTAGATAAATTCACTGTTTAACTTCACAGTGTCCCTTTAAAAATGGAGAGGGGAGGACTGATGTGGATGTCATGGCAGAATGAGTGCCACACCGTAGGGGACACCAGCTAGGATGTGATGATGGTTGAATCCCTGAAAGACTGGTGTTTGCATGAAATACCTATCAGCAACTTTCATACATAGCCAGATCTATATAATTAGGGGCTTTAAAAAGATCAGCAGGGCCATCTAAAAATCAATCTGCCACTTTATAGGCAGCCAATGTAAAGAATGCAGGATGGGCGTAATGTGATCACAGTTACTTAAACCAGTGAGCAGACATCCTGCTGCATCTGCAAAAGCTGTAAGAGGCAAAGAGAGACCTTGCTGGAAGCTCCGGTACCAAGGAATTACAATAATTAAGCCTTGCTGTCGCTTGGATATATGTTGCTCTTGTGAGGTTTTCACGAGCTAAATAAAGGCACAGCCAGAGCAAATTGTGTAATGGGGGGGGGGATAAAAACCACTTTTGTACCATGTCCGACACAAGGACTTTATAAAAGTGATGGTCAAAACTGACAGCAGAACTGCTTGCTTATTTATTGCAGAATCATTAAGTGATCTGAACCTAAAAAAACCCAACAAAAATAAACCCTGTTAACTTTGTGATATTTTTGTAATTTTTATCTAATCTCTCTCAAATAAATGATTAACAGTCAGGGTGTGATTCAGCTACAAAACAAACACTAATATATGTAATGGACTCTGAGAATTCTTTATACCACAGGGCGAGATTGTGCCTGTCCCTGGCAGAGGTGCCTAATTTGTTTGGTGTGTGTGTGTGTGTGTGTGTGTGTGTGTGTGTGTTTGTATGTGGTGTGTCTGAGAAAGTGTGAGATTTCCTAGCATACCCCACATGCTAAGGTCAGGCACAGTAGTTCAGTAACCCCTTGCAGTGAGTCTTCTACTTAGATTGACATGACCCACCATAAAGTGGAGGCACTGTGAGTTTTCTCCCCCCTGAACTGAGCAGCAGAGCTTGCCCTGCACAAAGGGAACCCTGCACCACTCCAAGATCCCAACCTCCCTTTGTATGATTCCTCATCATCCCCAATGTGAGCTGGTGCCTTCAAGGCATAATCTGACACTGAATTTCTAATTCATATCTGCCAAACAGAATTGAGGTCTGTTTCCTCTTTGAAATGTAATACTTTCTCTAATCAAAACACTCAGTCACTTTTCATTTATTAATGGCTGAGACAGCAGCGGAAGAAGATCACAGTAGTCATGGACACTTCAAATGGTTTGGAAACAAACTGAATGAAAATTTCATAACAGCAAAGACAGGTTGGGTCAAGGCTTCCCATTGTAGTAACTGGTTCACAGGTCTTCTTCCTGGGCTGCTATTCAGAGAGGTTTTGCAATTTAGAGTAGCCATGTCGGAAAGAAGGCATTTGAGATAAGATGCAGTTTTAAGCTTTCAGCCTCTGTGGTTTTTTCATGATCAAAACACTAAAGTGGGAGTAGAAATGGAGCACAAAGGAAGAAAACAAAATTAAGTATGAATGGTATTGGCAATGTTACAGCCACCCACTTTAAAAGTAAGTATGCTAAAAGAGTCTTCTCAAAAGGCTCTGATCCCCTACCAAGCCAAGCAAAATTAACTTTAAACTAAAGACACCAACATGCCCATTTCTTACAACAATGTGCTTGGCAGCAAAAGGATATATTAGAATTCACATAAACTTGGATTCTGTGATTCTTGGAAAGGAAACTGCATCTGTTACCTGCTGCTGAAAATGCTGGCTCCTCGACAGCATGCCCTTGGGCATGTTCTATTTAAGTGGTTTGAAAATATGTGATTATGCTTCATGTGCTTGTCCAGATTCTATATCCTTATGGAGACAGTGACATTTATAGTATCTGCAGGCTGGCGTATTTCTTTTGCGCTAGCTTTTAATGGTTATCCCTGTTTTGTTGCTGAAAACTTTTTTAAGGAGAAATCCGGGACTGACAGTGGCAGGAAAGGTTGGACACACACAAGCTGTTACCTTTTTGTGGTGATAATGTTAGAAATTCTACCCACTGCCCACAAATAGTCAGCATTTTCATTTGGTTGGCCTAGTCCACAGAAACGCTTCTTCAGTTTCTCTTTATATGTCTTATGAACGTGTCTTAGTCTGCTCATTTCCTCATCAAAAATGATTCAGACCTGAGGGATACTTGTAATTGGTAAGTAATTAGTAAATAAGTCAGATAAACACTGTTCATTGAGAAATGTAGAAGCACATTGGACAGGATTCATAAAAAGCTTTATCGAATCCTAATAATTAAAGCTTCAAACATTATCAGCAGTTGGTGTGATAAGTCCATTTCAGTGTAAATTTGTTCACTGTTACCAATATCTGCCTCTTTCTGAGCAATCTTTGAATTGATTTTGAAATCTGGAAAAGCAGTACAGGTGTTGGGGAGGAGGGGTAAGTCTTTACAATTAGATCTTATATAGTGAACAATTTGATCTTACAAATCTAGTCGCTGGCCTGGAGAGTTTAATTCCACACCAGTCATTTTTTGCATGCAACTCTGCCTGAAGCTAATGGGAGTTGTGTGAAGAGAAAACTGCAGAAGCAGGATCCAGATGGAAGAGTGTGATAAAATTAATTCTCTTCCTTTAAATCATGTTCCTTTAGGTTCTGATACAATAGGACTTAAGCATGCCCTTATTAAATAGCTTGCATGTTTTAATAGAAGCGGAGCTGTTTTGTCACTTCCTTACTCTGAAGTTAATGGAACAACTTATACACCTGAGTGAAGTGTAGATTAATGTGATGTTTGCAGAATTGAACCCTTTATGATTTGCCTGAGTTAAATATGTTAAGCTGAAACAAAATATGAGCTGTTTGAATATGTACAGTATAAGACAACCAGTCTGATGTACAGTTCTTGTCTTGGTTTCTGCTCAAATCTTTCTTTTCCCCACATACTAGTCCTGGTAAGAATATACAGTGGGATTCCACCCATTCTTCAATAAAAATACTGATAAATAATTAGTGAAGTCTTACTGTATTCCTATATATTATATTGCTTACTGTATTGACCTGAAGAAGAGCTTTGTGTAAGCTCAAATGCTTGTCTCTCTCATGTCACCAACAGAAGATGGTCCAGTAAAAGATATTATCTCACCCACCTTGTCTCTGTACTACTATATGGCAGTAAAATCCAAAATGTGCTGAGAGACTTATGAACACATAGGAAGAAGCAATCCCTCCCCTGGAAAACTGCACATGTTGATATCTGAAGTCTCTCCCTATCCTTCAGCAAAGATTTATTAGCTTTAATAGCATTTGCTGGATTGAGGTTTCCTATTGCGAAGACATCATTATTTTTAGTAAATATATTTCATTACATTGACTAGGATACTATGGAGTATTATCATGAATAATTAAAATTAAGTATTGGTTGAAAAATAAATGAACTAAATACACGTTTGTAATGCATAAATTCTGCTGTTTTACTTTATTCATTTATTCGCTAGTTCACAAGTTCAGTGATTCTTAATAGGTTTGCCAGTCACGAGTGCTAACTAGCAAGGTTCTTCTGTACTTCCTTATGCGCAGGTGTAGAACCACAAACAGAATGCTCCTTTACTCGCACTGCTCCTACACTACATAGTGTACTGTTACACCGCAGAGCTGTATATTGAAAAAGCTGAATATGGAATGTATTACTGAAAGCTGAGTGCTGAATGTAAACCTGAGGATTAGAATAATACTCTAAGGCAGTGGTCACCGACTGGTTGATCCTGGAGACTCTCCCAGTCAATCCTGGAGACTCTCCCAGTCGATTGGGATCTCCAGCTGCTAAAAGTCTTCCGGGAGTGGCGTGGGGCTGGGGCAGGCAGAGAGCCTGCCTTGCTTAGCCCTGCTGCACTGCCGCCCGGGAGCTGCCCGAGGTAAGTGCTGCCCAACAGGAGCCCGCACCAACCCCCAGTCCTGAGCCCCCTCCTGGAGCCAGCACCTCATAGCCCCTCCTGCACCCCAACCCCCAGCCCATGTCCTCCTCCCGGAGCCTGCACCCCAACACTCTGCCCCAGCCCAGAGCCCCCTCCTGCACCCTAACTCCCTCCCAGAACTTGCACCCCTCACCTCCTCCTGAACCCCAACCCCCTGCCCCAGGCTCAGCCTTGGGCCCCCTCCCACACTCTGAACCCCTCAGCCCAGAGCCCACACCCCCCTGCCCCAGCCTGGTGAAAGTGAGTGAGGTTGGTGGGGAGCGAGCAATGAGGGGTCGGGGGAATGGAGTGAGCAGGGAAAGGGCGATGCCTCAGGGAAGGGGCAGGACAGATCCTGGGTTTCACTTAAATTCAAAAGTGATCTTGTGCATAAAAAGGTTGGAGACCACTGCTTTACACTACCTTACACCTGCCAGCCCACACTGTGTAGGGGATGTGACAGAGTCAGGCTAGAATGCGTTATTATTCTAGATTGGCAGAACACCTCTTGGGGCCACTACCAGATGGCACAATTTGAGCTGCTCTGAGGCTGCTGTAAACTTGCACTAGGGGCTTCATTGAATCCTAGCTAACCTCAGGTCCAAGAGAGATGGGAAGGTGGCGTAATGATAGTTCTGTCTCCTCTCCCCACTTGGATCTTCTACCAAGTGCAGTTAGGTAAACATGAGAATCTGGCCCAGAATTTGACTACAATGCTCATATATGCAAAATATTTTGTGTACATAATTACTGAAGAATTCCAGGAGAAACTAAGAGCAGGTTGCCAGGAGGGATAAATAATACCAGAGATTCTTTGTGAAAGATCTGCGTTAGCCAGTGCAAATTATTGGGCTCAATAAATAGGTAACTAGGTGAAATTTAATGGCCTGAGATATAAAGGAAGTCGGGCTTGGTGATCTAATGGCTCCTTCTGGTCTTAAACTCAATGAATATATTCATTCCACATATTCATAAAAATAAGTGTACGTTATTTTCTGTAAACTTGGTCTAATAAATTGCACTGTTCAGAACATTCTTGAGCTCCTGCTGCTGTATGAATAAATTTCACAGTGCTTCATCAGTGAGCTTTACATTAAATGTTAATGGCCAAATTTTACCCATGCACAGCTCGCATTGAATTGAGTGGGAGCCAGATTTCCCCCACGTGAGGGGGAAAGTTTAGTTGATAGGCACAGCATGAGTCCTTTGCTGAAGTTACAAGGACTCCGCGCCTTGCAATATAAGGGCCTAAACTAGGTGAAAATCTGAGAGAACAAGGTGGATGAGGAAATACCTTTTATTGGACCAACTTTTGTTGGTGAGAGAAACAAGCTCTGTGCAAGCTTGAATGCTTGTCTCTCTCACCAACAGAAAGTTGGTCCAGTAAAAAATATTTCCTCACCTGACTTGTATCTCTTATATCCTGGGATCAGCACAGCACAGGATGCATAGAACAGTGAAAATCTAAAACAGATGGGAGTTAGTGCTGATTCGTAGTATCGACCTAGTATACATATAAATTATCTCAAGCTTTCCACAGCAGTTTGGAAAAGAAGAGTAAAATCCTCCATTCAGAAAGGTGAGCCAAATAGTGGATATGGACTAGTTTGGATCTCTCTCTTTACTTGTCAGACAGACTTTACAGTGGTGGGGCATTCCAGACTTATGTGAACTTACACTGCTCAGATACCTGGTCATTGTTCATCAAAAATCTGTGGCTAAATATAAGTATGTCAAATGCCAAACATAGGCTTCATAGTGTATCCTCCTTGCCTGGGCCTAATGTTTCCTGATGGACATTTATTCTGAAAAATCAGGGCCACAAAAACTAAACGTGAAATATTGAAAAGTAAATTATTCAAGATAATGTTTTTCAAAATCACTGTGTGTCATACATAGATTAGAGATCTTGGAGCTCTTCTTCTGGACCCTCTGTCCGGTCATTTTGATTGTATTTATAAGAAGCTAGACTTCATAGAAACATGAAAGAGAGGGTTTTTTGGTGGCATGTGCACCTTTGTTGGAGGAACTCTGTGTCACTGCTTGTATATCCTTAAATTCTACTCAAAGACATCATTGTAGTGCCGTGCACATTGTTGGCTCTAAAACAACTATTTCAAATCCATGCAATGGATAGTATATTTTTGGTACTTGAGAAGTGTGAAGGACATATAGTCGTCTTACCAGAACAGGTACAGTATGGTCAATGGCAGGGGTGGGCAAGCCTCCCATCACTTGGCTCTGCTGATGTGTTTCAGCTGTGACCATGAAGGACCACCTTTAGAGGCCAGAGGATAGTTGAGTCTTCATGCTTTTTAGTTGTTCACCTTCCAGCTAAGAGCTTGTCTACACATGGAGCCATTCAGGAATAAAAAGGCATATTTATTTCAGAATAAGAGTGTCTATGCATGGAAGTTCCTTCCACTTTAAATTCACAGCCTACCTTATTCTGGAATAACTTTCATGTGTAGATAAGCCCTTCGGCTGCCAAATAATGCTAATCATCATGGGTTTGAGGCTTTTTTTTTTTTAATGTGCATTAAGAAATTAACTAAAAACTGACAACACGTTTAGATATTAGATGATGCTTCACTTCATAATCGGAAAAGAAGTAAACAAAATACTCTTGGTAAATGTATTTGCCTGCTTGCCCCTTCGAAGTATGCTTGGGGATAGGGGATAGCCAAGCAATCAGTTTCTGTAAAATCAGTTTTCTTTTAAAGCATTATTTTCTAGTCTTAATGGTTGCAAAGAGAACCTTCCAAATGTGACTGACCATAAAGCCGTGAATTGCTGTCTTTTTATTGTTTATTTGTATTACTCTAACATCTTGGGCCTCACTAATGGACCAGGGACCCTATTGTGTTAGATGCTGTACAAGCATAACAAAAAGAGCCTTCTTCCTGACTCAGCAGACAGCCAGCTCCAAGACCTTTGCTGCTGCTCATAGCTTCACTTGCAGAAGATATAATCAACTGGACTGTTCAGTTTCACTCTGCTGTTCTTTAAGAAAGCTATGAGCATTACAGATGTATGAGTTAAGAAAGCTATGAGCATTAACTGCCTTTGAATACAGTAGTATAAAGTGGAATGAGTTTAAAACAAATGATGATAGGAGAGTAGATGGGATTGGCTGCAATCGAAAAATTATGGTGGTGGATATGCTGTAGAAAACAAATAGATGATAGGATGGCAAAGAAAATAATGCAAACATAACACCAAAGTCAGTCCAAACTAGAGGCCAACCACCAACTAGATGGTGGGATGCATAGGCCAGGACATGACCATGCTGAACTTAATGGAGGAGTACGTCGTGGACAGGAATGAATGGTGGTGCGGTACTTGTCCCCGTTTCTGTAAAGATGCTTTGTGAGAAGGAGGAGAAGAAGAATTAACAAAGGTAGGCACAGGGGGGTAGATTCACAGAGGGACTTATGTGTTGAGACATTCAGCATCCCAATGCCTAACTTTCAGGTGCCTAGAAACTCACTGAGATTCACAAAGCTAGAGTTAGGCACTCAGGCTTCTAATGAAGGGAGAGTGATAGGCACCTAAAAATGGGATTCACAAAAGCCAGCATGCTAGGCAGTTTCCCACCTAAGCTAGTCAATGGGAGATGCCAAGGAGATGGGTGTGTGCTAAACTCTGTCCCCTCAGGAAATTGGGTGCCTAAATCAGGGCTGGAGGGAGGCAACTATCTCTGATTGGGATTCTCAGCTGTGACCTTTTTTGGAGGAAGAGGACTACCTCACTTACCTGAGAGGTGGCAGATTCCTGTTCAAACCCCTTCTTTCCCTTATCCCAAGTGAGTACCCTAACCACTGGGGTAAAAGTTCTGAGGGAGGTCATCCTCCTTTCCTCCTATGCCCTCAGCCATTTCTTATGGAGTTAGGCATGGTCTAAGCACATTTACCAGACCAGGCCCCGAAGGCAAGTTAGGCGGAGGAATGTCTGTCTTCTCCAAGTACTTGCATTGCATTGGGGTTTAGGCAGGAGATAGGTGTCTGGATGCTGAGAGTGAGGCAGCAGTACATATTCACAGAGACAGAAACATAGGTGCCTAGGAAACTTTTACAGTGGGGGTAGTCAATAGGCAGACTGTGGGCCATATTTGGACCAGTAGACGCTTTTGAATGGACCCTGAAATCTTTTTATTTACTTATTATTACCATTATTATTATTTTTATTGTTTTCTCTAGAATCTGGACCTTGACTATACCTTGACCAAGAAATTTGGAACTTGACACAAAATAGACTACCCCTGTTTTACAGAATAAAATCTAGGAACCTACAGGATTCAACAGCAGCTGAGCAGGGGGTTTGTGAATACCAGTGGAGCTTAAATCTGTGAGTTAAGCATCTAAAGTGGCAGTTAGACATCTAAGTTCCTTTGTGAATCTAGCCCTAAGAACTATTCAAGAGAGGAGGACCCAGAAAAGAAGATGGAGGATGGGCAGCCTGGGGCAAGGGTAGAGCAGTGGAAACCTACCACTTTTAGCATCCAGGAGATCCCTTTCTGTGTAAATATGGTAAAGGGACTCCACCCTGTATGGGGATATATGATTTAGGGTGTTTTCTGGGTGAATGCATCATCTGTTTTCTCTCCCCTGAGACGAAGGGGAAGTGCAAGTTGGAGGAGAAGAGGGGAATGTTTGAGGGACAAAGGCAGGCCAGTGTGGAGCCTGAGGGCAGGTCTACACTAAGGGCGGAGGTCGAACTAGGGTACGCAAGTTCAGCTATGTGAATAGTGTAGCTGAATTTGAAGTACCCTAGTTCGAACTACTCACCCGTCCAGACGCCGCGGAATCGAAGTCCGCGGCTCCAAGGTCGACTCCGCCACCGCCTTTTGCAGTGGTGGAGTACCGGAGTCGACCGCGGCGCTTCCGGAGTTCGAACTATCGTGTCCAGATTAGACGCGATAGTTCGAACTCCGAGAAGTTGAACTCACCGCGTCGACCCGGCTGGTAAGTGTAGACTAGCCCTGAGGGAGAGAGTCTGTGAGTAAACTGAGAGAAACTGGGAGTAAGTGGAGAGACTGAGTTTTGAGACAGCAGATGAGGGTCGCTTTAGTTTAAGGCTGGCTAGTGAAGTCAGTCCATGTGTGATGGCGCGTTCCTGAGCATCAATTCCTGTTTGTTCCTGAGCATTGGTTCCAGTCATCTCCTATCATTGATTCATGTTGTCCTGGACATCCAGAATAGGAGAACCAAAGGTCTTTCAGATCCAGTGGGTCTGGTCTAATGTGCACCCCCTCCCCCCACCTCCAAGCAAGCATCCCTGGAGTTGAATCCATCTCTTCAGGAAATCACAAGAGGTGCTTGAAGCTCATATGCTGGGTGTTAGCATCCAGTGAGAAATTTGGGGAAAGAGGAACCTTGAACAAAATTATGATGACCTATAACAGCGTTTCCCAAACTTGGGATGCCGCTTGTGTAGGGAAAGCCCCTGGCGGGCCGGGCATGTTTGTTTTCCTGCCACGTCCGAAGGTCCGGCCGATCGCAGCTCCCACTGGCCGCGGTTCACTGCTCCAGGCCAATGGGAGCTGCTGGAAGCAGCGGCCAGCATGTCCCTCAGCCTGCGCCGCTTCCATCAGCTCCCAGTGGCCTGGAGCAGCGAACCGTGGACAGTGGGAACCACGATCAGCCGGACCTGCGGACGCAGCAGGTAAATAAACCGGCCCAGCCCACCAGAGGCTTTCCCTACGCAAGCTGCGTCCCAAGTTTGGGAAACACTGACCTATAAGATAATAGCCTATAGCATATAGAGATAGATATAGATAGATTGATTTATTTAGAGAGTTATATTTAGTTAAGTACACTTAGTAGTAAGTGATGGTGTGTGTATGTGTATTTGAATCATTAATTTTTTTTTATTATATATATTCTTCAGCTATTTAATGTTACTGTAGGTAGGTAGAATCCAGTTCCATTTGTTCTGGTTTAAATAAAATCCCTGTTACTTTTTTTTTTTTTTTTTTTTTGGACAACCAGTTGTATTACCATGGCTACTTTTTATCATAGTGCAACACACACACTTCCAAGTTCTCTCCTGCCGAGTAATTATTATATCACCACTGTGACGGACCATTACTAAATAAATCTTAGCTGGTGGTTTTGGGATGGGGTGACCCTCAGATATCTTTCAGATTATACCACAATAAGCCTACTCTGAGAGGTCTGTTTACAGGAGCCTAAGGGATTGGGCGTGCGGGAGAGTGGAGAAGAGAGCTTCAAATGTATCTAACATCTGCTAGCTGATATGAAGGACAGAATCCCAAGCAGGGCCCAGGGGCAGCATCTGGGAATAGGGGTTGTCTCTGGGTTTGAAGCAAACTGCCCACCAGCTGTGTGTCTTCGCTTCCCCTTCCTCTCATGAGGAAAATGTCTTAAGCAGAATTTGCTTATCCTTGTTACTTAAAGGTAATTAGAGAGGAGTGTTCAAGTGAAGTGAATGGTATTTCATAGATCTGCTTATTGGCTGAAAACCAAAAAGACACAGCATTTGAAACACATGCTAACAAATGTTATGTGAATCTGGAGAATTTAACCTGTTGGATAACAGGAGAAGGGGAATATATTCTATGTAAACTGACTGGCTTCCGACTTCAGTCATTATTTAAATTGAGCCTTTCCTCTAGAGCAGGGATCAGCATGAAGCCCATCAGGGATGGTTTGTTTACCTTCTGCGTCCACAGGTTCAGCTGATCACAGCTCCCACTGGCTGCAGTTCGCTGTTCCAGGCCAATGGGGGCTGCAGGAAGTGGTGGCCAACACATCCCTTGGCTCACGCCGCGTCCCGCAGCCCCCATTGGCCTGGAATGGTGAACCGCAGCCAGTGGGAGCTGCGATCGGCTGAACCTGTGGATGCTGCAGGTAAACAAACCGTCCCGGCCCACCAGCGGATTTTCCTGATGAGCCGCGTGCCAAAGGTTGCCAATCCCTGCTCTAGAGGTAAAGGCACACAACAGCCTCTATCAAAAGTTGTTGTTGTTGTTGTTTGTATTAATATAGCTCCTGAGAGCCCTAAATCGCAGAACCAGACCCCACTGTGTTAGGTGCTGTACAAACAGAATGAAAAGATGGTCAAAGAACTTACAATTTAAGGCTTCAGAAGAAATATATTTACTGTTTAACAGATCTTCTGCACTGGCTTATGGATCTAAAAATACACCTGGGACCTGATTCTGGTCTCAGTTACACTGGTGTAAATCAGGAGTAAATTATAGAATTACTGAGGTACAAAACTAGTATGAGAACAGTCAGTACCCTTCTTTTAAATTTCATAGCAAAAATGACCAACCAGGCTAATTTTGCAGCCCAGACAGACTTGCTTACACTAGTTTTTCACCAATATAATGCCATTGTTTTCAAAGGGCCTGATTCTCTACTGCCTTGCATATTGCATATTCACAGGTATGCAAAGTGAATATAAAGTGCTAAAAGTTCAGAATGGCAATGTTTTATATCCACGGCATGCACGTGTAAATGACTAGACAAATGTGCAAGGCAGTGGAGAATCAGATTCGTAATCTTCATTTAATTTACAAGGTTCCTCACGCTGTTTGAATGATGGTAATTCTTAGACATCCTGCATAGCTGCAAAGTTTCCAAACAGGTAGAATTCATGGCCACATCCAGTGGTTAGCATCACATTACATACAGCAGAAAAGATCTGTTGATCTAAATTTGGTCTAAAGTAGTAAATCACTGAGCCATGCACACAACAGTGCCAGAATGGAGAAAATGCATTAATACCACATTATTGTGTTTTATAAAGCCAAACAAAACATCTAGCTAGTGTTGGTTGGCTTGTCATCAGCAATGTTGGCATGTTAAAGTCTGTAGTGTTTTTTAAATATGCAAAAGAAAAATGAATATGTCATTCTAGAAAACTTCAATTTTTTATTATACTTATCTAAAACGGGCCAAATGGATTTTATTCTTTAGTTTGGCAGTCTTTCCCCCAGGATGAAATCTTTCATTCCAACTTTCAGCCCAGACAAAGTAAGTTTGTAGGGAAGACTGTAGATGCATATGTGCATATATACATATGTGCATGTGTGTATATAAATGAAACGTTAAAATTCTCTATTATAATTCAATAAATTACATTATACAGTTAAAGAAGGATCAATTGAATTTACTTCTTGTGTGAGTAGTCCTTATAGAGCTAAAGATATGCTTGTAAAGGAAAGTATTATTTAGCCTAAAGATAGAACTAAGAAATGAGAATTATTTTTACCACACTTCATTTTAAAACAAGGTCTTTTTGTCCTTTCTAGCACCAATGGAAAATGGCAAGTTTAAATGTGAATATAATTGAAATCCAAGATTTAAAAAAAACAAAGTGCTACAGTTCATACATTTCCGGAGTATACAATAGAGATTTATTCTGTAGGTGTAGAATTTACCATTATATTCTGAGAGTGTAAAGGAAGGAAAAATGTCAAGAGCATTACAGACTTCAAATGGAAAATCAAACTCTTCAGACCATTCCCGTGTAGATATCAGATGTGAGTTTGGGCTAAGTTTATGTAATAATGTTTAAATAACTTTTGGAACCATGATTACTGTGTTCATATGATTGTGAGCATAAACATTTCTCTCTTCCAGGAAGCAATTTAGAGTTCTATTTTGTGCTGCGATAACTGCTGTGTTAAGTTAGGGTAATACAGCAACTACAAACCTTTTATAGAGCAAAGAAAAGAAGCCTTTTATTTTAACCTTGCTGAAAGCAGAAATAAAATGAGCTGTTGCATACCGTGTAGAACTGCGCAAAGACTTGTTAGTAGTCACTGTGGTTTGTATGATTTGGTGAGACTGCAAATTGTTCATCCTGTCAAGCTTAAAACAAAGACTCAAAACACTTCCTTTCTTTTGTTAAATTATGTGTTTCTGCAGAAACACATATCTAAAGCTATCTCCCCAAAAATATGCTGGTTGAGTATTTTCCTTCTATTGAATGGGCCATTTATTTCCCTCCCTCTGTATTTCTAGCTGCAATGCTCTAGAAGATTCCTGCAGTCATGCTTCGTTAAACCTGAGGTCAGAATACAGGAGCATGCTGCTTTGAACTGCGGTTTTGCAGGAGAAAAGAAATTCATTCACTTCTCTAAATTGAAAGGAGTGGGCAGGGGGAATCGGTTCCACAGAAAATCAGAGAGGATTGAAAATGGGTACAGTTTCCTGCTTGTGAGCTAAATGATTGGTCACACTGTGCCAATGCACTTGTGTTTTAGAATTTCCTCTCTCATCAACAGTTACTACTGTGTGTCAAATAACACCCCTATGGAGGCTTATGATAAAAATATGCATTCTGTTTCAAATACAGACCAAGTCCATCACAGAACTCCGAGCAAGGAAGAAATCTGATTTAATAGAACAGTAGAAATAAAAGGGGCATGCTTTACCCACCAGGCCCAATGATTTCTCCCTTCCTCATACACCTGGGCTGTTGGGACCAGTGAAGCACCTCCTTGGGATTGAGCCAGCCCTTTGGGAGTGGCAGGGAGACACACGGATAGGGTCCTGCAATTCACCCAGATTGTAATGTGGGGATTCCTTTTCCATGGGCCTAAGGCATCAGTGGCCTCCTCCCAAATGACATAAGCTAAAGAAAAGCAGACTAGGACAAGTCAGTCCTGCTCCAGAGCAGCAGGAACTTCCCCTGGCACCAATAGGACAGGAAGAAGCCCAGCAGAGATGCATCATGTCCCTCTCCCATCCCCAGTTGTCACAGTTCCTGGATGTTGGCTGTTATTATTATTATTATTATTTTTAAACAAGTGAAACAGTGGGCACTTTCTGTCTCATTGGCTGCCTGTTTGCCCTGCACTGTCACAGTGTCTCTGCCACCAGCTTCTCTCCCCCTGCCCTCTGTGCTGTTCTCTAGCCCAGGGGTTCTCAAACTTCACTGCACCACAACCCCCTTCCGACAAGAAAAATTACTACATGACCCCAGGAGGGGGACTGAGACCTGAGCCTGCCCAAGAGAGGCCCGAAGCCCAAGCCCAAGGGCTTCAGCCCCAGCCCTGAGCGATGGGGCTCGGGCTTCGGCCCCGGGCCCCAGCAAGTCTAATGCCAGCCTTGGTGACCCCATTAAAATGGGGTCCCGACCTACTATAGGGTCCCAACCCACAGTTTAAGAACCACTGCTTTAGCCCTTCTTTCCTTCTGTCCTCTCTCTGGCCCTCAATATCCCCTTTCCTTCCTCTTTTCTTATTCTTTTCATCTGTGTTCCCTCCTTCCTGCCATTCCCTCTCACTTTACCGTCGCCCCGCTCAATAAAAAGAATAATATAACTGAATAAATAGAAGAAGAGCTAACAAAGCACAGGCCTATCAACACGATTGCTTTACTTGTATGTTTCACGCTTATCCCCATCCTTTGTTTAGTTTGCCTTTTAGGTTTATGATCTTTGGGGCAGGGATTGTGTGTGCACATAGATAATTAGATACGTACAGCTTCTGGTTCAATGAGACCCTGATGCTAATCAGAGCTGTTGGGCACTATTACACTATAAATAATAAATGTTAACAATAATCTCTGTTTCATGATAGGCGAAGGGAAATAAAAAATGTCGGAGTAGAGCAAATTGAAACAAAATAACGTGCTACTTCAGGGATCGGTGAGACTGGACTGTTTATGTGTAAAGACTACTCACGTGAGCGAGAGTTGCTGGTTTGGGCTCTGACCAGGTACTGTTGTGACAAGCTGAGAAATGGATCTCTTTCAGGACTATGTAACATAGTGTGGTAATGCCAAAGTTCATTTTGAAGATTTCTAGAGATAACTGACACTTTCAGCGGCTGTATATTGCTAACACGTACTGATAGTTTCTGTTGCTTAGACTGTCCTGTCTGGACTATCATAGCGAATATACACAGCTCATATTTTCTGCAGGATCTGACACAGAGCAGCTGTGCTCTCTGATACAGTGGTTCTCTAGTACTTAGACAAATAACATGCTGTTTTCTGGAAACATCAGTAGGCACTATTATGTACTGTATAATGTTTTCCAGGAAACCTGTTTGAAATGAAGATCATCTATATAATATCTCAGCTGATTTTTGGCCCTTCTCTGTATTCTTTGCACTGCTGTGGCATCAGCAAGGGGATGGAAAGCTGGTTTAAACAGCTAGTTGGGGATTCTCCTTGTGGAACCCATGGGTGGTATAAAGTTGCCATCACAGGCTCTGTGTCACCTGTTCCTGGCTTTCCCAGTGTAGAAGGTGTATTGGGGCTGTAGCCAGGACATATTATGCTGTAGCCACTCCCTCTAGGGAATCACTACCAGCTGGTGGAACTTAGAGCCCTGTCAAGCCTGCTCTAAGTTCTACCAAGCTGCACCAAGGGCTGATTGGCTTTCTGCTGCATGGGTGGCATGTATCGTATGTAAAGGTTGCATACCATCACCTTTGTTCTTTCAGCCGTAGGTGAGCCATCAAGAGCTCTTGCATACTTGACATAGGCCTTCATTATGTCACCAAAACTGGAATGGGGCTGTAAATAGTTTATAAAAGATGGAGAGGTTGTCTGTCCCTGGTTGAGCCCACGGTTAGGAAAGGAAACTTAGGATGGGAGTTTTCTCATTTATTTCAACAGGGGCCAGCATTTCACCCTTGATGTTAAATATTAGTAGGAATCAGATGTGGCTGTTGTGGAGATTATGAAAGTGAGTGCTGGTGGTTGTGATAGATGGGGTTGCTTGACATTTTAGCTGGCGGATGGGGTCACTCTGCAGCACTGTTCCCTCTGTTCCTAGATCTACTCAAGAGCATTCCATACAGCTAGGGATCCACACGTGGGGCGAAGGATGGGAGTGTCACATGTATTTTCCCTCTGCCAGCCCGGGTTGCGTTAGATTCTAAGTTGAGTAGTCTCTGCGCTGTGGAGTTCATTTGATGAAGCTCCAGGAACAGTGATGGTAGAGAAGTTCCTGGCAGCTTGGCTCCAATGCCAACTACCTGGAGGGAGGTGGTAAAGGGTGAGCCGGTATCAGAAGCATAAAGCCTCCTTGTGAATGGTTCTGGTCTCCACTGAAACCCCGGGGTTTATGCAGCCAAGTCCCCCTGTCTTGCAGAATAATCTAGGAAATGATCCTCAACAGAAACCTCACTGAGATTTTCTCCGACTCGTAGTGTTGCCAACTCTAGTGACTTTACTGCAATTCCCACAATATTTGGTGATTTTCATAAAGTCCCAGCTGCCAGAATCAGAGAATAGCTTGAAATCATGAACCTTATAGATGCCCAAGCACCAGAAGGCAACCCCCCCCCCAAATATTATTTTTAAAAGTTCATTATTTTTAAGTCAGTCTAATAATTTTGGGAGCCTGATTCATGATTATTGAAAGCTTGGGTTGGTAATACTGCCCATCTCTCTTCCCCCCTTAGGTGTTCCCTGGGAGGGGGCAATCTGATGCAAAGCACACAAAGTAGCATTATAGATACATTAGCACTGCATTATTTAGATGACCCTCCAGAAACAAAAATGAACTGTTTTTCATTGCCTCAAGAAATACTGAATACAGTTGACTTATCTGGCAAATAATGATTAAAGATACTAACAAGAAAGCTGTCCAAGAGCAATTCATTAATTAGAAGGCCTAATTATAGCGCCAATAGACAAGTTCCTTTGCCATAAACAAACCAATATATATTTTTGGCAGACACCATCCCCAGGGGTCTGTGAGTTTTGCTGCCTACTGTACAGGCCTGTGCAGCTACAGTGAGAATGCTAAAAATAATTTGGCACCTCCCTCATGAAAGTGTGTGTGTGTGTGTGTGTTTCTCTACCCTAGAAATGCAGCCTCCAGCTGTCTTGACTCATGCCAGAGGTTTCTTAATACCATGGAATTAGCTGACTAAAGAAGCACATCCTGTCTACTCAGGCTATGTGAGGGTTCCACGAAATAAACTCTAGTCTGATTTCCAGCACCCTGGGAATGTCTGCCTGCAGCTAACATTCAGTATCCCAAATAACCCCAAGGTGACCTGCTCTTTGTAAAACTGCAGCCAAGAAAAACCCTGTTTAACATAACAGTGCAAAACTTAGAACATCAACTTGAACCATGCTGACCTCTTAGCTGCTGGGGTCTATGCAGATTAATTTAACAATAGGCAGCCTTGAAAGGGAGGAATGTTCCAAAGGGATCTCCTTCGCCCATCTCTTCTCCTTTAATAAATAGTCAGGAGGTCTGGCTTAGAAAAACTGAAAGTGCCCCTTGTTAGGAAACAATGGGAGTTACAGCAGAGAGGCAGCACACCAGTAATTTGAATCTTAGCAGAACAAAGTTACACCTCCCATAGACTGATGCTTTCATTGGAAAAATTTTGGTTGAGAATTAGGGTCATTTTCTGGAAATTTAAAAAATAGACATGGTTTTTGCCTTTTGCTGTCCATACATTGTTAGTATTTTATTAAATAAATAAATGACCCCCTGACCTGAGAGATTGTTTCAACTGGTTTTCATGCAAGCAAACTGGCTAAAGACAAAAACTTTCCAGATGGGAGTTGGAGCTTAGACATCAGCTAATTGCTTAGACATGCCCACCACTCAGGAGAGATGCAGCAAGATAAGATCTTGAGCTACAGGGATGCCAAAGGGACACTCTTATTTTTGCTGAAGAAGAAACTATCTTACCTTCTAACTACATTCTCCATTGTGCCAGCCTTGCTCAGTGTGGGTAGCCTCTTAATATCCAAATAATCTCATTGTGTGTAAGTAAGGGGGTAGGTGAGTTTGGGGTGGCACATTTAGAACTTATTGGAGCAAGGAGAAGATATGGAGACTGGCCTAGACTTGCTTTTATAGTCTGAGATTTGCATCATGAGCTAGCTGCCCAGAGAGAAGTACTAGAAAGCCACTGGATTCCTTAGTCCGATTAATTTGTATACTGTGAGCTTGGTGTTATTTTTCTGTCTTTACTAAACATCTCTTTCCTATGCAGTATTTTTGTCTTCTCAACAATTGGCATGTTGATTTTCAAGAAACAAAAATAAAACAAGAGATGTCATTCGGGCCCAGTTATGTGCCTCAGAGCTGCTCACAAAGAGACCCTCTCCATGTGTGACTGTTCCACCCCTTCTGCTGTGGAAAATGTGTGTGGGAGAGGAGGGATCCTGGACAAATCTGCACTGCCTTACTTCCTTACCTTCCTAAGACCTCACAAAGCCAGGATCTCTGAGATGGGAGGGGATTTGCCAGGAGTGGAGAGTTGGTAGCTGCATGCTTGGTGGAGGGGGCCAGGTCAGACTAATGGCTCTCTGGACTTGCAGATACCCCTGGGGCTATATTACCCGTGTTGTGTGGCTCCCCTTTTAACTGTGGCCAGGAGTCCCTGCTAACTGGGGGGAATAAGGTGTATATGTGGTCTTACTGGAATCCCAGAACTGGTGAAGAAGCACAGAGGCTCACCTGGATGGCCCAGGTGTCCAGGAGATCCCTGGGTATCCTTCATGTTTGTGGCCTGGCCCCACCTCCTGCTCCATGAGATAAAAACTTTGCAAAGGATCTTATACATCCAGAGGTTGTTTAATGTTTTACTAAGTTTACTAAATTTACTAATGTTTAATGTTTTACTAAGTTTTCTGATTTAATCTTGATGTGTCACTACTTCTGATTGCATTGTTAACAACTATAGAGCAGTGTAAATACTTTGCTTTTTTGGAGAAAAAAAAATTCATTACGTGACAAAAAACAAACAAGCCAACACATACTAAACCTGTTCTGCCTGTTACAGTCTCCTGGTAATAAAATGTTGTGAAAATTAGAAATATGTACGATTTCATGCTGGATTATTTTTAAATAGATGTGTTTCACAAATCAGTGGAAAATGTTAGTGCCCTCTTCCTCAGTGACTTAAGCCTCTGTAAATTGGACTGTTAGTAAGGTTGTGAAAGATGCTTCCTTTGTGAAACTTATATGAGACAAAAGGTGGGTGAGGTAGTATCTTTTATTGGACCAATTTCCGCTGGTGAGACAAATGTTTGACCTTAAACAGAGCTCCCAGACTGAAAGAAAAGCTCTGGATATGCCTTAAAGCTTGTCTCTTTCACCAAGGTTGGACCAATAAAAGACATTATCTCACCAACCATTTCTCTCTCTAATATTCTGGGACCAACACTGCAAACATGAAATGTATACTCAGCTAGAGGAACACCTGAGTGAGCAAAGGGTAACTCATCATGTATGCTGTCCGGAAGGCAGTCGTTGAAAAGTGGAGGGTGGATGGAAACCAGCAGGGAAAATGATAAAAAGGGATGAGAGTGGTTCAGACAGGCGAAGAATGCTGATTAACAAATGCAAATCATTTGAACACTGAGTGGGCCGGTTAGAATAACTTCAGTGCAGATCTAAGTTACACAACAATCATACTGTAAGCAGTCTCCTGACAGAAATAGCCTTGAGTCTTTTAAAACTGGAAACAGCACTCATGAACATACTGAGGAGACTCGTCTTGCACGGACAGAGTGGGGGGAAGGAAATAGGTCAGTCTGCATAATAGGTATTTTTCCAGGTGTTTTGTATAACCCAAGCTGAATGTATGTGGAGCATGGGAATTATGTGTTCACTGTTACACTGATGAATTTCGTCCGTAGAAGTAAGTTTGTTTGCAGTGAAACTTGGCCACTCAGCTGTGACACTGTGATATTGTGCCTCTATTTGGACATTTGTAAGGCCCCAAGTCAGCTGCTCTTCTGCTGCTGGAGGCTTTGCCTAGACTAGAAAAATAGGAAATAGCTTTACTGACAGTTAAGTTGGGTGATTGGCACCCCTAGGTCTTAGCATCTGCAAAGCCCCACTTGCATTACTGCATCCTCCCCAGGTGTGTCTGGATGTATGGGCTGATCCTCTGCCCCACCCTGCCATAATATGCTCTTCTGTTGCTGGTCAGCTGAGTGGTAAAGAACGTCCCAATGTCTGTGAGGAGCCATCAGCCCTGCAGTGTATCTTTCTTGGAGTAAAGTCCTGTCACTCAGATTTTACTTCATTTTTCCTGGATTTTGTCCCTAAAACTCCTCCACAATCCCAGCGTTGTGGGTAAAGTGCAAATTTCCAAGTCTATACCTGTTTGTTTTTTTTAAAAAGTCTGTTACTATCCTTGAACTGTATATTTAGCGGCTTGTCCCATCAGTTCTATCTTTTAGAAACAGGCTAACTATTGGCATCCCATCTTGGCATACAAAAATCCACTGTGTTCTTTCCACTAATACCACAGAATGTGTCATACGGGGGATGTGAAAAAGACAGTTGTTTTGCATATAAAGGACCTGATGTTCTGCTGGACTACACTGGTTCTAAAGCCATTGAGCCAGATCAGATGGTTCAGATGGTGCAATGAAGCAACACCAATTTATACCAGCTGAGGAAGATTTCCGTGGAGATACATCAGTGTAAAACCGGTGCAACATTGGATAATCAGGCTATAGAAGTAGTAGTACAAGCATGAGATGACACAGCTGAAATAGACATACTGCACTGTGCTCCATATTATTCTTTGACAAATAAAATTTGTCCTTCAAAATACAAATGGGCCGCCAGCATATTGCTACATGCAGCATATTTCTGTTTGTGTGGGAGTAGTGGGTCTAATTCTTCTCTCACTTGTGCTGGCTTTCCTCCAGTGTAACGCCATTGACTTCTCATGAGTTATTTCTGAGTTATACCCATGTGAGAGAAGAATTGGGCTCAGAGTCTGCAGTAAGACCCATCCATATCTGAAATTCATGCTGAAGTTACACAGTTAGCCACAGCACAGCCTGAGGCTAATATGTTGCTGAATAGTTTGTAGAACAACTTGCAGCCGGTGTGTACATCCCCTTGCATAATTTAACCATATAAAAATGGAGGTATCCCGTGTAAATGAATAAGGCCCCCATTCTAGCCTGCCTATGAGCCTCCCCTCACTAGCCCCTGTGCACAGCAAGCTCAGTACCATGCAGAGGCCCTGTGCACTGACTACATAACTCCTTGATCTTTATACTGAAGAATCATAGTGGTTCGACTGCACAGGGCCTTCCATGGCCAGAGAGGAGGGAGCTGGACTTTCTCCATAATGCACATTATCAATTTTGTTTTTAATCAAGTTGGTGTATTGGGTACAGCAGAAGCCGACAGGTAAATGATCTCCTCCAAGGCAGGTTCCAGTGTTGCTCTATAAACTGGCCACCAGAGACTGCTTCTGTAGCCAGCAACTGTCACCATGCAGATGGAGCCAAAATGTGTCACCTATGTGGTGTCCCTGAGCGCCTATGTTTGTTTCTTCCCCTGAGACTCCCACGCTGCTGTGTATGCATTGATCCTACTCCTCCCAGAACTTTTTAATATACTTCTACTTTTTCTCTGTTTTCAGAACAGCTCTTGATTAATATTTGATATTCTTTTCAGGTTTCATTCCCCTTCACCAATACTTCAAGGCACAGAGGAGTTGGTACAGGCATTGCCATGAAACCTAACTTGAAGCAATGGAAACAACTAATGCTGTTTGGGCTATTTGCATGGGGTCTCCTTTTCTTGGTGATCTTCATCTATTTTACAGATAGCAACACTGCTGAACCAGTTCCAAGTTCCTTCTCTTACATTGAGACGAAGAGGCTCCTGCCCATTCAGGGCAAGCAGAGAGTTATTATGGGAGCAATACATGATCCATCATCCTCTGAAACCATAGATAGGAACGAGGTGCTTCTTAACGAAGATCTCTTAGATTCATTTAAATTGGGCACCGGAAGCATTAAAAAGTGGATTGATCTAGAGGATGGCTTTGAAAATGAAGAAGAGTTTTTTCCTTCCCAGGTAGGGAGAAAATCAAAAAATGCCTTCTATCAAGGGGATGACAACTATTTATTTGCTGCTGGCCAGCCTCAGCGACACAGCAACATTCAAGAGCTAGTGAAATTCATCTCTCCCAATGAGGATGATCAGAAGGAAAATGTTTTACAGGAAAAATGGACCCATGAGAAAAGAACAAAGAAAAGAAACCCGACACGCAGGAGAAGCCGACTGTTTGATGAGTCTGATGATTGGGATGGGTTATATTCTACAATGTCAAAATCCTTCCTTTATAGGCTTTGGAAAGGGGATGTCTCCTCCAAGATGCTGAACCCTCGCCTGCAGAAAGCTATGAAAGACTATCTCAACACCAACAAGCATGGGGTGCGGTTCAAAGGGAAACGAAACTCCAGACTGACAGGAGACCAGCTCATCTGTGAGCTCAAGGACAGGGTGCATGTGAAAACAATAGATGGCAAGGAGGCCCCCTTTTCAGCTCTTGGATGGGAAAAGCACGTTCCTCAAATTCCACTGGGCAGACTGTATCCACATGGCTTCGGAAGCTGTGCCGTAGTTATGTCTGCTGGTGCAATACTGAACTCTTCTCTAGGGGATGAAATAGGTGGGTGAAAATGCTTCTCACTCATTAGTATGTGTGTGTTCATCTATCAAAGGGTCCATCCTTTTTCAGGGATAAGCCTGATGATCCTTATTCTTCTCTCTCCCCAGCTTTACATCCATATAGCTCCATAGACTTCAGTGGAGTTCTCCTGTATGACACCAGTATAACTGAGAGAAAATCAGGCCCATGGTAGTTATTCATTTTAAGAGGGTGACATCCTTTTATTTATTTTATTTGGTTTGGGGCACAAAGAATGAATTGAGTTTAATAGAACCATGACAGTTTTACATATTGGTGTGATGCATGTTTACTTCCTTAACAGGTTAGTTTTATTCTCAGGCTTTCATTTTTAAAACCTTCATTGTATTTCTGTCTATACATTAGTACAGTGTAAGGAAAAGCTTTCGTTTTTTTGTTGTCTTAGGATTTCTTTACTGATGTGACACAATCATAGTATGTTAAAAGGATCAAGAGAAGGAAGAAATATATGCATCACATTTCCTCCATTTGCTTCTGGAGCACCAAGAATTATCTGTCCCAACATTCCGTAGAAATCCTTGGATGTACACTAGTAATTCCTCCCATCATCCAGGATTTCTCATCCTCATACCTGCCTCATCTTCCTGCTCTGTCTCTTTGCCATGCGTTTCCCTTAAATCTCTGTGATCTATTAGAATCGCTGTCATTATCAAACTACTCTAATGGGCTTCCAGCACAGCACAAGTGCCCTGCCAGCCTGCAGCTAAAATCAAAACTGAGTAACCCCCAATTTCATGAGAAGTCCCACTGATTTAGAAATCTCTGAGGTGAAATAGCTCAACAATTCCTTCCTCTCACTGTGTGCTGTCACTGAAATGAAGCAAAATCCTTTAGTGTCAGAGTCTCAAACCAGCACAGCTATTTTCAGTGTGGTCACCCTGACATTGTGGTGCCTTCAGTGCCCATTTGACTCCATGGTACTAAGCATTCCCTCATAACTATTCTGGTCATGGCAGCCTCATGCCACTCACTCCATATTCTTGTGGAGCCTTCAGTTTAATTGGGAATGTTCACCTGATGTGTGTCTCCTAAATGGAAGAGTCCTAGTAAAAGTTACAGGTTTGAAATGCCACCATTAATAAGGCCTTCGTCAAACATTTCAAACTCTCCATCGGAAAAGCCTGTGGGAAAGGAAGAGGGAAATGAAAATTAAGGTTTCTCTCAGAAGCCCCCTCCAGAACTTTCTGTCAGGTAGTCAGGGCTTAGCGGAGTGCTTGGTGACAGAACCTGTACATCTTTGGGGATCTGCTGAATGCTAGAGCCACCCATGCAAAGCCCCTGTTCTGCTGCACTGGCTCTAATGCCCACTCTAGCTATTTGGAAATGCTCCATTGGAGTCAGGGTGTGGGATATAGCATGCTGCACGCATAGCGTGTGGTGGAATGGTGATGCTGGCCCTGCCATCAGCCTTTCTGCCCCCAAGCTTCTTCCCCAGGCTCAGATTTTCAATCCTGAAGAGAGGCCAACTAGAAAGGAAGAGATCTTCTGATGGAAGGACATGGGGTGCAGCTCCAGGTTTGCACGTGCCTTCTCGTAGTTTGTGATACACATATCAGGGTTGTAACTAGATCTCTTTCCAGAAGCAAAAAATTGATAAAAGAGGATCACAAGGACTTTTTATTAGTAGCTCTTTAGCTCCCTCTTCTGTGTTCCTATTAGAAATGCTGGCACAGACTTTAATTTGATCTTTGCTTTTTGGACTCTCATCATAGCTGTTTTTGAAAGAAAATAGATGTTGCAACTGTAAACACTTTAATTGTAGATCATGTTATTTAATGGCAAGCACAACTGTTTTGGCAGCATCACGTTCTGTTGTGAAGTCAGGGGGAGGTTTTATTTTCCCCTTAACATGTGAACAGTAATTGGTCATTTTATAGCTTTATCCTGGATACCTCAAAATACTTCACCAGCTTTAAAATCACTCCTCTTAAAAGCAGCTAATATAAGTGTTAAACTGCACCCCAGTTTACTTTTCTTTTAAAAGAAAAGGTTTTTACACGTGATATAAAAGCCAGCACTAATAGGTGTTGGAAGTTTTAAGACGCTGTGCTTAATTGTGTTAACAAGCACACAGTGAACTGTATAACTCCCCTTGGTCACAAGATTGTGGTAAAAACTTTCAAACCTGGACACCTAAAGTTAGGGTCCTAAAATCCCATATTTAGGCACCTGAATGCAAGGGGCTTAATTTTCAGAGGTGCTGAGCCTGCAGCTCCCATTGACGCTTTTGGGGAAAAAAATCAGGCCACTCATGTTTAGGTGGAAGGGGCCAAAATCTTTAGAGCCAGAATTTGTGAGGCCGTTGCACGGTGCACAGAGATGTACAAGAAGCCTCCCCTCCCTGCTTGGTACCAGAAGGAGCTGGAGTGCTCAGCACCTTGCAGATTCAGGCCTTTACGGCTCAGTCCCGAATCTCACATTCACACAAGTAGTTCCGTTGACCTCAGAGTTGGGATGTGTTGATCTGCAGGTTGCACTGCATTGCAGTAGCTCTCTACTATTTTTCCAGGCAGAGGGCCGGGGTGAAGAGAGGAGAGTTAATGTGGGTGTGACCAGCGTAGTATGCAAAGTAATAATAATTTTTTTTTTATTACCAAAGTGAATGCTGGGCTCCATGTTGAATGATTTTGTGGCTGTGCCCAGAGCTATAAATGGGTGCATTTTAAATATAGTTAAATTAATAACTGTTATAGTAACTCATTGTACTCATCTGTTAAACCATCACGAGATGAGGTGGGTAGCATACTTTGGCCTAGACGATCCTCTACATAGGCAGAAGGGAGAAAACTTGTGTAGCTCCCAGGGCCAGGTGTGAAAGCAGGAGAGTACTGTCTGTAGTGGGGGTGCCATTCTCACTGACCCCCTTTCTCATCGTTCCTCTGCACCCCTTCCAACCTCTTCTGAAATCTACATAAGCAGTAGGGAATGCTCACAAAGACAATACTGATGGAAGCTTCAATCCAGCAAAGTGCTTAAGCTGAAGTCAATAGGATTTAAGCATGTGCTTAAAGATAAGCATATGGTTGACCACTTTGCTGAATTGGGGCCAAAGTCAGTTGTCTGTTAAACAGAGCTTCTCTTCCTAATTGCACAACTCCAGTTTGTAGAAAGCCCTAGCAGTGCAGCTCAATTGGAGCCCAGCTGCCGGGAAGCCAGAGGGCCCTAAAGTTGCTTTGGAGGAATAGGGCCTGTGTGCTGACAGCTCTGCCCACCCACAGATTCCACAAGAACTGCACTGATTTGGGGGATGAGGTTGGATTTGCAGGTTTGGGAGACAGAATTCTGCTTTATAAAATATAAGCCTATTATAGACCTCTGTATCTAAGCAGTGATGATCATTACATAAGTGCATACTGACCTAGTTTAATGCATCTTTGCATGAAGTATTTTTTTTAATATACCGCAGTAGAAATAATATGCAAAATTGTGTGGACTAATAAACTTTCCATTCTAATTTTATCCAATTAGGGTAAATCTGTATACACTGCAAGAGACAAGGTGGGTGAGGTATGACATGGCTGCAACTACACTTAATATGTGTTGCAAGTTAAATTAGTATTGGATTGTTCTGAATTTTTCCAGTGGATTTGAACAATTGTAGTAACATATGGCAGATAAAGAGGATTTGGGCTTTGCCTCATGGTGGAATATTTATCCTCTGAATATAGTACCAGGATTAGGAAAATTTACAAATCCATTTTCCTTGAAATCAGATTGTTTTATCTTACTAAGAAATATATCAATGTAGCCCTTTTGTGCCCTTAGATTCTCATGATGCAGTTCTGAGATTTAATTCTGCTCCTACACGTGGCTATGAAAAAGATGTTGGAAATAAAACGACCGTGCGCATCATTAACTCCCAGGTCAGAATCTTTTGGGAACTCATGTGTTTATTATTTCTATACAATATAATATTGCTTAATTAACATCTTAGAAATCAAACATTTTAAGGACAAAGATGGTTGGATAATCTGGTAAGCAACTAGTGATTCACACCAATGACATAACCATGATGTAGAGCTGATGAAACATTCAAGGTCAGTTCTCCCCTACGGGATATTCTTGCATAGTGCCAGGAAACTTGAGGGGTCTGGAATCACAGAGTTCCCCTGAGACAAAGATATCGAGGATGGGTTTGCAAAGTTTTGGATGAAGCCTGCAGATCTCAAGGTATCTGCTTAAGGCCAGAGTCATCACTGCAGAGGATTTGTACCTCCATACTGCTTCTGGGTCCCTGTGATCCCGTAGGAGCATGGATATTGGAACTCCCCTATCTTCCATTACAACCCCCACCCCACCTTTTCCTGGGAGCTAGCTGTCTTGGAGCATGACCTAGGTAGGCCAAGTCACTCCACCTCTTTCTAAATCCAGTTGGAAATGTATACAAAATACAGAAACCTCAGTGAAAACTAGACAATGCATCTGAGCTGAACTTCCTCAACTAACCAGGAAAAAAAAGTTTTCTTTGACAGATGTTAACATTTGTTGAGCTATAGTGACATCTTGTGGTTGAAGTATTTTTTTCAGTTTTCAAAAACTGCTAAAACCGATTTGCTAAGCTCTGGCCTTGGACAAACCACTTCATTTTCTCCTTTCAGTTTCCCCATCTGGGGATTGTGAGGATTTAATTAGTTAATGCCCTTACAGTGTTTTGAACATAAAACATGCTATATAAATTCTAATTATTATTATTGCATTTTCAAAATTGTGTCATAACAGACCTTGCATAACTCAATTTAGTAGCATTATTGTTAAATTATTCCTTTTCTTAACTATTTGTTTTTGGCAGTGCCCCCAGTGTGATAGGTGCTGAGCAAACTTAAAAGAAGACATGATCGCTGCCTTAACAAGCTTATACTCTGAAGACAAGAGCTCACATTATTTAAAAAAAACCACTGCCCACAGAAATGGGAGGTTAGGGATACTGTGGTGGTTTGGACTGGTTCTTCTGGTCTTGTAGAAAGCTGATGAAAAGTCACCTAAGTTCAAAGTTTGTGGTAGGGAAAATACTGCTATGGCAACAAAATTATTTTTCTCAAGGAAATATGGCTCATTGAAATCTAAAGGGAAATGACAATTAGTTTTGAATTCATTTCTCTGGAATGTAGATTAATAAAACAGCTAGAGCCAAATTAATGCTGTTTTAATTACTGTTGAGGTCTTTCTTCCGAATCCTCCCTGGGTTTGGATGACCCAGGGATCAGCAAGATCTGGTTAGGAGCCAAAGGAATAGCAGCTCAGTGAAAGGATGGGCCAGGAGGAATGAAAGAAAAGCCACAGTGGGCTAGAAGAATTAGGGAGAAGATATATTGGAGAGAAACAGAAAGGCAGATGCAGCAAAGAATCCTGTGGCACCTTATAGACTAACAGACGTTTTGCAGCATGAGCTTTTGTGGGTGAATACCCACTTCGTTGGATGCCAGAAAGGCTGAAAGGCAGATGACAGCAGTGGATCTGAGTTGTATTTCTGCTATTGCAAAAATGGAATTATTTTGCTCCTATCAAAGCAGATGGGTCTTTTACTCTGAAGGGTTGAATTTTCCATTTTGGAACTACTTTCATTGAGGGATCTCTTTTATTTAAGCTGAAAAGCAACAGAACACCAAAGTAGGATCCTGGAGTCACAGCCCTCCTGTGAAAGTTGCTGGCTCCCCAAGAAAAGGTTCCGATGTGCAGTTTGGGCTAGTAATACTTTAATTTTAAATTTCTGAAATACATAGCTGTGTCCACACACAACTGGTGGGCTTCTGGGTGGACCCGTAACATGTTACTTACTGGTGATCTACTGTGGACACATTTGTAATTCAGTGAACAGAATCTTCACACAAGCATGAGTGCTGCTTATGGTTAAACTCTTAACATGTAAAATTGATAAAAGTTCACTGAAAGTTCAAGTAACACAAGTGGCTGAGGGAAGCTTTTATTTCAGAGAGGAACTCTGACTATTTTCTGGACACACACCACCTGTACAGATGCTATGTGTGTCCACAGGGCCACCAGACAACTAGGAGCATCTGAAGCTGTGGAGGGGGATGAGAAGCCCTTGGGGAAGTTGATTATTCTTTTTGTACTTCCTTTGGGCTCAGGTCTTTTTACGTGTTTAAAAAACCCCTTGCATTTAGCCTTAGCAAGAAAAGGTTGATGATCACCCCCCTTTTTCCGACTCCGCCACCATTTTTGTTGGCTTGTTGAGCATCCAACAAAAGCATGGATGTGTATCTGTGTTGCCACTGATGTGCCATGTTTCAAAAAGCTTGATGTTCATAGAGTCCCCGGACTTTACTCTGGTACACATTTGCATTTACTAGTGCTACTCTTTGCATGTTCTTTTGTAGAGAGAGGATTCACACTGCTCAGGTTTCATTGAAAACATTTGTGTGTGTATGTGTGTGTGTTTGTTTGCAGATTCTCACCAATCCAAACCATCACTTCATTGACAGCTCATTATATAAAGATGTTATTTTAGTGGCCTGGGATCCTGCTCCTTACTCTGCAAATCTGAATGTGGTAAGTCCTCAGTTTGCTCATTTCCTCCCAACCAGCTGAAAACAGTGGACAAAGTTACCTGCAATGAATAGTTTGATTCTACAGCCCATAGCTACCAGTCAGTTTAATGATCTCAAGATTTTAATGTGGTACTTGTAAGTACAGCACACCATTTCCATATGGAGAGATATATTCACTGGGCAAAGTCTTCTGAATGGCCCTCACTTCTACCTGAGCAGACTACTTATTTTAAGAGATACCGAGGACAGATGGATTGGTAGGGAGTTGGGGTGAGGTCTTACTGTTTTGGGTATTTAAAAATGAGAGTTAGATTATAAATATGGGAGAAATTGCTGTGTGCGGTAGGTAGGGAAAGTGCTGGATTTTTGTGGAGGGGCATGAGCGAAGGTAGATAATCACATCTGTATTTTCATTTTCCCGTATGTCCCACCACAAACATCCTACACTTAAATAAAAATACATAATACTCTTCCCTAGTCTCTTCCAAATCCATTGACCCTCGAGCACACCACAACATATATTTATTCACAAGTCCCCAGGCTTCCAAATTAATTTGCTGGTGCCCTCCTCCCCCAAACCCCTTTGTTTCCAGTCACCATCACCCTCCAAAAAATCCATCTTGCAGTCACTTGGAGGGGCTCTGTAGAAAAGGAAGCTATTAGCAATGGGAGCCCAGGGAAGCAATAGAGCTGAGCACTCTGCAGCTGGAGATAAATGTGCCTGTTTCCTCAGGTGAACCCCTTTTAGTGCAGCTGACAGGGTGCTTTCTGCCTCCTCCAGGAGCTGCTGCAGCTGGTGGTGTTTTGCAATGAAATTCACCCCAGTGCCAATGTCCTGCACTAAGCCTATTTAACCCCTAATTAATTACTTAACGTGGGTCTGTGAATGGTGCATAGGCCTTGTGTTGGTTCTATGCACTGGAGTGAATTGCATATTGGGAGCACACGCATGGAGGAGGGAGCAGAGCAGCCCAAGTTCGGGACTGGCTCACTAAGAAAATGTCCAGCAACCCAGGCCGGCTTGCTGCCTATGCTTTCGTACTTCAGTGCCAACACAGAGCTGCTGGTGTTGTATTTTATATACTGTTTAGTGTGTATTGAGCAGCACCCTAGGACTGATCAGTTTCTCACTTTTGGTTGTTTTCCCTCCACCCCCCAGTGGTATAAGAAGCCAGACTATAACCTGTTCACACCTTACGTGCAGCATCGCAGGAAGAATCCAAACCAGCCATTTTACATTCTCCATCCCAAGTTTATATGGCAGCTCTGGGACATCATTCAGGAGAACACTAAAGAGAAGATACAGCCCAACCCACCTTCATCAGGTTTCATTGGTAGGTGTATCTAGCAATGCCCTAAAAGACATGTTATCTAAATAATGGTTAAATAGATACTCAGGCCTGTTTTCATGCATTATTTATTGAGCTAGTGTAGTGACAATGACCATTTAAAATACACAGCATGGGAAACATAGTATAAAATAACAGAGTGACTTACCGTGAATGTTATGGATTCTTGACCCTTAAATCACTAGTTTACGAAATGCTCAAGTGTATGGACTTTTTCAGTGAGATATCTGGGGAGTTTGTATGAAACAAAACTATTACTTTTACTTACCACTAAAATCCACCACAAGTGATAGATGCAATGCTTTTGTGCTATTACTGTCCATTGTAAAGTTTTAAAATCTTTACCCAACCAGTCAAGCCACATGCTTCTTCCGCAAACGACAGGGGAGGAGGAGTGTTCCTGCCCAGGCAGGGCTCCATAGTACTGTTCCAGCCTCAGAGTAGCTAGTGCATGTCACCCTCCTTTAACAGTAGGAGGCACAGAATTCCAACTCGGTTTCTTGGCCCTTCCATAATATTTCCCTGAAGAAGGGATGACTTGGCCCGGAGGTCACATTTCCTGTTGTGTGACTGTCAGTGCCTGGTAGATGCTTATCACTAACATATAGGGATACATGTAAGCAACGCATTCTGAAGTCTCAAGATCTTACTGGATTCATCACTGCTAGTGGATACACAGGTAGCAACAGTGCAACAAGGGCTGCCTTCCACCTCTGGTCTGAGACTTTACCTTTCCCCCCTCAGACGAGGATCTAACCATAGTGGTCTATGTGTTTATCACAGTCAGAAAATACCGAGGTAACTCACAAAGATTACTGGATGCTTGAGCTAGAATAACAAGCAGGAAAAGCCGCGTCTCCCCAGTGCTCTGCATCCTCTGGTGGCTTCCCATTGGATTCCAGAGCCAATTCAAGGTCTTAGTGAAAGTTTTTAGGCTTTCTGTGGGATAGGATCCAGCTGCACCAGATCACCTGTCCAGTCATTATCCATCAGAAGAGCAGTGTTCATCAGGAATGTTGAAGCTGCCAGTTCCCAGCGTTAGATATTTGGAAGCTGGAGCCAAAGAATTCTGGGAATGATATCAGGGCA